>NC_060116.1:11987083-13187083 GCF_021155765.1 Diprion similis | reverse complement strand
CTTAGCTGTGGTCAGCACCAAATTAGACTGAACAATAGTCGCACTGCACCTGAACGAGCGTACTTCGGAGCCATCGTTTTTCCAAACATTCGCGTGCCAAGGAAAACCCCCAGATTCTACAAGGACACCGTTTATCATCTCCACCTTCTGACTGGAAGGATCCGCCAATCCACAAACTGAAACCATAGTAGGCAAATTGCGATGTTTGTAACAATTAGAGTGAAAAACACTTTGCTACTCTAATTTCTATTTTCAATTGGCATCATACTTGGGCGGCAGGTAATTGGCTCTGGCTCCCACCTTCCATCCTGGTTGCACTCGATATCTTGTTCAGCAACGGTTTGCACGAAGTTCAGTTCCAGTGCATAATTTATCCGGCACCTAAGCTTCGCCTTCGTACGTGGAAGAATGAAGCTCTCGCAGCTGACGCGCACCCCATCACGGGAACAAGTAGCTGCCCATGAAATCGAGTTTAAGGGTGTGCATGTATTTGCTGAAACAAATCTTGATCGTCAATTAAAGTCCGAACTCACCATGTCTAAGCTAGATTAAAAAACAATGAGCTCTTCAATTTTTGCAGTCAGTCTGTCAAATCCATGTACCCACCGATGCACTCTGGAATTGGCGACCAACTTCCTCCATCTTCGCAATAAACGTCAGTGTTTCCACTGACACTGTACTCGGCATCACAGGAATATACCAACCGGCTTCCAGGCTTCAACGTGGCACCCTGAGGAACATCGCAGTTCTCATCGCTTTCGCAGGACTGTCTGTGAAGCTGCCAATGTCCGTTCGGAGGCTGCGGTGGCACAGTGCAGCGCGTATCGGTCAATCGTAAATTACGCGAGGCGTTGAGCAACGTAAAATTTGGCGATGACGTTAATCGTGAGCTTTTGGGCTCAACCGCCAGCGTCCTTCCTGTCATGCGACTTCTGATTGCGTATATAACCCTATATGGTGCACAATGGGAAAGAATCGTTGTTATTCAAAGGAAACGACGGAATCCCGTGAAATCTTGTTTCCGAACGTTTCAGAACCAGCTGAATGCAAGTCTGCGTATAGATTTTTAAAATTTCACATGTCGACTGAAAAATAGCGGACCAAAGATACGGCATGAAACTACAAATGGCGCAATCTCGTATGGGATAGGATTTTTATATATTCGAATTCAAAGGTGCAAAAACCGAGAGTCTTCAATAATTTCTATCGGTATAAGGTGAGGAATGGAATATAAGGAGGAGGAATATAAGGTGAGGCTAGTAATCAACTAGTCAGTCTCATACTCAAAATGCATAAAAAAATAAACTTCGCGTCCTGGCCTTTTTGTGAAAAAATTTTTGTTCATTCAACATTCGTTTTTCGGCCATCTTACCGCCAAATCTGAATTGAGAATGCGTTCAATGCATTCATTGCACATTAATTGCCGAATGTACGAGGTTATTAAATAACCGATATACCGGTGTGTCAACGAGTCCAATAAATTTTGTTACGTGAATGGAGAATCAGTAAAATTCCAAGCCAAACTATAAACCAAAATCGTGAAAAATATCATTTTTTTTACTCTTGTATTGGAAAAAGGAATATTTCTCAACAGTGCATGTTGCTAAAAATGTTACTTTTCAGTTAAAAATTGACAATCGTATACAACGAAAACCACTAATTTGTGCATTTTTCAATACGATAATTAAAAAATCCTTTTTACGTCCAACGTTTTCCCTGATACCATTGCATTTTCAGTAGCAAAGTATACAAAAAAACAATCATTCAATTACCAAGGCAAAGTTTTATGTTGTGGAGCATATTGCCGGTACTCTTCATTGTTATAAATTCTCACGTAGATCGGACGCTCCAGCTGTGGTGAATTTCGGGAACAGTCGTCAAGAAGCTCGTCGCTGTTGTCGATGCAATCCTTGACGCCGTTGCAAACCATATTCTGGTGGATGCAGGCACCATAATCGCAGCGGAATGCCGATTCCGGACACATCAGTAACGGGCTTGCGCATGGAGCCCAAGCCTCATCGCTCTGGTCTGAACAGTCGGCTCTTCCATCGCACAACAATTGGTCCTTGATGCACTCGCCATTGTTGCACTGAAATTGGTCATCCCTGAGGGAATTCTGACATGAAAAAATCTGAATCTTGAATATAAAGTATTGATTGAAACGTGCATCTCACCGACACGGTCCGATATTCTCGTTGCCTTTATCCGGAGTACGATTGTAAGTGACGTTTTCATCATAATATCCAGTCAAAGCATAGCTGACGAGAAACGCTGCATTTAAATGCAACGAGAAATAAAATATCTTTACGATTATCTTTGCAGACATTTCGCAAAAAGGATCGCTGTTCCACGGTAAGTGAAAACGACAAGAGTCACCAGGATGGACTAATAATCGATATCGGACACATATATTAACGCACACGTGACATATTGGTAGAACAATATCGACGGCACATTTTTTCAATTTTCACGTACGCGTACTGTGCAATTTTGCAACGATCACCAAACTACTGCTGTCGTTTCCGTACTGAACAGGATTTACCATTGAAACCATTAACATTCCCTCTCAAATGCGAAACTTACACACAAAAATATAGTCTGTGCACAAATGTGAGCCTGATGAAGGTGTAACAAATGTGTTGGTACATACCGGTTTATCATATATTCTCAGTACAACCGAGACAAGCATCGGGCCATCCCAAGTTCTCAAGGTTCTTGGGGGCAATCCTCTACGAATTAAAACGAAAGGAAGAAACTAACGTTGAGAGAGAAAAAAAAATTCTTCAAGGATGAAGTAAAACATTTTTCCGCCTGAAGAAAAATCTGGTCGCATCAAGTGGAACGTATAATACTTTTTCTCACTCAGCTTCATTTCTTTAATTTCTCTGAATTTCATCTGAATTTATTATGTATGTATATTGCAACGTCATTCGATAGCCTACCGATGTAATAAAATGTTGTAAATTTTGGCTAAATGGGAAAGCAATTAATTTTATCTATAATAAAATGTATATATGATCATACACATGACATTAAACTGTCACCGAAATACATTATTACATTGTCGATGAGTCACGTTTTATGTCTATATCATTTTTTGCAAGACAATGGCAGAAGAATACCAAGTTATTTAGCTATTCACATTAAATTTTATAATTGAGAATCGCACAGTGATGTTCACATACTATTTTTAGCTACCGTGACCTCGGCCGTTGCGCGATAATTTCGTTGAGTTGGCTATTTCATCTTTAACCGCATCAACCAGATTAGTCTTTGGAGTCTGGTATTACCCCAGGTATTACCATACATATGGAATTCCACATCGGTATATACATCAACGCGAATAGACGCGAATATATACTTAAACCGGTTTGTGAGTCCTTTAAAAGCGTTTGTTACGCAATATTAATTTTCTTACGAAATAGGTAATCGTATATTGAGTACTTATCATATTAATATTTTCGTAAGCTACATCGGATGTTTTACCTGAGAAAGAATACAAAAATAAAAATACACTCAACTTCCAATCAACGACACCAGTTTTTTATTTCAAATCTCTTCCAAACGATGAAAAGTCAAGTAAATTGTTTCGAATTTAATCTACAGTGGTTCATTTTATTCAGAAGATTGTTTCTATAAACCCGCATGAAAACTTTTTACATCATGCCAAGAGAACGATTGGGTGACTGATGAAACCTTATTACTAAGTCACGGAAAACTTTTTCGAAGATAGATAGAAGATAGACCCTTAACTTTACAATCATCCCTAAAAATCATTTCCAACGCAACGTCATATTAATTTCTAAATGATTTTCTATTACATTATTAAAAGAATGCCACAAAATACTAAATTTTTATTTTTCTTTTAATTTGGCTGTCATATGCAGTACAGCCATTCCGCTGTATTCGAAATACTTAAGAGTTTCCACACAGGCGTGAAATCAATGATTTATTTCGTCCCTACCCGTGTATCGTTCACGGGGTTTTGAATCCGTAAATAACAAATCACCGAATGTGCGGTACTTGCGAGCCTTTTAAAAGCCTATTATCTATAGATATGTCCACATATCGCAACCCCAAACAAACTTGATAAGTGTTTTTGGTATTTAATCTACGGAGGTAGGTCTTATCGCGGTTCACACATATTTTCCACCGTCTGATCTGAAGTTTTGTCAATTCACGTAATGGTGTTTGTATCAAATTCGCACGACGTGTAAGCCTCAAATTTTTGTAGACTGTTCATCACGCTCCGAATCCACGACATGTAGGTGAGAACCTTGGTGTAGAGGGCGTAAGAGTTAGGGATGCAGGTTTTCTCGCCGTTCAAGGTGCTCGCCCCCAAATTGACGCTCAAAACTCCCATGACGTGCCACCTTCCATCACTCTGAAACACCAGACCACCACCGCTGTCTCCTTGGCAAACGGCCGCCCCTGGAATTAATCAAATGGAATGAAATGTCTTCCGCTTCTGAGCCGTCTCGTGGAATTAAAACTTAGTAACCGTATATTTTAGTACCGTTTTGGCCTTTGCCGCAGAACTTGTCGTTCGATATAAGCCCTACGTTTTCCTGGGTACTGTCAGCCATTTTGCACTCGCTATAAGATACGTAGGAGATATTCGTAGTCAATAGACTTGCGCTCGTCACGCTACTTTCTGTTCCACCAAATCCAGCTATTTTTGCAATCGAGCCAGGCTCCAATAGCTGCTCGTTGTTACCGACTACATCCATGCAGGCTGGGATTAAGATTCCGGAGAGTTGAAACGAGCCCCGCAATTCGATGATCGCGATGTCAGAATTGTAATTACCGTTCAAGCCGAAATACTCACAAGGGACGTGGATGCTTTTAACCTGATAAAGAAACAAAACCGTGTAAAGTTATTACCGAAGGAACACCAAAACGTATATATATTCGCTAAGAAGGTCCACTGTTATGCTACTAACCATAGCTTTCTGAACTACCCGTTGATCGTGAAACGAAGAATCGTAATCTTGGAATACGTTTCCAGTGACAACGTAAAACTTTCCAGGTAATTCAACCGTCTTGAATTTATCGTCATAAACACAATGGGCGGCGGTAAGGACGAGGTTGTTTTGGATTATCGTTCCACCACATTGAAACATCTTGGGACCATCGGGCGGCTTCTCTTGCTTGTACAACGTAGCGTGCCAGGGGAATTGTGAGATTTTAGCGGAGTGTCCTCTCAGCACGGTCGGGGTGAACTGAGTGTTAGTTATTCCGCACACTGAAACCAAATTCAAAGGATGCGTGAGTTGAATCTACTAAAAATTTAGGCGTCGAATCGTTGCTGCTTACTTGGAAGGCAAGAGATAGGTTTGGGCTCCCACTGGCCGTTCGCGTTACATTTCACATGTTTATTACCAGCCATGGCAAGACTCGCATCCTCGGTATAAGCAGGTCGACATTGGAGTACAGCCGTGGTATCTGGTAACTCAGTAGAGTTGCACCGCTTGTAACGATTCGACCGAAAGCAAGACATTATCGTCGATGCGGAATCCAGCGAGGGGCAGGTGATCGCTGTGAAATATTCCAATCAATCAGGCATTAAAAGCAAATATTTACATAGATCCTGTACCCTTTCCGTAAAATGTCTTAGAGTTATATCTTTTATTTCAGCAGAAATCATGGAGAGTCGCAAACTCTGGCTAGAATGGAGGTCCTTCTCGCATACATTTACGTTGCGTTTTTCTGATGCTTATTACTTTCATGAAAGAATAAGAATTAGAACCTTTAGATCCCCCACAGCGTTCTATATTCAATGTACAAAGAGTTTTGACTCACCCGTGCAGGTTGGGATAGCTGACCAGTTTCCGTTCAGTCCGCAAAAAACGTCAGCACTCCCATTGATTCGAAATCCAGGTAGGCAACTGTATACCAGCTGACTTCCGGGTTTCAGTGCAGCACCCTCGGGAAGAGTGCAATCCGTTTTCCCCCCGCAGAGAGACGAATGAGACTTATAGTTCCCATTGGTAGGCTGTGGTGGTATCGCGCAGGATACGCTCTGCGCATATTGCGGAATTTGCGTTTTAACCAAATCTGGGTTTGGCATCATCATCGTCATCATCATCGGCGACTTCGCTGGCGACGGTGACGGCCTGACCGATGTTATGGGATTGGGTGATGGGGCTGGTGTTATGGAATTGCCAGCATTTGGCAGTGATGGGGTTGGTGTCATGGGATTGGCAGCATTTGGCAGTGATGGGGTTGGTGTTATGGGATTGCCAGCATTTGGTGGTGATGGGGTTGGTGTTATGGAATTGCCAGCATTTGGCAGTGATGGGGTTGGTGTTATGGGATTGCCAGCATTTGGTGGTGATGGGGTTGGTGTTATGGAATTGCCAGCATTTGGCAGTGATGGGGATGGTGTTATGGAATTGCCAGCATTTGGCAGTGATGGGGTTGGTGTTATGGGATTGCCAGCATTTGGTGGTGATGGTACTGGTGTTATGGGATTGGCAGCATTTGGCGGTGATGGAGCTGATGTTATGGGATTGGCAGCATTTGGCAGTAATGGGACTGGTGTTATGGGATTGCCAGCATTTGGCGATGATGGGGCTGATGTTATGGAATTGCCAGCATTTCGCAGTGATGAGGCTGGTCTTATGGGATTGCCAGCATTTGACGGTGCTGAGGCTGGTCTTATGGGATTGCCAGCATTTGACGGTGATGAGGCTGGTCTTATGGGTTTAATAATGTTTTGCTGCAGCTGGATCTGCGGTGGGCTGTTTCAAAACAAATTAAGCATCCATACAGTGCGATATACGAAGATAAAGAAGACAGATAATAGAAGAGAAATCTTTTCCCAAAAGCCCAAAAAATTGTAAGGAAAGAGCTTACATGTAGAAACTGCACACAGGGTAAGATTTGTATCGCTCCAACTTGAAGAAAACGTCTTGAATCCACGGTATGTAGGCGGACACCTTAGTGTACAGCGAGTAGGGATTGTCACCACAGTTTGTGCTCGGTGCGTCCACCAAACTTGGGCGAAGTCCCGCACTATAGATTCCTACAAGATGCCACAGTCCACTTTTTTGCACGACGAGTCCACCCCCCGTATCCCAGTCACACACCGTCGTTTCTGAAATTATCAGAATTCAGCATGACATCTCCCTCCTCCCTGTCCCATTGATGTGATTTCGTTAATTGAGTTCAGTACATACGAGGGTTTTCCCTTGTTTATTGTGTTAACGAATTTATTTTGGACCACCCCACAAATCTATTCTAAACAATTGAAAAAAAATTCCTTATTTTCTCAGACTTTTATCTCAACTCTAGATTCTGAGAGGGTGGATTTTCCGATTTGAAATACACGTATTTCAGCAACATTCTCAAAATAAATTTTATTGTTAGAGTAATAATGTTGAAAAAAATTCTGTAACTGCAAAATTTTAGTGGGCATTGATGCTATCATACTTTAAAAAAAAATTGACATCATCGTCCCAGGCAAACTAGACGAATTGAACATCCTCTAAATGAAACAAACAGTCAGTTTTAAAGGGTGTACAATTCGTTGAGATTACCTGGTACGTTCACTTCAAGTTTTTTTCTCAGATAGCAGCGCTAATGCCAAAAAAAATTTTGCAGTTACAGATTCTTTTGAATACTTTTACTCTTACAATAAAATTCGTACTGAGAATGTAGCTGAAATGCGTGTATTTTAAATAAGGCAATTCACCCTCTCAGAGGTACGGGCTAGAGTTGAGATAAATATCTAAAAAAATTGAGGAATTGTTTTCGAATTACTTGGAGTCGATTTGAGGGGTGGCCCGAACAAAATTTGTCAACACCTTAAATAAGGATCACCCTGGCTACGTACAGGTTTGTAGGATATTCATGTACCCACCGTTAGAATAAGCACCGCAAAATTCATCGTTCTTGATTATCACTTCAATTCCAGAGTCGTTGTACGGCATTCTACACTCGTTGTTTAACGCGTAACTGACGTTTGCAATTTGAAGCACAGGGCTAGATGCTGTAACGGAGTTTATACCGAATCCATCGATCTTTCCTGTCCCGCCGGATTCAAAAATTGCTTCACTTCGCCACGAGTCGTCCAAACAAACGGGAAGTATTTGAGTCGAGAACTGAAATGGCTCCGACAACTCGATCAGCGCTATGTCCGAGACATCGTCGAGAAAAAAGCTCATGTTCCCGCAATTTCTGTACACATTTTTCACCTATCAAATGAAAAATGAAAACCGTGAAGAATAAAAGGTCATCGGGCACTGAAATATAACCAGAAAGTGTACGAAAGTGATCATCACAACCTTTTGAACGATCCATGAAGCAGTTTCGAGATCATTTATATCTCGATAAACATTTCCCGCTGTGACCCGGAGACGCTCAGGGTTTTCGGAGACCCCCGATATGTCGCTGACGACACAATAAGCCGCGGTCAGCACGAAGTTGGGTCGAACAATGGTCGCACTACACCGAAACTCGTAATCGACTTTCTCTCCAGAATTTACTTCCCTCCAGAGATTGGCGTGCCAAGGAAAACCTCCGGCTTCTATGGAGACATTGTTTACTGTCTCCTGCTTCCGACTGAAAGGATTCTCCAGTCCACAAACTGAAACCGCCGCAGTAAAATTGCAATATTTATAATAATTAAAGCGAAAAGGACTTTGATACTCTAATTTCTATTTTCAATTGACTTCATACTTGGACGGCATGTAATTGGCTCCGGCTCCCACCTTCCGTCCTGGTTGCACTCGATATCCTGTTCAATAACGGTCGGCACTGGGTTCGATTCCAGTCCATAATTTACCCGGCACGTAACCTTCGCCCTTGTACGTGGAGAAATGGAGGTCTGGCAGCTGACGCGCTCCCCATCACGAGAACAAGTAGCTGCTCTCGAAATCGAGTTCAAGGGTGGGCATGTGGTGACTGAAACATGTCCTCATTGTTAACGAAAACGGAAGTTGACGTGGAAACTAAGCCAAAGTCGAAAGCAACGAGCTTGCATGCTTTCGTCCTTGAACTCTTAAATTTAGTCAGTCTAGTCTGTCAAATCCATCTACTCACCGATGCACTCGGGAATTGATGACCAACTTCCTCCGGCTCCACAATAAACGTCGGCGTCTCCTCTGATTCCGAAATCTGTGTCACACCAATATACCAGCCGGCTACCAGGCTTCAATGCGATATTCTGAGGAATATCGCAGTCTTTCTTTCCGTGGCAGAAATCACTGTGAAGCCTCCATTGTCCGTTTGGAGGCTGCGGCGGCACAACACAGAGCGTGTAATTCGACCGCTCCAGCGGCAAAACGCTCACCGACGTCGTTGGTTCCGGATTGTCGATTTTGTTCGCGTATACCGGCTTCCCGTATCTTATTGGACGCTTGACTTGGTAAATAATCTTACGATGCCGTGGCTTTGTTTCTTCTTTGCTAGATAATGATCAAGAATTGTTCAAGTGCTGCTGCTGAATCGCTTTTTCTTAGAATTATTTGTGCGGCGTCGTCCGGAATATTTAGAAAAATCGGTCCGTTATTAAGAAAAAGAAAATTTTTCATCTTCAGAATTGAATAAGGAATCAGAAGGAATGTTTTTTTTTTGAGATTCTTGTAATTGGCTTTGGTTCAATAAAAAAAAAAACTGATAAAGATTTTAGTTATTGATAAAAGCAAACAAAGTATATTTTTTCAAGAATTCTCTTTTTTTAGCTTCAAAACGTGTTTTTGGACGGGATATTATTTTTCAAGGCCTTCCACTTGCTACTTTTGCAGTAAAATACAATGATTCGTAACTAGGGTAAGAAATTACTTTTAACACAAGTTTCCATCGATTTAAAAAATATTTGTATTTGAAAAAAAAAACATGAGATTGAAGTGAAGTGATGGTACTGTCTAAGAAAATTTACTTTTTTGTTAAAAATTTGATGGTTTGAAGTGATTTTAAGCTTAATGATAGAATCCCATAAAATGTTCAATTTAACAATTAGATATACCGAAAATCACAAAATTTTACATCATTTAATACGAAAATCGAAAAATCTTAGCCATATGCAAGGTGTTTTTGGATGTTACTAAATTACCGAAATGTAAGAAAAACGTTAATTCAATTACCGAGGCAAATTTTCATGCGTTTCAACGTAATCGTTCACTGCCGCGTCATTAATTCTCACGTGAATTAACAACTCGCGTTGCTGCGCAGGTTTTGAACACTCTGCAAGGAGTTCATCGCTGTTGTCGAGGCAATCCTTGACGCCATTGCAAACCGCATCCTTGTTGACACAGGCGCCGTAATCGCAGCGAAATTCCGAATCCGAACATGAGAATTTTGGCTTTGAGCATTCGAACCGAGTCTCGTCGCTCTGGTCTGAACAATCGGCTTCTCCGTCGCACAGAAATAGATCCTCGATGCATTCACCGTTTCGACATTCAAATTGGCCATCCCTGAAGAGATTACACAATTAAAAAACCTCGATCACCGTGACAATATCGATTTGAATGTGTGTCTTACTGGCAAATCTTGACAACGTCGACGACCTCAACCAGAGCTTTGCTATCGGCGACGGCAATTTCAGGAATGCAATCAGGCCTAGCAAAGCTGACGAGAAATACTGCATTTAAATGCAGTGCGAAATAGAATATCTTCAGCGTCATCGTTGCGGACGATCGGCAAGTTTGGCAAAGCGACAATCCGCCGCGTCGTTTTGAAAGTGAAAACTACCACTGTCCGGCGGTAATAACATCAATTGCATTCCAATAAAGAAATTTATTTCAATACGAGACTAGACTGGAATGCATGTAATTATGTAGTTATGGATTATTACATTATACGCGAATTATATGAGGAATTTGCTATGCCTACTCAAAACTACAGCCACCGTTCATCTACTGATCAGAGTTTTTGTGCGAAAGTCTAATTTATACTGCCCCAAACCGACACTTACACACGCAACCTGTGTATAAATGTATTAACGAAAGCACACGTTAATATACCGGTTCTTGAATATTCTTAGTTAACGAAAGCATTCGTTATAAACTATAATGCGAACTCTCAAGGCCCATGAGGAATCATCTTTCGGTTGAGATAAAAGAAAGAAACTGAAATCGGGAAAAAGTTTTTCGTAATTTCTATCAGCTCGCCGTAAGCTTCGAATCGGTCGAATCATCTGAATTTATGATGAATTCTCTATAGATTTTCTGTAGTTGAAAAATGTTCTAACGTACGTGACATTCAAGTTTTACCGAAACACCGCACAACGACATCGATAAATCTATATATCAAGATGTGAATATTTAATAACTTTTCGCAATACAACGCTGAAGTAAATAATGTGGTCCGTAAGTAAAGCCATTCATATCGAACTTTAAATCTTGGTATTGCGTGACAAAAACCAAATGCTGAAGACACGTGCAGCGACTCTGGCTAATATAACGTAGCCTAAGATTAGCCATTTCACCTTTAACCGCGTCGATGAAACACATAAAAAATATTCGCCTTGACATTTTCTGTGCTTATATACCTATCATGATACAATAAATAACGCTCATCTCCGTATCTACCTAAACTCACCGGTTATAATTCTATGGAATTCCAATAGATTCGTGAGTCCCCTCGCACGCGATCCACAGTATTCCACATATCGTAGGTATGTATCGCAGGTAATACACCTGCTAGTAAAGGCGCGAAACTATTAACCGGTTTTCATGTCCATTACAGAATTTAGTCGGCCAAAAATAGATACTGATTATTAATTTTATTACGAGGACGTACTCGTGTATTGAGTGTTCATCGTATCAATATTTTCGTAAACTGCGATCGCATGTGTTATCTCAGTAACCGAAGAAAAACATTTAACTTACAAACGAAATGGCTTGAATAGCAATATTTTACCTTGAATCGCTTCAAAATTAAAAAGAAACAAGTGAATTGTGTTTCGTTTTAATTTTACAATATCGCGACAATATTACTGGTAATACTGAATTAGCCTGGACCAAAAAAAAATCTATTGAAGCGAAATACCACAAAGTCACACATTTTCAGCGCTCATGGGAATAATGCAATTACTGATGTTAAATTCCCCGCCATCCATATTCGCACAAATCCATACGTTTCACACTGCACACAGGTGGTGACTAAATCCGTTCATTCTCAGCCGAACAATCCAGGGTCAAGTATATGGGAATTTCCGGGGTCACTGACGCATCTAAACCTCGGTTTACCGCCTCTCAACCCGCCGGTTTCATCCTTAGTCATATCCTTTAAATGTTCACAACGTTAGTCATCAGCCAGCCATAAACTTGTACGAATCGTATAATTATCCGTTCGCCATGGCGTTATACCAGCTCGCGGTTCCGGAAAATCCTCCCTAATTTTCCTTTTCCTCGCCATTTTTGATCGGAAAATGTTTTCTTCCTTTGTTTTTAATAAAAATCAGAATATCCGGAGGAGGGCTTACTTTGTGGGCTCCGAGATTACGTTTTAAAATTTTCCCCACAAATCCTCACTAAGCCTACGTTCACTTTCTTTGTGTGTGTGTAATTGGAGCAATTCAGCACGTGCAAAGCGCTTTTAGACCTAGCAGGTTTATTGTAACAATTTGAATTCGAACATAATTGAATTATTTATTTAAATCAGCTGTCGCAAAGTATTAAATTCAATTTAATATTGTATACTTATACGGATAAAATGTGAAAATTTCAATTTATTGGTAAAACTTGGTCTACCGCTGAGGAGAAAACTTCGTTGTTTTCGAAGTATGAGTGTGTGTGTGTGTGTGTGTATGGTGAAATTTCCAATATTAATCAAAACTGTGTGTACCGTAATGGTTTCAGATTTACTAGGAATGAAAACATTTGGTGGGTATCTCTTTCGTATTTTATTTAAAAATTCAACTTTGATCGTATATATTAGATTATTTTTTAGGCCGTTACAAGTATGTATTCGCTACTTTACGTCTCATTGGTCATTGCTGTATAAATATACGCACAAGTACTACTCGCTACCGCAGGACTCGGAAGTTTTGGAATGCTCTATGTTATACATGACATGCCGAATCCACGACATATGACTGGAAACCTTGGTGTAAAGGGAGTAGGTTTTACCGTCGCAGGTTCTCTCTCCGTTCGACGTATCTGTCCCTAAATTGACGCTCAAAATTCCCATAACATTCCACTTTCCCTCAGCTTCGAATACCAGACCACCACCGCTGTCACCTTGGCAAACAGCTCCCGTCCCTGTAATTTAATTACAATCAGAATTTCTTCTTCCTGTGTACAATTTTATAAATAATATACATAAACAGCAATTTGATTGTACAACCATCTCGGTTTCCGCCACAGAACTTGTCGTTTCCTATCAACGCTATGTTTTCCTCGGGACTGTCGGACATTTTGCACTGCCTGTAAGATACGTAGGGGATTTTCGTAGTCAAAAGGGTTGCGCTTGACAAGCCAGTTTGCGTTCTACCAAATCCAGCAAATCTTCCGACCGATCCGGTTTCCAGTATCTGCTCGTTGTTACCCAAGACATCCATACAAGCCGGGATTAAAATACCGGACAATTGAAACGGCATGCGCAACTCGATGATCGCGATGTCGGAATTATAATTGCCCTCGAGTCCTCGGTACGAGCAAGGGACGTAGATGTTCTTCACCTGAGTGAAAAGAGCCGGAAAAGTTATTAAATACAGATACTATGAAATTAATGTAGGTATGTATAATCCGTAACAAAAAATCGGCATTATTACGATACTAACCGCAGCTTTCTGAACTACCCTCGAATCGTGAAGCTTAGAGTCATAATCACGGAACTTGTTTCCGGTAACCACGTGAAATTTTTCAGGTTCCTCAACCGTATTGAATGCATCATTATAAACGCAATGAGCGGCGGTCAGCAGAAGATTTTCCTGGATTATCGTTGCACCGCACTGGAACTCTTTAGGATCCTGAGACGCTCTTTTTTGTTTGTACAACGTCGCATGCCACGGAAATTCTGTGATATCAGCCGCGGTGCCATTCAGCACGGTCGGAGTGAGTGCGGTGTTTGTTAATCCACAAACTGAAACCAAATTCAAGGAACACGTGATCTGCATTAATATTCAAATGACCGTTTCAATCGGTTATCGATCATGTGATCGTCCGAAGTTAGACGTCGATGTCGCCTTACCTGGACGGCAGGTAATCGGTCGGGGCTCCCACTCGCCATTCACGTTGCACGTCACAGATTTACTGCCGGCGTTCGGTAAACTCGCATCTTCCGTGAAAGCAGAGCGACACGAGAGTGAAGCCGTGATATTTGGTAACGATGAAGAGCCGCACGGCGTCCAATGATTCAACTGATAGCAAGACACTGACCTTGAAGGAGACTCCAGAGAGGGGCAGGTGATTGCTGAAAAATTACTCGGATAATTACACGTTAAAAATAGTTGTTTAGTTGCCTGCTTCTTCACTCTACAATCTCTCTTTGATATTTTAGTGATTCTAGAAGGAATAACGAAGAATCGTAGACTGTGATGAAAATTGAAAAATCAAATTTTGTCATTAATGGCTGTTTATAGATCTTCTGATGCGTCGTTTTTGCGTTCTTAAATTACACATGGAAGAAAACGAACTAAGATTTATATTTCTCATGCTCATTTCTTTATTATGGCTACCAAACTAAGCAATACAATCATGAAAGAAAAAGATAAACCTTTTGATCAGCTGTGGAAAGAGAAAAAGTAGCATAGTAAGCTATTTTCTATAAAAGTAAGGCGACCCACCATTGCAAGTGGGTTTCGATGACCAGCGTCCCTGTAGTCCGCAGTAAACGTCAGCACTCCCGTTGATTCGAAATCCAGGTAGGCAACTGTACACCAGCTGACTTCCAGGTCCCAGTGCAGCACCCTCAGGAACGTTGCAACGCTCGTTCTCTGGGCAGAGAAGCTTCCATTCTCCATTGGCAGGTTGCGACGGTACCAGACAGGACATGTTTCCCACATCTGGCGGCATTCTCATTTCAATGGGCGTCGAAGTGGTTGTGGAGGTTGTCGTCGTCGTCGTTGTCGTCATTGGCGTTGGCAATGGCGTTGGCGTTGGCGTTGGCGTTGACGTTGACGTTGACGTTGTCGTTGGCGGTGGCGTTGAAGAAGTGCTGGTATCCCACGTCATGTTCCACGTTACGGACGGTGGCAAAGTCGACGTTACGGTGGTCGTGAGTGCCGGTGGACTGTTACAAGATAACTTGCATAGTTGTAGAGTGAGATGTAGAATTGCATACCAAAATAAGAGAGCAGACCAGAAATATATTGATTCACGTAATAATTGACGTAGAATTCCAAAGCCACAAGTAAACAATGTAAAAACGAGAGTAAAAACTGCTTTCGAAAGCATCACGAATGAGCTTACACATAGAATCTGCACACAGGATAAGACTTGTATCGCTCCAATTGGAAGAAAACGTCCTGAATCCACGGCATGTAGGCGGATATCTTCGTGTATAGCGAGTATGGATTGTCACGACAATTTGTGCCGGTTGTCGGAGCCGAAAGGCGAAGGCCCACGCTGTAAATTCCCATCAGATGCCAGAGTCCGTCTTTTTCTACCACCAACCCACCCCCCGTGTCCCAGCCACAGACAGTCGTATCTGAAATTAAGAAAGTTAAATTTGGATTCCTTGTATCATCTGTTCCTTTCACACTTGCGTGATATCCATAATTGAGATCAAGACACGCATGTATGCAATGTTCTTACCGTTAGAATAAGCACCGCAAAACTCATCATTGTTGACTACCACTTCGTTCCCAAATCCTTTGTACGGCGTTCTGCACTCACTGTTGGAGACATGACTGACTTTCAGAGTTTGAAGCATCGGACTAGATTCTTTAATAGAATTTCTACCGAATCCATCGATCTTTCCTACAACACCGAGTTTGAAATTTTGTTCACTTTGACTGGAGACGTCTAGACAAGCGGGAAGGATTACAGCCGATGTCTCAAAAGGTTGCGACAGCTCGATCAGAGCTATGTCCGAGGCGTAGCTGTGCACCAGGCCATAGTACTCGCAATATCTATACACGTTTTTTACCTGCCGAATCAAAATTAAGCACTATTAAGTAAACAGGCGATTTGGGCATTAAGAAATGTTCAGGGAGCGTGTGAAACGGATCATGACAACCTTCTGAACGATCCACGGAACGGTTGGTATATCATTTGGATCTCGATAAATATTTCCAGCGGTGACCCGCAAAACCGTAGGATCTTCTTGTACCCCTGATATTTCGTCGAGGACACAGTGAGCTGCGGTGAGCACGAAGTTGGGCTGAACAATGGTCGCACTGCACCGGAACTCGAGCTCGGATCCTCTGGCGGTTACGATTTCTTTCCAAAGATTCGCGTGCCAAGGAAAACCCCCAGCTTCTACGGAGACCCCGTCAACTGTAACCCGTTTCTGTCCAGAACGATTTTCCACACCACAAACTGAAATCGTAACAGAGAATTGCGATGGGTAAAAAAATTAAGAGAGCTACGTCAGCAGTTTTTAATTAACGTCATACTTGGTTGGCACGTAATGGGCTCCGGCTCCCACCTTCCGTTTTGATTGCATTCGACATCCTGTTCAACGAGGGTCGGCACAGGTTGCGATTCCAATCCGTAATTTACCCGGCATGTAACCTTCGCTCTTGTGAGTGGAAGAATGGGGGCCAAGCAGCTGACGCGTTCCCCAAAACGGGAACAAGTAGCTGCCCTTGAAACCGAGTTCAAGGGAGTGCATGTGCTAGCTGAAATGTGTCCTCGTTGTTAATGAAATGATTAGCTCATATAGAAACAAACTATGAGCCAGAGCCGAAAACAATGAGCTCACAAGTCCTCGGTCTCTTCTTCGTGCATTCGCGAGACCAGATTATATAGTCGAAGTACCTACCTATGCAGACTGGAATTCGCGACCACTTTCCTCCGGATCCACAAAAAACGTCGGTGTTTCCTTTGACTCTAAATTCCGCATCACAGGAGTACAATAGCTGGCTACCAGGCTTCAACGCGACACCCTGAGGAATATCGCAATCTTCGTCACCCTGACAAAATCTTCTATGAAGCCTCCATCGTCCATTTAGAGGCTGCGGCGGCACAATGCAGAACGAGTACATCAGTGATATCAATGGATTGACATCGCTGATCGGGGTTTGGGATGTTGACGGTCTCAATGGCCTCGAAATTCCTGTCTGGCCTCCAGGTAAGACCGGCGTCCTTCCTCTTATTCGATCCCTGGTTCCGCGCGGAATCTTGCGTTGCGCTGGCGTTTTTTCTTGATCGCTAGATAGTGATCACAGATTATTCAGCGGCTACTGCGAGATCGCTAGTACGCGATAAAATCATTACTACTCATTTCGAATGTGCGAACAATGGAAACAATGGATCAGGAATCCTTTCCTTCTTAACCTTTAAGCCACCGAAAAATCTAAATATAGGCGATGTGGAGTGAATTATCAATCCTTTGTACTCAGGGGTTTTTGACGTCGCTGATCTCGAATCTGAACTCGAAATTTCAAAATTCATAATGGTGGATCCAAAATGGTTGCGTAGAGTGACTTTTTGGATTTTTATCCTCCATCTTAAAGTTCAAAAATCTGATTACAGATTCGTTATCAGTGACCCCAAAAACCCCGCATCCATGTCTTATGCAAAACTACAACTTTTAAATTTTTCCCTTTACGTCTGATGGGAACTTAATATAGATTATATTTAAAATATAGACACACTATTGGGCAGTCTCACGGTTAATTGAAATTTCGAGCCGATGACATATTTGACCACAAGAACCGAAACACTGTCATCCCACAACATGTAGCAGCAAATGATCGTACCTTTCGTCAGAAAATCTCGAGAAAATCAGACGCCTGCGTTTCAACGAAGGTCTTGGACACTCTGCAAGGAGTTCATCGCTGTTGTCGAGGCAATCCCGGACGCCGTTGCAAACCGCATTTTCGTGGACGCAGGCACCGTAATCGCAGCGATACGATCGCCTCGGACAAATCAGTTCTGGCTTTGAGCATTCGGACCGAGTCTCGTCGCTCTGATCCGAACAGTCGGCTCTTCCGTCGCACAGAAATTGATCATCGATGCATTCACCGTTTCGACACTCAAATTGGTCATCCCTGAAGGGATTATACAATTAAAAAATTTACCATCTCAGATCTGTCTGAACACAATATGTGTGACCCAGAAGTGTATCTCACCTGCAAATTCCGAGTTCCTGGTCGAATTCAAAGATGGTAGTCGTGTCGTGGACGACGGTTTGAGGATTGCATTGAGGCTCAGCAAGGCTGATGAGAAACGCTGCATTCAATTGCAGCGCGCAATAAAATATGTTAATATGTATCTTCGCAGACATTTTACAGTTATGTTGTGAAAACGGTCAACAATCTGGCCCGACGCTTTAAAAGCGAAAACTACTGCTGTTCAGCGGCGAGAGTAAATATTGCAGCATTCGAAGATGTTGCAATAATCGACTTCTGACACGAGTGTGTACCCGTGAGGTAGGTTCCGATTAATACAGGCCGAAAATTTCCATCTTCTTTACGAT
This sequence comes from Diprion similis, assembly GCF_021155765.1. Classification (NCBI taxonomy): domain Eukaryota; kingdom Metazoa; phylum Arthropoda; class Insecta; order Hymenoptera; family Diprionidae; genus Diprion; species Diprion similis. The sequence goes on along the minus strand of NC_060116.1, from coordinate 13,168,549 downwards.
TTTGCAACGTCCACTCGAACTGCTGGTATATGGTCTACTGACTCGAATTTTTGCTTAAAACTCTTTATTACTGCCTCAACAAAAATGTAAAATGCAATTTATGCAGTTTAGTGTATCCATGAATAAATTACTGAAGCAGGCTAAATTATACCGGTTTTCGAAATATCCAGTAAACAGAAAATATTGTTGCAATCCGAAATTTCGCGGAATATCATGCAATCAAATAAAAAGAAGATACTGAGGTTGATGAAAATAAAATTGTTTACCGTTCTCTTCACCTTGTCATAATTTTGAATCGGTTAAATTGTCTCAATTTATTGAATATTTCCCCGTAGGCGCAACTATTGATAGCCCACCGGTTATAATGAAATTCTAATTTTTTTTCCAAATATAGGAAACTCGCGTTAGATGAAAAATTCTTATTGCTCAACTACCGCAGCCGAAGTGAAATTCCTATCGCAACAATATTCTATACGACCTTCGTTCTACCGATTTAATTTTCTTCCCAGACTTCTCTGTTGCAATAGAATCTTTTTCCACTGATTTTGAAAATTTTACACTATCGACAAATACTTTTAAATATACGTGACACCAAAGCTTTATCGAAATACTTTCTCAACTTTCGTAAGTATACGAGGCCGATGGAATTGACGTAATCCAAGCAAGCTATTTCACATTGAATTTTAAATTTACGTATTGCATGTTAATAAAAATGCACAGAAATTTCACCAACTGCAATCTTGGCTGATTGGAAATATTCTCACTATATTGAATATTTCCCGTCTAGTCACGTTGATGACACACAAAAATAACCTCATCTCACCTTTTTCAGAGCATATGTCACCAGGGCAGAGACATGTTGTATAATACTCGCATATACCTAGTTACATTCACTCGACACCTTGTGAAAATTTCAACACACTCGTATCTCCCACGCACCTGGAGCATGTGTTCTGCACACACGTACTCGGAGGTGCGAGTGCGCAAACCGGTTTTTTGAATGTCCTTTAATTTTCGATGGCTATCTCGTGATTTTGGTTTATTATAATTTGATTTTGATCGGGTATATCCCTGCCGTTAAAGTATGAAGGTTCCAATTTATTCGTGGAACTGAGCCTTGCAATAAACAAAGACCTCATTCGGTCAGCTCCGGTAGCGATATGCATATATACGTTCGTTTTCACCGCAAACATGACCATGGAATCGAAAAATCCCAAATAAGGTAATACAACGTTCATTGTACAGGATGTAAAAGACTTCTTTGTCCCCGTTTGACCCAATGATTCTGCAAGTCGAGACCGGTGAAGATTGCGGAAGCTACGCCTCTTCAAAATTGAGATATTGATCTTGATTATCAAGATCAAATGGGGTGAAAAAAAAAATTTCAGATCCGAAAAAATCCTACTTCTCGAGAGGAACGAAAGTCTTTGAGGAATAATGAGTTGCGAGCAACTCGCTCTTAGAGAAAATGGTCTTTGAACGTAGAAAAAAATCTATAAAATTCGAAAGAAATTTGCACCGAAAACAATATGCAGCCACTAAATTGTTGAATTATTTAGTGGATTCTTGTCATCTGTCAGATCGACAAACGGATTTTCGAGTCTCTGGTTTATGAGTTACGACTTATCTGGTAAAAAAGTGTCTTTAAGACTAACAGATAAAGGAATGTAGAACCCCGAGAAATATTAGCCCCACCGTCGCTGACGGGCACGAATATTCAAACGATCTTGACATTTTAGTGACACTGGAAAGTAAGTTGTTAATAAATAGTTAATCGAAACTGATCTTTTGTAAAAACTTTAACTACATGAACGATAAATGGTCAAAAGAATCAGATAAAAAATGAGAACCGAAATATAGGGCGTTCCACGCCAAATCGGACAGTTCGAAAAATTATGATTTTTGATTCCGTCAATTTTTTGATATTTTTTAGTACCCTTCACCAAGAGCCTTTCAGTTAGATTTTGAATTTTCTTTGATTACTTGTTACAAAAATATCAAATTTTCGAAAAAATGGCTCTTTTTTTGTTTTTTTCTTCATAACTTTCTTAATAATGGTCCAAATTAAAGTTTTTTTTTTTTGAAAATCCCTGTTTTGAGATGGCCTTTACAGAAAAAACTATTCACAGTGTTTTTGATTAAGATTTTTGCGTCTGAAGTGTTAAGCAGTGTTTTTGAATGTGAGTGTATCTTTCGACTTTTTTGAAATTTTTTTTATATCAAATTACTATTCCTTAACAACTTTTAAGACCGATGCGGTCGTGCGCCCTTCATAATTACTATTTTTTTCAATTTTTATCCTTGATAATCAGAATCAATACCAATTTTGCAGAGGCATATCTTCGTGATAAATTGAGTCGAGATCCATGTCTGAAGGAACAGAAATTCTCCAATTTTTATTGCCCATCATTAATTCAACTTGGGTCAAATTTTCATATCATCAGTTTTTTGAAATGTTTGAATTTTGAGATTGCGAATTCCTACATGCGATCCGAATCAAATGAACCGAAATATACGTTCTTCCGTTTCTATCACTTCGGAGTCTTTCGTTTTTGAATCGCTAAACAATTAATGTAACTTCACTCAACTCACCAAGGACGGTTGTTAAAGCGGCCAAAAATTTAATACTAATGAACAGGATCATTTCGAAGAAAATATGAAACACTGTCTCGCCTTTCGGCGTGCCCCGAACTTCTGCCGGAGCAAGGAGTTGAAACCAGTATATGAAAGGCGAGCCCTCGCGAGTCAAATGGTCAAACTGAACTGAGAGAATTTGGAGACATAGTTTCCGTGACGACGCAAAAGAGAGAAAGAAATCAGCATAAACGCAATACAAACGTGGCGGTGAAATCAGACAAGGCCGAAGGTGCAAGCTGTCACACAATTTATTTATATACGGCTTTTACACTTCATTCTCTACATTGCGATGAAATAATTCTTTTTTTTTTAATAATGATTCCCGCATCTGGGACAATCTCTGAATCGCTCTTACCCAATACTCTGCTGAGACGTAATTCAATAATGCACAAGTTGGATGAAATTAATTCTTATTAACCTTAATGAGTTTCGTGTGAATGTCAACCTTTTCAAGTAGATATGGAATAAACAAATTCTCTTAAAATTATTGCTCACTTTCACATTTTACGTTCGTACCAATTTTCTCTTCCATTATTATCGGTTCTTTACATTAATTGTTTGGATGTAAAACAAGAAATGAGACGAGATTACGGAATATCAAGGATTTAATACATTACACGTGTTATTAAATCAGGGTATATTGCATCTATTATATTATAATTGATAATCAATTTGGAAATATGACATTAACTGATAACGCCGTCTTCGCGGATATCGTAGCTATGTCTGCACAGTGTAGCAATCCATCGAAGCATCCTAGGATTCGATTAAGGAAAATCTTGGAAATGTAAGGTGAAAGTTCTAACTTTAACCAGAGTATAAAATGAAGGATAAATAAAAATGAAACATTCTTGGTAAAACCCTTAAGGATACGACTTTTCGCTCTGTTCACTCTCACAGATGTACTTCAGTATGTAGTCTTCCTTGAATTTGACAATCTCATCATTGACCTCTGGCCATTCCAGAGCCTCGTGAATTCCATCTGAACTGTATCGTTTGTTATATCTGTCGTAGTGAACCTAGTGGCGAAAAATATGATTCAACTGAACGAGTGAAACGAGGCATTTTGTGCAGAAAGTAAAAATAGAAATACGATTAAAGAATAAAAAAAAAAATCAATCACGTTATTATCTTTATTTCGAACCTGATCCAAAACTAATCCTAAACTAGGCGCCTTCGGAATGTCTAGCCTCTCTTGTCCAAAAGCCGTATTCAATGTTTCTTGAGAGGTCTGAGTTCTAACAATCGCGATAACCAAAGCGACCATTTTTCGAATTTGGTGCAACATAAAACTTTGCCCCTTGATCTTAAGGGTAACGAATTCCATATCGTTGCTGATGAACGGCACGCTACACGAGCACTCTATCATATATCTCATTGCAGACGGATCCAATGGTTTTCTGCGAATAAAAATTCACCATTTGTTATTCGCGCTAATAACGTAGACCTGCAAAGGAAAATTCTATAAGCTCGTTGTTCTTACATTTTTGATGTAAAATTATGAAAATTATGAGTTCCTTCATACAGTTTCAGCACCGAGTTGACCTTTTCAAGTACCTCCGGCTGTATCCGGTAATTGTAGAATGGTTCACCATTGATAACAGAGAGCTCCTCAATTTTTTTATCAATGTCAAACTCCTCGTCTACCGCTTCGGAATCTGGCGGTTTTTTTGCAAAGGCAAAAGTTGGCATCGTGTAGATGTAAGACCGAGCACCACAGCTACTTTTACTGTTGAAACCTTTCGTTACCCTCTTTATTCCAAAAACTCTAATTTCTTCGGGCAAAAAGGCATTTATATCTTCCTTCTTTGCATGCTCAGCTGTGAAAATAATCTGAATGGTGAATCAATACTTGATATAACTTTGAATATCTCGCCTAGGTAAATACGTCGCCTATGAAATAATTCAAGGCCATGTATACATATTCGATACTGAAAGTAGTCGAAGAGTTAGAGATGTTTACGTCGCAGATTCGCTAACTCGCTACACAAACGTACCCTAAAAATTCCATGCACAGTCTTATTTGCCAAAAGTATTTTAATCTTACGTAGTTTCAGAGAGACAACCTGCCTAGCTGCAGAAACACCTTTATCCGTTCTGGCAGCTCTTTGAAACTGAATTGTCTGTATAGTTTCAAAAGCTTCATCATTAATAAGCTTTGCTTGTAATAGAGCTTGTATCAAGTCCTCCTCTATCGTTTTCATTTGTGGGTTTCTCTGCATACCGTAATAATTTTTTCCCATGTAACCCAAAAGCATTGCGACTTTCCGCTTCTTCACTCTGTCGACATTATCCAATTTTTGTTTCTTATTATCATCAGCCTCGGGTGGCTCTTCTATCAGCCTTTTATTATCCATAACTGGATCAGCAATGTTTTCATCGACAGCTGCGGCCAGTGTTGAGAACATTTTTCTGCATTTAAAAAATCCTAGGGAAAAGTTGACGGGTCATGTTCGTACAATGGAGCTATATCTCAAAGTGTGGAAAGCGTAGATTATAGTAACAAAAAACACAAAACTGCTATTACTTGAGTACTGAGTAAAGAAACATGCAATCTGCATACAGCTATTATCGATAAACAAGTCCAACAGATTCGAAATGTTTACGATAAAAAAAAAAGTTTTACGATTGGCATTTAGCAGGTGATATTCTATAGGTTATGAACCCTATTTGCTTGATGATGGCTTGACATTAAGTAAAATAAAATGAAATAAATTAATACGTACGGAACACCCAGAGATTATTGACAAGTGTGTCGTTGCAAATATAGCGATACATTTGTGGACGCAGCTTCTGTATGTGCAAAATTCACCTCGATGCCATGCGAGGAAACATGTCTTCAAAACATGCTCAGGTGAAGAGCAGCACATTCCAACCTTTTTGTAACTACTACTACACCATGGTGTAGGGAAAACTACTGTGAAAAACTAAAACGGTTAACCAATCATCTACGTCTATGGTAATCATGTTCTGTTGAAGAGAGCTAACCTTATGGGGATTTGTGTACCCCAAAAATTGAATGGTAACTTACCGACATCATCAATTATGAAAAATCAGTAAGCGATCTGTAGTACCAGTGGGGCTGATGTATTCACCTAGAAGATCTAGAATCACCCATTTTTCTTGACTTTACAATGAATTTATTGTAATTTGCTTCAACAGTTTTTACCTCAATCATTTTTGTTGATAGAAAAAATTCTACATTTTGATAATCAATACTAAACCAACGTGCAAATGGTGAGGCTTTGACTGAAGAATGCTGATCCGCTTTCTCTAAAAACCGAGAAATATCAAGTCGACGCGCTAAAGCGCGGTCAAACTTAAAAACTTCGTTATCTGAACTGTTCAACGAAATTGAACAGCTGAGACCGTTTGCGAAATGAATCCGCAAAAGACGCGTGCGATTATCGCATTCACGTGATTATTCTACGCGCAAAAAGGCGCGACTAATTAATTTTTCGAAAATCCTTAAATATCTAGGACTTGTCGAAAACTTCTGTAGACCTCCAATCCGCATCTGCGTCTTCTAAAGTTCGACACATTGCGATGCGAATTGTTGTTCTCAGATACGAATCAAGTCCGGTAGGGAAGGTGGAAAAGGTATGCATTATTGTGTGGCGTGACGGTCGGCGGTCCTCTTCGACGCGAAGTCTTCGAGCTCAGCATCTCTCCTCATCTAGCGTGCCACGAAACGCTAGATGATCCAGAGATGCGTTTTGCCCATTCAGACGATCACAGAGATCAATCGGATGAAGTAATGATTGATAATGATTGAATCATTCGATGGAATAAAGTTGAGATTGAAAAGCTTATAGGCTTATATAAATAGTCCAAAGATTTTATCTTTTTTTGGTTTTCAGGAGGAGAATCTCTGCGATTGTTTGACGCTGTGGATTTCAAAAGTTAGTAACATCGCGATACATCGCGGCCTTCCTACCCTCGCCTGATTCCCAACGCAACCACCGAGCGGAAATGTTGAAAAGAAAAACTCACACACAATCCACAAACAACGCGACGGATCCCGAAACGACCACTTACCTACCCGGTTACCTATATTCGAACTAAACGCTTCCCCATTTTTTCCAACACACATCATTCGTTCTCATTTGCGTCGTGGTCACTGTGACTTACTTTTTCGTTGGTTACCTGTAGGGAGCAAAGTGTTTTTGTACCATAGCCAGCCAGGTAAGATAAGTATAATTCGTTCAATTATCATTTCAGTGATGCTGGAAACTATTGGTACATCAACATTTTGTAAAATGGATTAGTCACATGTCCTGTATACTTGTCAGTATTTATCTAAGCGAGCTAAATCTGCAGTCAATCGATACTTTCCGACTCATAAAAAATTCTATATGATTCAAGATAGATCATGGAATTTGATTACCTTACGTTATGCCAGACTTTGAAATTTCATTAATTTAACGAACATGTGAATATGATTTAAACGATTGTGTAAGTAAACCTCAGGTGAGCCCACCGCTTACAAGACAGCATTGAAAATACCAAAAGTAACTATAAACGCAATCCGTTTCCAGGAATGTCAAGTAAGCGATAGTTACCTGTCGCGATGCTCATTCCACTTTCAGCAACGTGTAAAATTTTTAACAATAAGTTTAAGTAAACCATCGTCAATTTGATTGCAAGAATAATCATTTTACTGAAAAACAAGCATCGTTGCGATCGCGAATGAGCCTATCTATGCAGCTAAGAAATCGAAAATTTATGTAACAATTGTTACCGCCACGCCACGTGACAGAGGAGTACCAGGAAAATACCCATAACCTAAACGCATGCAAACTCACAAACGTTGCCAAGTAATGGAGAAGTTACTCGGATGTCTCTGCTTTTCTCTGGAAACGATAAAAAACGAAACTCGAATTAATTTAGCAAACGGTGTCGACAAGTATGCTGGAGATTTTCAATTCTCAATTGAATAATTACTTATGTCCATATTTATATTTTTTCACAGCATGTTATTCAAGGACAAAATTTCGGTTTCAAAAGGACTATTTTGAGTTAACAAACAATTATCAAAATGAGTATTCTTACTTCCTCCAGGTTGCTCCGTACCCTGAATGTAGTAGTTCTCGTAGCAGCTGTTCAGGTTGAATGGCGAGGCAACGCACTTCCAATTAGGCTGCAATAAAAAAATAGCAAAATTTCACTCACACTCAGTACACACGGGTCACATTTTATGTCACTAAAGACTGTCCGTGTCGAAACAAAATTTTCTTCGTAATATTTCGGTGACTTTTCATGCATGAATAAATGAACTGCGCAACAGATCAACAGAGAGCTTATCATATTAGCACAACTATTAAATATCTACGATACATACATACCTATAGGTATTTCGATGTAGCGATCATATATCACTTCTCACACCCGAAATAAACGTGACAAGAGAATAAATGGAACGTTCTAAAGTGAATAGCAGCATATTATTTTTCTAAGAATTTACCGAAAATATCTTACGAATTTAATCTTACAGTTCAAGTACGTAATAGTCAAATTGCGATCGTCATTTTTTCAGAGATGAAAAAACCGGTGACAGGCGTACCTCACTAAAACAAACTTCTCGGTGAAGAACTGTTTATTTCACTTCTTGACCCGTTTATTTAACGATCACTGCACAATGTCAGCCTCACAAACCAGATTAATGACACAAAACTCTGACACTAAACAGAAATTCACACGAATTCGGCATTCAGAACGCGACCTAAGAACGTTCGAACTTGTCGACTTCCCAGAATGCTCTGAGAGTGAGTTACCTGAAGTTAGCGCTGCAGCAATGGTTTCCGCGGTAAAACCAAACATAAGCATCGCGACGTTGACTGCCGGTATGTCGCCATGATCAGTGTTCTACTTTACTGATTGAGACTACTTGTAGATGTCCTCACAGGGCATCCGCTGTCCCTGTCCGTATCTTTACCAACGTTACCTAGATCCGAAATCCAAATGCAGACGAAATTTTCGGAGGGATTCGAAGTACAACACGAACCGCTCATTTTGATCTGAATATTATTTATTGACGACTACAGTACCTTACCTGACTAGCGTTTTCACGCATTAATTTCTACAAATTTATTTATTTCGAGATAGGTGAATATCTATTAACGTATAATGACAAGGTGAGTAACCGTGAGTTTCAAATTTGAGGTTAGACTGTCGTCTATTGCTGCATGCTTGACGAATTATATTTAAAAATATTTTTACCCATTATACCTTGCAACCATATAGCAATAATTATTTTCCCTTATCAACGCACAGGTCAAAGATAGAATTGGGGGATGTCACACCCCACAATATAAAGCAACTGAAACTGCTTAATCAAGTCGTTTTTCCTGTCTCGTATAACGAGAAATTCTACAAAGACGTCTTGGAGGCTGGGGAGCTGGCTAAACTAGCTTACTATAATGACATTGTGGTATGTTATTTAATCCAACTCATAAATAATTACATATCCTTGACAAGTAAAATTCAGTCGCCTTTCATACATGTGGTACTCCAATCCTAGTTACATAGGTATACCTTTGTTATTAAAAATTGCTTCAGCTCTTAATTTGTAAATAAAAGAGTTCAGATGTCACAAGTATAACTATTTTCAAACAGTTTATCTTCAAACACTAATTTCAGGTAGGGGCTGTGTGTTGTCGTGTAGATACATCAGAGAATTCGCGCCGTTTGTATATAATGACTTTGGGATGTTTGTACCCTTATCGACGATTGGGAATCGGCACCGTTATGGTACAACACGTACTTAATTATGTTTCCAAAGACGGAAACTTTGACTCGATATTTTTGTAAGTTATTTCAGTTAATGATTTAATTTACAAAATTTTTATACATAGTGGGAATTCAACTGAACGTATGAATTTCTTTTATTAACGTGTTGCGTACTGCTTCTGTTCAGGCATGTCCAAGTCAACAACGAGGGGGCTATTGATTTCTACAAAAAGTTCGGCTTTGAAGTTGTTGAGACGAAAAAACATTACTACAAACGTATCGAACCTGCAGACGCACATGTGTTACAAAAAACTTTGCGTCCACCAACTACAGCAAATCATCAATCAGCAAGTCAATGAATAAATTCTTTTCACGTATCAATCTTCCATCATCTGTTTTCATCTTATAATGTTATCTGCTGTACAAATTGTCAATAAAAATTGTTCCTTATATCAAATTTTTGCATAACTTATCGGCCAAAATGTACCACTACTAAAAAATATTTATAATTGTAATCAATTTCAATTCGAATTTAACCAAATACAAGGAGTGTTAATTAAATACTGAAAATTAAACACGGTCTAGCTGTTCACTAAAAAACTCGAACATTTATTGTTTGGTTAGTATAGAACAGACAAAAAGCTACATCATTTTTCAATTACATCTGTTACGACATTAATAAAATTCAACTCTGGTAGGGAAAAATGCTTGAATTCACGTTACCTACAACTTTCACTCGTAATAGAAATATAGCATCGCACCTATTTGTTACCTATCATCAATAACACATGAATTATTTTTGGAAAACTTCAATATACATTCCAAGTGAAATAAGTACTTGAAAGAAATTTCACCTGGAATTATTGTATAGCTGCGTGATCTTACACATACTTTGGGATCTCATCTCTCCTATATGGCTTATGACCACATCATTTTGGAATAAGACTAAATTGACTATATGAAATAGATCGCTCATTAGAATAAATATAATACAATTCATTTGAATATATGTGCAAGCCAACATGTAGCAACAATTGAATCCTGTAGTTAGCAACCAGAAGCACATAAATGGTTATTATAGTGGCTTCAATAATCCACGATTCAAGATTAGCACTCTTTCACAACTTTCAACATTCGGAACTCGCAATGCACCTAGGTAATTTGTAAATAACTATTTATATTCCAACAGCTCTTGTATTCTTCTTACACAAAGGTTGGAGCCATCACTTGCTTCCTTGGATACCTAAGAAAAAATCAATTCATGGAGTTGTACAAAATTTAAGCGTTCCATTGACGTGTAATACTGTAAACTATTTACCAAGCAAAAATTAAGAAACCCGTGTGGTAATCCAGAAAGTATATCCAGAGTCACCGGATTGCCCAACGTTTTCAATTTTCTAGCAAACATCACACAGTCGTCCAAACAAGGATCCAGTTCCAGAGTCTGCACGCACCAAAAAATTACTTATTCCACTGTTATTAGAAAAATACTCAAATAATATATCATATTTACCAAAATTTTGACTGGCGGCATTTGTGCCAATGTACTGCCAGATGCTAAGTATGGACTCAAGTGTGGATCTCTAGGCACAGTGAAGACAAATTCGTCAGAAGGACTTCTTTCACCTTCAGCATCCAGGAATCGTGCCTTGTTACTACTACCGAAACTCCATCCAAATAAAGACCACGATTTCTCATTTTCCGGAGGCTTTTCCTCTTTAGTTTTTTCCCCGTTTGACACAGCTGCTAAATTTTCAGATGATTTATTCTTGTACAGATCTAAGAACTGTGTAATGTACTCTTGCGATTGCGTTTGTTCCCGCACATTCACTTTGCTAGGAGTAACAGCATCTAGGGTAACTGAAAAATCCAATTGTCAATGTCTTTCACACATCTTACTTCTAAATAAAGTCTTCTCCATAAATATTGACCTTGTACTGCATCAGCTTCAGCAAGACTGACCGAGTTCAAAGTAGAATCAGATGGGAATGAAGGCAATTTATGCTCTTCATTAGTTTCATCGCCATTAGGACTAAGTGCAAGTGCTATCAAATCGCTTTCGCTTACTTCTGCAAATGACTCGGTCTCTGACGTGTGACACTCCCCATTCTCTCTCTCCTTAGCCCTACAAGTAATAAATTGTGATTAGTTTATTATTGCCATATACAGTATTCTACTGAGAATTCACTCAAAAAAATTATATCACATACCTTTGAGACTGTTGATTTTCACCTGAAGCATAAGCTTTCAAACATCGCATCATAAAGCCGAATGGCAGAAGCGGATCTGTAAGACACAACAAGCGGGCTGGAGAAGGTATGAACTCGACCAGAACTGGTGTATATGCCATGAAAATTCCATCTGGTTTTCGAACATTCAGCTGTAGACATTTTAGCGTGGCTCCCAAGTTTAGATTCGCTCCAGCAGAGTCTCCTGTAACAATTTCCAGTAAATAACCATTCGAGGTAAGGAAATAATATTGCTCCAACTATTTCTTTGACTTGTTATAAGTGTAAGCGTTCAAGAATTCCGAAGTATTATTCTTCACATTTAGTTGTGGTTCTAGCTGTACAAATCTACACAACTGTAGAACGTACCTGCAAGGATAACTTTCTGTGCTGAACTTCCCAATAGTGTACTAGCATTTTTTAAAGCCCATGCGTAAGCATAAAATACTTCTTCCAAAGCTCGAGGATAAGGAGCTTCTGGAGCTAAACTGTAATCTATACTCAGAATTGGAACACCAAGCTGGACCGCCCAATCACGTAAATAAACTTCATGAGAACGTGAGCTTTGGGCAACAAACCCGCCCCCGTGACAATGAATCACTAGTCCTTCTGACATAGGCAATGACTGATCAACTCCACATGAGCCGATCTGTGGAATACAGTTACATGAAAGATAATTCTTGTCTGCAGACTGACAGACTTACCATCCCTTTTCTGTGATGAGAGCTCAAAAGCCGAACGGACAGAGGCTGCTCTCCTAAGTGACTACGTGGTACGGGAATGGGAACCATCACACCATTTTCAGATTCTAGAGCCAGTTCCTCGGGAGGGATTGAAATCATTTGGTTTACTGCAAGTGTGGGCATCATCATAGCAGGCAACCGTTGTACTAAATCTGAAAGACTAAGACACTTACCTATCTGAAGTTGCAATAATTTTGAAAATGAATTTTTACAAAAAAAAATGAAAATCTCAACTTTGGTAATCTGTAATGTGAATACAAATTTAAAAATCCAGTTAAAAATCTACTTTCAACAGTATTAGGTTAACAATATTATTCACCTGTTTCATTGAGCAGCCAGAAGTCCTTGCAAAAATTAATGTCGGCACATTGAGAAATATTGACTATACGCCGAGCCCTTGCCTCTGGATCGATGAGATATTTTAATGAATTGGTACACCTTCCGATGAGCGTTCCATTCGCGTAATATACTTCACTGAAGGAGACCATGCAAAGTGATATTGTTTTCAGCACCCGTTTTATGCTGTCACAAAACTGTAAAGACAAATTGAATACCTCGATTCAGAAGAAATCAGTACGCTCATTGTCATTCAGAATTAATAAAATTATATACCTGGAATCCTAGGCATCTCCCATAAAAGCTGTATTGATTGACACTTTCCGTTTGATCTAGGAGCTCTTGGGGACTGTGAGAATCCGAGGAAAACAGAGAAGGCTTTTCATTGACAGGTGTATCGCTCCATAAATAAAGAGTTTTTAAATGTTGCAAGCATGTGCACAAAGATGCTAACAATTGCAGACAAGCTTCTACCTCTCTGAAAACAGTTAAGCATATGTGAAACCATGGTCGCTATTGGAATAACTATTTGGAATTGATCGTTATCTAGATCGCATACCTCATGTAATAACTTTTGCGGAATAAAATGGAATCTTGTTGGCAGCATAGCTGGCGGCAGATGCAGACAGAATGTAATATACACTTATCAACTATTGAGAGAAAACTTCGATATCCGTTACCCGGTGTTTGAGGGTCAAAATCAAATAGCGGTGCTATCTTGGATATCTCGCGATACAAAGGACGGACCTGCTCCAAGTGATCGAGCATTGCTGATAAAGCTGCGTTTAAGCGAAAACCTGCCTCGCTGTGATCACTCGCAAAGTATTCGGCATTGGCTTTACATAATTCACGCAAAGCACCCCAGTGCGGTGGTTCTAACTCAGCGAATGGTTTGGCAAAGTCATAATCAAATGTAGACATTGTATATGAAATTTATATTACAATATTTTAAATAAATAAATAAACAATGTGATTATTTCATTAAATATATTGTCGGTGGAATTATTATTTGTGTATTAATACTAAAACTTTTGAACTTTCGCGGACGATTCTACGTAGAGAAATGGACGGACAATTTAAAATACGTTCAAACGGTTTCTTTGTTAAATCATGATTTCGTCACCGTTGTTGTTTGTCACTTCTTCCTGTTGACAGAAATGTATACACGTAGCGTGAACATTGCCCTCAGGTCAAAGTCGAATAGGTTAGAATGAACAAATCGTTTACTCAGCACTGAAATATCTTGACCAATATTATTGACACCGTTGAATTCCGCAAATTATTAATCGTCCAACTGTATCAATCGGTCTTCCATCATTCACGAAATTTTTATTCTCGACCTTCTCGACTAACATTTGACATTTGCCTGCAGGCCGCCATATTGATTTAAATGTCACGCACACAACAAGCACGACCGAGTGGCCGACTTTCAATTGTTGGAACGGCATTCAGTAGCATTCAATACGTACGCTAGCGCCGCATCTAGAAATTTAAAGACAACAATAGACAAGAGAATATTTTGCAATGTAAATTATTCTTTACATCCACACGTTTCAGTGTCTGCATTGCATTTTCTGATATTTTTATTATTAAAAAAACAACAAAATTACACTACCATGCTCCTCCACTGACCATCAAGACTCGAAATGTAGGTTATAAATTGTCACGTGACCCCGAAGACCCGCCTATAACCCGTGTTACGCGTATTCGGTTTGATATCGGTTCCTGCGGCATTCTCAGGTTCCGTATTCACAGGTATTTAAATACTGATTATCCTCTATAATTGATGAATCTGAAAACATTCAATCAGCAAGTCAGCAACTCGCTACTCATATCGTAATAAGTTTGCTGCAACACATGTTTCAAACAGCCGATGGCCAAATATTGCATTGAACGAAAGTTAACCTCAAACTGTTGTGAGGATAAATTCTATTCTGAGCTTGGTTAATCCATGTCTGATGTGCATTCTTTTGGCATCGCTTATATTTTTCCTCAATGCTATAATATCGCATATGAAGAAAAAGTAACTGTAATGTGGCAATCGAAAGAAAGGAAAATTTCTAGGTCTGGTCATTTATTGTGAATAATTCCTTACATATTTTTACAGGCTTAGCCATGGCTTCCGCCTGCATGATTATACAGAGGAGTATCGCAACAAGCTGTGTCTGCCATGGGAAGCGTAACTTTCGAAAATTCCTTTTGTATAATAAGCGGGGTACCCGAAAATTCAAGGAACAACAGATGATAAAACCGCATCCACAAATTCCTATTGACCGTGAGTAACACCAAAAATATTTACAATCGTTAACATGTTTCCTCAGTAACTAACTTTACGATCATTCTTAAGTCGAAATACAAAGTGTCAATGGTAGGTTAGCAAAGTACACTAATGAAGATGTATTTCATTTTAATACTACAGGTCGTGGAGTACGACTCACTGGCTACTATCTTGGCGAGAAATGGATCGAAGTGCCTGAAATGACACCTGAACTAATTGTTCCATCGCTGGTAGACTTTGAACTTAAACCTTATGTAGCTTACCACGTGGATGAAGTACAACAGTCAGAATTCACCCCTAAAGACTTGTTCGATGCGGTATATTCGAAAAAAATTCGCGAAGATTTCGAGAATAAACAGCTGGCCGAAGATGGTAGCCCCTTAAATCCTAGCGAAAATGAAAAATTAACTGCCAAGGAGGCCAAGCTCTTGGCTGGGAAAACTGGCTGTGATCTTTTTGGTAATTAAATCCTCTACTCACCTTGTATTGTATAAGCTAGTTTTATCATATTTGTAGATTTGTAGATTTATCATGTTCTGACAGATATACGTTGAGATGTGTTAAGATAAATGAGTTCTGATTATACTTGAACTGCTATTGTTTTTCTGATCACATAGAGAAACTAGATTCTCACATATGTCAAAATAAAGACGTTAAAAGTCAGCCTACTGTCTTCATATTTTCCTGAAGTTTGAATTTTCAATTTGAAACTAGATTATGGAAATCAACACAAATTGTATTCGACTAAGGCTTGTTATGCTCTTTATTCGTTACAATCTAAGCGCGTTCTAAAGTACATACACTTATACTTATCTACAGATTATATATGGTAATTATTTACTATTATTTGTAATTGTTATGTGACGAAAAATTGAGCATATTATCAAATTGTGCCAGCATTTAGCTCTTGTTACCACACTCATGTAACGATCTGGCCTTTAATTGGTAGCTTAGCCCAATTTTACTTGTGTTAATAGTAAATAATTACCTGAACAAATTACTGTAGTTATTGACTAGTATCAACGGCATCTTACAATTAGACCTTTTATAATAAATAATACATTTGTATTGATTTACAAAATACCTATTCGATCAAACTTAAATTGACAATTTAAATCACTTTTGTTAAAAACTCAAGTTATTATATTTTATTGCTATTAAATGAACAGTACGTTTTATAAATCGATTCTTATGCTATGAACTATGTGTAATACATGAAACTTATCATTTTGAATCAGGCTTTTTTTTTACTTTATTTCAACTTATCTTTGAGCTGCTAACCAGGTTTATTTTCAATTTTCAAACATATCGCGATGTAGACCCAGTGTCTCATTTCAAATGACTGATAAAGCAACAATTATCTAGTCTAGTCTATCTTATCTGCTATTAATTCGCTTATCAAAAATGTTTGAGCGAAATTTGATTGTTTGTTGGGTAAAAAATGGCGAAAAATTTGAGTAGTAAAATCGTTGTCAGTTGTGCGTGGCCGATATTGCTTCAATGCTTCCCAGTATCTTATGAGTATACTAATCAAAGGAAGAGAACTGAATACAGAAGTCATTGTGAGACTGATTCCATCTATGTTCTATACTCTTGTACGTACGTAATAATAAATCTGCTACAAGTGGTACAAAAACGCATAAAATTCTTAATAGGCAATATTCAAACGTTAAAAAATGAGAGTCAATTTCATATTTATTGTCTGATCTTAAAATTTCTTCTTCATAGATTCTGATTCTATCGTTAAACAGAGTGGTCTAAAAAAGTATGCTCTAAATTATATCTCATAGCTTACACTGATATTCCGAACTCGTTCACTACGCTCGTACACCTTAGCTAACGTTCATTGCTACTATTATAATAATTATTAGTATCTAATTTCTATCAGTATTTTTATGACCAGCGGAAATGATGCAAGACCGTTTTCGTATTACCTTCGCTTAGTCCGAAAATTCGTATTCTTTTTATACTGATTTGTCAAATATAATTAACTTACAGTTATACTTATTCACTCAAAGTTTGATATTTTTTCTTATTGAGAGGTACATTACTTCCACTCGTCATAGTTTTTGGAGGAGAGAACACAAGTCGATCAAGTCTGCTATAATATTTCGATGACACAAATCAGAAGTTTATTCTTCGGACTTGTTATAGCAACAAAAAGATAAGGTTTTTCATGCACATTATTATCTATTCAAGTTTTACTTTTTGCTAAAATCTTTATCGATGGACTAACATTTATTACCCAATGATATACTCATTGAATAAAATAATGGTCAGGGACTTACTTCACTTGAGTTTCGGAATTCCTCATTAATAGTTAATACTAATAACTTGGTGTTTTTTCTTTAGTTTGAATCATCAGTCTGTGACAAACATGGCTGATCAACAATTAAGTTATCTATGTGAGACACAGATAACTTGTGCAGTTAGCGAGTAATCAATCGTTGATTCTATCCCCCATAAATTCAAATGATACAAAAAACACATATTTTATGTAACACCAATATGGTTTACGCTAATTTTTCTGCCTGCATTCTTTACTCAAAAATGTACTCTTCTGTACTCCGGGTAGTGAAGAAAATTGTCGACCATACTTTTGCTACATAAGTATTGTGTGCTTTATAAAGGCAAAGTCTTTCTCACCTCGTGTATTTGCAATATTTGTCTTCAGCTCGTGCACACACTCGCCTACGACTCATATTGTATCGTACGACACATATCATAAAAAGACCCGCTTTGCCTCCTTATTGCACAACCTACTATTGCAGTCCTAATCACTTAAGTATGTAATACATGATGATGATCTGAAAGATTTCAAACGTTTCCAAATTTTCTCAATCTTATTAGTATGATTCTTCAATTTAGATTTCAGATTGTTTGATTTAAAAAGAATATAAGTTCTAGTATGAGTTATCTGTATTTCTGAATCAAACAACTTAAATATGAATCCAAAATATTTTTTTGTGTTTACTGCGACTTGTGATAGTCGTTTGAAATACTCAAAGTGGTAACAGAGCCCCTAAACAGATGGTTTGTGTTTTTTTTCCGTTTTGATTAACACAGGATACAATTTAACGAAACCATTTAAGATATGTATCATATTCACAAAAAAGGCCGTAGCTTTTTTTAGGACAATAAATGAACGTTTGGTTTGCCGCAGAGCTGTATAATACATATCAAAAACGCATGTCTGGATTAGTATGTAGTACACAGGGTGTTCATTCCATAGGGTCTCCGGCGTTTTCAAATATTGTTGAGTGGGGACTGGTGCCGCTGGGCCACAAAAAGCCTCCCACTCCGCCAGGGGGCAGATATGAAGCCCCTCCACCCAGTCCTACCTATTGTTATAATTTTTATGTATTCGTTTACATATCTCATTGTCAACTAATTTCTACATGACATAAAAAATTTGCAGTTCGTATAATCGTGGATTATAAGATACAAACGACAATTAATTGTAAAGCTGTGAAACTGATTTGAAGGAAAATCAAATTCATCCAACAATTTGTTGAGTTGTCATCGCAAGTTGTTAACGCAAATATTCAATATCATTGTAGAATTATTAACGATTAATCAAATATGTAATATGATTATTAGATTGGAGTAATATAAGGAATTCGAATTATATAAAGATGACGTTTCACAAATTTTTGTAGAATGAATTTTCCTCAAAGTTTTAAAAAAACCAGCAATTAACTGTCACGTACAAATCATCAAAACGACAGATCGATTGTTTTTACTGAAAGTAAATTCATTGACTCTAGAAGTCGGGGCAAATCTTATCTGTGTATAAAGAAACGTACTATTTACTTCTTATCTCTTGAAAGATGGTTAGTTAGTTGATGATGTGTTTTGACTAGCGTGTGGCATTCCAACATGTTCTTTGATATTTATGGGTCAAGGATTAGCATGCGTATGAGGTAATAAATGAAAGATTAAATAATAAATGCAACAACTTAAATAAAAATAATCGTTTATTCGAGTCAAATGAATAAATAACTGTAGGAACAAATTGCAGGTACTAGCTAAATGATGTTTGTGAGTCATATTCGAATCATCAATTATTCAACTATCGTTTCTGTAACAGGTAACTAAGCTAAACTACAACTAGTTCTAAGCCAAAAAATAGCGAATATTGTCATAGATTTAACATATTATAGAATTCGGGCATGATGATCACAGAAAAAGCGCATGTATACTGAATAACCAATCCATTTCAAGAGTTACTCATTTATTTCATATATTTACCGAACTTGACATTCTATTACAACGACTTCACAAAATAACTTCCAATATTGTACAAACTTCTTAAGGAAGCTTGTTTCACATCTCCCGCGCTATTTGATAGTTGCCGATTCTATAATCCAGTTATTCTATAACTTGAAATTCTCTTATGAGATTACCTGCTGGCTCCATAGGAGCGTTCTCTCGGCTAATTGGCAGTCGGCAGCTAATCTAGAGGGCAAACTCTTCCACCTTTCTTCATCTCTATCCCTCTCGAGTTCCCCATCTCCATGGCTCATGGATAAGGGTGGTAGGATTTGTGTACGTTGGGCCATCTTATAGCTATCTTGTCTGGGCACATGATCTCTTCGTCTATTTCCTGCACCAGGTGTAGCAGGCGTTGGTGTCGGACTGCCACCACCTCGCTGGCGATGATACAAGTTTCGCTTCTGCTGCAACATTCTTTGTTGAACAAGCAGCTGCAACTGCGTCCCAGAATCAGCACGGATTTTAAATTGTGGCTGGGCCTGTGTTGGGGTTACCGGTGGTCTCAAATGAACCAGGTCTAGATGTCCTCGGGCTTTCCCAGAATCTAGAATCCATGAAGAAAGTTAAGTCCGGTCTCTAGGGATGAAAGAGCAGTATTACAACCATTTGCACATCTTCTGATTGACTAGTAGTTGATACGTTCCAATAGAAACTATTGTAGTGAAATTTAACTGTACCTTGAATACTGCGCTGCTTTGCCGATCGATCGCCTCCTCCTTGTGGGCAAAACAATAACCTTGGACCTCCATCAGAGGCTCGGCGTCCTTGAGATACTCTTGATATTCTTGCTGCTACCAGCGAAGGACTTTTAGGGGGCGGCGGAGTACATGATGGTAAACTGCTAGTAAAGCATCCTGTAGCAGTGAAATCTGGAGGGCATCCGGAGTCAAAACTTGATTCAAATAAATCCGACGATGAACTGCCTTCACCGGTAAATAAGGATGTATGATTTGGAGGGTCTGTAGGAGGACTATCAAAATGATGTTGCTGATAATCGCTCAGCCTCCGATTGACCATTTGACTGTCTATTCGTTGACTTATATCTCGATCAAGGCCGAGTCGGTGTTCTTCTAATTTTATTTGAGCTTCTCTCAGCTCGTCACCACTTGGTCCTTCTTCCAAATCTCCCTCTGCGCTGCAGCAACCCTCGTCCGTAGAAGAACTCGTTGAACTAAACCTCTTCCCAGCCCTGCTAGCATCTTCTCTGGTTCTGCAAATAAATTTTCTCTGATTATACTTTAGAAACATTTATACATTTGGAGCGTACATACTGACAAGCATAAAAAATACATATTGAAGTAGGTAGAGTTCAAGTAAATAATGTGTGAGATGATGTAATAATAGATAGCTGTTTACCATTGTACTCTATTACATACGGATATTTGCCACATATAAACAAAATTCTCACAATCAATTGATACGATTAAAATAATTAATAAGTACTGTCTGCGTTCGTTTCTATTTCTAATAAGTTCTTTTTTTTTAATCTAAAATACGAATGAAATAACGAAGCAAACTAAGCGCCGCGTGCGGATGTCGTTTCGAATTTTGATACAAGCGAGGAAAAAATAAAAAATTAAATTAAGAGTTACCGAAACTGAAAGAGACAGCTCACGATCTTCCAATCCGACCTGTCCAGACAAAATCCCCAATTTTCTCACTGATCATCGATCAACACCGATCAATCACTTCAACGTCCGACTAAGCTATCGCTGTAAATAAAAACCAAACTGTTAACATCTAACCTGACTGACAACCACGATAGGCAGGATTGGAAGTTTAATTTGTGATTCGAACAATACTTGGGAATCCGAACACCAAATCCAGAAAAAAGCATAAAAACGAAATGAAAATTAAGACAACCAAATTCTTGCCCACCTCGATTTAAACTTCTCTTCTGTTCCACGACCTGCTGTAGGCCAGCAACTGGTGTTGTTACTAACATTTGTACTGCGATGCTGTTTCAACTTCTCCAACAGTAAAAAGTAGATGGCTGCGTGATGGTCATAGCTGTTGTTTCTGAGTGACTGTCAATTGAACGAGCAATTAAAATTAAATGGAATCGACATTGCAATTAATAATCTAAGACTATTCTTTATTTTTTTTTATCAAATTAAATTAAATTAAATGGAATCGACATTGCAATTATTAATCAAAGACTTTTCTTTATTTTGTTTACAAACTCACCTCTCTGGTACGAGTCACATCAATTCCAAGGCTGTGCATGAGTCTCAAAATTTGTTCATTAGGCTCTTGAACAGTTTGCGTTGTCGTTACTGTTGCAATACCAGGCAGCTCTACATCATTCGCATCCACAATGCCAGACATCCAATGATGTCTCTTTATTTGAGGAATCGTATATCGCTTTCCCGGCTCCAATACCAGCATCTTACGTATCAGGTTCTCGCAATCTAATTGCAAAAGATACCACTTGAAGCCTGACGTTTACGTCTACTTGCTGAGTATACAATTTTTTTGATTAGAGATTCTGACTTTCAACTGCGACTGATTACACAGTCTAGTCTGTGTTACAGTCTAGACTGATAAAGTTAATAAACATTACAATACAAATTGATCTAGTCGATTTCTCCATCGAGTAATGAAATATACATTCAATCAAAGTATCAATTATACCATATCATATTTTTTTATTACCTGTGCTCATGAAATATGGAATACGAAATCTTCCGCTCAGTACACGATCTCGTAAGGATTGTAATGTAGATCCGTCAAATGGAAGAGCACCGCAAACCAACACATACAACACTACTCCCAAGCTCTGAAATCATAAACAGTTGCAGTCAATTGCCTGGAGAAATGATTGCAGTCATACGAAAACTTGTCGATGATCGTAATGCCTGAGTTAACTCACCCAGACATCAATTTCTGGGCCGGCGTAGTGTTTTCCACGAAATACTTCTGGCGCAGCATAAGGTGGACTACCACACCATGTACTTAGTCGTTCCCCGGGTGAAAATCTATTACTGAATCCAAAGTCTGCAATTTTGACGTTCATTTGGGCATCCAGAAGCAAATTCTCAGCCTTCAAATCACGGTGTGCTACTCCTATCGCATGACAGTACTCAACTGCAGACAGGATTTGTGTAAAAGTTGCTCGTGCTCGTGGTTCTCCCATTCTACCATAACGGGCTATGTAATCAAATATTTCACCCCTGCTTGCATATTCACATACCTGTAAAAAGCAATGAAAAACTTGCACTGATCTAGGTATTGATTGATCCAGGTATACATAGGTATAGATAATGTTTTTTAAATACAAAAAAATTTTATTCATTACTTACCATGTAGATCATATTCTTAGTCTCCATAACTTGATAAAGCTTGACAATATGTGGGTGTTCTAATTGCTTCATTATCTCAACTTCACGGTACACCTTCTCCAGATTTGTCGAGTCCAATTGGGTCTTATCTATTATCTTGATTGCTACCTACACATTGAAATTGTAGTAACAAATAATTTACAGTTGAACAAAGTTATCATTAAAAAGTACAACCGGTTGAATGGAATATCAAAGTACGCCACATGCATTGATAAGCCTGAGTATGAAAGCAGAATACAGTTGGAAAACCACTAGATTAATAATATCAAAGTTTGAATTTTAATGTTTTCCTCAAATGTTTTCGAAATGGCATAGTTATCAGTAATCACCTCTGTTTTGGTGATTCGATGACGAGCTAACTTGACCACAGCAAAGTTACCCTTGCCAATGGTTCCTTCGATGTCATAGAATCCAACACGGATTTGTTTCTTGCTCTGGCATGCGCTGCCCTCCATTTTTGCTATCTTAATCTTAATTCGTTGAACGGTATTGGCATCAACCAATTAATTGGTTTCTTCACCGTTTTCTACAAATACCTGAAAAAATTATTTAATCATGTATGTACCATATAATTATACTTAAGTAGCAGCATTATTAGATTCGTGATGGAAGAAAGAAGGAAGTGATGCTTTACGTGATACTTCAATGTGATTTGGGTTGCCTACTATGCAGATACTTTCATTCTTACTGAAATCTTGCAATGCCTTTGTCTGTGTGCAGTTTGTAGTGTGAAAAAATCTTGCAGCTTGGTGGAGGAATATTGAAATTTGCGGCAAACCAAGGAACTTCTAATGATATATAATTTATGCAAAGGAGAAATACAATGAAAGATAATAATTATCTAGGTTTGAAATTCAATCTTTGTTCTCGGAGAATGAGTTACAGCTAAAGTTTGGAATTCAACCCTGACGCACTACTAGGTACATGATCCAGCCTAAAGGCTCAAAACGTGTTTTCTTTACATTGGTTTTTTTTTTTCGTTCCACATCTGTTTAACGTGCGTCATCATGTACGCACCGATGATCATATATCGGTGGATCTGTATAATGTCTATAAGATAAAAATTATTCCTGCAACAAGTGCAGCAACGCGAGCGAGAACAAACGGTGACTATATAATTGACGTCACGCACGTCCATATTATAACACTAGAAAGAACGTACGCGCGTTCTTTAAGTATGTACTACGTATGTATGTATGTACATACCTATCGACGGGTATCTAGTTCGTATCAATATACGGTCGATACGCTGTTATTCGGCACTACTAATTTCGTTTCACCTAGAAGCCGAGAAATCCTATAAATATCAAAAATAGAGATTCCGCGGTGCGCGTAGTGCGTGTAACTCTGGTATTTGACGTAACGCTTGCGTCAATTGTGACTTTGAAAAAAAAACTAGAGAAGGAGAGA
Organism: Diprion similis; assembly: GCF_021155765.1. Classification (NCBI taxonomy): domain Eukaryota; kingdom Metazoa; phylum Arthropoda; class Insecta; order Hymenoptera; family Diprionidae; genus Diprion; species Diprion similis. The sequence continues at coordinate 13,144,572 of NC_060116.1, read as the reverse complement.
AATGGGACGGAGAAAAAAGTGGTCAGACTGAAGAAAAATGACAGTCTGGAAGTGTTCGTGAAAGTTTAATCAAATCTCAAGACTTAATTCCCCACGTAAGTCAACCGCTGTCGCAATCAAAGTAAATACCCAGACACTGCGAAATATTTTCACTTACCCAATACAAAGGATCCAAGCGCCCATGCCATCTGTTAGTCGTTAAAAATTGCTCGATCCTCTTGTCACGTACATACATTCAAACGACACTCAATCGGCCCATCGCGACTAACCGCGCGGCGAGACGGTTCGATACCGACTAACTGCCGGCCATATTGTTGCCGGCATCCCCTTGGCCGTCCCTGACGTCGCGATCCCCGCTGCTGTCGCAACCAGGGCCTGCCGTACGCACGCGTTATCTTTGACAATTGACGTCAACCGGGTAGCCGCCTTAACGTTAATTGCTCTAATGCAATTACACGGTAAATACAAGATCTATTCAGTTACCTACGCAGGCAGAGAAAAAGCTGGGTGAAACTGTCTCTGTGGAGGCGCCCCGCGAGGCGCGATGTGGTACTTCATCTAGATACGGCACTGCTTGACGTCATTGAATGACGTCAATGTGTAACTCCCTAACCGACTCCCCCCCTTCGGAAGAACATATTATTATCGCGCCAACGCAAGAACAGTACTATGTACCGCAAGCTTTCGAATGTTCAGAGCAGGAGCTTTATGGTTTAGCTTATATTATTATAATATTGTAATACCACAGAGGGTGGTCAAGGCTTTTATAAATGTTTTTCAATCAGGGGCTCAGTTACAGAGTTCTCCGATTATCCCATGATATATTGGGTAAAGTAATGATTTTGCGTGCCGCGGGTCATTATATACAGAAAGATTCACGGTATAGGAATTACGAAATTCATTTGAAAGTCTTGCGCGTCATACTTTTCGAATACGCCGTAACATTTAGTTTATTCTTTTCTCCGGCTTTCGTTTACAGCTGTAACCACGTCCGCTATACAGTTTAATGTGATAACTCTGACATACATACATTATATAGTATAGATATGTATATTGTGGCAACAGCTACGTAAAGAGGCGGTTTCCACGAGTAGTGGATCGCAAACTGCTTACTTTAATATTTGTCAGACCAAGATCGTAAAATTAGTTTACTCCGCGCTTTTTGAACCCATATAGCTATATCTGCCCAAACTAAAGTCGTCGACATTCTTGAACGTACGCGCGTCACAACAAAATTATTAATGTGATCTGCACGTGTTCCTTGGGGTGTAACAGTCTATATATACACGTATATAATACACACATGCGTGCGAAACGATAAATAAGTTATTCAAAATTCACAGGCAATCGGTTCACGAAATTTATTATCACCATACGAGCGATGTAGATTTTTTGCTTCTGTTGTTAGATATGATGGTATACCTTCGATTGTATTATCAATGCATGATACTATAATACAGTGTACTCGATTATTTGTATTGTACTTTATTTATAGTACGAGTTAGAATTTCAAATTGGTGCTAAAAAGATATTCTCGTGAAACTGGATCCAAAAAGAAATTCATACTCTTAAAGACGGGAATTTAAAAAAGCTGTAAGCGTTATCTTTTTGAATAAAAAAAAAAGATTTCTTCAGAAAGTATGTATGTGCCAAGGCCAATGTTTTATAAAGATTTTTTTTTTTTTAATGGCACTTGAAGCGTTTTTTAATTCTTCCATTTCATTACACACACATCTTTTCTACACGAAAATGGCACAGCCACGTATACTTAGCTATGTATATATTTACACAAATGTGCTTAACTTCAATAAATTATATATATTTTTAGTAAATATCAAATTTTTCCACATGAATTCTATATTCATCAGACCACAATATATCACCTATTCGTAATTCCAGTATGATAACCCTGCAAGAAATTAACCACTTCGATTATTTGGCTGACGTCACGCTGGGGTTAGCGAAGTAGCTGTAGTAATTTACATTGGGTGCAAGTAATTTCACGCTAGAAAGTGCAGAGTAATTAATTCTGCTGTGTCAATTTTCAGACGATAAGATTTTCATGCTCCGTAAAATTGTCGTGTTTGTCCATAGCATTGAGAATAACATGGATGCAATGCCGATTCGTGTCCTTACTGATACTCCAGTCCAGAGATAAAAATATGTATACAACTTGTATTTGTCGACTCGAAAATTAAACAAACTGCAGCTGTAACCCCGGAAAATATGACGAGGCTGCTTGTATATGACTTACTCAGAGTGACCCAAAAGAGAACATAATTAAATTCGGATAAATTTAGGCGAACTTATATATTTGTTTTGGTATTTTTCCGTACAAATTCTATATTTTTAAATAACACTTATATCGCGGTCTATTTCCGTCGAGTCGCAGATTCTAAAAATTGTCCCAATAGTCGGTAAATATCTGCAAAGTGGCATGTAATAAAAAAACGTTCGCTTAATTCTCGCCTCTGCATCAACTTGAAAATTCAAACTATAAGTATAGCGTATAGAACATGCGTTGATCTGAAAGTTGATGTTCGCAAAATTTTGTCTTAATACGGTTTGACTTGAGATGCTGGATACTTTCAATTGGATGGCAAACAAATACAATCATGATTTGAAAGTTAAAATAAAATAATTGTCCAGTCATCCGGGATTAATCATTTTGTATCCGGGTTGAAGTTTATCCTCTCGACAATTAAACCGAAAGATTTTTCTCAATGCTCGGTAATAAAAAACTGGCCTTGAACCCGACGAGTTGAGCAGCAGTTATCCTGCATCTTAACATTAAATTCTTAGCGACCGAACGCATAGAACATAAACGCACAAAGATCTCGAAACCGTTATACCGATGACGTCCATACACCATATAAGCCTAGCACCCTTGCAGATCAAATATCGTTTCGTAGTAGGAAGTAATAAATTAAACGCAAGGAGAATTCGTACCGATTCCCACTCGATCGCTTGCGGCAAAAGTAATTTTCAAAATCGCCACAGCCAGGCACCACTTTCCGCGTCAAAGTCAGCGCCGCTTTGCAGAATGTTTAATAACTGTGAATACCATTGTATGCTTCACGGAATGTGTGTAATAAGGCGCATCATTACATGGTATTACAAGTGAGGATGAATTGGTTTTCAAATATGTACAAATAATTTTTGTAAGTAAATAAAATTGATCCGAGCACCAGGACATATATATTAAATAACCTCAGAACGAGTTAAAACTTTTTTTAGAGGTTTATTTTATTATTCAAATACAGCGCTTATAGTACAAGAGTCTCCTGGAGTTTCAGCTGCTTCTTGCTCTTAGCCTTAACTTGAGCAGCGATACGGTCCAAGTCCCTGCGTCCTTGGCTGGTCAATTTTCTGCCACCATCTGGGGCTCTTTCAATGAGCTTCAACTGTTCAAGGGACTGAAGTGCCTTGCGGGCAACACCACCAGCTGACCGACAAAAGTGACTTGGGTGTGTGCCGTTGCGTTTACGTCCTCCAAAAATCTTGGTTACAGCCCCAACGCCGATCGGACTACGAATATAGATGTGACGCACCAAGGCAGCACATCTGACGTAGTACCAGTCAGGATCGTAAGGGGCCAGTTCCTTGAAACGGGCCGACTTGACGATGTCTACCCATTCTGGAACACGCATTTTACCTGTCCTGAAATAGACAGAGAAAATGTTTTTATTCTTTTGTCTGAATTCTTGATTTTCAGAAACTGACACAATCTGTTTCACGTCAGTTACATTTTCAACAGTCACGGTATCAGTAACGGAACAATACGACCAAGTGTAAAAAAAAAATAAGTATTAGCAATGACAGAAGCGAGTGATGTCTTTTCGAAGAGATTCGTACGATTTGAAGAATTTCGTAGAGTCAAATTATGCGGTTGATTCCGTCTGACAATCGCAAAGATGATGTAAACGATATCAGTTTACCATGGAAGTCAACTTGTCCACTTTACGGCTATGACTGCGCGCCTGGTTGGCAAAATGTTAGGTTATGGCCGTGTGTAAACTGTAATACGTAAATGTGCGTAATAGTTTTACTTACTTTTTGAGGAAGGCAGCAAAGGCCTTCACAAATTTGTGTTGATCGACGTCCTTTAACGTTACGGAAGGCATCTGAAAGAAATCATCCTTCAATTAGTAACGACTTACACCAAATTCTAAACATCAACCACATGGGTCCCGGGGAAACTGAAATGACTTGAGCATGCATTTAAAATATCTTGAAGCCCAAGTTACGATCGAATAATTGTTGAAACAGAAAAATGGAATATCCAGTGATAATAGCAATCATTAAATTTCGGTATTTTGAGTATTTTGTTGCATAGAATTACGTTAAATGTATAACAAAACGTCAATTGCACACACCTCGACAACGGCGCTTACCGGAAAGAGCTAAATACAAAATGGCTGTTCTAAGAGGAAATTCCCATGGAATAAATATCAAAAGATGAGAAACCTCGCTGACTGTAACATACAGATGGCGTTTACTAAGTCGATGAAATTGCCCGATCTCGTAGATAAAGCCAAAAACCATTCTTATCGACGTGAGTGTTCGGTTGCTGTCTGGCGTGACAGTTTTCATAAAAAAAAACTAGGTGGAGTTTGGAGGTCAAAGGGTACACATATCGTTGATATTTAGGTTGCTAATGTGTTGATAAATGCTAAGCACATGATAAAGCAGAGCCCGATTGATTGCAAGTTTTTATCACACAACGCAAGGTGCAGCTGTCATTCGGTCGAAATCGGTTGTTAAAAATTTTGTATCCACACGTACGACCTATTTTCTCTGGTCCTGATTGATTTTTATCAGTCATATCATATTAACGTATGACTTGAGCGTTCGACAGTTATTGATAAATATGCGCTCACTACTGATCGGGTTCCACAGCCAATGTCGGGCAGCCCACAGTATTTTAAACTACCGAATTACAGTTCGATCTCAACATCAACACGTTGCAAATTACGTTTTGACAGAGCCGATACCATTTTCGAGAGACTTTTTGTTTCGGCAGGTAAGGAGTTGGTTGTTTGGCAATTATTTAGATTGCGCATATCGCAATCATTGCATTGAAAACAATTAAAGTGAGTCATTTTATATTCGGACTTTGAAACTCTGAAGTCTGATCTGTCATGTATGTATGTACGTATTTCAATTTTCAGTTATTCGACCCTGTATCTAGCACATACACTTATTTACTTGGTGACTTTACAAAGAGAGAAGCAATACTGATAGACCCTGTCATCGAGCATGCCGAACGCGATGCAAACATGATAAATGAACTAGGACTTTGCCTGAAATATGCAGGTGAATAAATCTACTAGTAAGATTTTCATAATATCAAGTATTTATCTCCGTTTACTGGTATTTACATTCCCTTGATTTCACAGTGAATACTCATATGCATGCAGACCACATCACTGGTACTGGAAAATTGAAGACTCTTTTACCTAGCTGCCGATCAATGATATCACGTGCTAGTGGTGCCGAAGCCGATATGTTGCTGGACCCTCAAGACAATATAGAATTTGGAAGGCATCAGCTCAAAGTCTTACCAACTCCTGGTCACACAGAAGGTGGATTGTATTTCTCATAACAATCTATTCCTCTATATTTATTTACAGCTAATGCATACATTGTGTTTCAAAGGCTGCGTCACATACGTTTGTCATGAACAAGGAATCGCCTTCACCGGTGATGCTCTTCTGATACGTGGATGCGGACGAACCGATTTTCAAGTTAGTCTCGCAGTTGACCGGTATTTTTTGCTTTTTTATCCATGAGGGGGGACAAAGTTTGTATAAATGTTAAGTTTTTTTCATTTATTTATTTTTGCTTTGTATGTTTCTGATTTGTATGAATCGGTGGATGTTATTAGTAGATCAAGTTTTCTTAATAAATAGATAAGCAATTTTCTTTATTTACGGAAATTTGTTTGTCCTGTGAGGAGAAAGATTTCTAGATCAGTAGGTATGCAAGAACAAAGGATTTATTTTACACCTTAAATATTTTTCTTTGGTTATTCAGGGTGGTTCCTCAGCGACTCTCTACAAATCTGTACATTCCGTGATTTTTAATTTTCCATTGAACTATAGATTATATCCAGCGCACGACTACACTGGAAGAACTGTGACAACGGTGGGTGAAGAAAAGGTGTACAACCCAAGATTGAGTAAATCTTTGGAAGAGTTTATTCAGATAATGGAAAACCTAAATCTGCCTTATCCCAAGATGATTGGTAATTTGAATTTACGCTATATATAACATGTACCATGTTCCATGCAGTATTGACAATGCAAAAGTATCATTTGAATCTTTTTTCAGATAAAGCTGTCCCTGCAAACAAAATTTGTGGATTATTCCAGCTTGATGAACAGAAAAATATGTAAAATATGTATATATATATATGTATATATATACTGAGGTGATTGACTCCCAAATGTAAATAAGATATTGTTTTGATAGACAAATAGAAAGGTAGATTATATGTACAGAGAAAGAGGATCAGTATAAATGGAGTTGAGGTTCGTGCAGTAAAAAAGAAAAAAAAAATGAATGTATACAAAGTATAAAGACCATATCTAATACAAAAATGATATTGTTATAATACGAAATTGTTTATATTTTATAAACTATAACGCATGTCTTATGTAAATAAGTATGAAATAAATTTTCTGCCTGGGTCGATAACAATTGTTGCGATAACATCAGCCGCGAGTGCAGCTTTCGCTGGTATTGTAAACGCAGAATCGGCCGATGGTCTACTAGAAGACAGAGTCGAGTCGCACCCTGACGGTTTTGACGGATATCCGTTCAATCCAATCGATCACAAACAATGTCCGACAGTATGATATCACCAGTGTAATTAAACGTCTGCCAAACTTACATCAATCCGCTACCCAGCAAATGTTGGTCTAACAATAAGACAAAGAAGGCGTACATATACATATACATACAGACAGTTAGAAAATAAGAGCAAAAGGTGGCGCAAGGGGGGTGAGGGGGGAGGGGTAATTTCGAAGTCTATTGATTAAGAATTTTTTAATCAATCATTAATGCGACCGGTACGATATTCAGCGAAGAAGTCGATGCTGTGCATTCCGTACGACCCTCTTTGCGAATCAAATTGCACTTCGTTGAAATTTATCCGAGTGTCGGACTTCCCGTCATGGCAATACGGGGTACGGGGTAGGTTCTTATACCGCATAGCTGAGGGTTGAAATCGATACAGTTTCCATGGTAACGCGGCTACTCGCTGGGTAGCCGACGCTCAGGCCAAGGCTACTCTACTCGTGCGTTTTCATGCTGCTGGATTAAAAGATGGCCTTTTTTGCGAAAGATTGAAATTAAGAAACGAAAAAGAAATAGAAAAAAAAAACAATGTATGGAAATAATGAAAATAAAAGAACACTTTTATAACGTTATTACATGGCGGGAGAAAAATTGCACGCAAAAATTACGGTGACCTCGTGAGCCGTTTATTCATATGCTTCGGACATCTTTTTAATGATCTGCATATACATATGTATGCATGCATACATGTGCAGACTTTTAATATTCACGTTCAAGGTTGAATAGTTGTGTCGCTTGTCATTTGGCGTTATAACTATTCCAAATCATACTGTATTTTCATTTGCGAGCCAATCAGTTATGTATCGCACTTGTTCGGGTTAAATTACACAATCAATCGTTTATCCACAGTTTCTTTTTTATCTGTTCAAAGTACCCTCGAGTAATTAATTATGTATAGGAAATTCGGATATTCGATAGCATTCTTGTGAAAATACATAATAGTCTACATATATCTGTGCGTAGATAACTTGTATAAGCTAAACGATCTGAAATCATCCCGAGAGGCTTACTGTAATTGCTTTCAATTCGTTGGAGCGTGGCCATTACGCAAGAAACTTGATTGTGTATCGCGGTATGTTTCGTATAATGGTATAATAATTCCCAGTGTCCCTCGAACGTAGAAGGGTATAATCCATCAAGTCAACAGCAGGGTATAGAAATGGCAATCAGCCGATTAAAAATTTTCCTTTGCATTTTGCGCGCTACAGAACAACGCAAAAAAATAATGCGTAGCCGAATCGTATAGGGTGATCTTTATTTGCCAAATTGTGAAAAAAAAAAAATAAGTGAAAGACTCATCTGATTATTCAGCATTAAAAAATCAGCCATTACAGCTTTTTCCAAATCTCTCTTTTCCGAAAGCAAACACACAAAACACACCCATATTAATATCAGACGAAGCGTCGTCCGATGGAACGTTGCGAACCGTCAAACCATTGTCGGTAAATCTATGCATACAATAAACTTTGTTAGACGGGTTGCTGCGACGCCGGAACCAACCGGCACGTCGAATCATATTGAAGTTAGTAACGTTATCGTAACTATTCATACCGAGGAAGAAATCGTTATTAAAAATTATCTGAAATTCGGTAAACCGTAATAAAACAGAACACTCGTATTTCGAAGTATTAGTTTCTTAAAAATTATTGTTATAAATTAAGAAAATAGTGATATTTTCCCCAATCTTTCGTTACGATAACGTTACTGACTTGAACCTCGCAACGTCGAATTACAGGAGCACCGTCTACGGCTCACTCAAGCTGTTCTCTAGCTGGATGTCAATCGCTATTCGCAAGGCAAAAATTTGAACGACCAGTTTTCCCGCGCCGTATCGACTCGCCGGCAACTTCAGGCCCCTCGCCCCGCGGCGCCGCGTCCGCCATCTTGATTCTAGACTGTCGGCGACGACGGCGACGCTTCGCGACGTTTGCGACCCACCCAGTGCTGCGGTAAACGGGCGATTGAACCCTGCTGCACACGAATTACTGGCTCCCGGAGCAGTCGCGTCAGAAGACGGTTTTCGTGCGGGTAGTAAGGATAAGAGAGAGAATATAAGTAGGGCAAAAAGGGCAGGAGAGTAAACAGATAATAGAAGTCAACCGAACTCGTGATAAAACTGTGCCGCTGCGGAACAATTTCGAGATGACAGGGCTATTGATGCCTGTTTTAATCGGGGTGTTTCTCGCCTTTCGAACCGAGGTGAGTTTATTCGTTATACCTACGTTATACTCCTCCGCTGAAGCACATATCACTGCCTTACAATTCTTTATTATCAACGAATTAAATGCATCCTCGATATCTCTCGTATGTCCTCACATACACCTTATTATATACTTATTATATCGATCTCACGACTGCTTGACTTGCCGCCGCTTGACACCACACGTTACAATATAAACACCTACATTCTACCTACCTACCTCCGCACGTAAAAAATCGTACCTTCGATCCGTTCTCCGCCAACTTTCGTTCTCGCAAATTTTCCGTCGATACACGCTCGCAAGTATCTCTTTCCTACAGGAAAATCCCCGTTTCAGCATCCTCCTTTTCATCTACGATTCGCGGATTCCTCGTTGATCGACGCTTCAAATGCGACCGCGATTAACTCGCGCGTGTTGTCGTTTACAGATACGAAAAATTGCTTTTCGGTCTTCTGCTAAATATTGATCCGGGCTTTTATAATTCAGCCCCGCGATTCTTCGCTTTGCCTATAAACAATTGACTGTGCACTCGATCGTTTGCAAACGTTTCTATACGAACGGCGCGTTGTGGAAAAAGTGATTTCGCACAGCTCGCTCGGCACTTCCTCCTCCATAATACATCAACGTCCCGACACCTGAACGTCCTTTTCATCAAACTGACGTAAAATCAATTATTCGTACAATCGGGCACTGCAGTGACTCGAGTCCCGGGCATTATACATTTGCCGTACATATTTACGGACATATGTATACATAATCAATCCGAATACCCGACACGCTACTCGCCGAAATAACGTCGTGTTATAACTTAGAACTTAAATTTTTCTGCTCGTTCCAATGTGCGTATTTTACAGAGATATGCAAAATAACAAATCGCTTTCATATCGATCCTGATAATAATTAAGGTACACGACGGAGCCTTAGGATTGCCTGGATTCACGTTCGCTGTCCAAACTTGGTGGAAAAATTGGACAACATTTTCTCGCGCACTATAATAGTCACGTTTTCGAAACAACCTGTGCCGGCTTATTTACGAGTAGTAATCAACAACAGCGGGTCACATCGAGCGCAATAATTTTAGAATAAACTCGTACTTTTCTCTAGTTTATCGCTTACAAATCATCGCTTTCTATTCGTCCCGAAATTTTACGAGGTTGTTAATCTTCGTTACGTTATTACAAGCTAACAATACGAAATTTTGGGAACCACTCGTCAATCCACTATTCCAACCATAATCGAGCTTACTTACTTATATTTTTGCGTTGTCCAACTTCTTCAAAGTCGACTTTTTTCCGTCGTTGAACGGTAGAACCGAAGAACTTCTACAATTTTTACTCAGCAGGAAATTTTTCTTTCTCCCAATTTATGGTCAGTCCAAAAGCAATATTGCCAATCGTTTCCCAAACGGTCGTGCAGCTTATTTCGACCGTATCGCAGGTGTAGAAATATACCCGAGGGAAGCGGATGGGACACGGGAATATTCGAAACAGGTAGAAAAGATGCAGAGATAGGTTTGTATGTAAACCTTATACTGTAGCCCGGGCTGCCGAAATCTTTTCTTTAGTTCGAGCGGGAGCTTCTTTGCTTTGTAAATATGTATAATAATGCCGAGCCGCACCGCCTTTAATTTGCGCGTTTAATACTTGAGAGTTTTAAGCAGCAGGAAAGACGCGGGTATATTCAGCTTATGCTTGACTATAATACGAAATTTATGTACAGGCAAATATATATATATATATATAGCGATATACTTACCTTTCGAAGCGAATAATAATAATTGTAAAAGCTTTTAACCTTGATAGAAGTAAAGTGTCTCTTTGAAATGGTAATATAAACTTTTATACATCATCCCTTTAAATCTCGTTCATCGATTATACGTGCATGTTCCGTGTACGTATAATCCAACGAAATTGGTTCAATTTAACCGGTGGGGTGGGGGTGCATCGCTTTATAGTTTATACAATATGTAATACCCGTAATATTTATATGTAACATAAGCTTCTCTAGCTGCGTATGAAAATCAATTCAATATCGCGAATTGATTGGTCTGCGGGTATAAAGTCTATACAATGCACATAAAGATATATTTATATACATGTTACTTATTGTTAAATCACAACGCAGACGAGCTTTGTACATTATTCTGCATTTCGGTTTATTCTTTATTTCTTTAACTTTCACCGTCGACCATAATCCACTTGTCCACAAATTATTTGCTGATCGGCGATTTATAGATTCGCTGTGACGATGAATAATTAATAAATAATAAACGGTGGATTAAGTTGAATTTATCTGAAGACATGCTTTCGATTCGATTCCAGGGTATCAGACGCAACCGTGTAGCATTTCCATTTCAAATTTGTATCAATGATTGTTCAAATTGAGTTCCCAATTAACTCAAGTTTGAATAATTATGCAATTTTCAGTTGTCGTACAGTTCATACGGCGTTGAGTACACGCGTTTTAATTCATACCTACGCAAAATAGGATTCATCCGATTCTTTTTTTTCCATATTATTTCGATCTAGACTTATCTTCTTCTCAAATATTTCAGTATAACTATACACGTTAAAGGTAGGGGTAAAAAAAAAGCGTAAAATCATCTTCATGGAAAATTACGAGTCAAACATTTTTTGTTTTCAACTTTTTTCGTTACCACAAATTGCTGACAGTGACAAATTCGACGTTTTGAGGAAAAACTAACGTTCTAGCTATATAGGTTTATTTTAATAGAAACGTTATAAAAAAAACAAAAAAAAACCTCATTTTGTTTACTCCAGTGTAGGTATTTGTAGGTACTTGGTACACAGCATATATATATATATATATGTCTGTGTGCCAATATATATATATACATCGGATAAAGCAGACTGACTGGTATGTTTTCGCATCGTTTGGCGCTATCCGATCCGTAGGTACAGCCCTGTTAATTATAAGTTGACGAGGTGTTAACCGTTGAAGAGGCTGCGTTAATAATAATTCGGACGCTGCGGCCTCTCTCTAATTAAATCGCTCCAATTATTATACCACTTATAATACTTCTTACACTCTGCACTCTGCACCAGCGATTATAGTTAAAATTGAAACAAATTTCTTCAAGGATATTTAATACGTCTTGCACGTAGGTTATAAAATATACCTTGAATTACGTGTTTTCTTTCAGAACTAATGTCGGAAAAAAATTACCTATTAGAAAAAAAAAAAAAAAAAAAAAAAAACAATTAAAAAACTCCTATACTTGTAGATATATTATTATATATCTATGTATTATATAATGTATACGAAATTTTCTGCGCACATGCAACTCTTCTGCGTAAACTGATTGCTGTGCTTATATTTATATGTATGTTTACATTTATATATATATATATATATATATATATATATATATATATATATATATATATATATATATATATATATATATTTATGTATATATACACACATATATGTACAATAGTTGAGGCTGGAAACCAGATGTGTAACCAAAGTCGCATCGATCGCGCTGATTACAGTATAGTATAGGTATACATATATGTACATATAACGAGCGGGCATATGTATATAAAACACACACACACACACACTCACCAGTGCATGTAACACGCCATATATCCTGCAGTATGTATTCCCCGGTTGATTGCCAAGTTTTGCCGCCCATCGACGGCTGAGCAAACAATGCGTGTATAGGTATGCATTCGTGTGTATAACAATTTGCCCTGATAAAAAATATAGGTACATATATCTATATGACAACGAACTTTTATAATGAATTATTATTTGGATAAAAACAAAAAAAAGAAAACGTGTCTGTGTTTGTGGCATGAAAAATCAGTAATGATTCCGACCTTGACCTGTAGTAGAGGCAGAAGGTATTATGTATTACATGTATTATGTAAATATATGCTGCAAGATTGAATGTGTATATTATAGATTTTAAATACGCATTAAACGAATATGTTTAGTTTATTCTCAAATCTGTAATTATTATTATCGTTCCCAGCGATTTCAGGGATCGATGAGTCGTGATTTATAACAGATGTGTACGAAGTATAGACGATTTAGAAAAATTTGTCGAATGAATTCGGTGAGATGGTCTCCTATATGTATAGCCTATTATCCACATGTGTGGAGAGAGTATAAAGCGTCGCGTGCAGCTGAAGCTTCTTAAGGTCGCGCCGGCGGTCAGATTCACTTAAATGCATTAGCCTAATCTAGTTAGATCCAACCTATAACGGTGAAAATAGAGAAGCAAGCAAGGAAGGAAGGAAGGAAGGAAGGAAGGAAGTATGAAGAGGGGCGCAGAGAGTCGGGGTGTAAAAATTGAAAGCCTTTCCGTATAATCAGCTTATTATTTATTACAAGATGCGAACGTACGATGCATGTCGAAAGGTTTGACGTTCTTGTACACCTACGTTTCGTAATAAATTGAGCGATAAAATTCAATCTCTTCATTCACTCACGCTGCAGTGTAATGTACATACAACCTGACGTTCGTGTATTAAATTTTTATACGTATTTCACTCCCGTCTCCAGCGATTTTTTTCTTTCTTATCGATCCAATTCTTCTTCGCGATCCAGTCTCGATACGTTAATGCCCCCATACGAGGGTTAATTCGGGTTTCGTTGAAACGCATCTATTATTCTTTCTACGCGAAAAGGTTGAGCCTGCAACCCTCCCCTTCGTTACGCGGCCCTTCGATGACTGTAATTCGATTTAAGTGAGATGAAAGGATATCTGCGAGACCCTTTTAGCAGCAGCGGGGAGGTTTTCCTACGGTATTTATTATATCTTGATTTATCTTTTGACCTCTCTCTCTTTCTCTTTTTCTTTCTCTTTCTCTTCCCCTCTCTCTCGTTGACTCTCTTCCAAAACGGGTGATTTTTTTTCATTCATTAGGCTGAAGTTAGTAACGTTAACGTAACGAAACATTAAGAATAAAATAAATAACCCGCAAATTTAGAGTAAAAAACATTCATCATGGAGTAGTATTTTCAAAATGTTGTAATATATTTCGTTTATCACGGTTTACTAAATCTCAGACGTACCTAAAGGTGCGAAATCCAAAGATTTTTCTTAAACATGCATGGTTTTTACGGTAAAGTTACCAACTTCATTTCCAATACAATTATATATACAGTACATAGAACACGCAGTATATCACAGATATATTGTATGACACGAGATGAAAGTCATATCACACGTTTTACCCGACGAGTTGATCCCTGGGTACGTCAAGCACAGACCTCCTCCTCTACTCGTGACTGCAGCAGCGTTTCAAGCTTATCTTCATTCTACCATGCCCGTCCATTTATACGTATTATATTCAGATGAAAAAGCGGCAGTGAGTTGATCCCTTGCGAATCTCACCGTTGTATCGAGTTCGATAATTTTTTGAAAAGTAGAAAGAAGAAAGAAAGAAAGAATGAAAATAAAACAAACAAAAAACAAAATTGTGCTACGACATTTTCATACCATTTTTACGCCGAATACTTCTCATCGTAACGCAGTGCAATAGCGGTTGGAAAAACTAGGATATGAGTGCACGGCCGCCGCAATAACGCGAGAATAGCTTGTGCGGAGATTAACGAAAATGAGAAGTATACGCTGGTGGTAAAATGCTATCACAATGTGTGCCCTTGTTCGAACTTTCACACTTTAATCCTCATGGCGGGCGAAGAGCCGCCAGGAACGAACATGAAAACCTTTTTAACTAACGCGAGTTGTCACAACGACATTTACAAGAACGTGGGGCGAAGAATAAAATTTTATTTTTCCCTCTTGTCGCGTATGTGCTTCTCCTTTTTTTTCCTTTTTTTTTTTTTTTGGGAATAATTCTGTTTATTTTTTACACTGAGAAATATAAAGCTTGCTACGGTTGTAGAGAAATAATAAATCATTTAAATTTACCAGAAACCTCGTGAAACTTGCAGTAATTGCAAGTTAGTTATTGACTTTCAGAAAAATATTCTAACTGAATGAAAATTACAGAATTTTGTCGAACGATTAGAAAATTATTTAAAACAATCAACATTTATTAAAGCCAGGCGATAGATTTTATTTGATAAAATCGACTAAATACTTGACAGCAATTGAGTAGAATCGAAGAAATTCAAGCTTAAGAAAACTCTCGTCAAGTGTTCACTTTGTAGTTACAGCGTTCGATATAACCTCGGCGACAGGAATAAGAAAATGAAGAAAAAACGCAAAAAGTAGACACGTAGAAAATGATCTTTCGATCGTTAGCGATCCGAGTGTTCGACTTTGCTATAATTTCATCCAAAGGCACGGTGTTAAAGTCGACATTTAGTCCCCTGTAAATCCCCATAAGAACAGCTGCAGCACGGCGAAATCGTGTAGCTTAGAAGCGGGGCGATGATCGCGATTTGAATGCCTGAACAGGCCGGCGAGGATCAATTCCTCCTCTCGAGTTTAGAGGCGCAGGACGTATTCCTATCACGATTTTAATAACCTCAGACTCTAACTCGTACTTATGCTTTATTATACTCCGCCATGCTCACGTCTCAAAATGCGTTTGTTTATACATGTCCATTCGTACATTTTTCGCGTGTATACTAAAGACGTATTCGATGCGCTTGAACTTGACTTTATTTATTATTCCTTATTTATTATTCATTTATACTATTATCCAGAGCAGATGTCCGTCGTAATATCACGAGAATACCTCGAGGGTTGAACGCCTCTCTTCTTACTTGTAGTTTCCTACGTGCATTCAGAGGCAAAGCACCGCAGGATAACACGCTTGAGTGCCCGCCGCGCTTGCCGTGTAATCTAAATGCGAGTATAAGCATGCCATGCGGCTAATCGCGGTTGCAGTTGCTTCGTTATACACCCGATACCATCAAAGTTTGAACGAAAATCTTCGAAGCAACGACGAACAAATTAGACTACAGGATAAGCGAGTGCAACGTTATTCCGTCATACTCTATTCAAATCAGTCCATTTCAATTTAAGATGATCCTCGAACCTGCAGCGACTGATGTGAAGAAGATTTCACCTGTAATTACTAATCACTTTTGCCTAATATTGTATTTTTTTGAGAAAATCGCTATCATCCATCACGTGTCAGGAAGATCAAGGCACATTTGACTCTTCTATTGGTTTCCTTTTTATTTTGCGAAATAGAAAACTGCTGCAGCATGACTATAGCTGTAACGTAGAATGTTACGTCACTCTTCACACCTATATATCTATATATACCTATTATAAATATGGATCTCTGACGTCGTGGCGAATGACTCAAATAGTCGTAGTTAAGGGGAAGTCGTCGTCACCGCGTTCAACGCTCGTCTCCTCAGACTACGAGACGAGGGGGGCATATGTAATATGCATTATGCCTACACGCCGCATATCATCTCCTCGAAAAGTCTCTCTCTTCTCAAAATAGTATGTATGTGTGTGTGAGATTAAAGAAAGAACCGCGGCTATTATTTGGAAAATGAAAAGAGGGCAATCGACATTCGTCTTGATGTGTGCGATCCTTACGTGCATGTCGAAGAATTATTCGAGCCATCGATCAGTATTTACATAATTCCGGAGCGTAGAATAAAGGGAAAATCAATCGGTTGTAACGTATCTTGAAAACAGATCTTGCGGTTTATTCTGTTCAGCGAGTGATTCGCAGTACCTTCAGGCCTCCTCCTCCTCCTCCTCCTCCTCCTCCTCCTCCTCCTCCTCCTCCTCCTTCTCCAATTACAATTGAGATCTGCCTGTTATAATATGCTAATGCAAGCCGAATAAGCGAAGCCTTTCAGTTTCACTCGGTATAAATTATTTATACACACGCAGAAACGTTAGATCATCATTCGCGTGTAGAATAATGATGTCAATCAAATGGATCGTGGATCGTTTCTACGTATTTTAGACGATTCGACTCGAAGTTTCGCAGATTTGACTTGCGTGAAAAGCGAATGATTCTCACACGTTACACCGTAGAAAACAGTGGTGTTAAAATTCATCTCAATCGTCGACCATACTGCAAAAAATTTTACAATATCGCTAATTCGAATCAACATCCGCAGGCATCGAAGTTTGACTGCCATCAGACGTGATCTTACTATGCATCGCCAGACGAAACCAAAGTCCATAAAGTCCGGTGCGTCGCATTAATTTTTATTACACTCAGTGTGAGAAATTAATTGAAAAGTCATTATCGTTTCGACTTGAACGACGCGACGGCGGGTCATAATTGCACCTTTTGTCTCAAGTCTTACAATTAGACGCCTTGGTTCACGAGGATATCCTCCCCGCGCAGCTACTATAGAGTCGTTTTCGTAAGGTTACACTTGGCGCGAAGTTGGCCTCTGGGGGAGGTTTTACCGCTTTTGTTGTCCCCGAGCGAATCGATATGTCCGATTCCGAGCACCGGCAGGTACCTTATATAATCCACACACACCGCGCAGAGCTTTCGCTGTTATCCGTCTCTCGACCCCCCTTTGGATCGAGAGTGACGTCACGCGGACTTTAATCAACCAATCAACCCTAACGCGGCCGGTGCTAAACACCCCCACCACCCCCACCACCACCATCATCACCGCCGTAAATGTGTACGGCAGCTGCAGGGCGAGATGGGACCGGAAATGAACCCTTTCGTTGCTCGCGGAACTCGCCGCTCCGCCATTTACCCCTTTCACCCTTCTCTCGTGCAGCGACAGTCATCCCCACCCTGCAGATAAATACCAGGAACACGACGCGTTTACCACCCTTACCTGAATTCGACCACTCCTATATATCGCCCTCCGAGAATTTTCTCGCTTTTCCTCTTTTCTCTTTTCTCTTCGTGTCCGTTCCGCTGAAAAGCCACATTCACAGCACTCTGTTCCATGCGGCTAGTCCGTTGTACCTTCGCCAATGGCGAAGACGTTAGCGAAATCGAACGATTTTGGAGGAGGAGAAGGAGGAAGGAAGGAAGGGGGGTGGAGGGTTGAAAGAACTCAATGCTTCTGCAGTCCTGAAAGAAGGAAACTTCCTGCGATGCTTTCCGCCGCCAGGAATCTATTATCACCCCAGGGGTCTTGTATTTGCTTGACTTGCTGCACGGAGACGGAAAACCTTAAGGAAAACTAATGCAGTTAGGGTTGAATGCATGATGATGTCAGTTTTTTAAGATTAAAACGTTGCGTGTGCACGGAGAGCAACCTGGATGTGATTTGATATGGTCATTGGTGTAATCTACTGTAGACTGATTATAACTTGATTGAAAACAAAGAATATTGTTGTGCACCTTAATTAATCGGATGACTTATTAGCTACGCGAATTTACACTCTTTAAATCGACGTTGAACGGTGCTCGTTTCGCAATTTTTGTTGGGTACCTACAACATGTGCCGATTAGCGTGAATATGCTTAAACCTTTAAGTCATAATTGCAGGTATTCTTACTACTTATTTTTATATCCATATTTTGTATGTTCAGAGAATTTTTCAACATATTTCTTTACGGCTTTTAATACTCGAGAGTAATCATTGCGATATAAAGTAAGTTATTGTTGTTAGTAACAAATTGATTGACAAAAAATCGTGAAAATTGAAGGAGTAACTAATTTTCAAGAAAGTTTCTACTCTACAAGTATACATGTTTGCTGATTACGAATCTGAAATCGAATTTGAAAAATTCAAAATGGCGGATCCAATATCGCGTACGAAAATTTCAAATTCGATTGAATCCAGAGAAAAAACTCTCTCCACGAGTTTTTCCGATCGATTATTACGAATTTGAAATCAGATTTTGAAAATTCAGGATGACGAATCAAATCAACGACCCTTAAAACCCCTGCATATAGTTTTTTGACCAAATTCGATTAAACTCGAAATTTTCGTTTACCATATTGGATTCGCCCTCTGGTTGAATTTTTTAAATATAATTTCAAATTCGTAATCAGTGAGTCCAAAAACCATGAAAAACTATCTTGTTATAAAAGTTAATTCAGCACATCAACGCGTGACTCAAAGGGTTAATAACGCTTTTGGTACCGCGGCTGCTTTACTCTGGCAAGCCGAGGACCGATTGTAGGTTTATGAATGTTTCTATACGCGAAAATGAGAGGAGAATCTTCGTACAACATGCTGGGAGTACCCTTTTCACTCCCACGACCATTCCTCGACAGGAAAAATTTTGATCATCAAATCCGTACCACCACCACCACTACTATCATTATTATTATTATTACTGCTCCGTGCAATGTGGTTTGTTTTATTATACTTTATAGTTTGTAACGAGTACGATAATGATTTGCTCATAAGAACGCATATCGTAGGCTATACTTGAACCGCGAATAATCCTTTCATCCCAGCTCATCTCAACCTCGATGCTTTTGATCCTGATAATCTTGATTACACCTGGGTTACATCCCTCGAGTTGTAACGTAAGGATACTTTGCTTGATTGTTCTCCATATTTATATATTCGCTCTTCTTTTTGCGTCTGTATTGTAATATAAAGAGTGTGAAGCTAGCCACAAGGATTTTCCCTTGCGATCATCTATACGATACAGTTTTTTACGCTCTGCAATGATTCAACCCTTAAGCTGCGCAATATCGATTCGAATGAGTTGAAAAAATTTTGTGATACTCTTTGACTATGATATTTCAAAGCAAATTAGTTGGTTTTAGAAAAGCGAAATTTTTTATATGCAAAAAAAGAAAATTCCTAAATTCATTCTACTAAAAAAAAATATAACTCATTGAATTTTACATATTTTCAGCTGAAAATTAACCGAGTCAGTCACTCTCGAGGCACAGATATTTGAAGAAAAAAAGATATGTGGACATACTGTACGTGAAAAAAGAATATTTATTTGAGCAAGTGAGGTCGAATTTTTGAAATTGAAACTAAGCAACGATTTTTACGACATTTCATTATTTATCTTGGATAAAATCAGATCATTTTCCATGTTTTTCATATGGAACTTGCGGCGAACATTCCATGGTATTATTTTGACCCCCGTGTGCAACTTAAGGGTTCTAAATTCACCAGACGCAGAGTTGTGTTAAATTTTCAACCATCATCTTCAAGCGTGTTTTCAAATATTCCATGCAGGCTCATAGCTGCAGGCTTTTTCCGACGCACAGTTTTTCCCTGTCTTCTTTGACTATGGATATAAATTGTTAAACCCCCAACCGCGATTCTGCATATATGAGACCTGAATGATAAATCGAGTATCCCGAATACACGTGCTTATAAAAGAACGTTTCCCAACCACCGACATTCGCGTATCTTTCCTTGTTAATTTTAAAACTGAGATGGAAATCGAAGACACGCCTGCCACGCTGGAAAAATATTTCCTAACAATACACGTTTTTCACATTGATACATAAAAACTGTGATATTTTCCAAATGGACTATTTTTTTTCCTGACAGACTCTAGAACAGTTTTCTCTTTCTTCATTCGACACGCGAGAAATACACACGGACATTCTGGTCGACGACGGTCAAGTTTTAATTAATAAATTATAGGATCCATAAAGCGGTTGGAGCGTTTATTGCACGCTTCAAACTTCGGTATTACATGTGCCTATGTTATATTGATCCTTCGAAGGAACAAGTCCGTTCTGTCGGCCATTTTGTGAGCAATTCGGACTCAGGGTGGGTACCTCATACCTCATGAAAAATGAACTTCAAAGTAGAATCTGATAGAGCTTAATGTTTGTTTAAGCTCTCACTTACTCTCTCTTTCGCTTCACTTCACTTCACTTCACTTCACTTACGTACAAACATACTTCTTACATATTATAATATACACCAATATATGTATGCAAGTACATTCTCATTGGCAATTCAGAATATACACAAGTTCAAATTATTTTATTCACCAGCGGAAGGAAATAAGGGTGGCGATGAGGGGGGGAGGGCGGGAGGGGGGATAAGACGGGCCTCCGTTGCCTCGTTTCTAGAAACCAGAACACGATTATGTTACAACGCAAATTATTATTCAAAAGTACCTACCTACGGTACTTGTGAAATTCCCCAAACTTTAGTCGTTAAGAAGTTGAAATTCATCCGTAAAAAATTCATCCGACGACGTGGCTGCGCAATTATTTTTTCGTCTTGTCGATTTTTTTTTGGTTCTTTTTTCTATCGTTTTTCTTATTTTTGTTTTTGTCAAATAGGATTATAGGTACATATTATTATGTACATATAAATTCCAATATCTTATCGAGCGCTCTTGCGGAATTATAATCTTACGAAGTATTATATATATTCGCTGGTTGGAATATGTTTAAAGGTATTATAAACCGGATGTATTAACCCCACGTTCCCACTGTGACACGCTTTATTGTTAGGCGGAATTTTCCATCTTTCGTAATTTTTTTCAAAGAATCAAATTCAAGAATTATTTCGTAATTTTTTGACGCGTGTATCAAAAAATAACAGCCGCAACGGGAGTCAATGACCGTTTAAAATTTTGCAAATTCGCATCGAATCTACGCTTGAAAATTACAGTCAGTCAGTCAGTGTTTCGATGACGCGACTCGGTCGTCTTACATATATTAACCGCCATGAGGAGGTCAGTCACTCCGCTAATATCACTTCTTCGTCCTCGCTCAGCAAGTTCTGACAATCGATATTCCATCAGCCCGACCCGCTATCATCTTCTATGTAATATATATAATCTGTATATACATACATGTATGACGGTTCTATCAGACGCCCGGATGAAGTCGTTCTTATCCTTCGATATCCTGCGCTTTGCGGGTTCATCGTTCCGCGCCGCAGACGTAATATACGCTCTCAATTCTGCCTACGTTTGCGAAATTTAATAATATATATACTCGTATAATGTGCCTGCAGACCAGTTTTCAATTACGTGTACGTCTCGTATTTTATATGTATATATATATATGTAGTTTTTATTTTTTTTTTTTCTTTAAATTCATTCAGTGCTTTGTAACACGAACGTTCGTTCACTGAATTATTCGTAAAATATTGTTGGTTTATTTTTTTGCTTCTTCTTTTCTATTCGTTATTTATTTATTTATTTATTTTTATTCAATTGGTCAAATTCCTGAATAATTATCGAAGCTGGTAATTAATTTTCACGTGTTTTTTTTATCGCTTGTTTCAGGCTGTTTCGGAGAGACTCGAATTGGCACCGGCTGGCGGAAGGTGGGAACCTCAGGTAATTCGAGAAAAGCATTCACATGTTTAACAGTATTTAGTCTATAAACATAATTAAGGGGACTCTTCGCCCCCTGAAGAAATGATGAAAGACTTTCTACGTGACGAGTATCGATGAAGCTTTTGAAACTCATTTGCATCTGATCAATATTTCCGCACGGCTCTACAAGGCTTAATAGCCTTTAATATAATCCAGATCTGATATCACAAATAATCTGCTTCACAAGCAGAAAAATAAAAAATAACTACACCGTATATAAAACTTATAGTATATAATATATCGAGTTTTAGATTCCGTAAATTATCAAGATACAATATACAAACCCCTTGAACAATAAATTGTGTATTCTCTAATTGAAATAAGAGTTGGATGAGAATTCATCGTTGCTTTCAGAGGTCAAAAAGAAGCAGGAAATGAATAATTTACCCCGCCTGTTTAATTATGCATGAAATAATATTATCTTATTGCGGTCGAGCTTTCGAGGCTTGATTTGACATGCGAAACGAAATAAAGCCGTAGGAATTGAATTAAAAATAATACATAAATAAATACATGGCAAGTTGAAAAAACGTTGCTTTTGTTTTGGTTCATGTTGGTTTTTCGTTACTTCTTTATTTCACCACAATATCGACGACAATGCAAACTTATCGCTACAGTATCTTTGTTTGAATATCTCTCGTCAAGGTTGCGACCCTATGCGAGGCGGGAGAAACCTACTTGACGCAACACATCGGCGATCAAGGTAGATGGGTCTCGTCCACCGACAAGAAGGGTTGCCTGACAGACAAACTCGAGATCCTCGAGTACTGCAAACAGGTGAGTTTTTATAAAGAGGAGGGAAAAAGATTTCCTCTGCAATACATTATCCTTAATAAATTACTCGCGTTTTTTTTTTTTTTGTTTTTTTTCTTCTTCTTTCCATTCCGATCAATTTGTAATTCATCCTGAAATTTTATCCCATTATTCTCGCTTCCAAAAACCACATTAATAATAATTGAAAGAAGATGAAGATGTAGAAAAAATAAGCTTAAAGATCAGCCTGTAAAAATTTCTGAAATGAATATAAATTTAATACTAAAAGGGTTAAATACATAAAATATATATCATATAATTTAATATATAGAACGTAAAAAACGTTTGAGTTTCGAAAGCGTTATTATTATATAATGTATAATAATAAAATATAGGTATAATATACTGTATAGGTAAAAGTCGTTGGAAAAACTCCTTAAAAATGAGGAGAAGGAAAAGCTCGAACTAAAAGAAGAAATCGAAGGCACTTGCATTGTTGTTATTATTATACGCAAAAGCGCAAAGTTATCACTTTACATAACATGCCATTGGTGTGTTGCTATGTTCACTCATATAATGCACAGTTCTGTATAAAAGTCGTATCACATTTTCTGTATTTCTACTCTATATTTATCGTTGATATAATTTTCAATTACCTTCGATGAGACAAATTGGACGCCTGTAAGGTTCGCGAACCTTTTGAAACGATCCAACCACCACACCGCCCTTCGACTTTCCCTCCTTCCCCTCCCCCTCCTCGTCCATTTACACTCCTTTGCATTCGACGAGAAATTAAAGTAAAACGTGACAAACGGTTGAGCGAAAATGAAAATTATGTAAAAGAATAAGATGAAGAAAAAGAAGAAAAAGAAATCGAAGGTAAAGGAAAGAAATGTACTAAGCATCGAATTTTTTAAGGCTCTGTATATTACACCCCATACATATACCTCTTTACAGACATATGTATGTATAGTATATTCTTGGTTTTCTTTTATTGCTTTTTAAAAAAAATTTCATTCCAAACACAGTGTACCACGAATGCACCTCGAAGAATAAAACACAAAGTCTTGGGTACCTGATCCACAAATTTATACGCACACGTATATATGAGGCATTCCATCCCAACCGATTTACTTCCAACTCCCACCATCGGAGATTTTATTAATTTTTAAGTTTGGTGTAAAGTGTAGAAATAATCATCTTTCACTGGGTTTTAGATTTTTTGAACTACGGGTTTGATTCTAATTGCTTTCGAAAAGACAAAAATTTAATTTTCGAATGAATATAGGCATTCAATTGATTGGCTTTGAATTTTTTTCTTAAGCATTCTTTGTTGGTAAAGGAAAATTTTTACACCAAGATGGAAAGTGGACGAGCTTTTGATATAATCGTAGAAATTACTACGGGTCAAACCATTTATTGAAAAGTAGGAAAAATCTTGGTGGAAAAAAAATTTGTGAGTAAAATTTCAAGCCAATCAATTGGGAGAAGGCTATTCATTCGAAAATTGAATTCCCCTGTTTTTTGGAGCAGTAAAAATCAAACCCGTGGTCCAAAAAATCCAAGACGCGATGAATTTTTTTTTTTTTTTTTTTTTTGTACACTCTAAACCATACATAAAAATAAAAAAATCACCTATTGCCAGGCTCGTACGTAGGTCGGTTTGGCATCGAATGCCTCGTGTATACCGTGTTGGTTGGTATACCACACCTATACACCTAAGACAGACGTCGTACCCACTTTCATTTCGATATACAATTCCGGAAAGTGGTTTTTTTCGCCGGGAGGGCGCACAAGTGCATAGGTATACAATATATCCAGATACACACACACATCCACGCACATATATAGTTATACACATATCACGTAAATAAAAGGTATAGTCTGCAGTATTTTATTCTAGTTGCTTGCGAGTCCTCTTCGTCGTCGTCGTCGTCGTCTCGTACCTACACCTTCCTAATATTACATCAAGGGTGCGTATAGGCAGGAATAGCGCAAGGGATGAAAGAGGGGCTTGGGGGGGGGGGGGGGGGGGGGCGGAGGCAGTGACTCGATCGCGTCACCCGGTATGTGACTCGAGGGGACTGTTTCCTGAGTCACTCTACTTACTCCTGGCTGGTGTGGCTGGTTTGGTGGGTGGGTTGGTGGGTTGGTTGGTTCCTCCATGGTTCGTTGGTTCGTTTATTCGAGAAGCAGGGTGAAAGGAGGTTAATATATATAGATACATATAAATACCACAGGCGTTGACGTACCATGTACCGGTATTGGGTATTCCATTTTGTCAATTCAGTAATTACCAGTGAGCAATGAAAGTCTTTGAAAATCTTTGAACCAAATCTTTATTACACCACTCCGTAAGACGTGGGTATAAATTTTGAATTTTACGTTATACTTTAGGTGTAAAATTTGAATATATGAATGGTGAATAGTTTTTCAATGAAAAATGTGGGTTATTGCTATTTTTAATTTTTGAAAATTAATCAAGATCGTAATTTTGTAAATAGATTTATGAAAAATTCAAATCAACTGTATATTGTAAAATCGCGGAATAGTTTGATGAAAGAGTGAAGATATCCTCGGAAATTTTTTTTGAGTTATTATACTATACTGTGACGAAAAGAATTCAACCTGGTTTAAAAAACCTAAAAAATTTTCATCGTCAATCGCTCACTACACCCAGTTCACATGGAATGCCACGCTATGTGAGATGTATGAGATGTAGGTAGGCACCTCGTATAAGGTAATAGACGTGAGCCGATGCAGCACACGCCTGATCTTGTGTCTAAAATTCTATAACGCCTTGAGGGGTTTGACGGTCTCCATGTGTACAATATACATATTTATATATATACACATATATATATATATATATATACACTTTCCAGAGACTCAGGAATCTGGAATCCAGAGACTGCAGGCGTATATAGCTTTTAATTTTCTAAAACTCGTCCGTTTATCGTTCTTTTCTCCCACGTACACATACCTATAAGTATATGGTATACATATATATGCCTATGTATAATAGATAGAGACAGACAGACAGACAGACAGACAGACAAACTAGCTATTACACGATTCAGGACTTTGCTGCTCCTGCTGCTGCTGCTTCGAATTTTTATTTCAAGCTTTTCTACCTCGAGTCGATTTTTATCGCCTTCGTCTCGCCTTCACTCTCACTCTTTCTCTCTTTCTATTTCTATTCTCTCTCTGTCTTCGTCTCTGTAACCCTTGCGGTCTAGGGGCGGATTTTCTGTCTTTCCTTTTTTTTTTTTTTTATGTTCCTCTCCATTTACTTTTTCTTTCCCTCTTTTTTATCTACCGATCCCGGTTATTTTTATCACCACGGATTATACAGAGGGAGAGAGAGAGAGAGAGAGAGAGAGAGAGAGAGAGATTATATCAATAGAGAATATTGCCTATATGTATATATTTCACAATTTCTTTTCACCTCAGTGGAGTTTGTAATTGAATTATAAAGAGGGAGAAAAAGAAAATTGAAAAAAAAAAGAAAAAAAAAATTGGAAGATTAAAATTTCTTGCTGTCTCATTTTGAAACATCAACTTTTTCATCAATCACATGTTAATCAAATCGTGGCTTTGTTAAAACAATTAGATAAAAGAAGACACGTTATTGATACTTTTTTTTTTCATCTCTCTTTTATCGATAAATGTGTGAAAAATTTACGATTGAACATTTTATCGTCTCGCCGTCGTATTCTAGAGAATTAATCTCAACTGAAACCATTAGAAGAATGAATTTTTTAACATGAAAAAAAAATTTCGTTTCTTGAAAAATTTATCGTTTCTTTTCCTGAGAAAAAAGCAATCCTGAATTATAATAAAAACCATTCCATCCTTGATAAACCACGGATTCCCATTCATCTGTAGAGGGTTGAAATTTTAGAGACGTTTATTTTTTAACGTTTTTTAACAGGTTTATAGAGGGTATAGAGAGAGACGAAAATTTCTCTGGATTAAAATTAAGGAGCATCCTAATATAATACACACGGCGTATAAATATAATAGAGACCTTAATTAGGCGTGTCAGTTAAGGGATAATCGTAAGTGATCATTCTTCATTTCAGTATAATGTTATATATAAATTATGACCGTAACGATGATAAAGTATTTGGAAACGATTTTTTTTTCTTTTCTTTTCTTCTCTTTTGTTCTAGTTAGTTCGACAACTTTCTGAAATTTAATAACAAGCAAAGTCGAGGAGACGAGGTAATTATTCATCGACTACTACGCGCGGATAATATAACTAATACGTATTCATCTTCATATACTCATTCGCAAAATCCATTAAACCTCCATTTCCTCAGGCCCCGTGCATACAGGAAACATATAATATGTATTGGATATTTTGAGTACAGCTGGGGCATTAGAAGTGAAATCCAGAAGTCATTAGCCTCATGTTATCAGATCATTGCACACCTTTTTCTTTCGCATTGATTCCACTTCAAAAGAAGTCCAATTTTTTTAAATAATTTTCTCGCTACTCCATTAGGTAGCGCTACGATCGTTTTTGTGTAAAAAAAAAAAAAAAGGGATAGCTAAAAAAACACCGTGCTTTTTTAATTTTGCAACTTTTTCGTAATTTAAAAAAAAAAAATAGAGAAATAAAAGATGTCTTGGAAAGTTTTGATATTTTGCATATTTTTTTTCAAAATAAATGAGAAAAATCTATTTATCTCTTGATCTTTTTATCGAGAAAAAAAAGAAAGATTTTTCCCACAAACGCACGAGCTATAAAAACAATTCGATCAACAACGCCAGGCAATAAAATTTCAACCTCATCATGTGTTGATCCGTTTCGAAGGAATCGAAATAAATTCTTGTCCGTTTCGATACATATTCACTGTTTCCACATAAGAAGGGAAGAACTTTCGACTATATCTGTCGCATACGTGAAATTTTATAATTACACCTATAAACATGGAGGAGGTGTGGACACGTTTTATACGTATAGGATTACAAACTCGTATGCGGTGTCATAAAACCACGTGTGTACATACCTACAATACGCGTGCAGTTCTCGAAGCACACCGTCAAAGTGCAGTGCTTAAAAAGAGTCGGTTACACCCACGCAAATACCTTATACCTGCCCACCTACGTACCTACCTATCTACCAACTGAAGCGCATCTAAGCTTGTACACATAACTTACATATATATGTATATCTATGCGGTATTAGGGTGGCGCAAAAAAACCGACTATTTTTTTTTCTAGAGTCTCGTGTGACAAAATGTTAGTTTTTGATGTTTTGATAGCCCACTCCAAAGGACAGCTCAAAAAAAAAATTTTAAGAGGTCGCTCCGAATTTTTTAAAATGTCAAAAATCGTCATCGTCGAAAATTTCTAATTTTATCGAATCCGGTGAAAAAAAACTTTGTGCTTGGATTTTTGGGATCGCTGATTGGGTTCGAAATACTGAATTTTCAGTATTTTTTTAGATTCGTAAGCAGCAACCCCGAAAATCCCGGGACAGAGTTTTTTCTCCGTATTCGATCGTATTTGGAATTTTTTTACGCTATGTTTGATCCGCTAGCTTAAATTTTTTAAATCCGATTCCGGAGTCGTAATTAGTGACCTCAAAAATTTATAATTTACGTAAAACATGTACATACATGTGTAAAGGCGTAGTTTTCTTGTAAATGAATTATTCCTTCAATTTTCACGATTTTTTGTCGATCAATTTGTTTCTTACAACAATAATTTACATCATATCGCAATAATTACTCTCGAGTGTTGAAAACTTATTAATATATTGTGAAAAATAGGAAATATGCCTAAATATACAAAATATGGATTTAAAGAATATGAATCGCGATCAAAGGGCTAAGCATATACATACATATGTTGTATTATACATATAGGTATGCGGTATAATCATAAGCAGCTATATTCACCGTCTGGAAAATGACCCTTATCTCGCGTTCACCTTAACGCGCGTTTTCCGGACTCGTAAATCCCACGCGAAAGAGAAGAGATAGAAGAGGATAGAAATAAAAAGCAAAGAAGTTAGATGCATCAGGCGATGCGACGGAGGAAAAAATCTCGATAAAAATGCGGTATCGCTTAGCGAACGGCATCAGACGCGGCAATTCCTCCGCAGATATGATTCAATCTGCAGATGCAGGCTTCGGGAAAAGTAACGCAGATTCCCTTTTTTTCTTTTTTCTTTTTTCTCTAAGCTGAGGGGAAAAATAAATTATTCTACAATTTTGAAATCGCTTTTTCAAATAGTTTGCTTTTCGAAATACGTATCGATATGTTTTTTGTTCGGTATATATATATCGGTTGCTTCGCTGATCTTAAAATTCAGACAATTCTATACGTATGTATATCGTTTTCTGAACATGCATCGTCGCAGTGACGTCACTGACTGAGAGCTTCGATCCCATTTTAATGAAATTAACCATCTTCTTGCAAATTTCCAGGCTTACCCGAGCCGGGACATAACCAACATCGTCGAATCTACTCACTACGTCAGAGTGAGCGGATGGTGCAAACCCGGACGAACCAAGTGCAAGCTTTCACGATGGGTTCGGCCCTATCGATGCCTCGGTAAGTTGAAATTATTTGGCGTGCACAGATTTATTAACCGTATAAATCCAACTGCAGAGCAAATATTTCTTGTGATTATGAAAAAAAAAATATTCGATTGTTATAGTTAGGATACACGGTTAGAAAATAATGTTCCAGCAGGTCTACTAAAAGTTTTGGGTTGATTGAGGCAATTTTTAACCCATTAACTAAGTAAACAAAAAGTAAAAATTACAAATCAAATGTTGATGTGACAGCTTGAATGATAAAATTAAAAAAATCTGTGTCATATTCAATGATAATAAGAGGAATGTAACAAATAACACAAGTATAAAGTGGATCTTGCTGGGACGTTATGTTTAGTTAAATTTTTCTAACAGTGTAATGGAAAATTTTGGTAAAATGTATTAATATCGTTAAAACATTTATTTATACGGTTCAAATTCTATTGGAATTGAAAGAATATTAGCTAAATTGCAATACTTGTATATTTTCTGGCTGTTGCAACGTTTATAAATTAAATCCGACAATTCGAAGTTCAGACAGTGAGAAAATGAGAAAACTTAAAATTCGAAACATCGAAATTTTGAATGAACGAAGATTTTCAGTTTCGTGAATTTCTGGCTGGGAGAAATTTCACCATTTTGATCTTTCGTTGCTTTGGATTTTCGACATTTTTACGTTCGGAATCCTGGTCGTTCTGTTTTTCAGTTTTTCTGACTTTTTACACTCATTCTTTGAGTAAACTAGACTTAATTATCGAAATTTTTCTCCATCGGAACTTGATTTCCAGAAGTTTGATTTCTGTACATCAAGCCTCGTCACAAAATAATCCGAAATAAGGCGCTGCCGGAACCTTTCAAATTCTGCACCTTAACCCCGCCCCCCATATCCTAGTTTTTTGCAATACAAAAACCAACTCTTCAAATTCTTATTCATAACTGTAAAATCTTTCGGTTACGGGATAAATATTAAAAATAGTTTACCTTTGTTAACGACTTTGCTAACGACATCTACATACATATATATCCCGTATATCCGTAGTATTGTACTCTGGACGTATCTTTTCCCGT
Organism: Diprion similis; assembly: GCF_021155765.1. Classification (NCBI taxonomy): domain Eukaryota; kingdom Metazoa; phylum Arthropoda; class Insecta; order Hymenoptera; family Diprionidae; genus Diprion; species Diprion similis. Next base: position 13,113,958 of record NC_060116.1, on the reverse strand, counting down.
GATTAGAACCAACTCTCAGCCGCCGTACCGTGGCCGAGAGAAAATTCTTTTTCCGTCAAAGTGAGTCAGAGTTTAGTGCACAGGCGGCTGCCCATGCCGTGTCTCATCTCGTCCACCAAACGATATTAATACGCCCCTCGATCAACGAGTGGATGGCACAAGCCCAAGGGTGCACCGAGCAACCCGCGTCCCCGAATCGGATATCTGCTAAGAAAATGCTGCGTGCAGTCTACCTATAAGACCGGTATAAATCAATTCCGGTTCAATGCTTGCTTGCTTGCCATTGTATAATAATGCAACACCTTGCGGTATGTACATACCTTCTGTTTCTTCATTCATTCTGCCAGTCTCGCGAATACGTGGTGGTGATGGCTTGATTTTGTTACTCAGAAGCAATGCATGGGGTCGATCGACGTACGCGTGAATATGTGTGTGTGTGTGTGGATCTATGCATGTATCTTCTATTTATGTAGGTATTACACATACCTATACGTAAAAGTGTCGACCTACGTGTGAAGAAAATCAATATATCCTGACAGCAGAAGCAAGCCTAATGGACTGAGAGCGTATTGTGTATACTATTATATTATATTATATTATATATACATAGATATAAAAACGATCAAAGGGATCTATAATTACGTTGAAGCCACGTGTGAATTTTACGTCAAAGGACCTCTAATGACGTATTATGTATTGGTATACGCATACCCATGTACCTATGCGTATACACATAAGTTAGATTTCGGCATTTTGTCACAAGCTAATGCGTGCATGTTGTTGATATTTACGATGAAAAAAAAATCTTCACGAAATATTCACGTCTGATGTATACTATAAAATTGCGGGGAAATGATTGTGAATTTTTTTTTTTTTTTTTTTCTTACTGAAAGAATAATTATACAAATACTGCAGAGAATTTGGATTTGTGCGAAAAATCACGATGGGAGATTAGATTTTTGAAATTAAAGTTCTCAAGCTCGTTTAACAAGTTAGTCGCTTTTGTGTGTCACAATAATTCGGTTGAAGGTATATGTCAGGGTGGCCACCACATACCTGAAGAATCTGGAAAAAACTTAAAATATCAGATTTACATCATGGGAATTAGAAATGATTTTTTCAGGCAACAAGTTTACGGTTTTTCTTTGAGAAAACAAATTGCTTAAACTGAATCTTTTATACATTATATTTTTCTTGAATTTGAATTGAATTTTGAACCGAATGAAGAGTTAACAAGCCGAACGATTTAGGTTTTAGTAACTTATTAGAACTGTTAAAATACCAGGGAACCCGAGGTTTTTGGTCCTGGAAAACCTGGAAATGTTATGGAAATTTTTTTCCAAATATTTATGGCCACCCTGTATGTGTACAGGTATATATATGTATAATATATTGTAAGACGCGATAATGCTGCTGAAACGCGGTTCGCTGACGACGTCGCGACCTAAAACTCACGGATTATTACCTACACCTTCACCTTAAATTTATATCTACCTACCTGAGGTGCTCGCGGCGCCTGGCGACGAATTACGTCATCGTTACAAGTAGCTATTCGTTCAAACGTGGTTCAAACTCGACGTCTTCGTTGTTTGCCATGCAAATTTTATGTCGATGGTGTATTGTTTCTTACACCCAATGGAAATATCGTTTAAGACGCGCGAAATGTTCCGATCTAAAAATTAATCGCGATCATTTAACGTGGGGATGTCTCCTCTTTTTTGGTTTTTTTTTTTGTCTTGCATCAAATGGTAATTACTGAATGATATTCATAGTTTAGGGCTACATCGCTTAGTCATTTTTTTAGTCATTACTGCAATTAAATGACTAACTCAAGCCATTTACTTCAAGCCAGATTGGAAGTACTTTTACAAATTTTTAAGGTAAAGAATAATTTCCAAAGTTATACGTATATGTGTATGATATGTTTGTGTATATGAGAACGTAAAATATTCATCGCAAAAAATGTTTAACGGAAGAAAAAAATGGTAATTTAGTATTTTGGAAAACCTCGCTGTATTCTGCAATAAGAATTATGATTAGAATATAAATATGATTATGAGGACTAAAAGTTGGGATAATTCGGATTTCTGCGGTTTAAATTATTGTAGCCAAAACCTTATGCTAATTTTGAAGTTAATTTTTCTAAAATTAATTCATCGTCACTGACACACAAGTTTCACATTTTTTAATTTCAATTTTCTGCCTCAGTGATTATAATTATTTTTCTTTTTCGTTTATCACAACAAGTTAGTCGCGTCGATTTGATAATAACTTCGGCGTAGAGTATCAATATTTTTGATCTTGCAGATTGGAGGCATTATGCCGTATGGAAGGAGAAATATGGATCGTATAATCGGGGAACGAGGGCGTAAGCGAAAGAAAAAATGATAGAAGGGAAAAAAAAACATGCTTCGTTTCCCTAATTCGATAAAACGTTGAATATTATATATGTATATTTATATACACATATATTATATGATCCCTCTTTTATAATAATACGTCCGCAGTTGACCCTGATAAACGATTCGGAAAGAGCATATTTCAACCTTTCCGATTCGCCGTAATATACAGAATATATGAGTATATATGTAATAATATATATCTATAGTATATATACAACAGGCTGTAAATGTCGACTTAACAATACGGGACGCGGGGGTTGCGTAGATTTATTTATAAATACAGGGGACGAAGTTTCGCAAGAAGAAAAAGAAGAAGAAGAAGAAGAAGAAGAACAGTAGCTACGGGGGTCTGTAAGCCCCGAGTATAAGCCGAGCCTCGATGGGGTTGATATTCGCGTTCTTTCTTTCAAAGTCCGCTGTTTCGTCGTCAATACTGCCGAATTTACCTTATAAATTATCGGGGGAAAGACGAAGAGTAACGAGAATAATTAATTTTTCTTCTTCAAATTTCAACGATTCGTTCTTTTTTACGCACAGACGGTAATCCCGGAAGTTCGCGAAATACTGTACCGGTAACCTGACCCTTCGATTTCCGGTATTTCCGGTATTCGAAGAACAAAATTAAGGGCGGACAAAATGCCGATACTTTATACAACCCATCGATCCATCGCCGTAAACAAACCGCGAAGAGTCTTCATTGCTCGGACTGTACATCTCGCTTCTGTTCTCGACTTTTCCTCGTGTGGTAAACCCACCCACCTGTATATATATATATCAATGTAATATCACATATATGTACGAATGTGTACGGATTGAATTTCAATAACACACGTGCCGCTCGAGTTTTCCCCTTATATTGTACAACATATACATATTATACGTGTAATATGCTAAACTGCCACTGCCAATCCTCGTTTCGCGTCAATACATCATGTCCATGATCGGCACACAATATTTCGCGTATAAATTTGTATACAGTAGTCTATTATCGTCGTATAGTAGTCGAAATCAACTATTTTTTGGTTTTCTTCAAAATTCAAGTCGAAAATATATTGTTCGAAATGACGAAGTAAAAAGATCCTGTCCAAGTTTCAGATTTTAATATTAATATATTTAGAGGTGTCTAGTCGCGATTTTCTATTTCTTATTTCAATAACGTGGGAAACGATTTTTTTTTTTTTTTTTTTTTTTTTTTTTTTTTTTTCCAAGAGACGGAATTTTATAACCTTTCAACGCATTTGTGTACTTGTGAGACCAGAACGTATTTTTTCAGGGAATTGAACGCTCTACAAAAAATATCTCTAAATCATTTTACGATAAATCAAATATTTCAAAAGTTAGTCAAAGTCAAAGGTGAACCGAGTACCTTATAATTTCGAGTTGAATTTTGAAAAAAAAATTAAAAAAAAAATAAAATCAGATCGAAACAAAAAAGAAATGTCGGTTTTTTTCTAGTATACAGTGTATTTGAAAGGTACACGTGTATCCTGAAACTTCTCGTCGCTTTAGACACGCGAATCGCGTATCGTCGCTTTTATAATTGCATTCGTATTACGGGTCGCGAGATGTATCGTCACGTCAGACAGCCACGTGAGATTATCTCATTTGCGGGAATTGCCAGAGGTATTGCCGAAAGCAACGAACCCGCCAATTGCTTTGTTCTCGCATCTCACGGAATTCGGCTGATCCAATTTTCGTCCCATACAGGTACGTGTGTATCCTCATGGATCCTTCGCTCGGAGAATGTTACGTGCGGACCATTCTGAGGTCTAAACGAAATTTCATGGAACTATGGTCTAAAGTAGAAGAAGAAGATGAAGAAGAAGAAGAAGAAGAAGAAAATATGAAAAATTACTATATCAAACATGTTTGATTAAAACTGGGAAACATATTTAATTAAAGAATATCTAATTACCAAGTTACAACCGTGAATTATACCTCAGGTTATTTAGTTACTAACGCACAGCGTGTATGTAAAAAATAAAAACGGTGAAACAAAACCAGGATTGAATTACAATTTGAACCTCCAGCCTGAGTTTCTTTTTATTTTTCTTTCCTTTTTTTTTATCGAAACTTTGCACCCATCGTGCATTATTATATTAGCTTTGAAAAACGTTCTCATAACCCAAACTTGGTATTCTATATAGGAAAAAGAAGATGGAGCGAGAGAGGGTAAAGAAATAAATAATAATAAACGCATTGGCGTGAAGAGATCGATATAATATGCGGTTTCTGGTGGTTTTGAAAGGCGTTTGAACCAGTCTTATCACCACACTTGTCGCCGCTCGCGGTTTAAACCTCGACTTATATATGCATACGGCTGGTACATATCTAGAAGAGACGAAGTAAGGGATCTCGCATAAATTATACCCAAGGGGCGTGTGTCACGAGTGTGAATTTCCATGCGGGAGGATCCGAGGCGTTTACCGTTTTCACCGAAACCGTCGCGTATAGTATGTTAGGTATAAATATTGTGTGTGTGTGTGTGTGTATATATCTATATATATATATATATATATATATATATTTATATAGGTACAAACACCCAAAGGCCGCGAAAGCGCTCGGATGCTTTCAACGTCACTCTCGCTAATTCCCCGTGCCAATCAAATTCGGATTAACGTTCGTATATGTATTAAGTGGTTGTTGTACAAACGTGGCTGAGACGTCCTACGTGACGTATCCTCCTTACGCGAGATCCTAAGGAACTTGCAAACTGTGCAGTATAGGTATCCTTGATCTCTGGTGGATGGTGGTTCGATCGTGGAGCGACCGTGAAAATTAATCCCTCGCCTAGGCTAGGAACGATCTCAATATTCATTATGTGTACAGGCAGCAATTAGCGCGAGCTACCGTCCAAGAATAATCGATTGGTCCAACATTTTTATCTTCGTCTCGCATTGGTATCAGAGATTTATGTAGAACGTTCGAATATCTACGTGATTGTTTATCTGAGAACTTATGCTTTCAGAGGGTCCATTCCAAAGCGATGCTCTTCTCGTACCAGAAGGATGTCTCTTCGATCATCTTCACAATCACACAAAATGCTGGGAATCTCACAGGTAGATACTTTTTTTGCCTCTTTTTTTGACGATCAGAGGATTTATAGATTTACAGATAGAAAACAATTTTTCTATAAAATTTAGAAAAGTTAAGGAAACAAATCGATTTTGGTTCACCCACACGTAAATTGATCATTTATATCGCATCTTTTCTTTCGGATTTTCATCTCAATTATCCTTCGCGGTGTGACAATATCAGCTATCGGACTGATACATAATTTATGCTGTAACGAACCGCCTGAAATCCGGGCAAAGTGATAAAGCCGAGAGTTTGCAGTTCACTGCATTGTTAAAGGCTCGTGAATGCGAAATTTTGTGTACACACCTGCTGTACACAGGGGTTGTGTTGTTGTATAGTAATATGATCGAGTGGCGAAAGAGGATCTCGGGTTAAACGATCACCATTCATCACGCCTATCCTCTTTTATGCCGTTTTTCATATTCATCTCTTTTCCTATATACACACACATTATTCTATCTCTCTTTCTCTCTCTCCCTCTCGCGTCACAGGTGGAATTCAACCGCTGCCGATACGTGCCGGGAGCGAAATATGAACCTCCGGAGCTTCGCCATGCTTCTACCCTGCGGCATATCCCTCTTTTCCGGGGTCGAATTCGTCTGCTGTCCCAAACACCTCAAGGGTGAGTATATCGCACAAAGAATTAATTATGCGTCAACTCATGCATGCGCCAATTTTCAGTCCTATGAAAAAACAAACTTAAAAAATAACAGGATAAAAAAAAAAGTCTCTCAAGAAGTCTAACTTACAGGGTGTAAAACGAACCACTCTCAAAGTTTGTTAATTTTTTCACCTTCTGAGCACCTTCTGTGCAAGGGGCTCGGTTTTATCGACGTCACTCACGAGGGACTTCGAACAAGACCCAAGCTGTGTTAGGTATTTTTATATTCAAAGTCACTCTCCAGTTGAAGAATCGACCTGAAAATCCACGTCCCGTTCGTCGTGATACTTGACTTTTATACATCGGAACGTTGAATAATTCAAGGTCAACAATGAACTTTTGTCACCCTTTTCGACCAGCTCAAGTGGTTCCTCTTCCTTTATTTTCTGTATATTTTTTTCTTCTCTTCTTTTATTTTCTTTAAACCCTGGGGCATACCTTTATATACATATATAGATACATGTAAATCGCGGTGAAATTCTGTTCGCACGAATTGATACGGAATATTTGTACAATTTATATACATAACTTTGTGCAATACTCTGCAGGAAAAGAGGAAGGAATTTTCCAGACTAGGAATTGTTGCACCAAAAGCAGGACACATGCGGTGGCAATCGTACGATCGTGTATCTACTCTGGCTAAAGAACTGCGTATAATCAGTTGCGGAGTTCATCCTTGGTACGAACAACCGTATACAACCTACAACCTTCTCCAATCAGTCGTGAAAATCAAGCTACAACCATCCACTCGATACTTCAGATAGGCTGGAGGGATTTTGTCCCTCTCGATTGCTTCCCGGCTAACGGAACGTCCAATAAACGGCCGAATCGAGTAACTGATTGACAGAATGAAAGGCTGAACGACCCAAGGGCCGAAGCACAGCACGGCCGAATCCTGCAGAGACAGATACGATCATAGCGTGATAAGTTTCGCGGATTTTTCTTGGTCCATGTTCTTATACTCATCCGTATCCTGGTGAAACGGGGAATCATTTTTTTTTTTTTTTTTTTTTTCCCCCCCTATTTCTGCGATACGTATGTGTGTAATATATGTAACAGTTGTTCTTGTTGGAGTTATTGATTTTCTTCGATCAACTCTCACAAAGCTGCATTGCAGCTGGATGCAAGAGAAAAATGACGAAATTTTATAACGCTTTAAGACGTCTTCAACCACGCCCTGCAGGATTCAGGATTCAGAAAAAAAAGACACTCGGCGAAAAGATTTTCTACGATACAGTTGTTATACTTGGAGAGTAAATAAAATGATGGAAAGAAATTGAATAGCGTGGAAATTTTGAGATTCGTGGATGAAGGAAAAACAGTACAGAGTTCCGTTCGGGGGAAAGAGAAAAGGAAATCACGGACAGCTGTTGCGCCATTTATGGAATCTAAATGAATTCTGAATACGGGAATCGATTTTTACAGTTGGTTTGACGGTGGTGAAGTTTGGACGAAGATCGAAACGATGCATCACCAATGAACACAATCAGAGAGAGGGGAAAAAAAGACGTCGAAAAGCAAGAGTGAACGCTATGAAAACGACGTCGAGACCCGTAAAACGTCTAACGAACAAAGCGACGGAATGTATACACTGCAAGTGCAGTGTTTGAGAAATGATCGGTGGCGGCGAGCCCTTTGAGTCACATGGTTCAGAGCTCCGGCGTCGGGTAAGGGTTGGTTTTATGCAGAATAAGGAGTGACAGTGCAAAGTGGAAGTGGCTACGGCGAACCAACGGAGGTGTGTTAAATGAACAGAGAGATAGGGGTGGGCAGAGGTTGTATAATACGCACACACAGACACACCCCCACACCTATGTCGACACACATACAATCACGTGCAGCCAGCCATCCAGCCGGTGGTGGAGGAGAGAGGCTTTCTGTTCGTCGTTGACTGGCTTGCTCGTGCAATCAATAATGTAAGCTGACGACTGCGCGTCGTACGCGATGGCGATGCTGGCGATGGCGAGGGTGAAGGAAGACGAGGTGGCGGAGGTGGAGGTGGAGGTGGAGGTGGAGGACCAGGAAGGTTCGGCGCGATTCGGGCCCCCTCGGCGTCTTTGCCTGCACACCGAAACCGTCACCACCATGAGTCGCGTCTGACCGAAAGGGGTTGAAAAATTTCTTCCACAAAAATACATCCCGCACACCTTATACTGTACACACCCAGACTTATGTATGTACGTCTGTACAGGTGGCGGCGTGTGACGTACTTTACCAACCAAGGAAGGAGAAAGACCCTGACGGATATGTGTGCGGATTTTGAAGGGATTTGATAAGGGTATAACGCGGAGACGTTTCTCGCTCCAGGCCAATATCGCTGGAACGTGACGCCACATATCCCAAGCCACTAGTGCGATGCACGGTGTGTCACGCCTTATGGTTCACATGCAACGTCATTTTTTCATATTTCTACACCGCAGGAGAGGCGACGAAATTAACTGTAATATAAATTTATAGCCAATCTATATGAGGAAAAAAATGATAAACTACTACTCGGTATTCATGAAGAGTATCTAATTATAGTCTTGAATTGAATTTGGGAAAATATTCTCCAAATCTTGAACGTATATCAATATCTTTTCACCGGATTCTCTACTGTATGTGGAATATGTGGATAATGGAAGAAATATACCGACACGAGCAAAAACCCACGTATGTAGGTATCAAGAATGATTCAACGTGACTTCGGGGTTATTCTTGACTCGGTTTTTAAGCATCGTTCCAAACCCTGCATCCCAAGAGAATCCACGTGTGCAGAGCCGAATGCGGATGAGTATTATACATGCCTGAATACATACGTGCATCACGGGCTTAACTAGGTGTACATATTGTATCACAGGAAAATATATAACATATGTCCAAGAGGAATGTATAAAAGGTGTTGTACATACATAGGTATGTGCAACATACGTAGGTAGCACGGCTACTAGCCACGTGACCTATTTGAAAAGTGCGGCATAGCGCAGCAGAGGATATGATATACATACATGTATCCAAAGTAGCGTGTAGATATATATAAACATATATGCATTTATACATACATACATACTGCTGCCGCTGCTGCAGTGCCTGCACCGAGTTTCAGAGAGCCGAGTTTTGCGGGTCAGCCTTTTGTTTTTTTCTCTCTCCGACGGTGAAGAATATAAAGTTCTCGACTCATCAGAGATGAGGCGCGTCTCTATTCTCGGAGAATGGTTCTATGCACTGCAGGAACGACTCGAGAACCTAGTTAGCAGCGACGTTACATCTTGAGCTGCAACAGAGCCAAATTAGCGTTCTTAGAAATTGTACGTCCAACGTGTGCTGATCCGGAACCCGGATGCAACAATTTTCGCAACGTTCTTCTACGTCGCGGTCATCTGCATCGCTCGAGGATCCTACTGTGCCAACGACTCTTCACCATCATCCGACTATTACATTCCATCTAACGATCAGCCGGGATTTTTCATCCCCTCGTTACCCGCCTCGACTGTAATAAATCGCGGTGTAAAAGGTGAAGCCACATCATCCAGCTCTCATGCTTATTATGGTATATGTATATGTATATACCTACATTTGGCTGCTGGAAAAGTGAACTCGTAAAATTCTCTGATTTTTCAACCTAAAGAACTTTCTGCTCACAGCTCGTGAACCTTGAAATTTTTACGGTTTATTGCCGAGAGTCGGGGAGCTGAAAATTGTGCCAACGTATAAGTATATAGGAACAGGGCAAGGAGAAGGAGAAAAACGAGCTAGAAAATAATAAAATGGAAAACTCACCCGCATATCGGATCCTGATATTCTATATTCGCTTGAATATTTTCACGGGTTAATCTGCTCATTTTTAAGGCAAATGCGTTCGCATTATACCTATAGAGCTTGATTCTCTTGCCGACGTATTTTGCATTGTAAAATCAAAAAAGAATATTTGCCATGGCAATTTTAAAACGAGCGAAAAAAGACTGTGGTAAAATTTCGCGGAATCAGAATGCCAATTGTATTATCGCCAAATCCGTTCCCGATAACCAGACTCTGCCGCTGCTGCTGTTACTGCACAAGACCATTCAGACCTCAAACAATAGCGAACGCCTTGAATAGGAAGGTATTCTGATAAATGGCGCCGTTTCGTAAAGGACTTTGCTTCCACCGTTGCCAGGGGTCTTGGAGAGTATTCGATTTGGCATTATTATACGTATATATACATGCACACTTTTTGTCCTTGTATACACATATATATATATATATATATATATATTATATACGCGAATTAAACCAGTGAGTTTATCCGCTCTCTGTAGAAAATGACAAGCTTTCACAGGGATAAAAAAGAGGATACAGAATCCTCGACGGATTTCGCGGGTAATTTATATCCTTGTCGTCTTTTTACCACAGGCTTAAATCTCCTTCAACCGAGTATACATATAGACGAGACATAGTCCAGTATTGCATAATACCTCCTCTTATGTGAGCCGTTGTATTGTCGTTTTTTTTTCTTTTTTCTACTATTATTTAACGCTTTTTTTATCTGCAGAAAATGTAAAACCAAAGAAGCCGGTCGACCTGCCAATTCCCAAAGGCGTCGACGAGGACGTGGACGAGGATGAGGACGATCTTGAGGACGAGGATGACCTGGCCGACGATGATAGTGACTCGGACGGTGACCTGGACGATGTTCTCAGCGACCAAACCGACGAGGACGAGAGCGACGAGGAGTACGTCGACGATTACGATACCACGACTAGGTAAGCTCGTGGATACAAGGTGACGTGGTTTTTTCGAATTATCACCGATTCTACAGCTGTAAATACCAGCTGCTGGGAAAATGAGACCACTTTTTGAACACGGATTTTTTCTTACAATGTGTTATATTATATTAATCATCCGAATTTACACGAAGCAAGAGCTCTTGAATGCGGGTCGTGAGGGCGAGTTGCCGAGTAAAGAAAAGGGGGCCTAGGGTGAAAATATATATTCGCCGTCAGCTTTTCTCTGGTAAAGAGTGAAAAATCGTGCCCGCGAGCTAAAGACTTGAAGTAGGGAATTATGATTATTCGTATAACAATTTCGTTCAAGACTCGCAAATCCTACTTCTTTTCGTTTCATTTCAACGAATGTCATGTCATATCTTTCCCGTGAGTCATGACGTGTTTCTATTGTGTTTGTTTTTTCTCTGTAGCCGCAAGGTGTGCCATGCATTTTGCATCTCGTTCTTCATTCTACATACATATATAACTATGAGTAGAACAGGTGTATGCTTTACACGCATAGTCTCTCACCCGGTCTTCTTTCGCAATTTTCTTTCTCCTTTATTCGTACCTACTATCAAACAGGAGAAGGAAAGATTGAAGAGGGAATATCAGTATATACATATAGATTCCTTTGTCACGTTTAAATCGTGTAGGTACACGCCTCCCTGCAGAAGCGATTTCAAGCTATATCGTCGAGCATACATTCCTCTTGCGCTCGTGTGTTGTGAGATGAAAATTCTCTTGTCGCTAAACATCGATTTGCATCTCGCATTTCAGTCGACCAGCTACAACGGTATCAACGACTGAAAAATCGGAAGTCACTCCCATGCCGCTTCCGGTGAGCTCGAGCACTCTTCAACCCTCCCAGCCCCACGCGACCCCCGACCCTTATCTTACTCACTTTGATCCGAGATCCGAACATCAGAGCTACAAACAGGCCCAGATGCGGCTGGAGGAAGTTCACAAGGAAAAGGTTACCAAGGTAAGTGAGCGCGACTATACGCACACATACTTATACTTAAATATCACCCTCCGCAACCCGGATACTGAAGGCAATTTATATACCAATACCAGAGAGTGAGTGAGATAAGAAAGAAACCTCCTTTCATGTCGGAAATCAAGCTTACGCATGTGTACGTCTCGTATCATACATTTGTAGAGTGAATCATGCGGTAAAAGGTATATATCCTACGTCATCTAACGATCGAGGCACCCGATTTATCTTATTTGTTCGTTGGTTTTATTAATTGAAATAAAAAAACAAATGTTATAAACATTTTGTTTACTGCACGTGGTACAAACCGCGGTATTGTATGATAATACTTTACGTTTTCTTTCAATTATTTACCGTTAAGACTTTTATCCGCGAAATCTGTGTGCTACAACGTTTTTAGGTGATGAAGGATTGGAGTGACCTCGAGGAAAGGTACCAAGACATGAGGGCACGAGATCCTGTTGCCGCTGATGCTTTTAAGCGGAAAATGACAGCCAGATTCCAGGAAACTGTTGCTGCACTTGAGGCTAGCGGCGCTGCCGAGAAGCATCAGCTTAGCGCTATGCATCAGCAACGCGTTCAAGTTAGTAATCTGCATGTATTTTACTTGCCTAGCCTGAAGTCTTACATGTGAAATACTTGATGTAGTAGCTTTTTTTAACCCACGTTGTAGTGGTATTTATTTTTAAGGGGGTAACAGAGTTGCGAATTTTTCACAAATGCTGCACTCAAGGCAGTCACAAGTTTTTCAATCACACAATCAAACTATTTCAATTACTATTTGTTTCTAACTTTGAATGTTAATGTAGGACAAAAAACCGCTGGGTGGGCAGGGTGTATGAAATTGCCGAAATTGATGTAGAAAAATGAAAAAAAAAATTCTTAAATGCGATAAGTGCACAGCAATTTTTTGACTCGGTGAAACCTGCAGCTCTTTACAGAATTACGTGTAATTATGTATATGAAATTACCCGGTTTTCCATTCCCGGTATTCTGTTCGTCGGATATTGCTGCTGGTGCTTACCAAACTCTATTATTTACTCCTTCTGTTTAGGAGGCCGTTAAACAGAGGAACGAGGAAGCTATGGCGTGCTACACAGCAGCGTTGAACGAAACTCCACCAAATGTAAGTCCCTGAGTGTCCATCCGGACGTAGGTACATAGATATGTACAAATATACATACCGCCTACATACGGTAACTATTATACCTAGGTACGAAAGCGTACGTAGCTCGAGCGTTGAAACGTATTTGAGTGTTGAGTTCGAGTAAGCTCGCGCTACCTTTACTGAGGTTTTTTCATTTAACCCAGTTTCCTAATGGACCTTTCATACGAGTCCAACTCATTTAGTAGCCGCGCGCACCTGCGTCGAGTCCGCGGGAAGAAAGAAGGCTTATTTTTTGTTTGTTACCTTTATGTTTTATCGTTATAGATGCACCGTATTCAAAAGTGCTTGCAAAAATTACTCAGAGCGTTGCACAAGGATAGACACCACACGATTGCCCACTACAAACATCTGTTGGACAGCAGCTTAGAACAAGCACAGAGAGAAAAACCTACCACTTTGGAGCATCTAGCCGAAATCGACAGAGTTACCAATCAGAGTCTCCTCATGTTGGAGCGGTGAGTTGTTATCGTTGACTTTTACATCTCAATGTCACAGATGCTTGATCAAAGAGTAAGCATATATAAACCAGATCTCAAGCGATCCACATATCATTTGGAATCCATCTCTGTTATCAGGTATCCTGAACTGAGCGCTAAAATTGGACGTCTGATGGACGACTATGTTTTGGCACTGAGAAGCAAAGATGAAACCCCGGGACTTCTTCTAGCTATGACCAGGGAAGCGGAGGCATTTATACTCGATAAATACGAAGCTGATGTAGCCAGTAAACAACAAGGTGAATATGTAGCGTTGAGTAATAATAAAATTGTATATCCTAGGAACATGCTTTGAAATAGTTTGTCCGATTATATGAGTCATCTGGTAATCTATTACTGCTGGATTCGGAAATAGGATATAAAGTTTCTTTTTTCGTATTGTGTAGGAGCGAATTTGTTTTCCAACTTTTTATGAAAGATTCTGATATTTTAGAATCAGGATCGACAGGAGTCAAGAAAACAAGGCATTATTTGAAAGGGATTAAATCTGAGCCAAATAACTGCCATCGCTGTAATTTGTTTAGAACCAAGTTGGGGAAATATTATCATTACAAAATGACTCATATGTATTGCAAAATGCTAGTTGCTTGTCAGTATGAATTTATCGTACTGTTTATCGTCATTTTTGTAGGATAGATTTTAACAGAATTTCTCGCCTTTGTGCTATATTTAGAAAAAGAACACCAAAAGCAATTGGAGAGAGTGCGCAAGGAACAACGAAAAGCTGAACGTGGGGAACTAAGAACCGAACAACAGCAACATGAAGACGGAAATCCGGTTGTTGAAAAGAAGGATGCTCCTCAACAGTTAGAACCGTCTGCAGCTGGGGCAGCCATGCATAACGAGGGAATTGTTAGAGCAGCTCACAGCATGACTCACGATAATTCTCATCCCGAAGTGGTAAGCCAGTTAATTTTTCAACCAAACTGCAAAAAAATAGTCATTTCTCTTGCATATTTTTGATCCCAATAATTGTGTGAAGAAATCAGGTTTAGTGCCACGATCTTGTGACAGCAATGCCGTGATTGTATGTTTAGGGCTATGCCGTCAGGCGCGAAGTATATCACAAGGAAAGTCGTTCCGTTTACTTCACCCTCGCTTTTGCTGGCATAGCTTTAATGGCTGCTGCAGTTGTAGGCGTCGCAGTGTTCAAGAGACGCAGTGCCAGGAGCCCTCACAGCCAGGTGACTTCTAACTCCGTGAAACAAATAAAGAATTATATTTATATTCTTTATCTGATAACCTTCTGAGCTTAAAATTATGAATTTGGATTGTTGACACCAGTTTGTAATTTTCCAGGGATTCATCGAAGTTGATCAGGCAGCCACACCTGAGGAAAGACACGTAGCTAACATGCAGATAAATGGCTACGAAAATCCAACCTACAAATATTTTGAGGTCAAAGAATAATTCAATCAATTTGCAATAAGAAAATTGGTCGTAGTACCACGTTTCAATCACTTTACCGTAATTTCTTTAGGAATCTCAACATTGTGTTAGAATCGAATAGAGTTTTTCTTAACGGCGTGGTTCACGTCGTCCAGTAGATGCGAGAATCGTAATTTTTAAACACTCAACTTCACCACTTATTCGGTGATACAAGTTTTAAACACAACTGTTCGGCGCTCTTCTGCTCGATTTCAACCACATCGTAAGATATCTCTTTCGTGACGATCTCGTTTACGTTAACAACATTGTTGCAATCGAGTCAACTCAAGCCCATAAAACACTGATTGTGTTGTTCATGTAAACGAAATTAATAATCGATTACTATTTGGAGTCCCTTAAACTTCGAATATTGGTTTCTTCACGCTAAGAATGCAGAAGAAAGGGCGTTATAGTCACCTATATTGTAGAAGTAAGTCTTGTTTTGGTTTTCTCCACGATGTTGTTTTTCTCTTGGTGAGAAATTCCAATTCATTTTACGTATCCAAGACTTTGCATGATTATCATGATATTTTTGTAACAACAGTAACGTATTATCGATAACCCGGAAGCGTTATTACAATATTCCATCAGATTGGTTTATTTTCTACGCTCTTTCTCTATTGTATTCTTAGGCTCTGATATTTTTCGGGTATGTGGCATTTCAGCGAACCCGCAGCAATTTGTGCAGCTTTCAATTGTAGCCTGATGAAAAACGGTAGCAGCTTACTGCAGAGCAAATTAACAATACTAATATAATATAGTATTATAATCGCGAATAACATAATACCCTCAAAGTATCAGAACAATAATACTAATTGTTAGCAATTTTCGACTCGTGCTTTTGTTATCAATTTCCACTGCCTTTTTTTTTTAAGTAATCTCTCACTCAGTACTTAATATCTTCTTAGACTAATACTATCACTTAAGAAATAAATAAATTTAAACAAAAATCATTAACGTATTTAAAGTTAACAGAAATAAAATTCTATCATTCCAAGCCAAGGTCCACTGTTTTCGAGGTGCTTGTGACATAATGGAAAATATTGGAGAGTCTTATTCGATTTTCTTGGAACATTCCGTTGATGATATTTCAAGAAAGTCATGCCAAAACTCTCGAATAAGAGGAACAGATAAATGGAGTTATTTTGAATGGCATATACCTCTACCTTCGTTGAAAAAGTGGTGGCTGTTGAAACAAGGATTTATTTCCTTTTTTTTGGAAATCGTTCATACAATAACTATCTTAGGATATTAATAATTACTAATTATATATGATGATAATATATTACACGTTTAATGCTTATATATTTGTATATGAACAAGAAATAATGACGCGCGCTTTGACCGAAATTACTATAAAATATATTTCACCAATATCTGTAGTATTTTTAAATCGACAAACATATTTCTGCGTTACCTCGTTGGTCTCGTTGGACTATTTTAAGGTGAAAAATAAAATCCTACACGTAATAATTCCTGATAGATTAGCGTATTACGGATACATGTGCAGATATAAATGTAATGAAGTGGAAGCAGGACAACAATTGTTACACGCCATAGTTATAGTCATAATGTTACGAACAAATTGCTAAACTGAAAAATTCGTACTTCGACGATAGATCACAATAAATTAATGAACAACTGAGTCATAAATGGTAAAACTACTTTCATATTAGCAAGTGATAATCTTCTCCATTCCGATTTACGAACTTCATTTATGACAGAATAAAACTACGCAGTCAAGAATTTGGGTATTTTGTTCTATTGCCGGAACATTTGCTTCCAAGTTTTTAAATGATTGACGTCATAACACGGCATAATGTGCATGAACCTATGTTGATATTGGAAAATAAACAATAATTGAACAATTTCATGTGATTTCGGTGAAATGGCAGCTTAATACTGACACAGATAATCATACACACACACACACGAACATAAATACACACAGATACACTTACACACTGCTAAATGTTATAAATAATATTTTAGATATATTAAGATGATAGCAATTACCACGTGAGTGTACTATGATGATGAAATACAACAAAATAGCATCAATAACATTAATAATAATGATACATATATATTAAATTAATTATATATTAATTATGTACCTATAGCATATAACCGTTATACATTGACACGTCATCGCATGTAAACTCGGCTCGACGATGGCACACAGATGATTAAGAATTTTGAGATAAGTAATTGGTAGTTGTCTGTTAATGGCAATACCACAGATAAACCAGTATTTCACATGGTCAACTTATTAACAAATTTAAATAACAATAATTAACTGAGCATAGCTGACAATAGTTTTTGATGGCAGCTATTATGCACTTCAATATTCATTCCTTTCGTCCACAATGGTTGCGTCAAGTGAATATATACATATAGACAATTACCAATGTTTCGTTTTAGAAGATGCTTAGAGAGATAGCAATTATCAGTATTAGTGGTCAGGGCATATCAATACATGACCCAAACGAATAAAAAATTAATATATTCTTTCACAAACCGTGAGTCAACGTCGAGCTACCATATATAAGTTTAAGAATTGATTTTTGTAAAGAGGTAATAAGTATATTATTAAATATGGAAGAAATAATTGACTTAGTTTAAAAATCACGTGAGATGAGAGAAAAGAATATACGTCCTTTAGTAGAAGTCCAGATTCGAGTGAAAAGAAAAATAAAAAATCTAAAAAAAAATAATAACTAAAAAATGGAAGTAGATTTTATTTTTACAGTTTTTTCGGTGTTGCTCTTAAACTATATTTATCTTCAAATCGTATTCATCTGTTTTAATTATAAGCAAATGTCGCGATAACATTTGCTCGTCTTATCGTATAAGACATTTATGTCTTCGCTGCAGGTGTCTCTCCACAGAACTTCTCATTTTCTTTCATACATTTCAATCGTAAAAACGCGTGTCTACTCACAGTTTGTTACCTTCAAAAGCACGTATTGCTGAATACATTATATAGTCGCTTCTTACGTAAAATATCTAACAAATTATAGATCTTGTGAAGGCACAATACTTTATGATATATTAAAAGAGACTCGAACTAAAGAAGGAAAAATAGAAAAGGAAAACATATTCTACGAATAATTTTTTAATTTCGACCAATTAGACGAAACGCAATTTTTCCATAAAATTTATAATTCGATAAATTAGGTGTGAAATGTTCGTTCGAGTCTGGTTAAAAATTAAATAAATAATGCATATGTCGGAATAAAAAACACTCGAAATATTAGTCTTTAGCTTTGCAACGGCGTATCGTTGTCACACTCGAATTAATTTCCCATTTAAAATTCTATTTCTTTCAGTATTTTGCAAGTATAATAATACATGTGACATAATATTTGTCATATAAATCTAGTATTTTTAATTTTGAATTACAAAAAACAAAAAAAAACAACAAACAGCAGCACGGGTACTTGTTTCCATATTCATCGTTGACGTTGCTTTCGGTTTCGCGTTGCAAAGTTTTTATGAAAAAATGTATTTAATAATAACATCACAAGTTTTTTTGTAAAAAATTTGAACGCGATTTAATTTCAGTACGGTACACCTCCCCACCCCCAAAGAACTATTGTGTTTGTGGATATATGTAATTTTACTTATCAATAAATAAATGAAAACGTAAATGAAAACTTATTCAATATTTTTCAATTGTGCACCGATTCGCCAACAATAAAATGGTGAACGCAGCGATACCATAGACGGAATCTCGTTCTACTGAACAAGACTTTTGAAATAGCAACGAAATAGGCTTGTGAAACGCCGTTACACATTAGTGTATTCAGATTGCAAGTTCAGTTTTTTTATTACCTTAACATGAATGTTTCAAGTGGCCTGCAATCAAGCGTAGAAAATTCATGTATACAATTTAATCAGAAATTGTTTCATTTTGCGTTTGAAAAATTAACACCGTTTTTTGGAATTTCTTGAAAGTCGTACCATTCGTTGACTGAAGAATGTTCTGAACTGTCAAATATTGTGACGTCACTACGGAGCACGTGCGCTCGCGCGACACAACTTCCTCGATCCTTCAACAGATGGATATTTGTCGTATAAGTATAAGTTGGTATAACCTCGTGCGTCAGTTCAGTTCCAGGTCATCGCTGCAACATAACCATGCGGCAGTAATAGTGCCCCCAGAACCCAATTCTTTACAATATCTCACTCTATATTTTCTACATTGATTAATCCTTTGAGAATAAAGTATCACATCATGGATCATTACAGTGCTCAGTTAATGGAAGACATAGTATTGGAAGACAGAAGGCCACCGAAAAGTAATAGGTGAGTCGAAGTGACACAGATTGACAGGTTGTAGGAAAGTATTTTCTACATTCCAACTATTGATGGATACATAATCTTTTATCTCTCCTATACATTCTTAAAGCAAAAATACTTCAACCAAAAAGCCAACCAAGGACTCTGGTAAAGTACAGAATGTTCCAAGGACCAGTGTGCCCACGCAACGAGCCCCTGATAAATCCAATAATGTGCCAACGAATCTTAAAGTTGAAATGCAAATGCTCAGAATTACTGACGATTCGGAAAGGCAACTTTACGAAACTTTGAAACATATATATGGCACTGTGAGTACATAGAGAAGTAGATCTAATTACGTAACTTAAGAGAATTTTTCGGAGAATGACACCTTGCTAATTGGTGATAATTTCTTTCAGAAATTTAAACTCGCAGATGCCTCGGAATTCAAGGACAAAAAATCAAACTTAGGCAAACAATATTGGATGGAACGTGGAAATTTAGTAATAAAAGGTGTTGTTGATTATTCTTCCAAAGAAAAAACCCCCAAGACTCATGAACAGATCACCAGACAATTTGCAACTTCGAAACTCGAAAGCTACAGGTTCGATGCCATTCAGTAAAACATGCTTTCGGTTTGCATATAAATTGGAGTTCAAATAAAATAGAGCAAATTGCAATAATTGATCAAGTCATTACCACAATTGAGATTTTATTAATATTGTCTAGTAGACCTACCCTACTACTATTCAAAATATTTATAGTCTGTGTCAATCACATGTATTATGGGTATAATGAGTCTGATAAGGCAAATATTGAAAATAATCTTTTCTAGACTTACGATAATATTTATAAACGGAGATGGGATATAATATTGTAATTATTGTTTCTAATTAATATACAGCTTTCACACATCACATTGCATCGAAGCATTGGAACATGCCAAAGGAAATTTAGGAAGTGCGTTAGAAATATTGTTTTCTAAGTACTATGGAGTAGAAAATCTACAGCGAAAGAATGATATTGAAAATATATCTAAAGACGAATTACTTGAAAGACAAGATGATGAAAAAATGGCTCTCGAGTCAATATATGGAGAGTCGTTTGTGGAAAAAATAAAAAATCGAATTTGGATAATCAACTTGAAACTAGACTATCTAGTAGAAGAAAAAAAAGATAAGAAAACGGTCTCAAAACCTGTCAAGATGGATAAGAATATTTGTCGTTTATTCGCTAGTGGAAATTGCAGGTTTGGTAACAAGTGTAAATTTGTGCACAGACAACCTGACGTCGTTCAACAAACTACACCAAAGGATGATGCTCTTTTTACTTTGGAAATAAGATTTCCAGATCGTACGTAAATACTTTTCATCTGCTGTACTATGTTCAAAAAATGTTACCATCTATATTTCAATGTGGTTCAATGATTATCCATAGCATACTAAGAGTTCTTAATTGTTTATAGATCTGATCTACCCCTACGATCCGCCATACTTTTATTTTTACAAGAATACGCCTCCTTACCCAAAGCTGAACTGTTTACGAATAGCAAGACGTCTTTACAACGAGGCATTGGAGCACTGTGAGGATGGTGCTCCCTCAATATTTTCAGCAGTATCTATATTAGAAAATGAGTTTGAAATCCAATCATACCTGGCACAAAATAAGGAACAATTCTTAGATAAAGATGATCCACTATTTCCTAAATCGATGAACAATGATCATGACCAGCATATACCGACACACTATGAAAAAGGGTCTACAAATAGACGAAACAGAGACAATATATCGTGGAAAGAAATTTCTAAACAAGATGATGAAATAAGAGTTAAATTCATGGAGAAGCAAAAGAGTCCAAGGTACCTGAAAATGAAGGAAGCTCGAAGAAAACTACCTGCTTGGTCAAAAATGAATGAAATCTTAGACACTATTCATGAAAGTCAGGTGACTGTAATTTCTGGTGAGACCGGGTGTGGTAAAAGTACTCAGGTAATTTTGTGCAATCAATAATACCAAACCGTTTTGTTATATACTTGCAATATATTTAAATTGAATTTTAAATTTTCGTTGCAGGTGCCTCAATTTTTACTAGACGATTGGATAATAAATAGATCAGAAACGAACAGAGAGCATGTCGAAATAGTTTGCACGCAGCCTCGTAGAATCAGTGCTATTGGAGTTGCGGAAAGAGTGGCTGCGGAACGAGATGAACGAATAGGAAACACTATAGGATATCAAATACGATTAGAAAGTAAAGTGTCTTCCGCAACGAGATTGACCTTTTGTACAACAGGAATCCTGTTGCAAAGGTTTTCAGGAGATCCAGATCTGTCTTCTGTGACGCATGTCATTGTAGACGAGGTACACGAAAGAAGTGCTGAAAGGTAATCAGGTAAATAGTTATTATCAGTGATTGGAAAATAATTTTTTCATGCATAATTCTCCACAAAGTGCAATCAGTTGAACACACCACGAATTTTTAATTTTTCCTCTCTAATTCCGATCACTAATTAGTAATTATCACAAACCATAAATTCAATACTTGAATCTCAACCATACCTGTTTATTCTGTATTTCTCACTCTATTCAAGATAATGAATTACAATCTTATTCTGGTTTGTAAGAAATAGCACGCTGAAATTTTGTTTCCAGTGATTTTTTGCTAATGTTATTGAAAGAACTGCTCTCGAAGAGGCCAGATTTGAAGATTATTCTCATGAGTGCCACCCTCAAAGCCGATACATTCTCAACTTACTTTGGAAATACTCCTACTCTGGATATTCCTGGAAGAACTTTCCCTGTTGAGCAAATTTTCCTAGAAGATATTCTGGAAAGAACTGGCTTTGTTGTTGAAGAAAATTCACGCTTTACTCGAAGGATCAGAGGCGGTTTTGAAAAATTAGAAACTGAATTAGAATCCGCTGATGTTGAAGCTATGGCTGGTGTCTACCCCAAAGATAATATATTAGATGAAAATCTGGTCCTAGCCCAACTCATGGCGAGATATGAAGGATATTCGAAGCAAACTTACAAGAATCTGTATATCTTGGATCCAGAAAAAATTAATTTAGAGTTGATTGAAAGTGTTTTGGAATGGATTGTCAACGGAGACCATGATTATCCAAGAACTGGTTCGATACTGGTACGCATACATGCTTTTCCATATTCATTAATGATTATATTTAGTGATTCAAATCATTCAATCTAGAACAACAAAACCAATGAAAATAAGTATAGTCTAACTTTCGAGTCTGATGTACCAATTTTGTTGAATGCAATTTGTTTTTATTTCATAGGTATTCCTCCCAGGTATTGCAGAGATAATGTCATTAAAAGACGCGCTGCATAACAATAAATCACTATCACCAAAAAGTGGAAATTTTATTATCGTACCGCTGCACTCTTCTCTATCTAGCGAAGATCAGAGCTTAGTATTCAAAAAAATGAAAGATGGTGTTCGAAAAATTGTTCTCAGTACAAATATAGCTGAAACGTCGGTAACGATAGACGATTGCGTTTTTGTTGTGGATACAGGAAAAATGAAGGAAACGAGATTCAATTCAAATCAGAATATGGAAAGTTTAGATATGTGTTGGGTCTCCCGAGCAAATGCCATGCAAAGGAAAGGACGAGCAGGACGAGTCATGCCAGGAGTCTCTATACATCTTTATACATCACACAGGTTTGATAACAGCAAACTTACTTACCTTTCTTGTAATTTAATGCTATATATTCAGAAGGACAAGTTTTTTAGTATCACTATTTTTTTTGCAATCATTCTAAAAATTGTTTCCACACATTCAGCAAAGTACGAATATGGGAATCATTCCACTTATCGAAATTGTTTCTGCAAGGCAAATATTAGTGATTTTATTTCAGATTTAAACATCATTTCTTGGGACAGCCGATCCCAGAAATACTGCGAATAGCTTTAGAATCTTTGCTGTTGCGAATCCAAATCATGAATAAAGGAAAAGCAGTTGATCTTCATGATATACTGGGTAAAACTTTTTTCTACATGTATGTAATTTCGCATAAAAATTATAATTGCTAATTTATATACACACAATTCTTTTTTCCAGGCAAAGTGCTGGAGCCTCCGTCCGAAGACAGTATTTCAGATGCAATAAAACGTTTACAAGACGTAGGAGCTATAGCTCCAGATTGTAGTTTAACTCCATTAGGTCACCACTTAGCTGCCTTACCCCTCGACGTTCGCATAGGAAAACTGATTCTTTTTGGAGCTATTTTCTGTTGCGTCGACTCGGCGTTAACAATTGCAGCCTGCTTGTCCCATAAAAGCCCTTTTGTTGCGCCATTTGACAAAAAGCATGAACTTGACGCCAAGAAAAAAGATTTTGCTACAGCAAATTCAGATCAGTTGACTATTCTGAAAGCTTACAAGGTGCGTGCTGTACATAAACACGAGCTATTGTGTCAACTGAGCTCAAAATTTCGGATCTTGATCATAATTGGTTTTCTGTTTCAGAAATGGCTAGAGGCTTGTTCACATAGCTCATATGCGGGTCAAGTCTTTGCTAAAGAGAACTATCTATCCACGAGAACACTACAAACATTAGCTGATGTTAAACATCAACTTTTAGAACTTCTGGTATCAATTGGATTTGTTCCAGTTGATGTCGGAAGACGACGAACAGGAGAAGACAGGATCTTGGAAATAACGGGACCAGCAATGAACTCAAACAACGAAAATTATAAATTGCTACAAGGGCTCTTGTGTGCCGCATTGTATCCAAACGTAGCCAAAGTGTTCACACCAGAAAAATCATTTCAACTACAATCAGCCGGCGCTGTACCAAGACAGCCCAAACCAGAAGAGTTGAAGTTCAAAACTAAAGATGGATATGTAAACGTACATCCTTCTTCAGTCAACTTCACAGTTGGCCACTTTTCTAGCCCATACCTAGTTTTCCAAGAAAAAATTAAGACGAGCAGAATATTCATAAGGGAAATATCAATGGTACCAATGCTGGCATTAGTCTTGTTCTCTGGCTATGGTATTGATATAGAGCTACACAATGGAACTTTCATTTTATCACTAGAAGATGGCTGGATAATGTTTAGCGTTGAATCGCACAGGGTATGTGAATCCTTATGAATATTTTCAGAGATCAATGGAGAGTAGTTACGCCAAATCAATACAACTGGTTAAAAAAAGCAAACCAATTAGTAATTCACTGTACTAACAACCCTTATTTCGTAGGTCGCTCAACTTTTGCAACGCATGCGAGTTGAACTGGTTAAACTTCTGGAAGAAAAGATGCAGGACCCTTTATTGAATCTGGTTCACCACTCGAAAGGGAAAAAAATTATACAAACCATCGTGAATATAGTAACCAGAGACTAGACGTTCTAAGTATCAAATAAATTATTTTTAATAATATTCCTCTCGTTCACCTTTAAAACCGTTTAATTGATTTTTAAATTGACTTTGACTTTGATTTTCTGAGATTTCACGAAATTTGATTATGCTCATTCAACATATCTATACCCACTCAAATGGATCGTATTTGTGTCATAGATCTATACACTCTTATTTTGCAGAATTAAAACTTATGGCAATTATTTGACACTATGTCCTAAAAGTGTAAAAAGGTGTTGTAAATATTCAACAACGTTATTTATACGGAACACTTCAAAAATAATAATGAACAGTACATCAAATAATTCAGAGATAAATATATTTCTATGTTTACAAAAAACAAAAAAAAAAATAATGCGTCACTGTAGTTATTGCTGGAGTTCCATTTACTTCTAATTATTACCTCTGAAATCATTATAGTGTCCATGAATAATGGAGTGGTATGTGGTTAACAAACCAACGTATGGGATGATGAATATTGATGTAAAGTTTATTAAATCTTCAAGCATGTAAGCTAATACATGGTACTTAGAACTACACAGATGGCGGAGGAGGTGGGGGAGGAGGAAGAGGCGGTGGTGCCCAAGACATGTGAGGGGGTGGATATGGATTAGGTCTATAGAAATTCGCTCCATAATTCGGAAAGTTGGGCCGAAAACCCGGTGGTTGGCCAAAAGCATATTCTGGATTTGTTGGAGGAAACATATTACTTTGTTGGTAGGGATTATTATATGGATTACATTGATACTGACCAGGATTAAATGTGTTGGGGTGGCTGTATCGGTGAGGGGAAGGTTGATTAGGTGGGTGAGTTGTATTTTGTAAGTTGGGCGAATTTTTAAACGATGGCTGACAATTGTTGGAGTTCCATCGAGGCGTACCATGGCCGAAATTTTGATTTGGTGAGGAGTTACCATAGTTTTGAGACCTCCAGTCAGTGCCCCAAGGATTTCGATGCCGTTCTGTAATAAGCATGTTAATGAAATTTCGTACTATTTTTTATGCCATCACATTAACTCGAAATTAGCTACCTTTGTCAAGAAGGAGATTTACGGATTTACTAAATCATATTTACCGGGGCATTGGCGTTTTTGTGGGATCACCTCACCATCAGAGTTCCCTTGTCTATCCACCATTCCTGGCTTGTGACGCTGCCTTTGTCTTTGCAGCTGATTATAAGCTCGTTCCTCTTCATCATCCGAAAATTCTGGAGGCTCAATATCGTCTTCCCCGGAAATATCAATACCTTTCAGCCTAGAAAGAGTTGTGAATACTCATTTTCAAATGTTCACTAACTGACTCGGCTATCGAGTGCCATATACTGACGTACTGTGATGTAAAATTAAGAGACAAATATT
This sequence comes from Diprion similis, assembly GCF_021155765.1. Classification (NCBI taxonomy): domain Eukaryota; kingdom Metazoa; phylum Arthropoda; class Insecta; order Hymenoptera; family Diprionidae; genus Diprion; species Diprion similis. The sequence goes on along the minus strand of NC_060116.1, from coordinate 13,087,975 downwards.
TACTTGACTAATTCGTGAAGGAAGACCAGAGATGTGTGCTCAGTGTTTGGAGAGTAATATACTTCCATCCCCACAACAATCCCTGATTGTCGAATATGTTCTTCGCTGTTGAATCGAACACAATATTGAGGATCAGACACCTGACCAAACACATCGAACACCTTGCCAAGAACTCTGTGGCCTTTTTCAAGAAATAAAATTGAATCAAGATTTAGAGTTGGTTTACCAGAAATTGGTCGTACTATTACCAACTGCTCTACAAACCCAGTGACCTAGAGGCGTAGAAAAATTATGAGTTCACAAAAATAAAAAACACATCTGTTCTATCTTCTGTCAATAATAGAAATATTTACCTCGCCTAGGCGGTCACATGATCCTTCAGGTACTGTAATTTTCAATTCTTCGATTGGCGGCAAATCCTCAAACTCACTTTTAGTCTTTTTGACTTTTGATGATTGAATTTTACTGATCTGTTCAGGACTACAATGTCACAATCAAATATCACAAAGAAAATTTTATCCAGACAAACTGCAGTATTCGCTAATAAACAACTGCTCATATCACATAAGGAATATTTAGAAATGTCTTACCTGTCCACAAATTCGTTATCACTATCACTGTCAGTTTCTGTGCTATCATCGCTATCGCTGGATTCAGTATCACTATCTGTATCTTCGCTTACAGAGTCGTCGTTCATAGACTTGGTTCGATACTGCGTGTTATTTTGTCTCAGAGTGCCACGGTCATCGACAATGGTAATTACCTCACATGGCGAGGGTGGTCTTTCATCATTTTCGTCTGAATCAGAACTTGCATATTCTTCTGCTAAACACGATAAGGAATTAACGACGTTAATTACCTCTACTTTGCAAATACCATCCCTAGAGTTTAAAGTTGCCTGAGTTTTTATGGAATCCGTTGAGGCTGGTTTCTCAACACTTTTGTCATTTAGCATCAACTCATTTTGATCGATATTTTTCATCGCAACAGGCCGATCATTCTGTGGTTTTTGAGCAGCCAGTTGATTAGGCAAAGCAATCAAATTTCCTGTCCGAGCTGCGTGTCTTTCTGGTATTTTCAGAGTCTCATTCTCAACAACTTTCAAGAATTCCACATCATCTTTGCTATCACGTACGTTAATCTGAGTTTCGTCAGTGATGGCATTGGGCTCGACAGAATCATTTTCTAATTTTATACCCGAGCTGTCAGTCTCCGTTGAATCATTCTTCATATTTATTTCCAACGAATCCTCAACCAATTTTATCGGGTCTCTGATTTCATATTTCTCTGTGACATGCTTCATGTTAGAATATACAATTTTTATATCATCTACAGTGTCTCTTACATTTGCTTCACAGAGATCCATGTTGCTTGATTCTGAGGTTAGAACTCCTTTCCGCTGATTCTCAGTGTCGCTAACTCCCTCGGAAGACATGATATTATGATTTATTGGTAATTTACGTAGAGAATCTTTTCATATGCGAAACTAATTGATCGCTAATGATGTACACATCGCTGAAAGTTTAAAAAAATACTTTGAAATCTTTATTTTAGGTTATTACAGGATGTATATTTACATTACAAAACACGTGCAGTAACCTTTAGTTGCTTTCCACTCCCTCTAACCCGGTATTTTTTAACTTCCAGCGAGGTTCTTCAACAATTTGATAGATGTCGGTATTGTTTTATTTTGTTGATGTTAGTTTTGCTTGGGAAAAATCGCACAAGTCAACTTGGTTATAATTATTCCATAATACGTTTAAATTTTCACCTATCCTGATAAATCAACACGAATATGAAAGACACGGCACACAGCATGTCGACAACTCCGAATACTGAGGCTGTTCACGGTAACGGGGAGGTAATTGGATCGTGATAATTATAGCGAATATGAAGGTTATGATAATGTTGAAATTTTTTGTTTAAAAATTTGGTGCTATTTATTTCAATTAAAAATTCGTACATTTAGTTGATACAATCCTTAACTGAATAACCACATAACGTATAATTGACTTGTTTTAATTGATGTTTTGTTCAGGCCTTGCCAGTGGAGGAATCACCTGCCAAACTAAAATTAAGAGGGTGGCTGAATCGTCACCTTAAAATCAAAATGACAGATGGCAGAGTCTTGACGGGGGCTTTTTTATGTACAGATCGTGATGCCAATGTTATTTTAGGCTCGTGTTCGGAGTTCTTGTCAGAAGAACACACCGAAGCTAGAGCCCTGGGTCTTGTTATGGTACCAGGTCGACACATTGTAACAATTCACTTAGACGCATAATTCATAATAAATATAAGAATAAACCATTCTACATCTGTACATCAATCAATTAATCAATAACACTGTCTTACGAGTCTCTTACAAATATAAACATCCAGCAGACTGAGTAGTCAAACCTAAAGACTGTTGTCTGCAAAGTTTTTTTGAATCGTCACAGCCCTCGGGTCGATCAGAATGACGGTTTTTTGATTGATATTCTGACTGATCAAAACTCTCATCCTCGGTCAATTTTAGTTTTTATTCGACGCCTGTGTTTCTATAACTTTACTTCGCAGCTACGAGACGCCATTAGTAAACGTGTAAACAAGTGCTGCGTGACACGGTAATTGACAGAAGCAGAACCCCAAAAGTCGTCGTGGCGTGAAATGTCAGTGTAAGATTTCACGGTGATAAAATACCGTGAAGATCTAAACATCTTTGTGCAAGCGAAGTGTTAAGATGCACGACGCCTACGAAGCTTCACCTCTCTTAAAATTGACAGTTCAGATTGAATCAATTACTGCTTACGGTAATTAGCACCAAACATAACCTCAATTCTTCTACGCTCTGAGTGAAATACCTGTGCAGTATTCTAAATTGCATACATACATGATTATTGCTTCGAATTACCCGTGAAACGCTTTACTTACAGATGATAATTTACTGATCGGTACTAGACAGGGACATTTGTTAATGTACAGTGTTCCTCCAAAGTCAAACGATAAACAAGAATTACAATTGCTTCGTTATGGTAAAAACTTTAGCAAAAAGCCTATTTTGCAAATTGAAGTTGTACCGGAATACAACTTGTTGATACTTTTGACCGGTGAGTCAAATAAAGAAATTAAAATTTGAATTTTTAAGTGCCAATAAGGCAATAACAATGTTTTGAAATCAATGTTTCAGACAACATCATTTGTGTACATGACTTGAATTCTGCAACAATCCCCCAAATATGTCAATTACAAAAAACGAAAGGTGCGACGCTCTTCGTGTTGGATGTCCAACGTACTCAGAGCTCAACAAGTGAAAAAGATACAATCGTTCGCCTGTGTGTTGCTGTCAAGCGAAAACTGCAATTGTACGAGTGGAAGGTCGATCAATTTATAGACTTTAGAGACGAATTAACTGTTCCTGATATTCCTCGAGTCTTGTCGTGGTACGAAACAAGTTATTAGATTGTAAAAGAAACAGCTTGAGCAGCAATCGGTTGTATGTCTTATTCAAATCTGCTGTGAATATTCTATACTGTAGGTGCGGAGAAACTGTGGTTTTGGGATTTCGTGGATTGTCCTATGTACTCTTGGATCTAGATGGTACCAGCAAGGAATTATTTCCAAGTGGGAAATCTCCTGAACCTGGGATAACAAAATTGTCAGATACATCTTTTGCTTTGGGAAAAGATTCACAATCAATTCTTATGAATACAAAAGCAGAATTGGTTCAACACAACTCTGTCAAATGGGCAGATTCACCTAGTGCTACAGGTATCAATAATTAGTAAACCAGTGTCACTTATATAAAATTCATACCGAAATATTAAAGAATATCATAATGTATGAATATTTATTTTCTAGCCTGGGATGATCCATTTCTCATGGGTATAATTAACGATACTTTGGAAGTTTATACCTTGGAAGGTTGTTTACATATTCAAACGATTCCAGAACTCAACAAAGCTAGATTATTGTGCAGATGTAAAAAAGGTCTTGTTTATGTAGCATCAGTTAGCCAAGTTTGGTGTGTGAATGCCGTGGAGGTGACGCATCAGATTCGAACACTTCTTGAACAGAATCAGTTTCAGCTGGCTTTAAAATTAACTGTGAGCATATCACTTATTATTGAAGAATTTATCAAATAATTTTTTAAATAACCAATGGTCACGATAAATTAAATGCTTTCAGCACTTGTCTGACATAACGGAAGAAGAAAAAGCAAAAAAAACGTGGAAGATACAAACGTTATACGCCCACTATCTTTTTGCTAATAAAAAATTTGCCGAGTCTATGGAGCAGTTTTTCAAATCAGGTACTGATCCGTACGAAGTAATTAGACTCTTCCCTGATCTGGTTTCCCAGCCGACTAATGCCAATGAAACCAGCGAACAAGTTACAACTGCACCAACATTGCAAGACCGTGATTTGGAACAAGGCTTGCTTGCCTTGATTAAGTTCTTGACAGAAGTGAGACACAAATTAATGGGTGATACGCAAGCAAAAGATAAAGAAAATGAGAAAAATAATGATAAGGATACAATGAAAGGAGAGAAAACTAAGAACATAACAGCTGTAGCTACAGAGCAGCTTTTAAAAATCATTGACACAACATTGCTCAAATGTTACTTACAGGTAAATAGCAATTTTGTATTGCTTAATATTTTGAATCTTCTGGATAAAATGCAGTCTTCAATCTTACAATAAATTACACTTACAGACAAACGATGCCTTGGTAGCGCCACTGTTGCGTTTAAACCATTGCCATTTAGCAGAGTCGGAGAAAACTTTACTGAAATATCAGAAATATCCAGAATTAATTATATTATATCAAACAAAAGGTCAGCATAAGAAAGCATTGGAGTTGCTTGAAAAACAATCCAACGAAAGTGATTCGAGCCTAAGAGGTACTGAACGAACAATTCAATACTTACAGCACCTAGGTAAAGACCATATGGATTTGATTTTGAAGTTTTCTGGATGGGTTTTGGAACAGGACCCAGAACAGGGCCTCAGAATATTTATGGAAGATGTGCAGGTACTAAGAATCAGTAACATACCCAGATTTTCATTTACCATATATTCTATGGATCTGTTAATAATGAAGCTTCCTGCCTCTATTTTACTAATTTGTACATATTTAATATCGACAGGAAGTTGAACATTTGCCACGTCCCAAAGTATTGGATTATCTTTTACGTTGTCACAAAGACTTGGTGATAACGTACCTGGAGCATGTGGTTCATTTTTGGATGGATAATAATCCTCTATTTCACAACGTCCTGGTACACCAATATAAAGAGAAGTGTTTAGCAGGCTTGAATCCAAATGCTTCACCGGCTGAAAAGCAGAATGTTCAGCATCTTCGACAGAAACTACAACAATTCTTGGAGAAGTCAACTCATTACACACCAGAGACGGTCCTAGTTCATTTACCATTTGATTGTCTATTCGAAGAACGCGCGATTATCTTAGGACGATTGGGTCGTCACCAGCAAGCCATCTCCATCTATGTAAACTTATTAAACGATGTCCCCAAGGCGATTCAATACTGCAGTAATGTATATGCAAAATTCGAAGGTTGGTATTACCTGTATGAATAATAAAAATATTTGTTCTAGTGATAAATGTGTGTTGAAGGTCAGAAAAATTCAGAAAAAGGGAAACACCAGGACGGGGCTGACGAAGTCTACGTTACTCTGATCAAGCAACTGTTGAAGCCGGACAACGAAGCTGTTTTGGTAGCTACTGGTAAACCTCTATCATTTTCGAGATTCGTATTGTGTTGCATAAATTTTTTTTAAAGTCACGCTTTCAATTATACCTGTTGGTAAACTCATTTCATATTGCAGGGTGCACTCCAGAGAACCGAAGGATAGCTCAACCTGACTTGGAAACAGCATTGGAAATGCTTGAGGAACATGCTGCAAAAATTGAACCCTTGAAAGCCTTAGAGGTTTTGCCAGATAATGTACCAATAGGTCGGATAAGACATTTCCTTGAGGCTAGCTTGCAGAATAATTTGAATGAACGACGAAGAACGCAAATTCTGAAAGGCTTGCTTTACGCTGAACACCTCCAGGTACAGGAGCAAAGAATGCATTATGAGTCCCAGAGCATTCTCCTAACGGAATTCAATATTTGTCCTGTGTGCAAAAAACGTTTTGGAAATCAAAGGTAAACCATTTTAACATTTATTTTAAAAGATTTTTTAATTCGTAAACCGATCCATAACTGTGATTATAGCTGAATGATTTTTGCATGTGTCTTTAAACTTAATAGAATCAGTTACGTTGATTGATCCATGGTTGCTATATAGTCCAAGACCATAGGAATTACAAATTTTTTAGCAGTATTTTTCACTTTTTTCTAAACTAGTTTTAATCTTTTTTGTTCACAGTGCATTTGCAAGATATTCCAATGGTGATATTGTGCACTATTCGTGTCAGGAGAAAAAGGCGTGAAATATGTGAAAAGTATATGTATATAATTTTACATTATCTAAATCAAACATTTATATATACTACGATATTATAATCCGCAAGTAAACGTGCAAAGGTATTGAAGACACAGAATCTATTATTGCATATATTATCTATGAATTTATTTGACGAGTTTCAATGTAAACGCATATGCTCGGCTGATAAATCTTGGGCTTCTGAATCTACTATATTTATATAACAGCTGCCAGGCCTGTATCTGTATAATCCAAAGGTGCAAATGCACCGAATGAATCAGTAGCAATGTAAATGATCAGTAAATTAAATATCTACCAACAGTTTGGTTATAAAAATGTTTTCTTTCAGCCGAGTCACTCTCATTCCTAGTGTAGGGTAAACACAAAATTATGGATAAAATATAACGATATTACATCTGCTAAGATTGATCGAACGCGTTCATAGCTGAAATATTGTGTCCGGTATACAACGATTCTTCCGTGCCGAAATTATCGCCCAATAATAAAATCTAAAGTATCAAATAAATAGAAAATGTAGAAAATAATAGGGAACATTAAAGAATGGGGCGTGCCCATCGGCAGAAATGTGTAAACGGGGCCGATGATGTCATACTCGTAGTGTATTCATACGCCCAATGTCACTATAGTCCATGAGTATAGTTTACATGCATGCTCCCTGAAATGTACTCAAAAACTCGTGAAATCGAAATGCGCAATTCACATTTCGGTTGAATTACCGTCCGGGATACACCCCGACGATTTACGGCGGCCGAATATTCAGTCGTGAACGTGATTTTCGGCGTCGCGACGTGCGAGCAAGCGGGACTATTTCTTCTCCGCGAGCTCTGGACGCCGTGTTGCCTTGCACAGTTGGTTGCGCGCCGGTCGTGTGAGTGAGGAGACGTACCGAGTGAATCTAGAAGTGGTTTGTCGTGTATTTTGTGGAGTTTTTATGCAAGTTTTGAGGTGAAACGGTGCTTGGGAGTATTTTTTAGCCAGGGTAAGTCACACGTCGAAACACTTATGAGATAGTGTCGAGTATCGCTACCGTTTGTAAGATCGTACGCGGATTGACGGGCGGAATCTTGTCTCCCGTAAAAATGGTGGTCGATTTACTCTCGGTTTCCTAATTTACTGATTATAACGCATACCGAGGTATTTCATGACTCGATACCACGTTGGAAAAGATCGCCGTACATCCTGTCATGTTTAATTATCCTCCAAAGCGCACGATAGTTCGTCGATTTTCAAATTTACACCGAAACTGTGTCAATCCGATTACGTGCATTAACGGCGTCCACTGGGTGAACAAAAAGTTGAAGTCCGTTTCTATTCGATAATTTGACTGGAATTGAAATGAAAATTTAAAAAAACCGTCACGATTTGTTCAAATAGCATCAACGAGCCATTGTTTCCCATCGCATCCTTATCATTAGCCTAACGATTTAGACACGACGTTCGATCGAGTTTAGATATAATCTCTTCTGTACCTGTCAGGCCCACCGATGACCTAATTGTTGTTACTTAATTCGACTAAAAACAGAGCCGACAATGATACCGGAACTGTTTTTTTTTGTTTATTCCGTATTCCATCTCTCTCGCATCGTTATTCAATTGTTCTCGGTCTGCTCTGTTTACTGTTACGTCAAGCCGGCAGGTGCAGGAGCTGCGCTAGGGACGAGACTACGCTCACTGCATAAATTAATAAATTAACAGTATACGCGAAGTTCCTTTGCAGCCGTTCGTCAAATATCTTTGAAAACCGGCGCAACTTTTCATTCAAATATCTTTCAAATTCGATAATTTACCGATTCTCTCCCGATACACTGTTCGATTATAAATAAATTATCTGCGCAGAAGATGCGTGATCGAAATGATTTTCTCCGACGGTTAGACGTTCGTTTCGTTTCGTTTTTATTTTTTTTTATTTTTTCTCCCTTACATCGTACCGAAGGAATGTTCTAATTTCGGCATGATATAAAACGTACCGTAGTCGACGAAAATTTACTATACATACACATACATTCATGTACGAAAAGTGTGTTTATTATATCGCATAACCTGGCGGTATAAATATTTGAAAGCACGAGATGTGCGGTAGACTAGAAAAACCAAAAAAAAATTTATCCGAAACGCGTCCTCTTACGTAGGTATACCTGTATACACACGTATACACGTATAGGTGTACATAAAATCAATATTAAAAAGTTCCCTTTATATTCGCCTATATATTACTTCGTTGTTAAAAATTAGATCGTTCTTAGCGGCTGATTAAATCGACAGATATATTGCACACCCTGTATATGTTACATTCTATATCTGCTTTTTTGTCTACCTTATCTATCGTACCTTAGATACACGTATACATATACCTGCTTCTGAGAGCCTGACATAATGACTGTTTCGAATTACGGATAAATATAATATACGGTCTTTATCTTAATAGCGTTCGCTCACTCACTCACTCGTTAAATTTCTATACTGAAATTCCAATTTCATTCGATATCATTTCCTTTCGCCGCATGTAATTTTTCACCTACTAAGAAACAGATAATCGTCTATCGTGCTCTAAGACTTTGTTGTTTTGTAACACGCTAACCACATGCGCACAATATGATCCATGCCCTCTGTCTTCAATCACATTCGAAACTTTCACGCAGCGAACGTAAAGTTTTGCCTCTTTCCTTCGCTCTTTTAGGCCTAGGCTTGTCCGCATCTTACAGAGAAGAGTCTATCTATCTGTACCTTCCTTACGCGTATCTACTCGATCTAACTGTACAACCGTTATGAACAAAGTATACAGTCACTGTGCAAGCGGTGCTTCATTCGTAGTACATTATACCCCGTTGGCATAGTATATGGGCATACCTATAAGGTATGAAATACAATGGGAAGCTGGTAAGGATATTCCTAACGGACTGACAATGAATTGTTTTTCGGAAGTAGAAAAAAAAAAAGAAGAAGAAGAAAAGAAAAAATTCTGAGATGTAGAAAAATTAGAGATATTGAAGTCTAGGGGGAAAAGAGGAAGCGAAGTAGAAGGGAAAAAACGCGTAAAACACGTGGAAAGATATTTTGGACGCCGTATATCGTATATTAGCCGAACCCTCGTTGACCTAATTTTAGACGAGAGACTATACAAAAATGATGGCAACGTGTATATATACATATACGTTGCTGCTCAGCACACCCTTTCTTTATGTATGTGTATACAGAATAGATATATGGATTGCGTTGAGTAAAATTGGGTCATCCACTTATGCATATAACACACGCACTAATTGTAAGTTCCGCGACTTCTTTTTCTAGATTCATTATACTCTCGATTCAGTTTAACCACCTGCGCAGGTCATTTACCGAGAAAGGATATCCGCTGTCCAGTGTCCACTCGTGTTTTCTTTTCACCCTTTTTAATTTACGTGTAAACAAGAACGAACAGCCTGCTTCTATATTCGTCGACGTTAAACGAGGGAAGAATTAATTAACAGATATTTGAAAGTTCACCGCGGGTGGTGTTGGGATGTTTTTATAACGTCGATAACGAACAATCGCATCTAATTTTAAATACCCAAGTTCGTGTATAGGTATACGTGTAATATGAAACGATCACCCGCGAATGGTGAATTAGCGTAAATGCGGATGTGACGTTGTGGTTGAGCAGTTGACCAATGAGCTTTACAATTCAGCTTTACAGCTCATGGCGTATTTCATGTACATGCTAATTATTGTTGGAGATGCTTAAGTAGGGGAATTTTATTTTATTTAAGAAAAACATTTTTTTTTTTTTTTTTTTTTTCTTATTAGTCAGCAACAAGAACTCATCCTTCTTTCGAACGGACGGATTCTCATTTTCCAGACGACATTACCTCATTCTCTTGGCATTCGTCGGTCATAATGATGATCAGTGCGTGAGTGGATAGATCGAAAAAATTATCCATAAGAAACTTATTAAGTTTTATCGTCAATACAGACTGAGCGTGAACTAAATAAAGGTTGTTTAATCACGAAGATAGAGAGTTGATTGCATTGACGTAATTACGTATCGTTACGTAATCAGATATAGGTATATAGGTATCATCGCACTATCTCCCGTATTATATGTACAATTACAGGTGCGATTTATCGAACTTTATTATATATAGTACGATTTATCTTAAAGAGTATAGAAAATATATGCGTTTATCCTGTAACAACGTTGGATAAGAATGACGAAGATTTTAAAACTTGAGCAAAACATATCGTTGAAATGATGGACATTATTATGCATATTGTGCGGTAAATTTTTTGAAACTTGTCTGGACTATTGTAATTCCGAGTGTAAAAGAAAAGCGAAGCTTCAGCAATATAAGCGATCAGCTTTGCGTTATTGGTTTAAAATTAGGGCAACCTTGCCGTCAGATTTTTGTCGTTCAACGGAGATTACAGGTGTTTCGCTCTTCCGGAAACTCTCGCACGTCGTCGTGTCTATAGGCAATCGGAGTCGTCCTGGCGTCACGAGGACTGGAGTGGAAAATCAATAGCCATCTTGTGTGCACGTTGTGTTGCCTTATGTTGTGCGTTGCGTCGTCTTGTTCCTGCGACGTTATGAGTAATAATAATATGAATAATAACCGAGTTGAACGATTATTAAGCTATAGATATATCCCACATACGGTGGTGATCGATCGATTATAACAATAACTGATATATAACTTTCTTCGTTTATATTTAATTATTGAAATTAATTCGAAGAAGCGCTGACACTACGTACGATGGGGACGAAATTATTCTTGAACACGAGCCAGACGCCAGTCTGCTGCGCTGCAAGCACATGTAACATATACACATGATAGTAGTATCGAAATTTCAAGCGAAGTTTTATTTCAAGATACGAGTCATTCACTTTGTTACTTTACGACATTTGAACGCCCACTTTACTTCGTGATCACACTTTAACCATGACGTCATTTAATTAAACTTAATTTAAAGCAACCGTGAAGGTCTGCGAATGAACACACGGGAATGTGTTCATTCATCGTGTTGTACACTTGGGGTTCAGGGAGCATGACATCTTGAAGAAATTCTTTCGATAATTTGCATTAACCTGTATATATATATATATAGTGTGCATTTAAACAGAGTTGCTATTTTAATATCAAGAATGTTCAATGTTGTTATTATACCTCGCTGTGATTACTGGATTAATCGATCGTTTGTGTACTTCTTACATTGACGCGAGATTGCAATAATTTGTTGTTTCCGTGTTTTTGCAGGACTTGAATGAGAAACTGTTAATTGCTTGCGGTTAGCATACATCGCAATACGATCGCTTGTTGTTACTCGAATTATTTGTCTTTTTCTCCTTCTTTTCACTATTTGTCAAAAGCGATTTTTCTCATGCTTTCAGAATTTATTTTCAAATTACGCAAGCAATGTATTTTACCCGAATGACATCATGCAACTCGCGTCATCGTGTTACACCGGCGATACTTGAAACGTTGAAACCTTCGACCATACACCGTGTTAAGATTAACGTCGATCACGCTTAGTCTATGTGTGTAGGTATACCTACCTTACCTACATATGTACCTACAAACGCGACACTCGCAATCGGAGATATTGTTAGTAATGAAAACGTTGAGAAATCATGTATATATCTCACAGACGAGTCGTCAAAAATATTTGTCATAATTTGCATTTCGTCTGGTTCTTGAGGGAGAACAAATAGTTTGCGGAGAATACTTATATAAAGTACATGTGGGATGATGAAAAATTATACATATATCTTGAATTTTAATAATTTCCCGACTGTTCATTTTTTCTCTTCGCAATACCACCTAGTCGAACGAAGATTACACCGAAGACTAATGATAACAAATATGATCTTCACGCTCGTTTCTGAAGAAATGATACGGCAACAAACGCGCTTATGTTATTTTAAGTTTCATGTACGAGACGCGGACGAACGTTGGCTTGAATTCTCGCTTTGCGTTTCGGGCTTATTTAAACCTATAGTAGCGGAATACGTTATTCGAAGATGTAGTTTTAAAAAAATTTCATTCTTCCCTTCCACAAAGAATCGCATATAATGTATAGACGAAAGTTTTTCATTCTGCTTAAATATTTCACTATATTCGTTGCTCTATTCTCAGTTTGGGATAATATATAGGATATGGTTCAGAGAAATGAAAAACTAAAACGATATTATAGACGAAGACAAATAAAAATAAATAAATAAATTACAATGCTGGTCATTCAGTCAGTCGTATTTATAGCTAATGAATTCGTCGAATTGCTGACGTAATATTTCGATTTATAATTAATCGTTATTTTCTTTACATCCTAACACGAATACGCGTGCAAGGAATTTCTATGATACATTCATTGATTTCCTAGTATCGAATCCATCTAGATATAAAAAACAGCAATCGCGGTCAGTTTAAATTCGTAAATTAGAGACGATAAATTTAGATAACGCATGTGTAATATTACTAACCGAGCGAAACACGTCGCCCCCGCTTTTATACCCGGTGTTGTGTTAAAACTGAAACGGGATGTAGCCGCGTTGTGTGTAATCTACCGGAATAACTATCCTTCGCACAGCCGGAACGAGTACCTATATCTGTTGTATGATTTTTCAATTTTTATTTTCAACTTAAGTTAACTGTATAACGTTAGATAAGGGCGACGCAACGACGAGTGCACATCACCTAAAGCAAAAATTACGTGATTAGTGTCAGATGGGAGGGCGCGGTCGACTCTCCTTCTCCTCCTACAACTTCCTCGTTAGCTTTGCTTTGCTTAGGTTAGGTTAGGTTAGGTTAGGTTAGGTTAGGTTAGGTTAGGTTAGGTTAGTTTGAGTTTGAGTTTACATCAATATATTGTTTATCGTACTCTCGGTATATTATCTTGCAATTTTTCGACAATTTCAACGAATTTTTGTTCGAATCGTACATGCACTACTATTATTATTATTATTATTATTCTGTAAACTTCATTCATTATTTAATGTATGTACGTATACAATGTTTTCATTCGTTATATCGATAACGAGAGAGGAAAATATCCGTTTTAATCAATGAATGATTTTATTTAATCTGATGATCGTGTATTTAATTAATTGAAAAACATTTCTTCTTTCCTCGCTAGAGATAGAAATGATTCATAACATTTTTTCATCTTAAATAATGTTACAAAGAAATTATTTGTTTCCACAGTTATGGATCAATAATAATAATAACAACAACAACAACAACCCACCTCTGATTTGAACTCACCCTTTAACTTACATTGTTATATTTATAAGCACTTGATGTTATACTGCATACCTGTTATTTACATGACAAAAAGAAGTAATAATTACTACTGCTAAGTAGCTTTAGACATTCAAAAATCATAAAACTAAAATTTGATCTGATGTAATGCAAAGCTGGCTTCTTGCTGAAAAATAAATATAGGCATGTAAACTTTGCGATTTGTTAGCAGATTTTTCCCCCATAACCAAGTAGTGTCATCACTATCACGAATAACTCTTTGGTTAAACGATCTAATTAGTTATGAATATGGGTTTAAAAAAATAAATAAAGAAACAAAACTGTCTAACGATATTTTTAATTTTTTTTATTTTTTATTCTGCAGGAGTGCCCTTCACAAGGGTAAGGGAGTTGTGAGCTGTTGGTCCGACTGAAAAAATGACGACCGACATCTCGGTGGTGCGCGGGGGTTGGGACCCGACGCTTCAACAGGAGATTGTCGACGAGTACGAATACGATGGAGGAAATTCCAGTTCGAGACTTTTTGAACGATCCCGTATCAAGGCTTTAGCTGGTGAGCTGTTTAATGAATAAAATGTCAATCATTAATATCTTCATAGTAATTTTCCTAGAACAGTTATATTTTAAGAATCCTGAAGAAAAGTACAATTTAAGGATTAATCTGAAGGGAATCTGTGTGTAAAAACGCTAATTTTGAATTTAAATGCATTACAGCGTATGGGTTTTATATTTAGAGTAACGTGAGCATGTTACGTCAAGTAATACTATGCGTACGATATCGTTTTCCTGGAAATGAGTAAGGTAGACCACAGTATCCTGTGATAAATTGTAATCGGCTGAAAATTTAGTTATATAATACATTTTTCCACTACAGTCGGTAGATGGTTGCCATTGCTAGAAGGCGTATTTACGTACAGAGTAATAAAAACCAGTGAAATTTAATTATTTATTAATTAGACTTGTTATTAAATATGTTTCTTCATACAAGTTTCAGATAGTTTTTATTTGAAATCGTTCATAATAATATATGAAAAATTGTGGGTGAAAAGTTTTATAAAGTATATTACAATTCAGTTTTTAACAGTGGTGCATAAAAGGAAAATCGTTTTGCTTGAATGAGCCTGATGCAGTCTCAATCATTTTAACACAATTTTTAATTTTATAACATACAATTCTACGTACGGCAGTATTTGCATTCGTCTGCTGTGTTAAATTTTGAAAAGACTACATTAACACATGTTTAGCATAGTTGGAAAGGCGAATATCCCCTATATTAATATTAGCAATTTCTGGCAATTCACTCTATATTTGATCATGAGTTTTTTCTCACAGCTTTGGAATAAAATTTCTCAAGTAGTAAATTTCAAGTAGAATTTCAATGTAATACGAAATTTTTTTGGCAATATGTTCAGCAATTTGTTCGGCTTACTTCTCTTATCAAAGTCTTTGCATCTTATCACACTGGGCGTCGACTCGAGGTGGAGTTAGTTTTCCTGTTTATTGTATGTTCTATAGCAAATATTACCGTGGGTTTCAAATAATTTTCTTCTTTGAAATATTATCTTTATCTTTCCCAAATCCATCTGCACACAATATTTGCTCTTCCCTGACTCATAGGTAATGGTTTCGACCCGTCTTATCTAACATGTGCAACCCTAAGAAGAATGCGAATGTACATAAATCGTTTTGTACAATGCAAATCCTCCAATTTTGACAAATTAAATTTTTTTTTCAACATAATAGCAAAATATTATCAGCATCCGATCGAAAATAGGTCCAACACTTTAATAGACAGATACTGATATATTGTGAAATTATACTACGGATTTGAAATCTGAGTGATTTTTTGACAATTTGTAATGGATGACTCAATACAAATTTCTCTTGACGAACCCTTAGAAGAATACTATGATAAAGTTGTTTTTGATCTCAGAGGTGAGAAGTGTATTTTAAAATTGCTGCTCTACCCACATACCCAAATTTTATCCTCAACTATATATATAATGTATCGAATACATTTTTTCACTGTACATTCAACTTTCTAATAAAAGCAATCAATTAATGATGTTCACTTTTCAATAATGCAAATAAAAATATTATTTCACATTTTTATTTCCCAGGTGAACGTGAATCGGTGCAGAAGAAAACATTTCAAAAATGGGTGAATTCCCATCTAGTACGATGTTCTTGTCGTATCGGAGATCTCTACGTCGATCTTCGCGATGGAAAAATGCTTATAAAGCTGCTGGAAATATTGTCGGGCGAACGTTTACCACGTCCTACCAAAGGAAAAATGCGTATCCATTGTTTGGAGAATGTAGACAAGGCGTTACAATTTTTGCGAGAGCAAAGAGTCCATCTTGAAAACATGGGATCACACGATATCGTTGATGGAAATCCAAGATTGAGCTTGGGATTGATTTGGACAATCATTCTACGTTTCCAAATTCAAGACATCACCATAGAAGAAACTGATAACCAGGAAACTAAGTCAGCCAAGGACGCTTTACTTTTGTGGTGTCAAATGAAGACTGCTGGATATCACAATGTAAATGTTAGGAACTTCACAACATCTTGGCGAGATGGTCTTGCGTTCAATGCCATAATACACAAACATCGTCCAGATTTGATCCACTTTGACAAGCTATCGAAATCGAATGCAATCTACAATTTGAACAATGCTTTCAATGTCGCGGAGGATAAATTAGGTCTAACAAAATTGTTAGACGCAGAGGATATTTTTGTTGATCATCCTGACGAAAAGTCTATCATAACTTATGTTGTGACCTACTATCACTATTTCTCGAAAATGAAGCAAGAAACCGTTCAAGGTAAGCGAATCGGTAAAGTTGTCGGAATTGCCATGGAGAACGACAGAATGATTCATGAATATGAAAGTTTGACAAGTGATTTACTTAGATGGATCGAAGCCACAATTGAAGCTTTGGGTGATCGCCGATTTGCCAATTCTCTTGTGGGCGTTCAGACTCAACTTTCACAGTTTTCCAACTACCGTACAGTAGAAAAACCACCTAAATTTGTGGAAAAGGGTAATTTGGAGGTACTACTGTTTACACTACAGTCGAAAATGCGTGCCAACAATCAGAAACCCTACACACCCAAGGAAGGCAAAATGATTTCGGATATCAACAAGGCCTGGGAAAGATTAGAAAAAGCTGAACACGAGCGTGAATTGGCGCTCAGAGAAGAATTGATACGTCAAGAAAAATTAGAGCAGTTGGCTGCAAGATTTAACCGAAAAGCCAGCATGAGAGAAACTTGGCTATCTGAAAATCAACGACTTGTATCTCAAGACAATTTTGGCTTCGATTTAGCAGCCGTAGAAGCTGCGGCTAAGAAACATGAAGCTATCGAAACTGATATATTCGCTTACGAAGAACGTGTACAAGCAGTTATGGCTGTATCTCAAGAGCTAGAGGCAGAAAACTACCACGATATAGACAGGATCAATGCCCGAAAGGACAATGTTCTGAGGTTGTGGAACTACCTTCTGGAACTACTGAAAGCACGAAGAGTACGGTTGGAATGTTCGCTTCAATTACAACAGAACTTCCAAGAAATGTTGTACATCTTAGACAGTATGGAAGAAATTAAGATGCGATTGTTGACCGATGATTATGGTAAACATTTGATGGGTGTTGAGGATCTTCTTCAAAAGCATTCACTTGTTGAGGCAGACATCAATGTCTTAGGTGAGAGAGTTAAGGCTGTCGTTCAGCAAAGCCAAAGGTTCT
Organism: Diprion similis; assembly: GCF_021155765.1. Taxonomy (NCBI): domain Eukaryota; kingdom Metazoa; phylum Arthropoda; class Insecta; order Hymenoptera; family Diprionidae; genus Diprion; species Diprion similis. The sequence continues at coordinate 13,070,537 of NC_060116.1, read as the reverse complement.
TAGAACAAGGAGAAGATTATCGTCCTTGCGATCCAACGATTATTATTGAACGAGTGCAACAGCTTGAAGATGCGTACGCTGAATTGGTACGCCTGGCTGTTGAGCGTCGAGCACGGCTTGAAGAATCTCGTAATCTTTGGCAATTCTATTGGGATATGGCTGACGAAGAGAACTGGATCAAGGAGAAAGAGCAGATTGTTTCTACGGGTGATATTGGTCACGATCTAACCACCATTAATTTACTCTTATCCAAACACAAGGCCTTGGAGAACGAAATCCAATCTCACGAACCACAATTGATGTCAGTTGCTGCAGTGGGTGATGAATTGATTAGTCAACATCATTTCGGTTCTGATCGCATTAAGGAAAGATTACAGGAAATATTAGGAATGTGGAATCACTTATTAGACTTGGCAGCATTCAGACGCAAGCGGCTAGAGGAAGCTGTTGATTATCATCAATTATTTGCTGATGCCGACGATATCGACATTTGGATGCTAGATACTCTGCGGTTGGTATCATCTGAGGATGTCGGTCGCGATGAAGCAAACGTTCAATCTTTACTGAAAAAACATAAAGATGTCACAGACGAACTGAAAAATTATGCTACAACCATCGAGCAGCTGCATCAACAAGCATCACAACTTGGAGAACATGATTCTAAATCTCCAAAGGTATTAGAAAGACTCGCCTCAATTGATTCGAGATACAAAGAGCTTTTGGAATTGGCTAAATTGCGCAAGCAAAGATTATTAGATGCCTTGTCTCTGTACAAACTGTTCAGTGAATCGGATGGAGTTGAACAATGGATCGGAGAAAAGAACAGAATGTTGGAAACAATGGTTCCTGCCAAGGACATTGAAGATGTTGAGATAATGAAACACCGTTACGATGGCTTTGAGAAGGAAATGAATGCCAATGCTTCTCGTGTTGCTGTAGTAAATCAATTGGCTAGACAACTGTTACACGTTGAACATCCAAACTCAGAACAGATTGTTGCACGTCAGAATGAACTGAATCAAAAGTGGGCCGAACTAAGAGAGAAGGCTGAAGGCAAACGCGAAGCACTCAACTCTGCACATGGAGTACAAACCTTCCATATCGAATGTCGTGAGACGGTATCTTGGATCGAAGACAAGAAACGCATCTTACAGCAAACTGATAGCTTAGAAATGGACTTGACTGGTGTGATGACACTTCAGCGTCGGCTTAGCGGTATGGAGCGAGACTTGGCAGCCATACAGGCGAAATTGGATGCACTTGAAAAAGAGGCACAATCAATTGAGCAGGAACATCCTGATGAGGCTGCAGTCATTCGTGAACGAATCACCCAAATTCATACCATGTGGGAGCAATTAACTCAAATGCTTAAAGAACGTGATGCTAAGCTCGAAGAAGCTGGAGATTTACATAGATTCTTGCGGGACCTCGATCATTTCCAGACTTGGCTTACCAAGACCCAAACAGACGTTGCCAGCGAAGATACACCTACAAGCCTTGCAGATGCTGAGAAACTGTTAACCCAGCATCAGAATATTAAGGAAGAGATTGACAACTACACGGACGATTACCAGAAGATGATGGACTACGGTGAGAGGCTAACAAGTGAGGCTGGAGATGGAGATACACAGTACATGTTCTTGAGAGAAAGATTGAATGCCCTGAAAATGGGCTGGGAAGAACTCCACCAAATGTGGGCGAACCGTCAAAATCTGTTATCGAATTCGTTGAACTTGCAAGTCTTTGACCGTGATGCTCGCCAAGCTGAAGTTTTGTTGTCTCAGCAAGAACATATCCTTACCAAGGATGAGACTCCGACGAACTTTGAACAAGCAGAAAATATGATAAAACGCCACGAAGCATTTATGACTACAATGGAAGCCAATGATGATAAGATCAATTCAGTTGTCCAATTTGCCGGCAGATTAGTTGAGGAAGGCCACTTTGCGGCCGACAAAGTCAAGAAGAAGGCAGATGCAATAAACGAACGAAGAAACGCCAATCACGAAAGAGCTAATCAAGTGATGGACAGATTGAAGGATCAACTTCAGTTGCAGATGTTCTTACAGGATAGAGAGGAGCTCGTTGAATGGGTACAGGAAAAACACATCACTGCTCAAGATGAAACTTATCGCAGTGCAAAAACGGTTCATAGCAAATGGACGAGGCACCAAGCGTTTGAAGCAGAAATTGCGAGCAATAAAGATCGTTTGCAGCAACTGCAACAGGCTGCTGATGAATTGATTCAATTAAAGCCTGAATTGGCTGAGATCATAAAGCCGAAAGTTGAAGAATTATGTGACCAATTTGAAGAGCTCGAAACAACAACAAAAGATAAAGGAGAGAGGCTATTCGATGCTAATCGTGAAGTCCTCATACATCAGACTTGCGACGATATCGACTCATGGATGAATGAATTGGAGAAACAGATTGAAAGTACAGACACTGGATCTGATCTTGCCTCTGTCAATATTTTGATGCAGAAACAGCAAATGATAGAAACTCAAATGGCTGTGAAGGCTCGCCAAGTCACAGAACTCGATAAACAGGCTGAACATTTACAGAGAACAGTTCCAGATGAAAAGATGGAAGAAATCAAATGCAAGAAAGAGAAAGTTGCGCAAAGATTTGAACAGCTTAAGGCACCGCTTACCGATCGACAACGTCAGTTGGAGAAGAAAAAAGAAGCATACCAATTCAGGCGTGACGTTGAGGATGAAAAATTATGGATTGCAGAAAAAATGCCACAAGCTACCAGTTCGGAATATGGTAATTCCCTCTTCAACGTGCATATGTTAAAGAAAAAGAATCAATCTCTCCGTACTGAAATCGAAAACCACGAACCAAGAATCAATTCTGTATGTAAAAATGGTCAGAAATTGATTGACGAGGGACACGAAGATAGTGCTGAATTCACTCAACGTATCTCCGATCTTTCGGATAAATGGCGCGAACTGAAAGATGCGGTTGACAACAGAAATAAGCATTTGTTACAAAACGAAAAGGCGCAACAATATTTCTTCGATGCTACGGAAGCTGAATCGTGGATGAGCGAACAGGAATTATACATGATGGTTGAAGATCGTGGCAAAGACGAGATTTCTGCGCAAAATCTCATGAAAAAACACGAGTCTTTAGAACATGCTGTCGAAGATTATGCCGATACAATCCGTCAACTAGGTGAAACAGCAAGGCAATTGATAAACGATCAGCATGCATTGAGTGATCAAATTGCAGTCAAACAATCCCAAGTTGACAAGCTATACGCAGGGCTAAAAGATTTGGCTGGTGAACGCCGTGCCAAGTTGGACGAAGCCCTTCAGCTGTTCATGCTGAACCGAGAAGTTGACGATTTGGAGCAATGGATAGCTGAGCGAGAATTAGTTGCAGGCAGTCATGAGTTAGGTCAAGATTACGATCACGTTACTTTGCTTTGGGAAAGATTCAAGGAATTTGCTCGTGACACGGAGACAATCGGATCGGAAAGAGTCGCGGCTGTAAACGGAATTGCAGATTCTTTGATTGCAACAGGACATTCGGATGCAGCTACAATTGCAGAATGGAAGGATGGCCTGAACGAAGTCTGGCAAGATTTGCTAGAGCTCATCGAAACACGAACTCAAATGTTAGCAGCTAGCCGTGAGCTACATAAATTTTTCCATGACTGCAAAGATGTTCTTGGAAGGATCTTGGAGAAACAAAATGCAATGTCAGACGAATTGGGCCGCGACGCTGGCTCTGTTTCAGCACTTCAACGGAAACATGGCAACTTTATTCAAGATTTGTTTACCTTACAGTCACAGGTGACACAAATCCAGGATGAATCGTCTAAACTTCAAGCTAGCTATGCAGGGGATAAGGCTAGAGAAATCACAAATAGAGAGGCCGAAGTAGTAGCAGCTTGGAATAATTTACAGTCTTTGTGCGAAGGACGTAAGGCAAAATTAGAAGACACCGGTGATTTGTTCAGATTCTTCAACATGGTTAGAACCTTACTGATTTGGATGGATGATGTTGTCAGGCAAATGAACACTTCAGAGAAGCCTCGTGACGTATCGGGTGTAGAGCTACTGATGAATAATCATCAAAGTTTGAAAGCTGAAATCGACACTAGGGAAGACAATCTTACTGCTTGTCTTGACCTCGGAAAAGATCTATTGGCAAGGAACCATTACGCTAGTGTCCAAATTAAGGAAAAACTACTAGCATTGACTGATCACAGAAATGCGTTACTGCACCGCTGGGAAGAAAGATGGGAGAATCTACAGCTAAGTAAGTTTCAAATGTAACTATACGTGCGGAAAAAAAATGTTAATGATATGAAAATATTGACTTTCTATCCGGTAGTTTAAAAACTTTATTTCTGTATGCATTTCCTAAAACAAGTTACATGTCAATGTCTTTTCAGTTCTTGAAGTTTACCAATTCGCCAGAGATGCAGCTGTAGCGGAAGCTTGGCTTATTGCTCAGGAGCCATATCTCATGAGCCAGGAACTTGGAGTAAGCAAACTTTTCAGATGGCACTATTCAAATTCCATGTATTATTTCATATACAAGTACAGCTTCGTCCAAGTATTCTTTACCTGAGTGAGAAATAACTAAGCAAAGTGCAGTCCAAATGATGTTTAATTATCATATGATAATTTGGAAAAACTGATAGAGCGTTGGAAACGATAAATTTAGCCTACACCTCCGTCAGTTGTATAATGGCTTCTGATTTTACATATAAAACACTCTGGATATTATGGAATTAAAAAATATTGAATCTCAATCAATTAGAACTACCGATCAAGTTGTGTGACAATTTTGACTAATATTTGTTTCTTTTCTAATTTTATATCGCTTTGTTTATAGCATACAATCGACGACGTAGAAAATCTTATCAAGAAACATGAAGCTTTCGAAAAATCAGCTGCAGCACAAGAAGAAAGATTTAGTGCTCTACAACGACTTACAACGGTAAGTAAAGACAGAGCAGTAAAGTAAATTATTTACGTAGTATTTCATATATAAAATGGTAGAGGTGATTTTTGATCCTTATCTAATAGCTATAATCCTAGTTCATTTGGAAAAGTTTGATTTTTCATCGCAATGAAAAAATTTGATTACATACCTTGTGTTTTAGTTTAAATTGTGTTTCTGTAGATCATTTTTGCTTTCATAAATTAATATTATAATCATATTTTGCTCTATGTAATGGTGATTGGTGAAATTCATTTTGAGTGTTAATAATTGAACTGCATGTCTCTGTATCATAATGTCTTTATTTCGCACTACCTAACTGTTATAACACAGGTCGACAAAAAAACTGTTTTTTTTTTTTGGGTTTCTGTTTTAATGCATAAATTCTGATGCTGCGCATCGCAAAATACCAGAATATCCATTCTCAGCTTTTAAAGTTTGCTTTTGTCTGTTTTACGTCGATAAGTAAGTTTTAAAGATTTTTATTGATTTTACGAGCAGCAGGTGGTAGTACTTCGATCAAAACGGTACCAAACTGCATATTACTCGCGTAAGGCACAGTAGTGAGTGTTTACTTGTCTATCAAAGCTGTAACAACTGTCCTTGTGAGTTACAAAATTTTCTGAGTTCGAAAATGACGTCAAGACAGTGTAAACAAGATGTTGATTCATTCTGTTTTATTTGCGGTGAATTTATTAAAGTATGAAGCAAAAAATTTTCTTTGGCAACAAATTTAAAGCATTGTGAAGCTTATTAAGCCTACTTTTACCTCACTTTGCCTATGTTAATTTAAAATTATATCTAAAATTCAAATCTAAAAAAGTTTCGAACAAATTTATATTTTTGTAACTTGAATACTCAATAACTGTTATTATTATACGGGAAAACCATCAGAATTAACCCCAATTGATCTCCATTCTCATACCAAAATATGATGGGGGATTACATTTGGGGTTTTAATACGAGAAAGTCCATACAAACATAAGAAAGTTACTAAAAATATCAATTTTTGAACTTGATTTTTATTATTTTTCAATTGTATGCTATTACTAATCATTATTGTAGAATCAAAAACACTCCTATGTTTGGTAAAAGTTTTTTTGGTTGTAATTTAAAATAAAATTATGAAAAATTCAGTTAAAATTGAAAAAATTTCTCTGGTTTCTACAAAAGCAAACTTTGATAGAAAAAATTATTTTTCCCTTTATTAGTAATGTAGAAGAAACCAAAATTTGACATTCATAAGTCAGACCCAAAAATCGTGTCGACCGGTGTAATTTTTCATTTCTCATTTCTATCTGTGTTGCATGCATCTTTACAACACCCTGTCTGTTCGTGTCTATCGTAGCCTGAGTGTCCTGATAGAGAATGCGGCCTGTACCCACCGGTGTTGGAATTCAGTCACAAATTAATCTTCACTCCGGAATATCCTCCATCATCTAAAATCCCTATAACACAACCCAAAATGTACCTCAAATCCCAAGGTGAGATTGCGCGTGATATTATTTTACCCTCAGACAGATTTATCAGGTTTGTTACGAAGCAAAGACGTGAGTTGACATCTACAGGAACAAAAATCATTTATCCTAATGCTATAATTCGTAGAACTGATAAGACAGAACCCTCTAAATCCTTTCTATGGAGTTCCAGTTGGAATTCAGCCAGTAGAAGTTCTCAAGGTTCTTGTGGTAGTCAACCTGTATCGCCTTATGCAGAATTCACAGACGTGCCTGTATTCGATGATGAGATTGTTACTTCCAACGAAAGAAAAACCTTGAGAAGAATCAGTACAATCAGTGCTCACAAACAAGAATTCTTTAGGTTACATTCAACTCCTGAAATTGAGGATTTGACTGTATTACATCCGAGGAAGTATTGTGTATCAGACTCTTCTTTAGACAGTGAAAACAGTGAAATTATTGACACAGCTTGTGTTCCTGTAAAGAAAAAGAAGAGTTCGACCAGTATTGATGTCACTCATTCTGTAGTGATTCACAACCCTGTGGGTACTGAGTTGAATCACAAAGATGTGATTGTCGAGCCAAAAACTCAACTAGACGAACCCACAGATACAAAAATGAATGAGTATGGTCTGGAAGCATATCTTAGAGAAAAAAAATCGGGAAAAGTACCGACTGGGATTCCTTTAGACGATGAGTTATCAAGTGAGGATAGACATAGCTTAGACGTTGAAAAGTCAATAAATAAGATAAGGAAGTTACGTCTTGAAATTGGGGCACTCACGGATGATTTAATAAAAGCGGACCTTGATCCAAGTGAGGTGCTTATTTTAGCAGAGCGTTGTTTCTGTAATGAAGATAACACGATTCGTAGTTTTAATCATTTAATGCAGGTAAATTTCAATTATTGCGATTATATGTCATTAAAATCACGCGCAATGCTACCGAAATCCTCTAAATCATCTACGAACGAGACATCGAGTGATCGTGAACGTAGTAAATCACTTTTGGGTCCTAAAGACAAGTTCAAAAAAAGTTCTAATTTGAACAAAGATGATCCAAACTTATCCTCTATCTCGAATTCAGAAAAATCATTCCCTTCCCAAGACCGCTCCTTGTCTTTAGATAATGTAACCCCGGAAAACAATATTATTCAAGTGAGTAGTGCATGCGTTTTTACAATGTACTCCATAAATCCCTTTGATCCCCAAATGCATGTTATAAAGGATTGATCATATCACTGTAATGCAACTATTATTATCCGTTGTGTACTTTTGTTGACATCCTTAATACATATTAAGTTTCTGGATTCTCATTTGATAGCTTCAAAATGCAGTAGTAACGCAGAAGTATAGCATTTATGCATATAGTATGTATCCTATCATTGAATGTACTGTGATGTAGAACATTTTCAGTAGTCTATTTTTGTTTTGTAATCTGTAACCTCTTTGTCTGTTCAAAATAACAATAAGATCATCCTATGCTTTAGTTTGAGCTAAGAGAACTTAAGCGACGAGAACAAGAAAGAGAAGAAGAAGAAAGGCGTGAACAGGAAGAAGCTGCCGCAGCAGAGGCTGCAAAGTTAGCCAAAGCGACACCTGTCACCAGTCCTGACGAGCCACCCAGTGACAGGTAAACCAATCTTTTATAGTAGCACGGATTTATTAAAACTGGATTAAAAATGGATATTGTTTCAATATCAGTATTTGTTATTTGTTATTAAGTTCGTGTAGTAATTATCACATTAACTTGATGATTTTTTGTAATACAGAGTTGATGGCGAAGGTAATCAAAACGGGGAACAAGCTGGTGAAGAGGATGGTCACGGTTAGTTCAAAATCTTTATAAACATACATATATTACAGTACTGTCGACTATGACAAACAAGCAGTAATCTCACAGACAGTGCTACACGCTCAGAAATATTAAAAATTCTGAATAATGTAGCACAGTGAATTGTTATTATGAAATTTACAAGACTAATCAGGAAAATCACAATGCGTTCATAAATATTATTCATCGAAAAGTTTTGAGTCCATGATAGGCATGATGAAGATTTCAAGCAACGATTTTGTGTATATCAAGTATTGAAATGACGAGTTTTCAAATGGAATTCGTACCAGATGAAGTGGTAATATTAATGGATGCATTTGATGACAAGATTGTAAGGAGAATTAGTATTATTTTTGAAAGTACATAGTATTGACTAATACTCTGATTACTGTAGCCAAATTATTATTATTTCTCCTCGCAATCTTGATTTTGCAATTTAAGCAATAGTTTTCCTCAGCACTGAATCTCAGAGGCTTAATATCTCAATTGTACAAGTCTGACTCAGCTGTATCAGTAAATCGTACTACCTCTGAGCCTTAGTGTTGACATTTTACGTTTGGGCATGAAATTGCTAACAGCACGTTTATTTTTGCCTTCCTATTACCCAACCTTTTTCAATCCCATTCCGTGACCTCCTCTCATCCGCTATATATTTTCCAACACACCCAAATGCTGCACGGAATGCACGAACCACAGTGGCACTACGCAAGCCTTCAACTAGATCGCCACAAACCCAAGAAAAACCCAAGGAAGGTGAGTGTTGGGTTCAGAAAATTGAAAACAGTTACTTTTATTAATGTCAATTATTATCTCTCATGGCCAATTGCTTAAAATTTGTTATCTATCAATACACAATATTCCCAGAAACTATTACATTAATTATTTCTAAAGGTTTTTTGCACCAAAAATAAAAGTAAATATCAGTAGATTTTGTAATAAATACGGCAATGGCAAAGAGAGATGATATCACATAACAAGGATGAAGGATACTCAAATTATATATTCATGTAATATTTAGTGATTGTGTTGAACGCTCTGTGGTTCACATCTGTGTGAAGTGGATTAATTCAATTGTATAATTTGGGTATTGCTGCATCAAAAGCTGTAACTCATGAAGGTGATGGAAAAGTATGATCTATGTATCCTAATTTACAACTAATCACATCAAGTTGAATATTTATTAACCGCATATTAGAACACATTTGAACAACATCTTTCAAGCCTTTCAGCACAATTGCAGCAACATGGCACCAATATTAATATTCATTCAATTTTCTCCATTTCATTTGCTTTTGTTAACATGTTTTTTAGCAGGTGGAGGAGCATTTTTACAGATTGGGCTGCCTAATTTCATCATGTAGTGTTTTAAGTAGATGTACACGTAATACTAGGCGATACCTGTCTTATAATTGGAGATGGTTTCTGTAAGAATATATTTGAATTGTTTCTACAATCATGTGCCTCATGTATTTTTAAATTGTTATTAGAAATTTTTGTTTTTGTAATTGTGCGATAATGTGAGTATCTTTATATGTATTTTATTGAAAGGTAATTCATATGAAGCACATATCGAAACTGCAAAAGTGAACAAAATGGTGGCAGCTAATTTGGAATTATCTGTTGCCCTTGTGGGTCCTGTCCACCCGTCTTGTGATAATGTGAAAATTTTATATATAGTACGATTACTATTCGAATCCTTTAGGTACGTTGCGTATCGTAATCTGTCTACCTGTTCATCTATTGGAAAGTATTTTTATGGTACATTGGTTCTCTACATGATAACATTTGTGGCTAATTGCATATACTAATTGTTTCCTTTTAAGCTTTCCTAAATATTAGGTAAGTGCAGCTTATCAAAAAAATTACTGCTATTTGTGTTATCACAAATCAATGAATTCAGACAGTCACAGAATAACAGAATGCACGATTTTTTACAGTTACGAAATGTAGCAAAACTGCCATACGACTAAGTTTCAGTTTGTCACTTCAATGACCTTCCCCAATGAACTTCTTCCTCATACAGAATATTCTACGTATTAATTCGGAAATCTGGCAAAGTTCTCCATTTCATAATTTCATTTTATTGACTTCAACATAGTCATTGCTAAATGTGCCTGTTTCTCATTATTTCATATATTTATGTTTGTTGGTGTACGACACTGAAGGGCTCACAATCATGACGACTAGTCACATTCATTGGTTCATCAGTACCTATTTGTTAGAGTTGTTGACCTATAATCCTATAATCGTTGAATTTTTGTTGTATCGAAGATCTACATATTCAAAGCTTTTCCAAAGTACAGTATTTTTCGGTTGCAAATCTATCCATAGCTGTCAACAATTCCTGCTCTATTCGTTCAAATAGGATTACTATAGATGTGATCAGTTTCATGCACAGAAAACAATTTCTGAAATAATCTCATAATCTTGTCTGCAAAATAGTAGCAAATGCATGATTGTTATGTTGTTTTACTAAAATAAAATTTCTCACTTTATACTGTGATATCCAAATCACAATTCACGTTATAATACCCACACGTATTTCTTCAATACACGTGGAACTCGCTGTACCTACTTATATACATATTATATTATGTAGCCTCGATTGATTTTTAAAAAGCATGATGTAATTGGTGTGGTGTAGTGCATGTTCAGAAGCCTGCACGACTGTCAACACCAGACGTTTCAACACCGCCGATTTCTCCAACATCTCCAAAGTCCCAGTCGTCATATCCAACAACACCGACAAGTAAGTGTGTTAGAATACTCGATCAAGGGTCAAATATTTCGTCTTCACAATATCGGATACTTATCCTTACCAAACAAATTGAAGTAGAATAAGCGTGATGATAAGATACTTTTCACAAATGTAATTCATTGCAAAACTGCAACATTTTTTTTTTGTCATGTTGAGAAATTGTCATCTTCACATAAAAATATTGTCATCAAATTTTTTTTTTTTGTCCTGTAAACTAACGGAGAGGATATACATAGACATTTGATTACTTTCATTCAAACATTTATTATTTGATGTTGTATATAAATTATTATTTTCATACTTGTTCGAATTCATTATTTTTTTTTTTTTTTTCGGACTTTTTAAAGTTCATGTTGCATTGAAAAATTCTTTACATTTATTGGGTTCAAGATTTTTATGTTGCTGTTTGGGTTTCCAACCAGCCGGACACATGTCACCATATTTATCTGTAAATTGATATGCTTCTATCAGTCTCAAAGTTTCATCAACTGAACGCGTCACTGGCAAATCATTGATAGTAATTTGACGAAGGTTCTGTTTATCGTCAATAATGAATAATCCTCTCAATGGAACTCCAGTTTTCTCATTCAATATGCCGTAATCTTTGGCAATCTGCAAACTCTTGTCAGCTAATACTGGGATCTTCATTTCACCTAATCCACCTTGTTTTCTAGGTGTAGTTATCCATGCAAAATGCACAAACTGAGAATCTGTAGAAGCCGCAACCACTTCGCAATCTTTAAAGAATTTAATATTGAGTTTCCTGATACTAATAAACTATTTATGAAAGTTAAAAATACAACACTAAAACTGCCAGGAATCAGTGACACATACCAATGTTTCGAAACTCATCAATACGATCGCTGAATTGAATGATCTCTGTAGGGCAGATGAATGTAAAATCATATGGATAAAAGAAAAAAACTAGGTATTTTCCTCTGTAATCCGTAAGTGAGATTTCTTTGAACTCTGCATTGACTATCGCCATTCCCTTCCAATAGGGAGCTGGCTTCAGTAATGCTGGAACAAATTGTTTCTGCATGTGGTAATATTGCCTTTCATCGTCGGATTCGTTAGAATTTCGGTAATTATTTTCGGTTGCTAGTAGTTTCGACATGATATCATTTAGCCGGTAATTACTTCAATATTTAGTCATTTTATTTTTTACTTTTCTACTGTCTGAAAATATCCGAAAAGGTTTTGATTTGTGTCAAAAGTTGGGCAAACAAAACAACGCAGATTTAAGTAGTGGAGTGTTTTGCAACTGCATTCAAGTTTTTGCAGTTTTTGTTTGCGTTGTTTTTGATAAAAACAAGTTTCCAATTTAACATACTGTGAAACTAATTTTATATCTAGATATGCTTTTCTCATATCTCAATCTCTTACAGTTTCAAGTTTTGTAAACAGAACCATTGTTGTAATTACACATTACCTTCACCACTTGAAAGTTGTTACATGGAATCGAATGATATGTTGAGGGTACTGGTTTTCATGTGGTGAAAAACTTGCTGTGCAAGTCAGTATTATCAAATAATTCATAACTACTCAAAATTTGACATGCACATTTAAATAATCTAGAGTAGGTCGAAACACTTTAATAATTTCAATTAGTTATATTACTTGTATGAATCATTTTCCTTAGTTTTAAATGTAATCTTGTGCATTGTAGTAATAATGTACTGTAGTAGCAGTCTTTTTGCACGAGCACGTTGCATGATAAGTTTATGTTTGATGAATATTTTGAAACGAACCAACAAAACACTAGTTCCCGGAACTCTGGTAAACACAGACAACTCATTACACATTTTGGCACTCAAAAAATAAAGTAACAGTAAGTAATAAATGAAAATAAATTTAATTGTGTGCTAAATGAAGCTCCAAAGGGTGGCAGTGGTTCTGAATCCGGTACATTGCGGCGCAAGGAAAGAAGCCGTAGTAAATCACCGTTTAGAAGTTTCCGTTGGAAAAAATCAACTAAGTCACCTAGCCTGGATCGAAGTGGTGTGAGCGATGATGATCACAGTTATACTGGTAAGCGATTGTGCGATTTTTTTTTTTCATTGGTAAGGTGAAAACTTATCATATTTAGAAAAGCAAGTTGGGCGGTGTTTACGAGAAGAATCAACAACAAGGGATCATACTTGATTGTCGTCCTGGCCTCTGTATGAGAAGCATTCGTACAGATTTATCATCACCTCACTGAGAATTGACCATGCACAAGTTATCCAGCTCGCTTATCGTCACATTGTTTGTACTGCATTGGCATAACTTCTTTTACAAACGTTCATGAAAAAAATTTTTTTATCAATTTTATTTACTCTACTAATCATGCTTTTTGTCATTTTTTTTTATAGTGATCAAGGGTGCTGATAACAAATCAGTGCAAATATGTTTACATATAAATTCAACTTTTTCTACAGTCCAATGCTTATTAACGAACAAGTTTTAAAGTATAAATAAACTAATTTGTTTTCATATCGATTTCAGGTGTCGCATCTGTGATTAGCTACATATCGAGAGAACACTTCGAATTTAGATAATTTAATCCCATAATTCAAGCATGCTTAATAAAAATAATCATAATAATAATCAACACAATAATAATCACTCCAGTTCCACCATACTCTTTCGGGTATGTCCACATAAGCTGATAGATTGTGCAGGATGACGGAGGGAGGAATTCGTAGCCATCATTATGCTCAACATTTATATATTTATGAATAGTTCTGAAGACATAAGCTAACAATTCATTATGTGTATATTTAATTCACCATTGAAATTACAGGAAATATTCTAGCAAATAACGACTGATGAATCAAATTATCTAATCTGAAGTATTTCATTATGCTGATCACCTTTCAGGACTTCAATATGCAAACTGATGATTCCTGGACAAAAGTACGACGAGCTGAAACATTCCTGTTTAGTTTAGAATACTAATATGTAATAATGACAATAACAAAGATATAGAATAATATTCCAATCTTTTTCATCCACAGAACAACGAAGTCCTGGCGATGACGAATTTGAAGGAACGTTGACGCGCAAGCACGAATGGGAAAGCACAACAAAAAAAGCCTCGAATCGATCATGGGACAAACTATATATGGTTATACGCGGGCAAAATTTGGTAGCTTACAAAGATCAAAAATCCTACAAAGCTGCTGCCGACCAGCCATACAAAGGTGAACCAGCTCTAGATCTCAGAGGTGCCTCTGTAGTAGTCGCCAGTGAATACACCAAGAAGAAACATGTCTTCCGAGTCAAGTGAGTGGAAATTGCTTGTTCAATGTACAGTGTTTTGTCATTAGCGGAATGAAGTATATTCCGATAATGTACAGAGAAAATTCTGAAAATATGTAACACAAAAATTGATAAATCAAAACTAAATACAAAATCCTCAGGTCTCAAAGCGGAGCAGACTTCCTATTCCAAGCTAAGGATGACGCAGAAATGCTTGAGTGGGTATCTGTGTTAAATCAAGCTGCACAGGGTGTATCTGGCGCGAGTACATCTAGAGCACATACTCTGCCAGCACCGACGCAAGCTGAAACCAAGCGGCGTAGTTTCTTCACACTCAAGAAAAAGTAAGTAACGCTATATTAATTCGCAAGGTACTGATTCTTTTTCTTATACTCCTAGAGGTTCACACGTGATAACCTTTATACTGTGCCAATTAGAATAAAATATTCTACCATTGTACATAGTTGAGAATAAGGAGCAATTTCACTAAACCATTAGTTAACAAATCGCTTGATGCTGTTTATCAATAGGTTGTATTCTTAAGTGCGAACAAACCGTTTTTTGACAAATTTTTATGCCGTGATTCTCATCGATCATCATATTTCTGTTATTAAGTGAGGTAGATGTATAGCAATCAGTTATAACTTATATAAGTTATAAAATAATAAATATTTAACATCAACGCATCCTTAGAGCATCGCTTACAAAGTCTAAGTTTAAATAGTCCAGTTTTACTTGGTTACTTTGGTGTATCACTAGCTTAATAAAAGTTAGAAAGTAGCCCGCAGATCACATTTCATTTGTCATATTTTAGAAAAGCGAAAAAGTAAAAACGAAACCAATGAACTAAAGAACCTGTACGCAATTGGAACAACATTTAGATGCGGTGAGTCGCACCCTACAATAGTATGTTACTGTCTGTACTTGCACGTCCAGTGAAATCTTACCGTTTCTTTTAATAGAAAATTTATTTTCTTTTTTGAATTATGTTTGTTTTACATTTTAATTGTTTCTTTGGGAACCTGAGAAGAATGTTCTTCCAATTGTCGATGCGGAATGACGTACGAATACTCCCTGAAAACAATGATTGTGCTCAGTGCTCATAATTTAGTCAAATTATCGCATATGTTCTCAGATGGATCGCATTTTCGATCTTGTTAATCTGTATGATTAGGGCATCATACCTGTTTTGTAGCTATGCATATCGATTAAGCAACATGCATAGACAGATTTTTGTCTTTGCATTGAATACCTGATGGATATATCTAATTAACGACAATATTTTTCATAAACTGAGGGATCTCCCTAAGTTTTGAAGTATTGGTATTATTATCTTTGTATTTAGCACCTTTGACTCACAGAACTTTGGTGGTGCTTTATAATTACGCATAGCGGTAAACAAATGCTCGATATCATTTAATTAATCTCATTGTGTGAAGAATATGTAAAGCACAGCAGCCTGTTCTGAACTTAATATAGTATGCACTGATAGACCCATTTCAACCGTTGCAGTTTTACGTCGGCGCAGTATTTCTTAATTAGGTTTTTGTTGTAACTCCTGTATTTTTTTTTTATTCATCGTTCAACCTTTTAGTAGTCTTTATGATTTTGTAGTGCTTACTGTAATTATTATTATTAGCGTTGATTCAGAGAATGAATCGCTGCTAGTATTAATATGCAGTGGTCTTAGTAATGTTATTTCGTTAAATATTATTTTATCCCCATCATTGTTACCCTTACAATTATACTTTTAGCATCATTCAGGAAAATTGTTAAATCTTTCATGTGAAAGAGTTGAGCAAAAGTTTGCAAATACAAGATTGTTTCAGTTGAATACTGATACATACTTAGATGTTAAATGTATAAACTTCGCGCACGAAACGGAAAATTGAATACTTTACTTTGTAAATTTTAATAAAAATAACTCTCAGCTTTTTCTCAAAGTCGATTACAGTTTTAAAATAAATATACCTCTCAAAACCCCTATTCGACAAATATGACTGAAATATGTAATGTATCTGGTATATTGCATTCGAATTAATTCCATACTCGTTTGATTTTTTCTAGCTAAATTGGAGCAGTGAAGCGTGCTAAGAAGCCGCCAGTACGCGCCAACGCAACAAATAACGTTTGAAAAAATGCTTTGTCGGATATTGCCTAGCTAAAAGCTGGTGAAGTACTAAATTAACACTGATAATTAATTATTTAACAGATTAAGAGAAGTCTTTAGACAAATTGAGAATGAAAATCAATGTAATTTTCGAAAATCCATTTCGCTTTGAAAGTTTAAACCATTCACTGTAAAGCAATATTTCGGAATATTGGTATAAAAATTGTTGGAAACTTGATGGACATTTTAATTTTATTGTTAAGTGTTTCAATTCAATACAATATCACTGAAACTGGTCAAGGATAAATAAAGTTCAACGTCCCGAATTAACATGGCTGATGTTATTGCGCCCTTAAATGATTTAGTTCGTTTATGCTCTTGTTTTCATTTTGTTATTAAATTTTCGTTTAGAATATTTTAATGTTATAGGGAAAGAATATACTTATATAAATTATTTACTTGTACAAAGCAGTTTTAATTTGATAGATGAATCAAATGATGACAGTTTTTATACATGTTTTTGAGAACATCAGCAAACATTGCAGATTATATCCGAGTTTGAGGTAAAAATCCTAGTTTAATAAAATATATTTTCACTAGGAAAACATACTGCTCCCAACATCATTTTGACGATATTTCATGTTAATATTTATTGAATGACAAGTTCAAAATATCCGCAAATGCGTTGAATTAATATTTCTGTGTAATTGTTACATCATGTAAAAATTAAATTCCCAATTTTTATTTGCCTTTTATTCATTCTTTGACAACTCAAGTAAGGTAATTATTTTAGCTATAAATTTTTAGCCATGCTGATGCGGGACACTTCATAATAAACTAGGTTAATAAATTGCAGTCTAAAGTTATTTTTAAAACATGTCTATCGCAAAGAAATATCATATTAAAAAAATATTAAAAATTTGTAATAATTAAAAAAGAGTTCTTCAAAATCCTAAATCTCATAGTTTAACTGAAAGAAAAGGTTAGACCCATCTTCGATTTTTTAGCTGTCTAAAAGCAATTGAAACCTGTATCACACAAGTAATGATATACATCAAAAAGATTCGTTTCAATTCTGTCTCTATATGTATATCGAAAATTGGAATTGTAAGAGATACTTGTTTGATACAGGTTTAGAGATTCGCATAGCATATGGTGGCTTGTATATTTTTTAATTGTTACTTTTTTAATATTTTAAAAACTTATCCTACTTTTTAGAATTTAAGATCGGACTTCGAGATTAGGAATTTGCTATGTAAACTTCATGGACAGCTTTAGGGCATCATTGCCTTCTTAAAATTGTATGTTCTTTGTTTTCTTTCATAAACGTAACTCGTCCTTAATTTAAACGAAAAGTATGTATATGATTTGGAAATCTACTTTGGCAAAAGACATACTGTAATTCCAATCATTATTTTTATTATCTTATTATTTTAATTGCCATACGTGATTAAAATACCTATCGAGTTACGTTGCAAATATAAACAAATAAAAACCAACTATATTGTTCGCCCTGTGTTTTTTTTTTATATATATATATACATATATATATATATATACATATATAATATAATTAAAGAAAAGATTAATAAGTTATAATAAATGAGAATGATCGATAATTATATATAATATATAGAATAATGATTATTGTACAACAGCGATCTCTTTCCTAAAGAGGCCTTTTCTACTGAATTTTTATCCAAACTGTGAAAATTCAAGAAACACGTTATTACCGTGAAAGAAAACCAGCAAACGATTTGAATGACCAAAAATCGCTTTGGGATTTATTGAATGCAAGTCGCAAAACTGGTTTTGCAAAGTTACATTCAACACAAAATATTGCACGTTGATAAGACCGCTTTAGCGAAAGATAAATCTTTGCAAATAAGTTGCGCGATTCATTATATTGTTAGCCTTACGCTAGATGCCTGCTGTTTTAACGTATTTAAAACAAGACCTAAATTTAGTTCGGTAAACTATTTTTCAATTTTATCTACTCATTTTATTGATCAAATCTCACTTGTGAGGCATCCGTTGCACATCTTTTTCGAACAATGATTATTTATCCATTCCATAATTTAACGGACAATTACTACTTGAGAAAATAAAACGTTACTGTATTGAACTAAGTTTACCGAATAGAAATACGTCTTCAACTTAATGACTGCTTGGGAAGGAATATTATTATCATTACTAAGTAAACAATTATACAATAAATGCAAAAAAACATATTATTGAGGTATATTACATTCATTTATATACTATGCATATGTATTGTACGGATACATGTACATAAGTATCAATAAGCATGTATTTATTTATACGTGTAATGCAAATAATATACGAGCACACATAGATACGTGT
The DNA here is from genome assembly GCF_021155765.1 of Diprion similis. Taxonomy (NCBI): domain Eukaryota; kingdom Metazoa; phylum Arthropoda; class Insecta; order Hymenoptera; family Diprionidae; genus Diprion; species Diprion similis. The sequence goes on along the minus strand of NC_060116.1, from coordinate 13,051,807 downwards.
AAGCATTGCTTTAGACATTGCATTTATCAGTTTGGTTGACATGTCATTTTTGCAAGTATTCTGTTAATTGTCATTATTAGACTATATTTCCGATATGCTTTGTTTGATTAATTTGATGAAAATCAACGTTTTTATTAACAATTATTAGGGGAAATATTTTACTATTTAATTTGTGAAATCTTGAGAGATCTGCTTACCATAACTAGAGCTGTATTAAAATGGCCAGTTCTCTGCCTTTTTAGAACTTTCCTCAAGACCCCATCAAACCCTTGCTAAATTGTGCTAGGGATAATTGGTTTGAGAATTTAATTAATTAACTAAACAATTGTAGGTACGTCATAGTGAGGTGATTAGCAGCTCGTTGGTTACTCGTTAAATAATCACAGCCATTAATTATTTTTATGATTTTGTTGATAACATGCAAGCGGTCTGTTTTTCTGCGTAACGCGCAAAAATTCTGTTGCAGTGGAATATCTTGCATGCCTTGAACGCGTTGTTTGAATTATTGTAGGATTTGAGAGCAAATTTGCATAATTTGTCTGACAGTATTTTTATAATATTTCGTGTTGATGCAAGATTTTTTATTTATGAATCTGCGATGAACGAGAACTCGTTTTTTCGAAAACCTGTTTTATCGTACATGCATGTGTATTTTGCGCCTCTTTACTCATTTTACCATCAAGAGCAGAATGCTCGGGACGCAAAAACGTGCCTAACTGATTATCTTGATATTATAGTATGACGGTTTTTGAATAATGCATATACTGTCACTGCCGGAAAATGATTTTTATAACGAGTAACGACTGGTAACAATGATAATTGTGAGCTGTGACTTATAAGTGAATAATAAGTATAACAATACTCAACAATGTGAATGCTTCTAATAAATCATTGTTGAAAAAACATTTGACTAAAACTTGAGTTTCACAGAATCCTTTTAGTGTCAGTATTTTCAACTTGGCTAATATCTTTCATATTGAATTTCTTTTTTTAATTTGAAAGATTCGTATTTTTCTGTCCGTCTGATAAACTTTGGTGCACGGTAAGTTTCGCAGAGTATTGCGCTAAACTATGATACAAAGTAGGTAATCTCGTTTTATTCTGAAAATATAGTTACAAGTATCACGTCCAACTGAATAGTGTGAAAGACAGCACTAATAAGCTTTCTCGGAATTATGGCGTGTAAGACGTCCTGTGTTTATTGGGAAACAAATGGACAATTTTATGAGCTGGCATGTAACACGATTCTCAAGTCTCATGTCTTAGGCTGTGTAAGGTAGAACCTGGTACGCTTTATTCGTTGATATTCAGTTGGGTAGCAACTTAAGTAGTCGATTGTGAATCTGCTCTGTTAAGATGCATCCCACATGGTTGAAATATGTTGTATTACTGTGTATGTGTATACGTGTATGCTTTGTGGTCGACGAATGCAACGCCCTACTATGATATTTTTATATTATCAAGAGCAGACTCTAGCTCATCGCATCAATGGGATTGATGACACGGCGAGGGCAGACCAGGGACATCCGGAAATTAACGCCATTATCTCATATATCATAAATTTATTATTATACAAGTTATCACTCATTCGTTGACGAGAACACCGATTCTCCCGTACTCGGTTTTTCTTGCATGTTTTTTAACAATGTAGAATATATTTCTAGCAAAGATATTTTTTTTTAAATATTATAATCTATAACCATCGCCATGAAATTCGTCGGGATGTTTGCAACGAAATATAATTTGTCAGTTGATGAATTTACAGAGACGAAACACAATATGAACTCGAGAATATTCTCGGGCTTACCAGTTCATTTGTGAAAAATTTCCTGCTCGACCTTTGAAAAACTACAAACTTTTAAAGTTCATGGAATACGCAATTATCCAAGAATTCAATTTCACATGACTTAATTGACCGAAATAGACACGTAAGCAATTATTATCCGACAATGATTGCCGCAAAAAACTGCTGAAGGTTTTCTCATTCGATGCTACTTGTTAAACTTTTCCTCGTATAGTTATTACACGCAAATTCTAGTTCTCGGAACAGCGATACTTTAATGACAAGAAGACCTCGTTCACCTTCAAATCAACGTGAGATATTTTCGTTTAGTTTCTGTTTCCAGCTGTATAATTTATGGAATTATTGATCAAAAACATTCGCCGATGAATATTGAGGTTGCTCCACGTGTTTATATAAAATTGAGAATTTGCCCATTTAAAGCTTGCTGATATCAGCAACAAAATTTTTTTTATGTCTAGAGAGTCACTCCTTTAGATATACTTATAAATTGTGACCTCAATTCCGATATATTTCGAAAGTTCATCAATCTACAAAGCCTTTAGTAAGACTAGTATATATATTATACCTGCCTCGCCAGTTTAATAATGAACAACTGGTTTTTACAAGTATTATACCGCCGAAGGCTAGAGTCAGCATGATTGCTACAGCAAATTTTGTTTATTGCTATCACTACATAAACGATCGTTTCCTTCTTTCCAAAGTGCCTGTATATGCTATACGGGGCATTCTTTATCAGTTCAGCCATTTCTTCGAACCCTCTTAGATATCATTTTTAACTGCCATGACTACATTTCACTACTACTTAAAAGTAGTCTCTGTAAATTGTTTTAGATTTTTAAATCAATCCATTAGGGATATATGTCTTTTGCGTCATTCATATCACTTGGATAAATCGATCGGAAAAATAGTTAATTCAAAAACAAAGTGTTCTTTTTCACTTGGCTTTGTAATGCAATAGGGCTTATATTCTTATTCTTTTATTATATTGCGAGGCCTGTTTAGAGGAGAAAAAAAAATTGTAATAAATATTTTTATCACTCAATTGGTCCTCTTCGATATCATTTGCAGTTTTATACAATCTAGAGAGATAAGTAAAAAACCTACTGAAAAATAAACATTTATCTTCGAAAGTCTGAGCACGAAATTGCAATCTGTAAGTATACAGGGTCGCGCTAATTCGGGATTCAAAAACGGTTAATCCGTCAACAGGTGTCTATATGTAAGAACGTTTGATTATACAATTAGACAAGCTACTGACGTAAATGGTGAGTCGATTGCAATTCTGCGACAAGACTTTGGTAAAAAAAAATTTCAACTTCGTTATGACCGATTCCCACAACGCTGATTTTTCTGTACGTTTTTTACATATCCCTGTAGATGATACAAAATCCAGAGTGACACCAAAGGTATTCGATTGGCAAAAAAAAAAAAATCACAGACGTGTTTCGACTGAATGGTAGAACGAATTAATCAATGGGATATTTTTTCCTGAGTATTTTTTCCGCCTACCGGATGGAACGGATGTATCTCAAAAGATGCTACAAGTTGTGTATAGAGCTTTGTACACACTTGCTGTAGTATCTTTCGAGATATAGCCGTACGTTCTAGACTGTTCGCCGAAATACATCTGTTCCGTATACCGACAGGACCCGTCGATATGAGTCCTATTGCAGAAGAAAATTCAGTGAAAAATAAAATGTCTAGTATATACTGACAACTTTTTTGCCAGCCTTACCCGATCCGAGTTACAAAAAGAAAAATCTTCGAAAATTCGTAGAAACTGGTTTAGAATAGTACTAAAATACGGCCAATTGTGAGCAATATTTGATAGCGCCCGCAAAAAAAAGTTAATGAATTAATGAAGAATGTCCCATTTAATATAATGATGTGATAACTTTCAATTTCTATATGTACAGTGACTTTGGGAGATAGTCTGCGCAAACAATTCGTATGATGGTATACTATATCAGTTGCCTATCAGTATCTAAATATGTTATTGTCACAGAAAATGACTCAAAACCAAAGGTGAAACAAAGCTGGAATCCGAGCGCTTAGCAAATTCGGAATATTCGGAAAGAGACTAATTTGATGAAAAAAAAAAAAAAATAATTAAAAAACTGAAGATTGGGGTTATACAGTTTGCCGAAAAAAAATTAAGAGTATTTTCGGTATACCAAATGCGCCTGCACTTCCTAATTTTCTACGAAATATCTATTGCAGAACATTTAACATTATTCGGAAGTTGCAGTGCGATTGACGCATTGAAAAAAAAAAAAGAAAAAAAAAATCAATCTCCGCATCGGGAATTGCGATAGGGTCGAAATCCATGAATGAATGATAAATTGTGAATATGGAGTTGGTGAACTGTAAATGAGGAAATTGCTCGGTTAAATTTACTCCCGATCGGCGAGCGCGGCGAACCCCCAGCTAAATGATAAGCAATCGTTTGATAGGAGCGCGCCGGTAACAGTCACGCAGGGCATCGTAGTGTAAGCCATTTGCTTAGATGCATGTACGACCGTGGTTGGTATGCGTGATATATGACTTACGGCGTATGGCGTGTCGCTCTTTTGTTTACCCCTTCCACATCTCCACTCAATTAAAAGTACTTAGGAGTCAGTGTAGACAAGATGGCCGGCCGGGCGACATCGGCGTTTTGTCTCTTCGCGTCGATATTGCAGTTATTTTTATTGATTAACTTCAATTACGGTGAAAGACTTGGTGTCAAGCAGAGAAATTTATATATTTCGGATAACGATGGTTTTAGGCACGGCAGAAGTCCGTTAATTATCGAGTCTGGTAACGTTCTAGATTCCGAAACATCGTTCGGCCGCGACCGCAGGGATGTTTCGTCTAATAATCACAACATTACAACTAAGGTGGGTGAATTTATTATACGTCTACATAAACGGAGTTTTATTCCGAAAAGTATTCCTAATTTTATATTCGTTAATTTATCGTTGTGTCGTCTTGTTCAGATCGTCGCTATACACACACGCAACACACCGTGTTGTTTTTTCTTACAATGTCAACGAATGACGTTACTGTTCAACGTCTGACTAAGTGAATGCAGATAGATAATGCTATTATTGTGTCTTCTCTTCATTTCTACAAGTCACCCCTGTCGTCTCTGGAACAATTCACATTTATTAGCAACTGATTATGCAGTTACTTTAAATACGTAGTTTTACGCGCAAATCCTAACTCCTGTTAATTCCGTCGTTACTTTCACTTACTACATCCCTTAGGTGTACTATATGTAGGGTACGTTTTACAACGTATTCATATGGTCTGAAATTTAATAGGCAATTTTTTCTTTTCCATGGCCATTCTGTCATGCTGTTGAGACCCCAATTTATTCTCACCTCGCCACAGTCCATGATTGATTATTCTATTCAACTTTATCATATTAACTTGAATTTTTATTTTTTATTATTATTATCATTCTGAGTTGCGTATGACTCACTACTCTTTCAATTGTCACACTCTCGTGATATGTGTCCACCACAAACACTTATCTGTATATTAGTCATGTGACCCGACTGGAACTTATTATACGAGATATGGATTACCGCATTGTTTTCTTTACAAACATTATTACAATGAATAATCCAAAACAAATTATGAAGAAAGTGTTTATTCTCTTTGTACTCTTGCAGGATTTCTTTTTTCTTCTTTTGTTTATTTTAACATTCAAATTATCTGTTATATAAGAAGTTTTTAATACCAGTATCATTTAATTCTTTATCACGCAAACATCTTCTGTATACATGAAATTCGTAGTTTGTGTAACTACGAGTTTTGTAATTTTTACTGCCTTCTTGTTTTCGTACCTATTTCAGTGCACGATTTTTTTTGTACTCTTGTTGAGATTGCCACGAATTCATCTGTGTACCAGGAGAAAGTTTTACCAAAATAAATATTTACTCTTTTTTCTGAGAAATTTTTTTCTTGGGTAAAAACTGGTTTTCTTTACAAAGAATCGTTAAAAAATTGTTAATACCAGTAGCAATTGACGTCTCAGTCAAATTCAACATATTTATTTGCAAGTAAAATGGGTTAACATTTTGTTTTAATACCAATTATTTAGGCAGCTATCACTAAATATGGTTTAATATTTTTTAATATATTTACTTCAGCCTTATTTTCTGTTGGCAAGAAAGTTGTTTTTTATCATCTCAGAACGCATAATTATGCCGATAAGATACTCTTTAAGTAGTATGCTTCTGGCTACTGATATCTACATCCTTGTTTTATTGTAAATAGACTCAGAATAAAAAATATCCACTTGTTTATGAATTTTTTCGCAACACGTAACAAATGTAAATGAAGGTTATCCAGGGCATGTATATTTCATTTCTAACGATGCCAAGAAATTTGTTTGCGCAACAGTCCACTAAAATACAATGTCGCTGTATGCATTGTTTTACTTATTGCTGGATCAGCTTTTCGTTATATTCATTCCGTAGGTCCGATACATGCCGATCTTGCAAGCCATTACGAAGCTTTGGATAGGAAATTCCAAAGCTACGATTTCTCAAAATTTATCACCTCCTATAGCCTAAACTAATAATTATGTTGCTAGTAAATTGATGGCACCGTTTATATATCACTCATAAGCCATTACTATATTTTTGCCTTCTCCAGCTATAGACGCAAAATGACGGTAACTATGTTTATGTAATTACCATTTTTTTTTTTTCTTAAATTGGTCAGCATATTGATGAACCTGCGCATCGAATGTTTGTTATAAAAACTGGTTTACATGTCATTAGGCATAAATTTGGTTACTACTGCTGTAGTCGGATCACCTTAGCAATTAATAATAACCAAATGTGGTAGATCCATTCATGTGAAAATTTTACTTTCACTTCCATCGATTAACCAAAATAACTCTAATTTCTAGATACTTGGGATCAATCTGTTTTTAGAATGATGAAAAAAAACTTTCACTATTGCCATTCATGTGATATAGGTTTATAAATTCAAGATTAAATTTCTGTTTCAGCTCAATTGGCTGAATGATTCTCATCAACAACTGATGGTACATTGGGTTGGTGAAGGTTCAAATGTGATAATCTGCCTAGCAAGAGATAGTACTCCATTGGTCCGCTTGCCAATAAAAACCAATCCTAGTGCAGTCTATATCAGCTACGATTATGGAGAAACCTTCGAAAACAAAACTGATAAATTCCGTGTTTCCGATTCCAAAGAGCCAAGTGTTGGATATGCCACCCTGGACAAATTTTACAACCATCCGAAATTCAACACTCATGTAAGTTAATCCCCTACATTGACAATTTGTATTTCTGTGACCAGTTTAACGATTTGACCAGATAAGTATTACATAAAACATAATGAAAATGAAATTTGCAACAGATGATAAATTAGAAGACGACAATTTTTTTATTAGTTTTTTATTATTTTTATCAGTATTTATTATTTTAGGAAGATGTGTATATTATATTTCGAGGTATTTCCTGCCGTTTTTCACCCGATGTGTATTGAATATTTTCTCTGTAAGACCGAGAATGAAATTCACTCTCCTCCTTTTCAACTTCACTTGACTCATCGAGTGACACGCTTCTTGATTATACCAATATTTCTGAGCTGCAAGCATCCTTTGTTTCGCACAATTTGAATGTTACCTTATCTGCATTTAATCTTCTATGATAATCAAGAGTTTCTTTTTTTATGTCCGATACTTGACAAATAGGGTCGCAATAACAAACACTGCTTGTCGAATCACTTAAACAATGCCTCATTTCAATGATAATTATTCTCCTATTTTTTTCTTTTAGTGCGTATTTGCAGATAGTTCCAATCAATTGATATTCACTACATGGAATAATGGACAAGATATAACCAGACAAAATTTACCATTTCATCCAAGCGACATATCGTTTCATGAGGATGATCCAATTACATTTCTAGCATTGGACAAAATTGACCCAGAGCGGAAGGTAATGTATTATACTTTCACATCTAATCATGATAAGATAATAAGCTTTACATGATAAAGCATATCTGTCTGAAAACTTATTTATTTGTTTCTCAGCATAGGTAATCAGTATAAGCCACGAAAATAAATACGTAATTGTTAATTTAAATCTATATATATTTGCAATAAATTTTTCAATCATTTCATTAGTGGACTATTATGTGAAGCTTTATTAATTGCAGTTATGGCTTACAAGAGATTTTGGAAAAACATGGGTCGTTATCCAAGAGTACGTCAAAGCGTTTTTCTGGTCATCTAAGCAACCAAAGACATTGTTTGTTGAAAGACACGAACCATTTGGTGTTAACACAGTTTTAGAAAGTAAAAAACTATTCCAAGCTGAACGAAACTTTGAAATTGTAATGGGTGGTATTCAAGACTTTCAAATCAAAGGTGATTGCATGTTTGCAACGACTAAAAGCCGAGCTACAAGTGATGATGTAAGTACATCTTCAATTGCTTAAAAATTATTGTAGTTCTTTGACATAAAGCTGGAAGTATCTTGAATGGGTACCAATAAATTTTTTCATTAAATGGGAAAAATATTATTGTTTCAGAACAATTTGGACTTATTTATTTCATGCAAGAATCAGCGGTTTGTAAGGGCTCGATTCCTTTCTGAACTGGATCGAAAAGACTATCATATTGTGGATGTTTCCAACAATCGTATTTTAGTAGCAGTATCTCATACTGAGTATATAGTCAATCTCTATGTTTCGGAGATAGTAGATCACGACAGCATTGTGTTTAGGTTATCCCTGGAAAGAATTCTAACTTTCTTCCCGAATAGCACCTGGAAGGACAGCTGGCTCAAGTAAACAAACTAATCTTTTTTCCAGTATTCGCCTTATATCAAGATTCACTCAAGTTTCTATTGAATTATACTGTAAAATATGTATGTATAGTAAGTTTCATTGTTCAAACATTTACCAAGTAATTAATTAATATTATTCAATTTTTTTACAGCGATGTCTCAGATGAAGCCTTTACTGACTTGTACAAGGTAGAAGGGCTGCGAGGTATTTATATCGCATCCCAAGTAAAAGAAACTCCGAAAGCTGGAGCAATTGGACCTGAGCATCTCGCGTCTTTGATAACTTACGATCATGGTGCAACGTGGAATCCAATTAATGCACCCACTGTTGACAATGATGGATTTACGATCCCATGTCACAACGATTGTTCCTTACATCTCAGCCAGAAGTTTAGTCAGCTTTATCCAGCAACTCGTTCTGTATCTATAATGAGTTCCAAATCGGCACCTGGCATTATAATTGCTACAGGAGTGATTGGAAAAAGTCTGAAGGGCCATCCAGGTGTTTTTGTATCTCGGGATGCCGGGTTGACGTGGAAACAAGTCCTGAAGGATTATTATTTCTTCAACATGGGAGATCATGGCGGAGTTTTAGTAGCTGTCAAATACTTCAAGTCACGTGGCGAAACTAGACACATTTTATACTCTACAGATGAAGGAGAAACTTGGCAGACCTATGAGTTTAATGATCACATGCTACGAGTTTATGGATTGATGACTGAGCCTGGAGAAAATACAACTGTTTTTACAATGTTTGGCTCCGAAAGCTCTCGGCATCAATGGTTAATTGTTAAAGTGGATTTACGGAAAGTATTTGATAGAGATTGCAACAAGGATGATTTCAAGTTTTGGTCTCCAACTAGCACGGAACAACCCACAATGGCCTGTGTACTTGGTCGCAAAGAGACTTATCAGCGAAGGGCTGCCCGTGCTAATTGTTATACTGGAGCCGATTACGACAGACCTGTTAAACTAGATATTTGTCAATGCGATGCCAAGGACTACCAGTGCGATATAGGATTCATTCGCAGCACGCTTCCCTATCATTGCATTCGCGACAAATTTTCACACAGTGGCTTTGATCCTTACGAGATACCCAAATCTTGTAAGCCAGGTGCATTTTATAACCGAACCAAAGGATATCGAAAAATAGAGGATGACGACTGCTCAGGAGGCTTGACCAGAAATTTTGAACCTGACGAGGTACACAATTATCATTCATCACATCATTGCAGGATTTCTTCTCTTTTTTATTTCATATTAAACGCAATTGTTTACATGCTTGATAAGTTTTACTTGTTATCGATCTCCCTAATTGTCAATCATTTGTTATATTGGTAATCTTGTTGACAATTATTATCGTTAAAAAGTCTGATATGCTTTAATCTAACGCTACCACCTACAATTATCTCTAGTGCCAATAATTGTGTTACAGATACCATGTCCCATGGAAGAGATTTCTTCTGAATTCTTGTTAGTCGCTCAAAGAGATCATATAACTCGGATCGATCTGAAAGAGCAGCGATTGGAAGTTTTACCCCTACACGGTTTAAAAAACGTAATTGCAATTGAATTCGATTTAAAAAACAACTGTCTGTACTGGGCTGATATTGTAAACGATACGATTGGAAGACAGTGCCTTAAAGATGGAACAAGCTACCCTGAAATTCTAGTTGAAACGGATCTTAGCTCTATTGAAGGAATGGCACTCGACTGGATCTCCAAAGTTCTCTACTTTGTTGATGGTGTGAAAATGAAAATAGAGTTAATCAGGGTTGATATTTCCACTATGGGAAGAATGAGGCGAACAATTTTAGATTCGACGAAGCTTAAAAAACCCAGAGGCATTGCCGTTCATCCAATGAATGGTTATATGTTTTGGACTGACTGGGCACCAGGAGATGCTTCGGTGTCCCGTGCTAACTTGGATGGTTCAAATGTTAAGCGATTGTTCAATGACAAGACTGTTGAATGGCCAAATGGAATAACAATCGATCACATTGCTGAAAGAATATATTGGGTAGATGCTAAACTCGATTATATTGGTTCGTCCGATTTTGACGGACAGAGATTTAAAAAAATACTTGCAAATGACGAACGATTGGCTCATCCTTTCGCAGTGGCTGTCTTCAAAGATAACATGTACTGGGATGACTGGAAACAGTCGATGATATTTGTAGCAGACAAAGATCATGGCTCAGGGTTAACTAATGTATTCGGACAGCTAGTCGGACTGATGGACCTGAAAGTATTTGCGCATAGCGTACAGGTTGGCACTAACAAATGTATCAACAGTACGTGCTCTCACATTTGTCTCGGTGCTCCTAATAATGAATTTGTATGCTTATGCCCAGACGGCATGGAAATGAATTCAGGAAACTGTACTTGTCCCGGTGGGATATCACCTTATGCTAATTCAACATGCCCTCGCATAGCTAGTACTTGTTCCGCAAATCAATTCTCTTGCAATAACAATATTTGTATACCAGAGTTATGGAAATGCGACGGTGATAACGACTGCGGTGATAATTCTGACGAAGTGCACTGTAAACGTGCATCCTGTGAACCGAATCACTTTGCCTGCGATGAAGATAAATGTATTCCAAAGTACTGGGTTTGCGATTTCGATAATGACTGTAAAGACAAGACCGATGAGTTAAATTGTCGTTACGCAAATTGCACAGAAGCACAATTTAAGTGTCAGAATGGCCAATGTATCTCACATCGATGGTTTTGCGACGGAGAAGCCGATTGTCGCGATGGTTCAGATGAAAAAAATTGTTCGATTGCTCAAACAACCACTTGTGAACCTGGTCAGTTTCTTTGCAACACGACTGGTTACAAAACGTGTATTCCAGCGGCATGGAGATGTGATGGAGAAAGTGATTGTGAAAATGGTACTGATGAAGCATCTTGCGATAAACTACAGTGTGAACCTTGGCAATTTGCATGTAAATCGAGTAAGCGATGTATTTACAATTCTTGGGTCTGCGATGGAGATCTGGACTGTACAGATGGCTCGGATGAAGTTAACTGTTCAGTCTCTACTCAAACTCTTCTGCCATTGCCACATCCACTCTTTCCAAACTATTCTTGTAGTGACTGGATGTTCATGTGTAACAATAAAAAATGTGTACCATATTGGTGGAAATGTGATAGGGTCGACGATTGTGGAGATAATTCAGATGAAATTGGATGCGGAAATTTTGAAGTCTCGACAGTACTACCAGCCACTACACTCCAGACACGAACATGCCACATGTATCAATTCCAATGTTACAATGGAGCTTGCATAGAAGAGGCTTGGGTTTGTGATCGATACGAAGACTGTCCATCTGGGGAAGATGAATTGCATTGTGAGGGAGTAACAACTGCTTGCCGTAATGACCAGTTTAAGTGCCGGGTGGATGGCTCATGCATTCCTCTGACAAATATCTGTAATAATGTACTTGAATGTCCTGATGGTAGTGACGAAATAGGGTGCAATCGCGATCTAACCACTGCAGCAGGAAGCACTCCCTGCCATTCTGGTTTTTTCCCTTGCGATCAGGGACACTGTATTCCAAAGGCTTGGTTTTGTGACGGAAAGTCAGATTGCTATGATGGTTTAGATGAAAGTGATTGTGACAAAAACAAATCTAGGATTTATCAAGTCTCTCAAATGGGAGTTGATAGCAAATCTACTAACGCATCCAGCTTGATTTTGTATTGGATGATCCCGGTACCGAACAATGTGACCTTTGAATTCCTACCTTCAATAGCAAAATCTGAAACAAACGCTACTTGGACGAACGCCACAAGTTGGATCGAAACGGAAGAATATCAGTTCAACAGTCTTCAGCCTTACACATCATATAATTTAACCGTTTATGTGAAGCTCAAGAATCAAACTACAGTCTTTCCTCCAGCAGTGTATATATCTGCCGCTACGAGTATAGGCATTCCATCTGCACCGTGGAATATTACTGCTACCCAGAGAAATGGAACGCGCATTGAAGTATCTTGGCGTGCACCACTGTATCCAAACGGTCCGATAACTGGTTATGAAGTATTTATGACGCCACCATTCCCTCCAAAATCGTATACACAGCAGAAAACATCACTGATTATTAACACATCATTTGAAACTGATAAATCGTATTCATTTTGGGTTATTGCGAAGAACAAACAATATGAATCAAATTCTTCCGATCTTGTGACTATAGTCTTTGACGGTGCTGCTAATATTGATGATATAGAAAACTTGTCTGTTCTTGCTACAACTAATTCAACCGTCAGTTTGACTTGGGCCAAGAGGCCAAATGTCACTGGATATCATGTTACTCCAAAAGGCCCTGACCCATATCCTGCCTTGCACACAACAATAACTCAACAAAATTCATTAGTTGTAAAGAATTTGGCACCAGGAGTTCAATACACATTCGAAGTAAATGCATTCAAAGATACCTTTGTTGGAAAAGTTGTAACAATCAGTGCAACAACAACTGGCACTCCGTTACCTACAGTTCCAAATTTACAAGCACAAGTGATGAAGGATCAAGGAACAACAGTTAAACTTAGCTGGGAACCGCCAAAAGATTCCCGGAAAATAAAGTGGCAGTATGCAATTTATTATGCTCTGAATATGCCAGATTTAATCCAAGGTGAGCAATTTTAAATAACAACCGTCTCTAAATTTTGTTATAATGCATAAATGCACTATGAAAATTTAGTGAAATGTGTCTCTTATGATAATCATGGGACAAACTTACAGTGCTAAATAAGTCACAAAGTTCTCAGAAAAGGTTCGCTTTACCAAATCCTCACGGTGTGGTATAGCTGTAGAAGTAATTTATTTACATAAAATCCATGATAAATGGTTCATACCGAATATTTATGAAACAAACTCAACATATTTGTCTTTTCTTCACAGAGGCAAGGTTTACTACAAGCAATCTTACAACATCTATTCGTAACTTGGAAGCCTGCGAGGTATACATGTTCGCAGTTGGAGTTTTGGGAGATTTCGGTGCTGGTCCTCTCAGCTCTCCACTTCAGGTGTCTACACACTACAACATCAGAGCAGCGCCAAAACATCTCAGTGTTGCATCAGAAAATGACGAAATAATTGTGAGATGGATTTCAAGCTGTCCCCGAATAGATGAGCCAATTGTTTACATGGTATTCTAATTATACTGAAAACAATACTTGAATATTATGTTGCTTAATTATGTAGTACTTTACTCGAGCTTACTTGGACGTTGCAGGTTACGATCACCGAAATGACGCATAATGTAGTTCATACCGTATCGTTGACGGCTACAAACGAAACTATGTTACATCACAAATTCCATCCCATGCAGTATGGTGGAAAGTACAGTGTGACGGTAGTAACAAATGCTAAAAATGCAGTTCCGAGTCAACCTGTTATTTATTTGGCACCACCAATATTGTCACCGCATCAGTTGACAGTACGGACTGAGGAATCCGGTTATCTTATTTACTGGCAAGAACACGACTTACCAACTGGTTTTGCTAACAAAACGAAGTATCATTATGAAATATTAATATCAGAGGGTGAAAGTGTAGTCAATGAATCTACTGCACTAAGATTAAATGCTGAAGAACCCCCGTACTTATACAAAAGTCCGATAATGGACATCTGTGCCTTTGCTGTGAGGCTGGTCACTGAAAATGGATATCAGAGCGAACTCAGCGAAACTTATATTGTGACAAAATCTGCATGTAAGTTTTCATATAAGTAATCGATATGTTACTGAGTTTTCACAATTTTTAACATAGCAGAGGTTTTATGTGGTTGGTTTTAACTTCCAATGCAGGTATATCAGAAGCCATAATTCGTAGCGTCGCTATGATATAGTCGTTACTCCCTATGTCCTGTTATAATATTGAGCTAATACGTTCACCAGGTATAATGACAATTGTAATAAATCATGGATTTTTGTGTTTACAACAGCTGCAACACCATTGATGATATATACGTCAAACGTACTATCGTTTGCCATACCAATCTGTTTGCTGGTTGTTGCTCTGGGAGCAGCCCTGGGATATTTTGTGGTACGACATAGAAGACTGTCGAATAGTTTTACACAATTCGCGAACAGCCATTACGATACGAGACGTGGACAAGCAACGTTTCCTGGCACTGCGGATGGCCTAGGTAAACTATGATTTATCCTATAAAACTTATTTATTCTGTTTTATAGATATTTGATCACACAGATGATTTGTGACAATTGATACATTTTGAAACTACCAATTTGAGATAGTTTTTTTTTATAGAAATTACTGATGTCCTGCTGTTGAACAGAATTTTTAGAAATATGTATTGCTTGTTTTAACAGATGATGAAGATAGCCCTGTGATTCGAGGTTTCTCCGATGATGAGCCATTGGTAATAGCATGAGCAAATTTAACCTTCATTTTCTAACAATGTAGGAAAATTTTTTCGGGGAATCGAATAACTCTGAATAATGAATGAACAGATTAACAATGAGTGGTCATGTTTACATTAGACATGAGCAAAAAAAAATTATTAATATTATTACTATCTTAGATTTTTTTTTGTATAAGAACAAAGGGTTTTATGAAAGTATACAAGTACTGAGAGGGTTACCAGCATCGTACGCCATTGAACAGTTATTTAGAAAGTTAGATGGCTATGTGAGGATAATTTCCGAAAAAAAATTTGCACGAATTATAGAGCATGTATGACAAATCTAATCAAAAGTAGCCTCTCAACGTAACAAGTAATCATTCATAGTCAGATTCATAATGTTGAAATGTCCTTTTATTATACATATTTTCTATTATATGACATGTGCTCATTGTATCATTGTGTGTGTTTGGACTCTGAAGATTTTTAGCCAACCTTTCGTTTAATGTGGGTATTACACTTATTGCATTATTTGTATACTTACGTAAACTCTTTGTATAAACAATTAGAATATTAAGAATTATTATTCTATATAATAACCATGTTAATTTACACTGTGAAATTGATTATAAGTTAGTGTATTTCCATGGTTTTTCAAATGCTATTGCTTACAGAAATCTCATTGCCACTTATAAGATTTCACGACCCAGTTTTAATAATATTATGTGTGATTAGGACCATCGCAAT
This sequence comes from Diprion similis, assembly GCF_021155765.1. Classification (NCBI taxonomy): domain Eukaryota; kingdom Metazoa; phylum Arthropoda; class Insecta; order Hymenoptera; family Diprionidae; genus Diprion; species Diprion similis. Next base: position 13,036,065 of record NC_060116.1, on the reverse strand, counting down.
TGGTGTGAAATGATTACTATGATCAGTAGAGACTGTACTAAATATAGAACGACTAAACCATTTTCTCCACCATATATTTTTGAGAATATTATTTCATCATCACTTTTACTTTCGAACATCTTTTAGCGTATTGTAAATTATTATTTTCTTCTAATATGGAAAAGTGGACTAAATTGATTTTTTTATAAAACTTATACTTATACAAATTCTGAGTTTTGAAGGCAATTTAATTGTAAATAATAGGAGACTTCTGTAAGTAACAAAATTTGAGACATAATAAATTTCATGATGCCATAAGAAAATCAAAGAACGTAACTGCAATTACGTACTGAAATGTTCTTTGGTTGTCTCTTTGATTTTCGACTTTAGCTTCTGAATTTAACATTTCTGTGCAATTACTCGAAAAAAAATCTTTATACTGAGAAAGTGTGATTTTCAGAGCTTCCAAACAAAGAAGGTAATTCTAATTGCTTTGTAGAGACGATGCTTTCCAAAGATAAATAATTAATGATTTCAGTATGACATTGTTTTCCTGTCACTTGCACAGAAGTAGTTGTTTCTATCAATTCTACTGAAACATGAATTTATTAGTTCTTTTACTTTGTAATTAAAAAATTTCAATTTTTTTATTTTTTTTTATTTTCTCCTACTTGTCCAGTGAAGCCTTGCAATCGTGGCAGACTGATCTACACTGCAATGACCAAAAATCTATTTTTTTAACACTTGTACTGATTTGAGCATATATTAACTATTTGTTTGATTTCCATTTAAACATCAAAGTAATATAAAATTATTCGCATCATTTCTATCGAAGAATTTTCCTTTAGAGAATTTTCTATTTTTCAACATTTCTTATTACACTGTATGTACACTTGTATTTTGAATGTCGAAAGAAATCAATTTAAATACAGAATTATTCTACAGGATGAGCTTGTGGCTATCGTTAATAAATAATGTTGAAAACAAAGGTGATATTTTCCATTTATAATAAAAACAGAATATTCGATAATTGGCGGACAAAAAGTCAGACAATTCAAAATATGTAACTAAATTGTGTACCAGCCTTTATGAATGATGCACTTGAACTTTTTTTTGGCAAGAATTAAAGCTCAGAAGTGACGAACGATGTATAATACATGGTAGTCAAGTCAATCAGCCAAAAAAGTCTGACGAAACACATCACAGTGTTAGTAATAAGACACATTATTTGTTGTTTTTTAGGTTGCAAATGCATTATTGGAAAATTACTAAATTTAATATTAATACCTCCTGGAAATTTGAACTGAACTGTCACAACAAGGGTTGTGATTAATAATTATGAACTATGTTATGAATAATTATTAAGAAACAAATTATTTTTCTTTTTTTTCTAATTTAATACTGCTTGTTTCTGCTTCTATCAAAGTTCTAAGAATATTCGATAGTAACAGAAGATTGTAGTTATTACGTGTAAATCAAGAGGTACTATATAATATATTTGTGTGTAAATAAATGAAAAATAAAAACACAATAATGAACACTCTGATGTCACTGTGCAATCGACGAATTTCTTTTCTTCACAATATTTGGTGAAAAAAAAAGAAAAGCCGTATACAATCGAGCAATAAACTCAAGTGGGATCTACCTTTTTCGAAAATGATTTCGTAGCCATTGAAAGTGTTATTTATTCTAACACCTTTCTACGCAGTTCAATATGATTTTAATCCAATAATTGTACTAAAGTTGAAAATAGTTTTAATAAAATTTTATCAATAACGCGTCAACGTATGAACCAGAAGAGACAAAATATTTTTCTGTCTGTACTTTTCGCGAAAGGTAAATATAGGTATATTTAGTAATGTAGGTATTGACAGCTATTGTGTTAATGCATTATACCGATGAGTTCGGTAACAATTTTACTCGCAGAGTCGCAGAACTGTGTAGTACGAAACGCTGTTGGAAGATGTCTAATTTTTTTTTTTACAAGCGTTAATCCTAATGTATGCGATTAAATACTCCAACTGTTCTATGCATTTCTAAACCAATTTCATAATAGACAAAGAATAATTGCATAATACAAATAGGAAGGCAGAGGAAGGATTGTTGACGTTAAGTTGAGGTTATGTTCGTGCGTAATTCCGGATTAGAGTTCTACGCGACAGGTGATAATTACGTTTCACGTTGAAACTTTACGTTCAGAGTATCTCGTAATTAACAAATGTGCACATTAAGAATAATTTCAAACTGTTTGGTAAATAAATGTGAAGTGCGGCACGTGTGAATAGTGAAACATAATCATTTTTATAAGAAAAGACTTCTCTAAGCCTAACCTAACCTAATTACATATTCAATGAAGGATAAATGATACAGAATTTCCCACCACTACTGTAATGGAAACAAACATCGGTACAGAATTCAAACTAAAAAATGGCTCGACTGCAGAGCTCCCTTCAAACTGTCAAGAGTACGTTGATGAATATCCATCACCATATATCAAAGCAGAGTTGCCTTTCATTAATGAAGAACTTGCTCGCTCTGCAACGTTCTCCCGCTGTACACAAGCTGGACGTGTTAAAGAATGTATTCGCATACAAGATCAAAAATCCGTAAGTGCGAAAAATGACCTGGAAAAAAGTAATGAGCAAGTAATCCGTAATTATAGGAAAAAAATTTTTACCATTATGGATAATGTCAAAATATTAAGGACCTTCCTTTGTATTCTTACCAGCAACTTCTTACTGTCTTAATAATCTTTTTCAGACTACTCTTGGTACAAAGGATGATTTTGTAGATACCGAAACATCATCAGAGAACAATTTTAGCTCGAGAAATGTAAGATCGGGGAGCATTTTTTCGTGGGATTCTCTAATGAAATCATGGCAAGATTCTTCTACGCAGTGTGACAGTGTGAACATTCTCAAAGAGAATCCTATTGTAGATGATAATTACAAATATACGGCTCGTTCTGATCAAGAACAGTCAAGTACTTCTACAGAAAACATAATTTCTGGGCAATCGAATGATTTTGTACAAAATGAGAAGGAAGAAGAGGACAGGGCGCAATGCGAAATATGTAAAAAGTGGGTCAGGAAGAGTTACCTAGTACGTCATACAAGAGGCCACTTTGCCAAGAGAACACATAAATGTCCCCAACCGAATTGCAACAAGTCTTTTATACAGAGGTCAAAACTCCTAGCTCACACTCAAGTCCACAATGGGACCAGACCCTATCAATGCAATATTTGTCAGAAAAAATTCTCCCAGAGTTCTCATTTAACTGTTCACATAAGCGTTCACACCGGTGAAAAACCTTATGAATGTAACATTTGCAATAGAAAGTTCACACAGAAATCCGCACTGACTGTACACTCGTTGATTCATACTGGCCAAAAATCGTACGAGTGTAGTATTTGTCAGAAATTTTTTAGGCAAAAATCACACTTGACCGTACACATGAAATTTCATGCTGGTATAAAGCCATATGGCTGCTCTATTTGTAGTAAATCATTCACTCGTAAATCAAGCTTGAATCGACACGAATTAACCCATAGTAAAATGAAGCCTCACAAGTGTCGTATCTGTAAAAAAACATTTATTCAAAAATCAAATCTAAGTCGACATGTACAAACGCATATGGAGCAGGGGGTGACGAATGAATTCGTCGAATGCATATTGCCAGACATCAAAACCGATCAATTATATCGTGCATAAACGTAATTGAAATATTTTTTTGTACATTTTTATTGTAATATGTAATGTTATTTATTCTTATTATAACAGATTGCAATGCAACTCTTCATTGGTTAGATTCTGCATCGTTTAAGAATTTTTTACATAATATTAGCGTCTAGATACTGTGCAAATATGATAATTCTTAGATCTGGATCTAATAGAAATATTTTACTTCTACAGAAACAAAGTTAATGGGAGCTTCTGGTGAAATTGTGATGTCCGACATTTTTCAATAGAACTAAGTGCGTATCAGACTACTTGTTTTCAGATCTTGAAAACCACAAACAATGATCTCAAAACCGAAAAAAATCTTCCTGGTAGTGCGCGTTTCAGTCTTCTGATTTTTCTTATCCCCAGGATCTATCCGAAGAATACCTACCACCGGTAAATTTCTTACCGGATCTTAATTCTTGAACAAACATCGCAAGAAAAAGGGCAAAATATATAATATGTAATATATAAAAAAATAAAAGTGATTCTAGGCATTCTTTGTATGGATGTTACGATAGGTTAGCGACAGACTGGGAAAACCGGATATGGTCAAGAAATTTCGACTATCTGAAAAAGTTAGAGAAAAGTTAGAGAATTATGATGACCCATCTCACTTAAAAGAAATAAGAGTGCGCAGTCTGGAACTTGTGAAAGTTCAAAACACACATTACTCCAGATATTTTTTCGGTTCTGAGATGGTTGTTCGTGGTTTTTAGGGCCTATGAATAAGTAGCCTGATGCACATTCAGTTGTATTGAAATATCCTGGACTTAGTTATTTCACTGGAGGCTCCCCTTGGGGGGGGGGGGGGGGGGGGGGGCATCGACTAAAGTAGCTACCAGAACTGTAGATTGCAGAAACCTGTAAATTTTTTTTTGAATGCTGTTTTGTGTTCCAAAAATCATGCCTAAAGCTCACGGCGAGAAAAAATGATTTGATCCTGGTCGATTTTGTACACACGACCCAAAACAAGATATCAAAAATCTGAAACGACTGATTGTTCGGAATAATGAACAGTGTCTGCACACCAAATTTCAGCCAAAAATATTGAAAATTGTAGGAGGAGATACACTTTGAAAAATCCAAAGTTTCGATTTTTAAAGATTTTTCAATGCCACTATTTTTTTCCGTAAGGTATAGCTTGTGTTATGTAAAAAAGATCCTACACTTTGGATTTTTAAAAACATTGACAGCCATATGCGATCTATAGTTCTGGTAGCGACTTTAGTCGATGGACCCCCCTTTAAATGATATAACTGTTGAAAGAATTGACATATCTTTGAAACAGTTTCAGTAAAAGTACATTATTATTGAACCAAGATTATTGAACATCGTTGAAAATTGCACAGAGTTCAACGATAATCTCTGCTCGTGTAAATATATTTACACTATTTAAATTACCTCAAAAAAACCAACACTGTTAGTCCGATCTCAAGAAGAAAAACAATGAACAAGCTCACAACTGGTGAAAGGAAAAGGATTTAGAGGAAAATTCTGGCAAAAAAATCTTATTAATACTACTGTTTTTTTTTTCTCTGTTACTCCTAACATGTGTAATAAATCCAGCTTGTTTTGTTACACAAGTATGTTACATCATTGACAGAATTTTATCCAGAATGAATAAGAATAGTAGATATTATCCACGTAATCAACAAGCGTAGTCACCTCATAGTGAAATCATGTCATGAATATATGTATAAAATATACGATTTTTTGAAATTGTAATTCTTATATACTTAATCTACTTGCTAATGAATTAATGATTTTATATTTCACAAATATCGTATACATGTACCGTCTTGTTCCAGATATAGGCTGAACTTCAATTTAGAGACATTATTTCAGGGTGTTTTTCTTAGTTACCCGCACATAAAACATGGTTGCGTACAAGACGAGGAGGATTTTGGTGGGTGCTGTCAATGACAAAAAACCTTGGCTTATATTCAGAACAATACGGTATATTTATATGTACATAAGGAACTCGGTGGGCAGTATTTATGTAACTGTTTTAGTATCAATTTAATACGTTCAATTATTATTTTATTATTACACACATTAATATACGTTTCGGAATGTTAATTAATTATATGTTATCACTAAATAATGTTGCACGATTTTTCCTGCTGAACGTTTTTCAGTCATAATTAGCGTTGCCAGCAACAAAAATTTATAGTTGCCATGGTTTATTGTTAATTGCAGAATGAATGTCGAAACAAATATTTCAAAATATTATATGTTCAATTATTTGGCGTACCTTTAAAATTATTTTTATCTGACATTTAATGTTCTGAAACGAATTGAATGAACTGTTATATCGTTTAATTAAAGTGGTGGCATAAGCAGATAAGTTAATTAAACTGTAGATCTAATATCATAAATTTTTATTGCAATGTCGTCGCCTTCATTAAATCAATCGAGCCCTAAAAATCTCGAAAATTCAACAACTGGTAATGATAGCGAGCAATTCAGTACAGGTAGGTATAATAGTTCTACACAATGTGTCTTGTAGACATGGTATGAATTGTCTGCAGGATCAACAGAGCAAAACAGCATTTATGAAAATGATTGCGACTCTACTATTCAATCAGAGAGAACGATACTCTCGCTGTTGTCATCAAGTATTGACAGTGTTAAGGAGAAAATGAATCCACCTGTAGCCTCAGAAGATGCAAGAACTTCAACCAAACAATTGCAGACTACATTCCATTCATTCACATCTCAAACACTCTCAAATGATGACCAAAACCTTACCACTGCTTTCAGTAAAGTTGCAGAGACCCCGGTAAGTTCAGTATCATGTTAAAAAAACTTACTAGAAAATGATGTGCTGTGTTTCACGCAACTTTGATGGTGATTTTTATGTTTCGGATTTAAAAGAAAAATCCTTTCTTCCAGTTGGAAGCGGACTTGCCCTTGTCACTTGCAGGTAATTATTGGCATGCTTGGCAATCTGCACAGTAGAAATCATGAATTTGACTTTTCCTAAACTGATTTATTGAATGTCATGTTATAGAAGAGCAGGATGTCGATACCGTCGTCCACGCAATTAAGAATTTAAGTAGTGCAAAGGGGTTTACAGCTAATAGGGATCCAATAGAAAACTTAGTGTTGGCTACTCTGGCTTTTAAAGAAGCATCTTTTAATCAATGCGATTTGCTCAAAACCCAAACTAGTGCAATTAATAGACTCGCTACAGCGATTGAAGATCAAAACATAATGATGAGTCGGTTTCATACAATTACTTGTAAAACAAGTGATAATAATTTGCTCGATAAGCACAATAGTTAATTAGAAGTTTTGAGTAAAGATGAAAATTAGTTGGGCCTTTGATTTGAGAATATTCTGTACATACATATAACGAGAAATTGAACAATTTTTTGTCGAACGTATGAAAATTTATTGATTAATATTAACATTGGTATAAAAAAGAGTCGTAAATAATTATTAAAACTGATTAGAGAGTATAAAATGAGATCAATGATAATTATCAGTGTTCGGGACATACATCAAATATGATTGAAAATCAACGAAATTATCATGCTGGAAGATATGTCCAAAATATGTGAGACAACACAAATAAATTTACAAAATAAAAAAGTTAGACATCTACCAATCGTTATACAATATTCCGTAATTAATTCAAATTCTTCAGACCAGGTTCGATTCATTCCACAGTTCGTCTTGAATAGTTCTAGTGCGTTACACAGAACAATAAAAGCTCTACCGAATAAATAGGTAATAGCTGCATAAGTCTCAGACTTTAATATAAAAATAAATTAGTCAGTAAAATCTGTAATAACGATTAAATTTTTTTCCGGTGCAACCAAAATTGACTGATCAGTGAACCATGATGTTGAGCAATAATGGTGGAAAAAGGCGTTTAGATCATGGACTGCTTTAACAGAGTGGAATTACTCCCACGCCCACTCCACCTTCGTGTGCGCACATAGACGCAACAAACGACCATGAATCGGTACTTGGGTCATATACTTCTACAGTTGACAGATTTGAAACTCCATCATATCCACCAATTGCCCACAGTTTACCCATGTTAGCCACTAATGCTACACGGCTCCTCATCACGTTCATTGGGGCCACAAACTTCCACCTGGTGATAGAAAACAGTATATTTTTTTTCATCCCAATTCGAATCAAATCTGACCTCGATAGTAATCAGGTCAACAATGGGGTCAAAGACTCTTCAGACCTTTGATTATTATTGAAAAATTCTAATAAAATGCTGAGTTTTTTTGCTTACGTATCTATAACAGGGTCGTAGACTTCTACTGATTGTAGAAAAGTCGATCCATCATAGCCACCGCATACGTACAATTTCCCATTAAGTGTCGCAACTCCTAATCTACACCGCCTTGTTAACATTGGTTTAATCACAGTCCAAATTCCACTCAGTGGATCGTACCTTTCAACCTGTTTCATTTCGATTTGAAATATGTGAATAATTAGAAAGTTTTTGAAGAGGTGTATATGATTTATACAACGTACCGAATCAAATATAGATAAACCATCATGACCACCAAGCGCATAAACATAGCCTTGGAATGCAACCACTCCACCAGCAGAGCGATGCTTATTCATTGAACTAATCATTTTCCACTTATCCGTGTTTGGGGAATATCTTTCGACCGTATTCAAAGAAGTAACTCCATCATAACCGCCGCATACATACAGGTGATCACCTAGTGCCGTTGTACCGACAGCACTGTGCACAACATGAAAAAATTCACAATGATCTGCTGGGGTAACTACTTCATTGAATAAGACTTTAAATCAAATGAAAATATTTCCAATATAAGTTCGTGTGTATTTTTACCTGCGCTTACATTGCATGGGACCAATTTTATTCCAGGTCCTCAAACAAGGATCATAAACTTCAACTGTTGAAAGCCTCTCCGTACCATTATAGCCTCCAAAGGCATACAGTTTGTTTTTGTGAACTGCAACACCAACTCGGCTCCTGAGCATAGTCATGGCCTCCGATGTCTGCCACCTACCTAAGATGTGAGAAAGAATTGTACAGCTTGTTAGTAATTATTCTACGATATTGCTTTGAATGATTCTGTTTCTTTTTTTTTAATTTCTGTATTTGCAGATAATTTGCACATACCAATGAATGGATCGAACACTTCAACCGTGCTGAGCGAGTCTCCAGACTTTGTCAGACCTCCCACAGCAAAAATGTGGCCCATTATGTAGTTGCAGCATCTCGGACGGGATCTAAAACTTTGCAAGAGATGTCGTCTCTCCGGCATTAGGTGATAATCACGAGCTTCATCTAGTAAGTCTCTAAAATGTATTAAGCGGAAATTTAGTAATTGATACGGTTTAAAACTTTGTCATAGATTAATCATGTTATAGGCAGATACCTGCATTGATGAGAACTTCTAATAAGATCTTCCTTGGCGATATGATCAGCTAAGTATTGAGGTGTAAGCAGAGGCAATCTGACAGAAGCTAGAAGTTCAGGTAAATTTTTTGTTCTATTTTCTTTGTCGTGTCTGACCCACCGCATAACGGCTTCAAATACTTGTTCTTCGGAGACAACATGCAGTTCATCTCTGCAGATCAGTTCTTTAAGTTCAGAGAATGGTTGAGCAAGAAATTCATCAGCCAAAGATACTTCGTGGAAATACTGTTGAATATATTTGTCGGCTTCTTCGACAAGAGTTACGCAGCTCAACGTATCAGCAAAGTGACGAATTCCAAGTGCGTTGTGTGGATGAAATCTAGGGAAGAAACCAAATTGTATTTTGAGGCTTATTGTTAGAAATCTCTTGACATGGTTGGACCTGTTTACTTGATTCAATAATCACCGTTTTTTGAGAAAATCGGCACATGCATCTCTGACTTTGTGCAGATGAAGAAAAGATGCACCCATCATAAGACTTTGAACGTTGCTATTAGTCAGAGTAATCCGGCCACTGTATGCAAAATTGATTGCTGCCTCTAAAGCTCTGAAAAAATAATGAAAATCTGATCGTATAGAGAAGCCCATTAAAATTTATTTCACTGCGTAAATATAATTTCAGTTCTGTTCCATATAGAATTATATGAGATTTCTATCTCGGATTTACGTTACTTGTTTGACGCTTTGCCATAGAAAATAATAATAAATACCGAAAAGATACAAAGCTGGGTGCATTGCTTTGCCAAGCTATTGTGTATTTCGAAGGTAATGTTATTAGCGATATGGTGAAAACAAGAGTAAGCTTTAAAAATAGATTAACACAACTTGCCAGCAACTGACAAATACCAAAGTAGGTACCATGGAATTTCAAATAAAGAATATTTCCATCCACAAAGAAACGAAAGTGAAGAACAAAGTAGAGAATTTGGCTCTTTGCCAAATGTGAACCAAGGATTTTACCTTTTTAGCATTTAAGTGAACTTTGTTCAACTTACACAGCGTCAATTCCCTGTAATGTTATGTCGTTTTGCTTGCTTTCGATCATATTGTTCAAAAACATTGCATTAAAGTATGGTATCGTCGCAGCCAGGACTATCCTATGCGCACTGAAACTTTGATCATCGACCTGTAAAATTGGAGTAACACATTTTATGAAACTGTAAGCAAATTGTGTGTGGGGGTGTGATTTTGCACACATCAATGGTGCTTCGGCAATGAAAGAATCGTATTTTTATTTAGAAAATGAAGAGGATTCCTGAGTTGGCAAAAAAAATTTTTTTTACGACTACGCATATACTAAATAGTATTTATTGTTTTCACGTCCGTTGAATACAAGTTCGTCGTTCTGCTCTGAAAGGTCATTAGAAATTGTAAATATAAACACTCTTGCTTTGTTCCGTCATGTCATATAGATATCTAGACGCATATTTACTCTATCTGTCAAAACAAAAACAAACGAGTGAAAGTGGGGTTAGGTTGTAAGACTTTGGACGCGATCCACTGGTTTACCTTAAGCGTGACATCGCAGAGTTTCCCCTGCCTTCGTATTTCTTCAAAGACTGGAAAACCTTGGGCGTAAAGGTCAACTTGCTCGAACACAATCTGCTTCTCATCATCCAAATCCGAAATATCGAGGTTTTCGACCTTTTTCTGGATAATTTTCATCGCCTCCATGTTAACCCCGCGCATTCTGTGCGTCGCGCATCCCGGTATCGCGGCGCGTGTTGTGTTCAACGACGACGACGACGATGACGATGATAATGATGTTCCATTTCTGGTCCAGCCTTGGGGTCCTGGTAACGCTTGGATGAAATTGTTTACACCTCGTCTGGCCAAAGAGGCTCTGTTTTCAACCGGCACCAAAACACCAGGTATTTCACGATCTAAATTTCTTCTAGATGTACGAGACATTTTGCATCACTGGATGGAGAAAAGGTGACAAAAATTCGACCACGCGTTCAGGTACACCGTACAATTATTATAACGTTCGTTTAAACTGACGATTTAATTTTACAGCTTCGATGGCTAGTCTCAAGCTTTTTATTAGCGCGTTATTTCATAGGAAAATTATCGATTTTAAAGTAATTATTCACTGGTCAGAATATGTCAAGTTTTCTATTCATTATTTGTCGTATAGCTGCAGCGCGATGTGCCTGGGGTACAAATTCTATTCAACGCGAAGTGTATTTCAACGTATAGGCACAGTCGTTACTGTAAGTGATAACGTAGGCGTTCTGCTGTCAAAGTTTAAAACCGCGTGATGAAAACTTTCATACACCTCGTCCCCAGGTAGTTGCTTACAGCCTTCGCAAGAAGCAGCTGTCAATTTATATATTTTTAAGTTCAATTGAGTTTTAAGAATTATGCCGACTTAAAAAATCTCGTACTTCGCGCGATTGGTTAATTATTTTATCTTCAATCAAAAACATTTAAAATCACGTCGATATAACATGAATGTATGTAATATAGTTAAAGTTTATTTCAATACAATATTGTACATAGATAATCTTTTGATCGATATAAACGTTGTCTTCTCCAGACCAGTGATCGTATGGAAATGAATCATCGAAAGGCAACGAACTCCTTTTAAACCGCCGTTCTTTCTTTGTGTCTAAACTTGGATTTGGATTTATACTTAAGCTTCCAAGCCGACGGAATGCGTTATATTCTAAATCGCGACTTGCGCCGTTACTTGGAGCTTTACATGATAATAATAATAATCTTAATAATATAACGAGTCATTTTTACGTTTGATTTTAATATATCGGTATAAATGAAACGGTAACATAAGAAAATTATTTCTCTTGTTGGATTCACAGACCACTTTGTGTTTCGAAATAAAACTAACAGTCTAGCATTTCTGGCATGTATCAGTTGAAGGAGAAAACACGAGTCAAGTTTGAGTTGTAGAAGAATGCGAATTCTCGTGAAAAATAAATCTGATGTTGACTTGTAATGAAAATGCGATACCTTATTTCACATAAAAATTATAAATAGCAATTTGCGTATCGCGTTGCTGAAATTCGAACGACTACCCACGCAAACAACTTTTGAACGGTAGCTGCGACACCCAGAATGCACTGGGCGAATCGCGAAAACGGACGTGACGTTATGCGACGTCACTATACTATGTATGTATGTACAATACAAGTTGATTAACAATTGCGATTATACCGATCGACATTGTTAAACAGGTCATTAAGTTTATCAGATCCTGATCCAGAGGCAATACGAAAGGAGGTAAAGCGAGAACGGATAAATATCATCACGAAAGAAAATTCTTCACACCGTCCAGGCGACATCCGTGAGCCAAGACTCCGGCAAGTATTGTCAAAGGTTATTCAGACTGACGTCGCCGCAACGAAACAGGTTAATTCACCTGCTTATCTACACCTGTATTTCAATCATGATTTCTACCACATAGATATATACCTACGTGACACATACGCGTGGCGCAAGTAAATTGCGAGTCATTGCGAGTGGAGTTGAGCCTTGATCACGAATATTTACCGTTGTGTTTTTAATTATATATATGTTATATAAGGTTCAAAGTCTTGCTTCGCACAACAAGGTATACTTGATAACTTTCACTTTTAGTTGTCGAGTACAAGTCATCAAGTTTGGACGATAAAACTCTCTTTGTTGTTGCTAAAAGTAATTCTAAAATTATAATCTCAGGTATCAAGATGGTTCACAAGCCTAAAGTCTATGTAGTCGGAGTGGGAATGACCAAGTTTGAAAAACCTGGTAAACGGGATGACTTCGACTACCCAGATATGGCCAAGGAGGCAGTAACCAACGCCCTCAAGGATGCTAAGATTCCTCATAGTCGAATTAAAGCAGCCTGCGTTGGATACGTCTATGGTGACTCGACCTGCGGTCAACGAGCCCTCTACGAAGTTGGTATGACCGGTTTCCCAGTTTACAATGTAAACAACAACTGCTCGACGGGATCGACGGCTCTGCTGATGGGCAAACAAATCATAGAGACTGGGAACGCCGATTGCGTGTTGGCGTTAGGATTTGAGAAGATGGAGCGAGGTTCTTTGACCTCAAAATTCATGGATCGAACAAATCCTATGGATAAACATGTCGAACTAATGGCAGATATAGCTGGGCTCGATGCTAGCCCGATAACAGCTCAGATGTTCGGAAACGCTGGTATTGAGCACATGAAAAAGTACGGAACAAAGCCTGAACATTTTGCAAAAATTGCTTACAAGAATCACCTGCACTCTACGAACAACCCGTACTCTCAATTTCAAGAGAAATATAGCCTAGAACAAATAATGAAGTCCCCAAAGGTTTTTGGCCCCTTAACAAAACTTCAGTGTTGTCCAACGTCCGACGGTGCAGCCGCTGTCATTCTGGCAAACGAAGATTTTGTCAAAGCAAATAATTTGGAGGCCCAAGCAGTCGAGATTGTCGGTATGGAGATGTCTACGGACCTGCCGTCAACGTTTTCCGAAAGAAGCTGCATCAAACTCATCGGTTACGACATGACCCAGAATGCAACACAGAAACTGTTTACTAATACGCCATACAAACCATTGGACGTCGACGTTATTGAACTGCACGACTGTTTCTCGGCAAATGAATTAATCACATACGAAGCACTGGGTCTTTGCCCTCCCGGAAAAGCAGGAGAATTGATAGACTCTGGGAATAATACGTATGGTGGTAAATTCGTTATTAATCCGAGCGGAGGATTGATTTCTAAAGGTCATCCTCTTGGCGCTACTGGATTAGCTCAGTGTTCAGAACTTTGTTGGCAGTTGAGGGGCGAAGCTGGTAAGCGACAGGTTAAAGGAGCCAAGCTTGCTCTCCAACATAATATTGGACTGGGTGGAGCAGTTGTCGTCGCTTTGTACAAACTTGGATTTCCTCATGCTAAAAATTCGGTTCGGCGAAATAACGTGGCTGCTGTTGAGCCTGACAAATTTCAAGCTAACGTTTTGTTCAAAATTCTTGAAATAGCCATGCGAGAGGATACTGACAATTTAATCGATAGAGTACGTGGCATCTTTGCCTTCAAAATTACCGACGGACCAAACGGAGAAGTGGGATTGTGGATCGTAAATGCAAAAACTGGAAAAGGAAGCGTGGAATTTAACGGGAAGACAAAACCCGATGTCACAATTACTATAAGTGATAAAGATATCGTAGACTTTATAACTGGAAAACTAAATCCGCAGAAGGCGTTTTTCCAGGGTAAAGTAAAAATCCAAGGGAACATGGGCCTGGCCATGAAACTACCTGACTTACAAAAGAGGGCGGCAAAGAAAATCGAGCTTATTAGATCAAAATTGTAATAAAGTCTATTGGTAATATTGCAGGATTTCTCTAAAAACTGAAAGTCACCTTCAAATTCGGAACTATCTTGGCGCAGTGATATTAGTTCGACTAAAAGTTAAACTAAAATGAACTCAAGTGTGCGCGTTCGAGCAAATTTGTAGGTGTTCAAAAGGAATTTTGAATTCACATATGAACAATGAAGTTTGCAAGTTTACATGAATTTTAGTTATAATATATGTTTATCATGTATTTTTTGGGAATTTCAGGATCAGTTCATGCAGTGGTAATATAATACCTATGGGATATGATAAGAATAATCAATAGTTATAATATATATTTTTCAGTTGTTACATGACAAAATATTGCTACTATATCAATCAAAGTATGAATAGATCAACGTATTTTGGTATACTGGAATTTGAAGATCAAACCTTGTTATAATTTTATTATTAATTAATTATGTTGAACGAATAGAACTTTACCCTTGTTACTTGATTTTGTCACAACGTTAGAGGTGTTATGGGTTTATATCTGTCTTATTTACAACATTCATTCATTCCTAACAAAGGTATTGGTGCTATTTTCTATGAATTTGTATTTTTTATAATTATATACATATATATAAATATAGTTGTATTTTTATAATATACATATACACGCATATATACAGGTTCAATGGATTCTTGACAATTCCGATATTTTATGGGATAGAAAACATCTTTAACATAAAATATATATATATAACTTTATTCAAAACCGAATGGATTGTTCTGTAAATGAGGTGTTTCGAATAAACGGTTACTCGAACATGACTGCTTAGAGATCAATCGATCTAACGATACACATATAACACTTTTAAAAATTAATTTAGTGTGGAAATAGTGTCATAAATTCGTTGCTAAAATAGTCCTGAAAAATTTAGTGTCATCGTATCACGTGTAATTTATATACTTGTGATCAACAACATCCTTGTCATTGCTGAAAAGTATTTTTGGTATTTTTCTACTGCTGAAACTTTGCGGTGAAAACTAGTAATCTTGAACCGCGTTCACAGAGGGCAGCACCAACTAAAAAATTGGTTTACCAGAGTTGAGGGGATTTATACAGTTATATTTGAATCTTCCAAAGTGGCGGCAGCGTGGCGGGGATTTTTGAACCGCTCTTTGCATCTAGAAGATTGCATAACGGGTCATTGCATAATTTATACTGTCGGCTGAAAGGGCGTGCTATTATTAGGGAAGAAAAGTACTTTACCTTTCAAATTAACAAGAGAATTGAATCCCAGTAAATACATATTATACCTTATACTTCGCGCATAGATTACGAAGGAATTTTTTTTCAAAACGCGTCATGGTGTGTATTATCTAGCGGTCGGGCACTGTGTCTACTAAAGTGTTTGTTCCATATATCCACGTTTAATTAACTGTATACCGCATTCTTATCCCGGTTCTAAATGCAGTGCAGCGGCTCTTAGTTGTTGAACGCGTTGTTCGGAAACCAGTTGTTTCACTCCAACCCCATTTGCTGCAAATAGAATCGTATGATACATACATAAGACTTACATCTCCCCACATCGTCTCAAGACACGGGCAGAGGCATCGAGTCCCAGATGATGTGCCTAAGAATTTACCGAGTAGACAAGCTGCCCGCTTTATATTAATTATTATAGCTGCAGTGTGAAAAAACATTGGATTTAATAAGCGAGAGTTAGGACAGGATGTCCGGTAGGTCAAGCCTGCATTTATTTTACTGATAGAGCAGGGTATTGTGCGTATAATTGCGCCGTGAAAACGGCACACGCAATATGGCACCGAAAAGAGACCAAATTACATGATTATAACACGCACAACGAGGTGCAGAAGACGTCGGCCAGAATGCCCGCCGCAGCGTTTATTTTCTATTACATTCGGTTATGATCGTTATGATGCAGAAGAAAAATTGAACGACGGAGGACTTTTAAGTATTATTCATTCAAATACGACTCTCTTGAAGTAATGCTGTGTTTTCTTTCACCAGATGGCGTCTTCCAATACCAATATTAGATCTGCATCTTGGATCACGATATTCACACAACGCATTTACCCACGCTGGTCGCTGATTGTCTTGGCAGTATCTCGAAACCTGCAAGCCGTATGCCATTCTTGAAAAGTGCAGCAGCCGTTCAGTTTGCGCAGATACCTTATACATCAGCGCACTTTGCGATGCTGACCACTTGAGATGAATCTGAAGTGCGCAAACCTGCTCGGGTTGCAAAATCTTCGCGAGTGATTGAGAGAGGTGCCACTTGGCGTTTATTGATTACTTTAACGCTTTGTGCGGTGGAATGATATCATTGAGGAACCGAAGTATCCCATCAACTGGGTTACGCGCAGTTATATGATACAACGAATAACACACGAGTGTTATTTCACCCGGTGCTTAAGCATCACTTCAGAATTTCTTTGCGCGGCGGCGGCGGTCGGAATTGATTTCCGAAATATGAGACGCTTTCGTATATTGTTGCAACAAACTTGTCATCCAAATTATCCTACAATTATTTTTCAGCCTTCAGGTGAATTTGGAAATCGGTTATACAAAAAAGATCAATAAAAAATACCGAACAAAACTTTGATTATATCCTGGCTACTTGCCAGTATGCTCGTTGCACATTCAACCTCTATTGCCAACTCGTGTCGCGGTGTGAAAACGCCGAAAATAACTGTAATCCTGTTATATTCTTGTCGCGGTACTGAACGAGAAAAAAAACGGACAAGAATCAACAAATAGACAATAACTCAACTAGTCCTCGTTCACCCTTTTGGTATCATATTCATCTTATCGGATTTTAGATTACAGAAATGATCAATGAACCTTGTGCGATGAATTTATGACTCTGTGACTTTCTAAAATATCGAGACAACGATCTAACATATGAACTAATTGCATGCCGCTGCACGCACCGCACGCCCAGATCTATGTCTTGTCTTCTGAAAGGGCCAACGGCAATACGTATAAAGTTTCTACGGTTTTTTTTGCGAACCTTTTTTTCCCGTCCAAAATATCAAAATGAAGAGAAGAAACGCGTTGCTTTCTGCAGACTAATTTTCGACGAACGAACTTGAGGGATTTTGGGATTAATAGAACATCAACACTGGAGCAAAAAAATTGCTACAACTTTCGGAAGTAATTTCAATCGGCTGTCTACAGAGCGGTCCTTTCAATCGAGGACCTGCATGGATTATAGGGGATGTGAGATGAGACAATAATCTGCGTCGACGAGGGGCGCGTCCGACCCCACGGAAGGCAATAAATAATGAAATAATTAAAGGGAGCAAAAAGAGAATCACGTCGGAAGCCGAATCTTGCCGCGGGTTGAAGGATGTGTTATAATGCGTTTATAAAGTGTAGAGCTGGAACGGCGAACCGGTTGTCCGTTCAACATTGATGGATGTACGCCGACCCAGATAAGACAGGGTTCCGGATCACTCCACTTCGTCATTGTGACCCATACATCTCTCTGCTGGATGTCTTTAATCGCTGTAAGAAACGGAGGCTCGCGAGTTTCGTGTGTACGTCTGCATTGCATCGTCGAGGACGGAACTGCTGCAGGCTCAGGATTATAGAATAAGACGGACGGACGAACAACTGGGACGAAGCCTGATGAACTGAGCAATTGAACTGAAAACGGCGACACGGTCACTAGATCTTTACGAGGCCTCTGACACCTCCGTTATCCTATACTAAGTCTCTTGACTAACGGATGGGTCGTCCGATTATCCTTGCTGATCCACGATGCGTGCATGCCACTGTCTTTGTGCAGACCAGGACTTCCCATCGAATCAGGCTTATACGATCGAGTTTGTAATAAGTATTTGTCGTTTTTGTAACATCGTGCAATATCGAGAACCGCAGCGATGCAAGTGCATGGCAGGTGAGATCCAAAGTATATGTTCCCAATGATCATCGACGCAACGTTATACGTATACGTTTATTCATGCAAGTAATTGTAAGTGAAAGTTACGTGGTGCGGAATAAGTTTACATCAAATTACAATTTCGATACGGGCGGTATCGGGCATTATGAAATTTGAAATTCTTATTATACCGTAAATCGTAATTCTCGATGAAACGAACAGTAATGCTAAAAGAATTTCGGTATATACCCTTTCCTTTCGAAATTATCATACACTGGCACTGGGATTAATTTTTTCTTTACTCCTCGTTAATTATCCTGCCACGATTCGATTTATTTCGATTTTAAAAACTCTTGAATTGTCGGAGCTCTGGGTAGAGATAGACGATCGGTGAGTCTTGTGATCCTTGAACCCGCGATTACACCTCGCAGGACACGTAATGGACCGGAGACGAGATCAGACGCGCATTACTTCCGCAACAATTTATTAATCTTTTGCCACAGTCATCGGGCATACAGAGGTACTCGAGCTGCGAGAGGGTACCAATCATGTAACGATCCGTGTAATCATATCTCCGTCTTAATCTTACGTTAGAAGCAGTGTACAAGTACTCTGCACTCCGAAGCAAACCAGAAGGCTGCATCAGCAGCAGCGAGCTCTTCCGTTGTCGAATTTTTAATTACGCGCCGAGTTTACGATACACCGACAAGCGCGATCTCTTTGACCCGAAACCGTTACGCGCAGATGAAATCGTTAAGAAAATCGGAGTTTAATCTATTACGGATATCGCTTCCACAGCGTAGAGCGGTTATAGATGTATAGAAATATCTATATAAGCACCGCTGCTTTTCTCGCCATTGATCGCGAGTCTGCAGCTGCCATTAAACTGGAGCAATGAATTGCGAAAGACTAATTGAAATACAATTTAACGATGCGATTTACCAGCTCATCCAATTATCATCTTATCGCGTACCTTGTTTGTCGTAAATTTTCTCGTAAACAATGCAGTCAGTGATAAACATAAATCGTCAATTGATCACGTGAAAGTCGATTATGGCGTTGTTGTAGCCTCCGAAATTCACCCTAAACCAAACATTCGCCCTATCGCTAAATTATACATGTTATTGTCTGAATCGGTTTGCAACTTAGGTAAACAGTGACGCATTCTGGGTTCCGAACATGAGCTGAAACGGTTCAAAGTGCAGCGCTGCAAGGAGGGCTGAGGGGCGAAGAGAAGGATAATCATTCTAGGGTCGAAACGATTCCGCTCTTGTTTGGGCATTGGTTTAAACAGACGAGGGGATCCGTGATTCAAAATACATACGAAAATTACTTGTAGTCTTTACGCGTTTATTTGAACTTGAAAGCGGACTGCTGCCAAAGTATCTATTTATAAAATATACATTTTCACAAATCATTGCCTCCCTGAGAGTGTATACACGCTCGTTTAACACACGGTCGTTTTACAGCAATGGGTGAATCAGCTGTTATTGTTACGCCGAGTGATAAATCCTGATTCCTTGTACGTGGAAGGCTTGGTGAGCCAAAAATCGATACTCTGTACCAGATAATTTTATATCGAGATAGTCGTACATCGTGTCCTGTATTGCATTACCTACTATATTCGTGAGCTACGAAGATCTCGTTGGAAATGCAAAAATAGAAAATATAGGAATTTCAAACAAAAGCCGAAACATCGATGCTTCATTTTAAATCACTTCAAAGTTATTAAAAATCTAGTAGGATTATTTCGATTTCACTCTACGATGACTCATTTGTAAAACAGATTTTCCAAACGTGAAGAAACATTACACCCGAGGAACACGAGGAATATTTCAGTGAATTTTTAGAAAACAATCTTTCGAATAAAATGACCCATCGCAGAGTACAATCGCGAGAATCTACAATTTTTATAACCATTAGAAAGGCATTTTAATGCATAACGAAAGCATAGGTATCTAAGCTTTCGTTTACGACTTTCGTATTTTCCATGTTTCAATTTTTGAAGAGTTCATCTTACCAGCTCTTCTTATTAGCTTATGTTAATTTGATGAGTGCTAAATTTGCGACTATCTCGTAAAAAAACCTGAAATTGCAGTTTTTCTATACCGCTATTTCGTTTTTGTAATAGCTTGGGGGGGGGGGGTCAATGGCAGTCTAAATCCAGAATTTAAACTAGATGCTGCAGTAGCTGTTTTTTTCTAACTTTTGTATTTGATGGTCCTCCGAGAGCTGCGGTTCTAGGCTGAAATAAAATTTCTTATCCACCTTTGTATCTAGCATTGGCCGCGATCTTGATTTTACGGATAAAGTCGTTAAATATCGATCGTAAGAGTGAAATTTGCTACAAGTAATTTAGATACGAGCATTTTTAGTCGAAAGTTGAAAATTGGCGAGTTATCTGATAGCCACAAATTCTCCGATAAAATCAAGATAACAGCCGAAACTATTGCATAAACTGCAAAACGAACGATTACCCCCTCCCCCCACCTGACCGCCGTCCTTCAATTATTACAATAAAAAAAATAAGCGGTATCGAAAAATTGCCGTTTTAAATTTTACATGCATTACATGAGAACCACTGCCCGGGAGTCGCGAAAAGAGCTTCTATACATCGCCACGACGAAGAGCCGGGTTCACGGCGCCACCGTCGCGCGGCGGATGGCCGATCTGCCTCCCACCCCTCCCCCCTCCATACGATGGCCGCCCACACGCTGCCGTTTCTTCAACTTCGTGGTTTGCGTTCGGTTCAGTCGCGCTTGAGTCTCGCTGAGTTCACCGTTTGTTCTAGGGACGAGTTACGCACATCGAATCGGATCGGGTCGGGTCGCGTCGCGTCTCCCCGAGACACCGAGAGTCAATTCGAGCCCAAGCCAAGCCGAGAAAAGCAAAGAAAAGAAAAGAAAAAGAAAGAGAAGGGGTTACCGAAGGAGACGGTCGCGGCTAGAAAGAAGTGAAAGAGATTTTCGAGTTCTTAACGCGGGATAAAAACAGTGAGCCAACAAACAGTGGAGATCCGAGTCTATCAGGTTCGGACAAGGTCACGTGGTTTGGGCGATTTTCCTTCCTTCACGTCGCTGTTCGTTTTCCGGATCGAGCTGTCTCACCTGCTCGGCACCGCATATCCGTTGCTCAAAAACAAGGGTAAGTCTTGTCGGCCGTATTTTAAAAATGTACGGTAATTGGTAGCGCTGCTGGCACAATTTACCATCGTTTGCTTGTATTTTATTTCATGTGGTGCCTATTTCCCTCACCGTCGCTCATCCTTTTACTTTGTTTAATTCTCTTCTCGGGGAAATATAAATGCCGAAAGTGAGCGGCGGCGGTGCAGGCCGGGTGTCGAGTATGTATTTGTGTTATTTGTATACCCATACATTAAATTCGTGTAACCTTTCGTCAGACGACGAAAAGCGATGGCGTTCGTTCGACTGAACGAGGATTATTCCACGACGGTGTTTTGTTTTTTTTTCGTATTTCTTTCAAACTTCTTTTGTTTTCATTCGCGCGGATTTCCTAACTCGATTCTTGGAATCGCCGTTAAACCGCTCAGACAAACAGCGACATGCCATTTAATATTAGCCGTACTGCACGCGATGAATATGTCTGAAATATTAAGCCCGAAGAGAGAACGGGGGTAACAAAATCTGTTATAACGTGACGATAACAACAACAATATTGCTGTTATTACAATAAGCCGCTGCACGTGCAGCTTCTTCATTTTTTTCTCTCTCCTCTCTTTCGTAACATTTCGTGCATCCCGCTTCTATAACACTGCAAGCAATGTTTGTTCTAAAATTTTCCTTCGGCTGCTTTATTAGTTTACTCTCTGCTTCTATTTTTCCCTTTTCATCACCTTCATTCACAACGACAGTGATTTACGCTTTTCGCGTTTTCCTTATCATCGTGAATATACATGCTGTATAGTTTTTCAGCCGACCGAAGTTCGCAGTCTAATCATGCTGCCTCGGAAACTTGGATTATCTACCTCATTGACGTTGGCAATGAACGATACGTGATCGATCTTTTTTTGGGGGGGAGGGAGAGGGGGCTGATTAATTTTTGTTCGTTTACCCATTTTTTTCCCTTCTTATCTCAACGCACATGATAAATGGATCATATTATTATACCGGAAGTTCTGATGAGGTACAATAATTATATATACAGTTGAAGATAAAACTGTGGATTAACGTTGTAAATATCAATTATAATTGTTGAATTCAGCGATTTGTATAGAAAAATTCCTCTTCTTTCTCTCTCTCTCTCTCTCTCTCTCTCTCTCTTGACGGTGAATCGCACGTGCAATTCACCCGGTTTCCTGAATTTGGCTACCAGGTCTGCATACCTATACCGAGATGAGCTAGACAGAGATCGGTAGGATCGTCGTGTAGCTCGATGGCCGTGATATGTACATATTGTACGTACGAACATACGAAACCTGCCTCGACATCATGCACGCACTCTTCGTGACGCATTCCTGAACGACATCTGGCGCCTTTGAATCGACCCTTTTTTGGTTCAATCCATTCCTCCTCCTCCTTTTCCTCCACCTCCTCTTCTTCCTTCTTGTCGTTGTTGCGGGTATGCAGGAATACAAGTAGCATCGGGTAATCATTCGCTCAGCGAAAGAACGGAAATGATTCCCGTTTCGCGGATTTTTCGTGTTTCCTTTGTAGCTTTGAAGATGGTTTATATTCCCCGAAGCGGATAATACGGCTAATCGTAAAATTAAATCTCGATTAATTAAACACTTCCACAAATCGTATCACAGATATTTCTGTTTGGATTAAAAATTAATCATCAAGCTTGTATTAATACATATCATTCATGATTCACGGATTATAGAAGCTATCAGAATATAGTCCTGAGAAATGTTTGTTTGTTTGTTTGTTACGGTTGTTATTTTTCTTTATAATTTATTCGACACTGCGACTGAACAACGCCACTTGAGAGATTTTTCATTGGTAATCAAACCCGGCGTGCACGGTCAACTTTTGAACTCTTCATTGGGTGATGGTGATTGATTAATTAACGAGGGAACGTGATGCGATAGCTACTGCCAATGATGACGATGATGGCACACCGTTCGATATTATTAAACACGCACAATTTCCTCTCTCTGTCTCTCTATCTCTCCCTCTCTCTGGAATTAGCTATAAAACGAAAGAACTTCTCATTGGCGTCGTTCCGGCTCTTGGGAATCGTTCTTTAAGTGCTTTCAGCGGCTATATAAACAGCGCTATACAGGTATAGGTATGTCATGTGTGTATGCGTGTGTTGATTCATCGCGATCACATTGGCATTGAACATATCACGCATGACGCTAGAGAGAGAGAAGAGAAAAAGGACCGGCGGAGGAGGAGGATGAACCTTGTCCCGTCGGAATTAACATTTAACAGTGTACAGTTTCCCGTCCGGTGGGAGTCACCTCCCTACCTTGCTCACTTCGTCTGCTGCCGATGTTTTACGATGGCGATATAATAGTGATGGTGATCCACGACCACGCGGTCTGTAGTTATATTACTGAAATACAGAGGTAGGTAGGTGGATGTATGTACAGTAGAGAGTGCGGGACCGGAAGCGTCACACCACCCGCAACGCAGAAAAGGAAACGTCAAACACTGTCATAATCTCAAATAACCGACTAGGCTTGTACAATGTACGTTTTACGCGTACCTACATATGTATAGTATATCTATTTTTATGTTTCCATTCATTCTTTCCTCCTTTTCTCTGTAAATGTAATTACAATCCGGGGTGTTTGAGTCCCAGATGTGATATACATATATTTCCTATTGTGAATTACGATAGAGCGAGATGCACAAATGCGGTAACTTTCCGGTTGTGTCTAACTTGTTTCCGATGCCAAACAAAATGCATATAAAATAAAACTCGCTATTTTCGTTTCGGAGAGAAGAAAACAAGTTAGCCGGATGATTAAGGCATTTAAACATTCTATTATATCTACCTACTACTATAATTTTTACTCACTTTCGGATTTTCGACACGCGTTAATTAATCAACTTCTTATCGGCGCGATATTGTACATGTGAAATTTAGCGACATGTAAAAGCTTCAATGACCCAGCAGGTGTTTATTCCATTTAGGATTAACTGTGTTAAGGATCATGTTTATTATACGATCCGTGAGGAGGAGTAATTAGCAACCTGTTTTGGTTCGACGTTCGGTTACGCCGTTCGATGCTGTATATACATATATATATATATGTATACACACGTTACGTATACGCCAACCGAACAACAATCGTTTGATTACGATATATACCAGGTGAAGGCAGGTTTCCTTATATACCTACAGTTTTTGGATCATTTTAACATCCTATTTAACCTGGCTGCACAGTATAAACGAAGCGCGGTAAATATAATGAAAACTAAATTTCGATTCTCCTTGATTACGATATATATATATATATATATATATATATATACACACACATACAACACACACGTAGGTTGTAGAAGAAACGCATATATTACAACCTTGCACTCTCGTTGCAGTAATAATGATATATGAGATGATGAATCACCGAAATCGGAGTCTCAAGTAAATCGGCTCTTGGACCCTTGATTGCAGCAGATATTTTTTTTACATCTCTCGTTCATACAAGCCCTTGAAAACATGATGACCTTTCCTTGATCGCTTTCTGATTTTTTTTTTCAAATGTTTTTACTGCTTTATCTTTTTTGTTGTTATTTATTTATTTATTTTTTCATCGCTCGGCTCTTATTCTCCTCTTGTTTCCCTCGTATCAAGGTCTACGTCTCTTATGGTTTTTCGCTCGGACGTCGACACTCTTGATTTTATTATATCGTTATTATTCTTCAACTTGACGCTTTATTAACTGGCGGCAAACTTGCGTGATTAACCACGAGGAAGTAATTAGAAATAATATATGTTACATATTGTTTTAATTGGTAATTTTGACGCGTAAAATCGTCTGCCTACGCACGTATTTAACCATAATTTAGTTAAATAGTTATGTCTTAGTTATACGCATGGTTTTGGGCTTGACATTAGACTTTTCCGTTCGGGCTTCAGTCCATGGTGTGAGTGTTTGTATCATACGTTCTAACACCTTTGCACAGACGGCCATGGAGAACCGAACGCATTATCATCCTTCGCCCACGGAAGGCGTAAATAGACCACTCTTGCTCTCGTATAAAACGTGCGGTGAAAGTGCCGCGAGACTCTCGTGTGTGTGTGTGTGTGTCTATGTGTAAGGTTTTATAGGTGCAATGTATAAAAGTGTTTGTCGGTGGAGGAGGAGGGAGAGGAGAGCCTCTACCTTACTTAACTGTTTGCAGCCACACTCTCTGAGGATCATCGGATTAATCGACTAATTTCTTACGTACAATCGGTGCTTTACATTCGCGTTTATATATCTATAGTTATATACTCAATGTACAGGCTTGTATAATATGTTGTGTAGGTACTAGGTATGTATGATGTGTGTATCGAGAAAAAAGGATGGATGGAAAAACGCCAAAACCGCATATGTATTATATTATCTATATATTAATTATTATAATGACATTTATATATACATGTATATATTTTTCTATCGGAATCCTTTATTTGATTGATATTATTTTTTTTTTTCCCGCTTTTCTTTTTTTTTTTTTGTTTTTTTATGTCACAAATCGATTACGGTTATGGCGTTTCGGAACGGCGTGTTATGGATGTAAATAAAAGTAATACAAATTATACATTTTCTCTGATAGGTGGTTTTTTTTTTTTTTTTTGTTCTCTCTACAAACTAGTATTATTGTTGTTATTATTATTATTATTATTATTATTATTATTATGCTCCGGTACGGTATAGTAATCATTTGAAATGAAGAAATAAATAAATTGTGATAGTAAAATCGTGGAGCCAAGTTATTGTATAAGTAAATTGGTATTGCTAAGCTGATATATAGATATGTTGTTTTTATAATATATGACTAATTTTGAATGCAGGTTGAATTTGATGTTGTTTCTGAATTTAGTATAGTCGTGTAGCTGGGAATAAGCATCAGCCTTACATGAATATATATATATATATATATTTATATATTATACCTGTGCAGGTATAATAGACGTGGAACAATCGGTTGGGATATCTGGTTCTAAAATTACACGTACCTGACAACGCGCAGGTACCTACTTATATATTCCATTCGAAAGGTCAAAGTGTACTTGACGGAAATATGGATATGGATATTGATATAGATATGTATACGTGTAGGTGTGATACGCGAGGAGGTTCTCACAGTTCGAATAAATCTATATTTGTTACATTTGTCTCAAGGTAAAAAAGAATTGTCATCGATGCGAAAACACGGATATCAACATTATACATACGAATGTATATTATTATGCGTATACGATGTGTACAATAGAAAGAAAAAAAAAAAATGTTGCAGAGCACTTGTTTCGTTGAATTTTAATATCCGGCTCGCTTTCGACCATCATTATTCTGTATATTTATATATATACCTGTTTTATATTACTGTGCACCTCGTGCCGATAACCACAAAGATAATATAATAATTGCCGCTTGTCTTTTGCTGTATTTTATACTTTAATAACATTTTATACATGTTTAATCATAATTTTGATGACTCAATTTATGAGTGCATCAACTTACGTATAATGAGAATTAAACAAAGAAATAATAACAGTAATAATAATAATAGAAAAGGAAATCAGTAAGCGTATAAAGCAATTAAAGTTAATTAACGAAGTAAACGTTGCTATATAATAATAATAATATGTCATGTATATCAAGTTTAAAAATTGTATATATGTACAAAACGTCGCGTCGTTGAGTTACTCGCGTAATTTGCTCTCTGAGAGTGTAAAATGGAAATTTTTATTTACGGAATAAGACGCGAACGATGACAAAAGGATATAAACATGACACCGTATCGTATTGTGTGAATTCATAGCGATTTCGTATCGAAATTATACCTGCTGCTGCTGGAACTAAGCTTGTGTGACGTGTATTATTGCTATTGTTGTTATTATTGTTATTATTGTTATTATTATAGTATTTCTGGAAGTGAAAGTGTGGCGATATATTTTACGACGCATTGTTCTTCTCGCAAACCTTTCGATTTTGTGTTGTATAAAGTATCGATTATCTATGCCTGATCGGTGGTGAAAACAAAAATTTGTATATCCGCATAATGTTCTTCCTCGGAAACTCTAATTGCGAGGGGAGGGGGTTAAATAAAAAACTACACAAAACAAGAAGAAAAGCAACCATTGTTGTACGTAGTGTATGTACGCCAGTGAATGAAACTGTGATTTCGGTGCTTATAACGAGGAACGAACGAACAGTCATTCTTTAGGTCGGCAATCACCGTATTTCATGGTGAAATAGTTGACGAAAAACACCGTTGTTCTTCTACTATACGCTTCATTCACCTCCGTTATAAAGACGACGAAATCATTTTTATTCATCCGAAACGAAAATACGTGTGTCCGTGTGTGTGTGTATTTATATATATATATATATACTATACAACTTTATTTGTAGAATTTTTATTTGGAGTAGAATTTTTTTTCCGTCCGCATCACTCTGTTCCAAGTTATTACGTGAGAGAGAGAGAGAGAGAGAGAGAGAGAGAGAGAGAGAGAGAGAGAGAGAGAGAGAGAGAGAGAGAGAGAGAGAGTTGGGATGCTGTGAAACGGTCGATTGCTCTAGTTAGCTGGTAACACCTACGTCTATATATGTATAGAATATTATATAGGCATACGTATAGAAGTTAATGTCAACTTTGTTATAGAATTGTATGGCGCTCAATCGCGCTCTGCTATCTATCTCCGTATGTATAACTCGGAGGCAACAAAAGTTTATATATATATATATATACATAAAACTCCTGGGTTGCGAAGTTTAGTGGTTTATGTGCAACCTGATTAAATGGCATATGTACTATGTATACAAATAGCTACTATGTACATTGTACAGGTAACAGAGTTATTAGTGTCCACCTGCAGCGTGCTGATTATCATTATATAATGTAGTGAAAATACTGTTGGCGAAATGTTTGTTTGTTTGTATGTTTGTTTGTTTTTCTTTTAATTTCAAATTCAATTGTGAGGATAATTTGAGCAAAGAATTGATCGCACAGAAATTGAGTGCATTTTACAAATAATATTTAGGTGATAATTAAAAGTTATATACTCGTGGAAGTTGTTTGAATGTTGTTCGTTGGATTTGTAATTGAATTGTTATTCGTCTCGCGTTTTCTTTATCCGTATCTTTTCAAATACTTACGTTGTTTGATTGACTTGAGACTACGTGTAACAATGATTATTCCCATTTGTTGTACTTTCTCCTTGTCTCGAGGAAAAATTTATAAATAATAGAGACTTTGATATAGTAGCGTGTGAAACAATTAATTTTTTTTTTTTTTTTTTTTTTTTTGATAAAAATTGTTCCATTTACTGGATACGATAAAAATGAAATGGAATTTTACTCGTTCGTTATCGATGACTCGATGTATAATATAATAAATATAACAACACACAGCTGCACATAGATATTTGCAAACCTTTACGTATGGCAGTGTTTCAATTTTATTGTTTGTTACTCGATATTATATATATAATTTTCCGTGAAAATTGCATCGCGAAGTGAATCGTTGACGCGTGAAAGACGATATTTCTGTACATATTCGCATGATGTGATAATTGTCGGATGTGAATCAATGAAAACTTGTTTATAGAATGTAAACAGTCTTCGCGATCAATGTTCCATTTTTCTCAATATCAAATTTCGAATCCTTCTTTTGTTTATTTAGATAAATATTCGCTTATCGTTAACTCGCGATGTGTACTTTTTAGTACAGCAATATTTTATTATGTAAGCCAGTTTCCAAGTTCGAAGAAATAACGTCTGTCTTGCTCAGGTATTCAGATAATTTACTCAGTTTAACGCAGCATCCGAGAGGAATACGTCTGCTTAACTAGTAGGCAGGGCTCTGTATCCGCCTGCCTTCACTTTGCATGGAAGTAGTCTGCACAGCCTCTTGAACACTGCAACTGTACATGATAATTTCTTGACTCCCATGCACTGCAGGAATTGCAGAAATATGCTCGCGCAAAATGGTCGTAAAATGTGTTGTGCTTTTTCGGTCTTTACGTCATTTTTTTTTCTTTCTACTTCCAGTTGCGAATGTCGAGAGTTTATTATTGTCGGAAGAATCTTGTTGTATATACGTGTAATTATGTATATGCTGTTCGGTCAAATGTGGAGAAATTAGATGGTGTCACTACTGTACCTTGGACCTTGGATCTACTGTCGATACCGACTTTAAATGTCTGTTGGAAAATTGGGAATTATTGATTTCTGAACCCACCTCCCCGCCCTTTCGAAAAATGATACACGTTTTGTGTTGTTCTATACGATTTAACCCAATTTCAGACAATTTCAAAAATTGCGGAATAACTGCTTTTTTTTTTCCTCGGTATGAATCGCGTTACGATAACCTTACTAAAATTCAATACGATGATTAATTCCGCGAAAGTTTATTTATGTCCGAATCATTCTTTCACACGTATAATAAACAAAGTTGAAGAAAGTTGCGCAGGAATCGGCTGGAATGGAAAGTTATCGCAAGTTTTGCGACGGTCAATTTATTATATCTATACTATACCTATACGTATCTGCATGTATACTATATACTGTATCGAAGATTCAGATCAAACATCGCTGCGGTCGGATTCCGGCGGAATTGTTCCGTTATGCATTGTCTTCGTGAAGTACGTATGTACAGCAGCAGCAGTAGCATAAGCGGGCAGAATTTGCGGAACGGACGGTCAAGATTGCAGCAGGACGCGTTTTATCGTCGGTTTGGTTCGTTGCTGCGGTGTTAAAAATTTTTTATACAGTATATGCATCCATATAAATAAATACATACATATATATATATATTTATATATACAGTGCATTCTTTGAACAGGGCCCAAGAAACTGAAACAGAAAAAAAAAAACAAAAAACAAACATTATTTCAAAAATTTGGTCGGAACTCCTTAATAATGGGATTGATCGTTGAAAATTCAAGAATCTTTTCTTCTTTTTTTCTAATTTTTTTTAACGGCCACCCTAAAGACGCACGTAGATGAGATGCGGTAGGCGAGTACTTACTCAATTACTCGGCTCGTCGTTCCGAGAGCGATAAAATCGGCAGCGTTCTCTGCCAGTCAATGCTCGATGATCAGAGGAGAAGCACGCCGGTCGGCTATATATCCGTTGTCTCTGCCTGTATGACCAGAATCGAAAAGAACCGTTTTACCAATCCGAATAACGCGGCAAGTATATACCTATATATATTATCAAGTCGACCCAGCCTCCAGCCAGACTGTATGTATTACATCTCATCGTTAGTATCATTCTATCTCTCTCTCTCTCTCTCTCTCCCTCTCCCTCTCATGTTATAACTACCTATATTTCTAGCGAGGTGAATTATTACTCAGTAATAAAGAATAATGAATAATAATGATGATGATGATAATAATAATAATAATAATAATAATATTGTCCGTGAAAATTGAAATTGCAAATCGAAAGATCAAAAGCTACGAGATGAAAAGGTTCATGCTAGATTGTACTATACAGTTCATACTATAACGGTTCTTATACATGTAATACGTGTATCTATACTTACATTTTTGTATACGATACAAGTGTTAGTGTGTGTGCGTGTGTGTTTTTACATATACACATGAGGGTTAGAAAAAATGTATAAAATTGGCTAAACGATTTCATTGCGTTATTTGACGCCGGTGATCGCGATCTTTGTCGTTGTCATCGGCGATTATTTCCCTCGTCCAATACCGAACGGCCCGGGGCGCATAAAAGTATTATTATTTCCGGTCGAAACGTTTAACGCCCATGAAATTCGTGCGCGGTATAACGTATGTCGTCGTACATGCATTATACACGTATATATTTATATTTATATACATATACTTATACTTATAGGCAGACACGTTATATGTATGTATCTCATACGCGTAACGATTAACTGGAAAAAAACATTAGACTTGTCGGACAACGACTTTTCAAAAATAAATACATCCAGACATATTCATGACCTCATAGTGACAGTGTCGTCAATTTCGCGAAAATAAGTATATAATGTCGTCGTGAATGTTTTATGAGTATAATATACTATTTAGTTGTTGAGTGTGAAATATTTTCTCTCACCAATTTGATATATCAACGTTAGGTGGTTAGTTCATCGTGAGGAACAAAAGTATCTCTGAAGCCAGTGAAGCTTGAATTGAAAAATTAAAATTATACTTTGTTTTGTCACCGTACGCGCGAATGGAAGTTGCAATAGTTTTTTGCCCCGTCCAGTTTTATGAGTCTAGTGTAAATGTATATATATGTATTATTTTTTATTCCTTCGACAAGTAGGGGTGGAGGTTTTTTTAAAAAAGAAGAATTATACATGAAGAAAGAAAATGATTCATTTAGTCATATTTCAATTTTATTTATTAAATGTAAACAAAATTGATGAAAGAATTCGATTTTTTAACATAATTTCATTATACCCAGAGGGTGTCCAGTATTCATGAAAATTATGGAATCAGGAAATTTTCAGGGATTTTGATATCCCCTGGAAAAAAGCTGGAAATCTCAGGGAATTTCATGTCGTATCGGGAATATACCAATTTTCATCCTAGGTTTATAAAAATTTAGCTATTTGATGATAAACAAATTTTTTCTCTCAACTTTCAGGCAATGGTTATGAACCAAACCCTGATTTCTTAAAAAAAATTGTACGTCTTGGCTAATTCTTACAAATTCGCCTCGAAACGAGCTGTGCTTTAGTAAAATATAAAATATTCTTGTTCGTATGACTACTGTGTTTTTAATTTATTGTTCACACGAGAACAAATTGGATAAATAATGATTCTTGTCTGGAAAAACAAAGAATTATCAGGGAATTACATTTTCACATATAAATGGACACCCTCACCTATAACCCTCATTCCTTATCAGTATACACTGTATACATACACCGGTCTCTGAATAAGTATAAAATCGCTTTTCGAAGATGAGAATCCCTGGTCGAAAACGTGACTCCCCTTCTTATACGATCTGTGGTACATTATATTATACTATAGGTATAGTTAGAGGATGAGGATGAGGATGAGACGCAGGCAGTTGCTGGTGTAGCCACACTGATACCAGGATAACCAAGATCATCGTGACTTATAGGTGTGTTTTTCTGTGTTTGTGTGTACATGCGTACATGCATACGTGAATTCCACACCGCTTAACAAGATCTCGCACCCACACACTCATGTGTGTGTATGCTTCTTCTCTTCGTTACAGAGACCCAACTCCATCGGACGTGTTCCTTCTTGGCTCGGTCTAACGTCGTAAACATACGACCGTTTCGTTTCGTTTCGTTTCCTCTCTTCTCGTCACGTTGTAACACATCGCGAGTGGCTTACCGAGGAGAGATTCTGGTGTTTAAGGCGGGCTGCAGTTTTTTAACGAGATAGAACTTGGCCACGTTACATCGTAACGAAATATCGGCTGGGAAGAAAGAAATGGAAAGATATATTATTTTCTTATTTTTTTTATTATGAATTCGAAGGAACTTTGGCTCGAAAATATGAACACTTTTTGGTTTTTGGAACATGGTTTTTAACTGAACACTTATCTGTAAGACAACTCTGAAGTTGGTAACGTTGATGTTAATAATTTCTTTCAGGAAGATAAGAGTCAGTTATAGAATTTTTGGAATTATTTTAAAGGCGTTAGATTTTTGAAAATATTAACATCCTTACTTTTTGTTATGGTTTTTATTGGCTGAATTTCAGACAATTCAAGGCAACGATTTTTTCTAAACACGCATCGTACAGTAACCTTACTAACTTCAACCTTACGCATACTCTAAGGTCCATTTATCACTTTAAGGCAGAACCTCGAGTCGCACAATTAAATCTACGTCTGTTTTTCTTTCTATTAGGAAACAAATTAATTGATGATGAAGTTGAATACGAAAAAATGGATTCTTTTCGGTTTCCGAATAAACACAAAGTTTTTTGAACATCAATTTTTTATAAAAAATACTTTGAAACTTTTCTGTCTGCCAACTTTCGGATAATTAAAATGTTTCTTTCGATTTATTGAAAACCTGGAACAATTTTGAAAAAAAAAAAAAAAAAAAAAGTTTACAATATTTTCGACGACGAAGTGGCGGAGGAAGAGAAACTCCTTTCAGGAAATCGTTTTATGCATACTCGGCAAGAATTGACACGTGCTTCCCGCAATGCACTGCGGATTTGATTTAACCGGTATCTCACACTCTGTCATCCTTTAAAGCGAGCTTTAGAGTGATTCATTCTGCGAGAGTCGGATAATTCCACGTCGTCTACGTGGTATAAAGTAACGATGAAAGAAAAATGGAAGGAAAGAAATAATGAAAGAAAGAAAAAAAAACTAGGTACGACGCCGAGAGGAGGAATATGGTTTTTGAGGTGAGCCACAATTGGACTGATCCTTAACAGCGATATTATTTCTTAGCATCCGTTATACAAATGCGATATCATAGTCGACCATTAACTCGTGGAACAATTACTCACTGCATCGCGTGCGAACATTTATTATACATATGGGGCATTCTACGTCAAATTAGCAGCCCATGTGTACTACCTCACCCCTTAAATTTTGATTCTGATCATTTTTTATGTACTTACAAAAAAAAAAAAAACTCACACATGATTTTTCAACACCACAAGGTCATAAGATGTTTTTTCAAGATTTTAGTTTTTCCATGTCGGAATTGGTTTTTTTTTCTCTCTCTTTTTTACTTGTTCGCATGCCTCTGTGTTACAAATAGATTGCAAAATCACATTATTTTCACGATTCTGTGATACATTTGGATAAGGTGATAGAAAAAATGATAAAAAAAAAATCAATTCCGACTTGGAAAAGATAAAAACTTGCAAAAAAACAAAATTAAACAGAGATCCCATTATCGTGTATTGCTTACAGAACACATATGCAATCGTGGGATCTGTGTTAATTTTTTTCTATCAGATTTAAAAAAATGGCATTTTCGGAATCGGTTTTTTGATTTTGTCAAAATTTCACCGGCTGCTGATAAAATCTGAAAAAAAAAAAAATTCCAAGACGTTTTTTGGGTCGGTGTAATCATCATACTAGAGGAAAAAAAAATTATTACTATATAATAGAGGGTGAAGTACACGAGCTATTAATTTGCGGTGGAATGTCCCATATTTTTAACCTTCAAGTGAAACAATATAGTTATAAATAGTCATTTCTTTTTCTTTCCATCACTTCATCTATCATCCTGTAGGCATCTTGCGATGGGAAAGATATTTTACGATGTTTGGTGCGAGTTTACTGTCTTCGATAAACCGGAAGTCTTGAAATCTGGGACGGTCTGGCTTAAGTCTTGGAATATTTAAGCGAGCTACGTTGCGTGTAGGTACTAATTTATTATTATAGCTTCGCGTGAATTTGTGGTTAATCAAGGCGCTTTTTTGTTTTATCCATGTTCGATCTTTATTTAATATTATTATTTTAATTTAAATATTGATGTGAAAAACTTGAGGAGATGGAATCTTTTATCTGGGGCTGCACGTTTCTTATTATTTTTCTTCATTATTGTTGTTGTTGTTATTATTATTATTTGTTTATTCCTTTTTTTTCTTTACTCCTAAATCTTGCTTTCTTACGGATTTGGGTTCTTTGGTTCGTGTTTGCCGGTTTCATAAGCCTACACGTCTACCTATATATATATATATTTACGTTTGTATACGGCAGAGCAGCTTCAGGCTTATCTTATTCCTCCCAGTGAAAAGCGTATGTATACATATATACAGTGTATATATATCTGCTTATCTTTCTAATCTCCGTCGGCATGTGTTGGGTTTCTCTGATGAATTTTCTCTCGGTAAAAAATCTTTTTTTTTTTGTTCTTCCTGTCGTCAGAAAAGAATATTATAGTCGTCGATTCACAATGTAAAGCGATTCTGTTCAATGATTTTTCTTTCTTTCTTTCTTTCTTTCCTCCTTTCTTTTTAATCTTTTTTCATATCCTGCTGACTATCGGCAGGAGTGATCAGAAAAATTGTATGATATACGGAAATTTGCTGCAACTGACAAGTATCGTCGTACGTACGTATAGTACGAATTTTTGATACACTGACAATTAGATTATTGTATGTATAGAAAATTGTAAATCGTGATTATATATATAGTAGTACATACGATCAAAATTATGAAGAAAAATGAAAAAACTGCGTTTGAAACACATTATATATATATATACGTATATGAATTCCTAGATTACGTCATTTCCGGTTCGTATGATTGCATGTATAATACCCGCATTTAATTTACGTGTAGCGTCATAGGCGGGTATAATATTGGTCTCCCGCAGTATTTGACTAATCGTGTCCTGTGTACGCAGGTGAAAAACTTTTTTTTTTTTTTTTTTTTACCACATTTTTGTTTATTTTATTTTTTTCCCTCTCTTTACTTTTCCCTCGACAGATCAAGTAAGCAGTTTGTAAAACTATGTAATGGTAACGCTCTTGATTTTAATTATTGAAAGTAATCCATAAATTGCAAATTTTCACTCGAACATTGATGAACGCGATACTTTTTTTTTTTTTTTTCTTTTTTAAATTTTGATTATTTTTTTTTGTATTTGCGTGCGCGTGTGTGTGTGTATTTATATATACATACATACACGTATACTGCTTGCAATATGACACGTATATTAATCAAGGATAATTTATATGGTCGTTAAGTACCTGCAACCTATTTCCATATAGTCAACTGTTAATGGGTTTTATTTAAATCGTTTATATCCGTTCGATGCGTGCTATATATACGAGTATATGTATGTATACGATATACATGCATACTTATGCACATAGTGTATAGATATATATGTATATATCTATTTGTATATTACTGCGGCAAACGGATGTCAAAGCAAAATTCATCTTCATTTTTAATATAATTTAACGGCATTTTTTTTTTTTTTTATTTCTTCGCTTTGATAATATATAAAATTTGAATAATTATTAATTTTTCATGTACATACGCGTATTTGTACTCTCCTCTTTTATCATTCTACACGTGTAATTTAAATTTGTATATATATGCGATTCAAGGAAATTTCGTACCCAGAATTTATAAAAAAAATTTACCATAACGCCGCGATGCAGATGATTTGAGGAAATTCGGTTTAGCTTCTTTTTTTTTCTTTCTCTTTTTCTCATAGCCGATGCAAATTTCTCTTCGCTTTCTTCTTTTGAAGATATATATAAATGTATATAAAGATGAAAAAAATACGCAACAAAGAAACAAGAAACAAGAAAGAAGAAAGAAGAAAGAGAAAGAGTGAATGAAGAAAAGCTTAAAGCAAAAATAGTCTCACGTTTAAAACTTCTTCGAGCTTCAGTTTCCTGCAGCCATTTTATAATAATAATAATAATAATAATGCACTGCTGCTTCGGTCTGCGGTGCAAGAATAACTTCTCGGTCTGGTGCGTACGTACGTACATACCTACGACATTGTATTGTTTATACAGACATCGTTGCACATGATATTTACTCGACTGTTGAAATCTGATACATGTTTAATTGACCGATTTAAATCGGAGCTAGGATCATTTGTCAAGTTGTCAATTTCTTTTCCATTCTTTTTCCTGTTAGATATGTTGAACATTTTTTTTTATTTTAGCAGAATGTCTGCTGCAAATTAAAAAAAAAAAATTTTCATCAGATTTTAAATGAAAAACAATATATCTTTACTATTGATGAGAAATTATAGATCGACGATTCGTTTGACAATTATTTTATTTTATTTTTTCATCTTGCTTTTCACGAAACAGACAACAAACAAAAAGAAACTTGGCAACTAAGTAAATTGTGCAGTAAAAAATATTTGGCATGTTTTATATATGTATATATATATATATTTTTTTTTCAAACTCTCGATCAGTTCGCCCGGGTTTTTATATTATAAGATCGCTCGTCTTGGCACGATTAATTCATGGAAGTTATTCTTACCTTAATCTCATCATTTACGAATATTTTCGTTCGCACCATCGGCATCCACGCGATTCTACCTTGTATTTTCGGCGTGTATGACGTAGAGAAATTTACTGTGACGTGCCTAAACCGTCCATTTGTATGTGTATGAATTTGTGATAATGCGTGCGTGCCTGCCTGCGTGCGTATAGGCGATGACTCACTGCTCGAACCCCGTGAATGCTTTTCTTCTTAGCAACCAACAGTGTTTTGGGGGCTGCTAGGCGATAAAGCTAAAGAGAAAGGGAAAGAGGAGAGGAAAGGAGAGGAGGAAAGCTGAGTGGTTAAGCTTTGGGGTGCACGTGCAAGGGTGACGCCGAAAAGCTCTGGTGGATGATGCATTTCATTCACTTCGAGATTCGTGCTGGTTTATCGAACGATTTTTGCGCACTAGAAATATAAAATATTTCACTTCGATTTTTCGGATTTAATTCGTTTTCAGAATATGTATACGTTAGATTGTACTTATTAAAAAAAATTGATTGGATTTTAACTCTTAATATTTATATTTAGAGGTGTCTCATCGCGGTTTTTTATTTTCCATAAGAATAAGATGGAAAAAATAATTTTTGATTGTTCTGATTTTCATAACTAGCTAACGACGTGTTGTAAATAAAATTTATAGACATATTTTTATATAGGGAATTAAAATCTCTACAAAAAAAAAAGGTCTCTTAACTTTTTACGATAAATCTACTTCTTTCAAAAGTTATTTGAGATCCTTTGTTAATTTTTTAACTATACATCTGTACTACATACAATACAAGAATTCATTTAATTAAAAACTTTACGCTCGTTGTTATTATTGTTGGAGTAAAAAGCATTGCTAACGTAAGGTAAAATTCGGTTTACAACTATCGGTACATCGATATCAATTAAATTATATTATACATATTAATTCTGCAGAATGTTTATTTTATTTTTACCTACGTATATTGTTGCACGTATGTGGAGATATTTTAAATATATAGAATAGAAAGACTTTCTCCGGAAGACGTGACGCGGGCTAAACTGCACGAGAGATCATCTCCTTTTGCTTTTACTTCGGCTGCTTGATGCTGATGCTGATGCGTCTTATTTTCGTACTTTAGTGATCGGGGGGGCCTTTGATGCGTCATATCATTCGTCTGGAATCCGAAAGACTAAAGTACCTACCGCAACGATTTTTGCAACGAAATTTACACGTTTTGCATATTTTTCATCATCTACGTGCATATAAGGAGAAGGAAACAGTTTTACTTCGCGTGATATTCGCCTAATAATATTCACAAGTATTAATACACGACGATTAGCCTCCGAAAAAATCGTTGTTAATTATTTATTCAATTTTCTTTTTTATTACCTACATTTCGAATATATATACATACCTAGATTCTCGCCTAGATTATAGTCTCGTTCAAATCCGGTTTTGCTTTCCGCGCTGGCCTTTCCGTATAAATTTATATTTTTTATTGATGTTGATTTATCAAATAAAGGGCTAGGCAAGTGAAACGGATATATATGTGTGCCTAATATATATATCTGTACAGCAGGGGGCCATTCGATGTATCGTTAATTACTTGAATTTGTAGAAAAAGAAAGACTACTTTCTCTATAACCTGATTTTCTAATCATTTTCATATGCCTAAATGATCAATTCACTCGTATCTCTGCTCAACTCAATGCTGCGTGATCTTATCACGATCTGAACCGATTTTTGTGCTTCTCTTTCTTTAATTTTTTTTCATGAAATTACAATTGATTCCTCCTCGAGATAATTGTTTCGGTAAGAAGATAAAGAAATAAAAAAGTAGAAAGAGTCGATCACACTTTTCCTTTGCGTGTAAATTCATGTTTTATAATAATTTGTCATAAAAAAGACAGACAAAAAAAAAAAAAAACAGAAACAACAATTATTATATTATAATTATACACGCGTGATACATTTTTCTTTCTTTTACTTTTCAAATAATAATAACAACAATATTTTATATCTAATTTCACACTTAATTTTTATAATACCGCCGCCGAACAAATGAATTTCTCATTTTTATGTCTAATAGAGGTATATAAAATGCTCCATTATGTACGCCTCTTGGATGAAAAAATTGACGGTACCCACGTGATTTGATGGGATAATGACTTGGAACTTAAGCAATTCACCTCATTTGTTATTATATATATATTATAAACCCATGTGTATAACGGTTCTTCCGAAAGTTGGTCTATGTTGCAAGTATAACACAAAAGATGATCGTAAAGTGTGTAGAGTAAAATTCACGATGTTAAGTATGCGTTAAACAAGTTAGAGAAACGAATATTCGGAGCGAATAAATATAAATACATAATATCAAGTATGCATAAGTAGTTGCCCATAACCACTTGATGCTTTTGTGCCAGATTTTACTTGATTATACATTTTCTTGTACTTTTTCTTCTTCTTATTCTATTCTTGAAACTGGTTAGAAAGTTAGTTTGTATTATTGTACGTACGTACATGATATCAAAGATATTATAGATATGTATGGTGGTTGGTATATCAACTTCGTTGACCCATATATGAGCAAAAATTAATGATGATTTCACATCTTATTCGCGTATAGAGTAATAATATATATGAGTCAAGGTTAGGTAATGCATTCCTTGTAAAAAAAAAACTTGAATGAAATAACTATAGGCATAAAACTGACACGCAACGAAGATAAATGATTATTTTACCGGTTTGTCGATGTTTCAACAGTAAATCGATCATTTTCTTCACCATCAATCGACTGTGATCGATCATTTTTTAAACCCCATTATTTTTCCTCACAATCGATTTTTGTTCTTTACTTCCACGAACGACGCAGTACAATCATCAGCATTTAAGCGATCAAAGTATGAATTATTATCATTGTCTTATTTACTAAGTAAATATTTGATACAATAAATGAAAGATAAATTGAATATATTTTATACCTGAAATTGAAAAATATTTTTAACGAAATTATAAATTATCAAAAATAATATTCCGCTATTGAGACTACGTCAAGAAAAAAAAAAAACAAAAAAAAAACTAAATAATCAATTAATCAAATAATTTTTATGTATGTGTTCGATTATTTTTTGAACTCTAATAATTACGATCGATTCATCAATTATATATTTTTAACTTACGATTAGTGGCCATTGTTGTAATGCAACAACATTTCGATATTATAGATATAATAATAATAATAATAATAATAATAATAATAATAATAATGATGATGAAAGTTGTTAAAACAATTCTAGAAATCGAAATTTTTCATACGAAATTCACCGCATTCGTGCGGTTCGAAATCCAGGTACACCACCTACACCCAGGTATATCAGACAATTTACACAAGAAGTAGGTAAAGCATATTCTTTACGCATATATCCGGGCCAGGATCAGGTTTTCCCGGACGACGATGCTGGTTGTATACCTGCTGGTGGTTTATTTGTGTATGGGGAGGGGGGGGGGGGGAGGGGGTAATGCTGATGCACACAGAAGCCCATGTTGGTGTTCAGTCTGGATTGTTGGACCTCGAGCACACGACCGCCATTGTCTTATATTTGAAATTTTTTAATTTTTTTTTCTTCCTTCTTTATTCTCTGTCCCCCTGTTTCTCGAGGCGGAGAATTATTACTGGTATATGTATATGTATATTGTATATGCCATGCGTGCTTGCTTGCGTTAGTATGAGTTTTGAGACTTGCAATCTATGTACATAACTTATGGCTTGTGGCTTATGGTGGAGGATCGATTTGAATTTGACACCCGGTGGTGAGTCGGTGTACCGTTTTACCGATTCAGGCTTCTCGTTTTCTTCGATTGATCGAGTTGATGATTATTTATAACTGGCGATTTGTGTAATTTTTCCTTTACACAGGATATCGATTCGGATGATAATATTATTGTTGGTACGAGTATGATTCTAGTGCTGTAAGGTGATTAGAAAATAGTTGAAATATTGTAATTAAAAATTGTCTTTTACCTGTGGTTTGATAATAATTATTATTATCGTTACTTTACATATCGATTACATTGTCATCGCAAATTCGATCGAGGAGGAAGACAAAATTGTTTACAATATCAAAAAATACGGAAGATTATTTCGGAGAGCTTTCACTTGGATGGGATTTTTTACTTTTTTTTCTCTAAATTATACGAGATTAAAATTTTGTTGCATTTCTCGTTATACATATATATGTAGATATAGGCGATGTAATGTAATTTAGTGAAACAAAAGAAATGGGCTCCGTTCTTAAATGTATGGAAGAGAAAATATTGTTTTTAAGAATTTTTAAAAGTACCATCAATATTTATAAATAATTGAACAGTTGAATACAGAAATTCTTAAGAATTTTAGGTCACTTTTTCAGAGTTTGAAGAATTAAAAGAGAAAATTTTTTGAACCATCGAGTTAATATTATGTACATAATAAAATTGTTTTCGAAACAAAAATACAAAATTTCTCGTATAGATAGAGAGATTTAATGAAGTGGAAAATTCGGAACTCTAGGTCAGGATAAACGGACGGTTCTCATGTCCTGATTGGAATTCCATTCGCACAGTCGTTATAAACGCGATCACGCAGAGCGTATGAAAAATTGAATACTTCGTTGAATATTCTTCCAACAACCCCGATATCCGTGAGTTTCGTCGAACCTAGAAAGAATTGGGGATGCAAGAAGATATTAGGAAAAGTAAAATTCTTCCCAAAATTCGCTTAGGTATATATTTGCCATTTGGGTGGGGGTCAATATTTCGAATGGCCTATATATCGATACTCGAAACATGTTACAACACAAAAAATCAAGACTTATAACAATAAAATTCATTTTTCGTTATTCTTCTTTCGCGGTTTTTGAAACTTGGACATATCGGCCATTCGATATATTATTCATCCTTCCAAGTCTTGACCTCCACCTCGCAGATTGCATTCGACAATGACTGTGCGAGCCGAATTTCAGCCAGGATATGAGAACCACTGCTCCTGGCCCGAGGTTCGGAATTTTCTGTTATCTATTTTCTCCGCAACTTCGACTCCATGTGGGTACGGTATGTAGGAATCATACACGACGCGTTTGCAAATAAAGAGAATATTTTTATATACATATATCTACCTACATAGTACCTACCAACATG
Source organism: Diprion similis (assembly GCF_021155765.1). Taxonomy (NCBI): domain Eukaryota; kingdom Metazoa; phylum Arthropoda; class Insecta; order Hymenoptera; family Diprionidae; genus Diprion; species Diprion similis. The sequence continues at coordinate 12,993,514 of NC_060116.1, read as the reverse complement.
AATTCCATGTATGTACAACGTACATACTTATATGCTACATAAAAGTCAGCGCGAGGTGATCCGCAGCTTTTAGTCGTACCCGGGTGTATAAAAATCTCTTTCGACTCGTCGCACGTTCGAAATATATATATATATATATAAGACAAAAAACAAACAAAGAACAAACAAATATGAGGAATGAAAAAAAAATCAGCAGCGGGTAGCTAAGTGCGCACCTTTTTTTTTTCTCCACTTGTAGCAGCGGCCATCTTGCCAAGTTTTAGCCGGGCATCTATCTCCTCATGTATTATATACGTAGTTGTAGACATACGATGTGGTATTCATCGAAAAGAGCATAGAGCTGTGTGTGTGTGTGTCTGTCTATGTATATTGTATAATGTACGCTTTTGCATCTCCTTGCGGGGTCACGTCAGTTGACGTTTAATCCGATTACAGGTAACTAGAACTGTGCCACCACTTCTAGGCGTACATATATAGTCGTTGCATGACGTTTATATGCCTGTCGTGTAGGTTTAATACATAATACAGATGTAGGAGTGCTCGTATTGTTGTATATTCAATCGAACCGCGGATAATAATAACTAATATATATACGAATAGTGTGTGTATGTATATATATATATATATATATATACACTGTATAACGTCGACGCACTAACGAGCAAACCCGCAATTTAATGAATACGACGCACATACATAGTATATACGCTCATTCATTAATGTAATGAGCGGCGAGGAACATATGTTGGTATGATATGTGAGTATATGTATACTGTCGCGTATGCATACTTCCTCATTCTGCAAGTTCACTTTTAAAGATATAGTAGAACGCGTAACGGGACGGAAAGATTGTTATGTTTTCTACTCCCACGTTATTACACAATTATACTATTATAATGTAGAGTATATTATAGTATATAAATAATGTAATTGAATGAATTCAAAATCGATTCCGTAAGACGACGATTCACACAGTATATATTTGCGTCACGATGAATTTGTATTTGAAAACGAATCGCTTATGCAACATTAAAAACGTTTTAAGTTTCTCACGTCATTAATTATCATTATAATTATCATTCTTGTTCTCTTCACACTGTGTAGTATACTCATATGAGATTTTAATTTCCTTTTTGCAGATAGTTGAGGATACCGGGAGTGGAATCCCGCGAACCTTCATCCTCGTCGTGGACCTTAATCACCTGATCATCGTCATGGCTGGCGCGGGGGAAGTTTGGGTCCAGTGGTTCACGTGTTGCCTCACGCAGCAGGGCCCCGGGGCACGGAGCAAGCGACAAAGGCCCCAACAGCAGAGGCTGAGGATAGACCGAAGCATGATAGGGGCGCCGACGAACTTTCAACACACCGGTCACATCGGCAGCGGTGATCTCGATATGGCGAACGCCCATTTGTCCGCTATCCAGACGCAGATGCAGGGCAAGGGAGGCTACGAGGCCTCGTTTGGCGTCAAGGTGCGAGATCCTTACGCGACTGCGTCGTGATCGTTTTTGATTATTGTTGGAAGAATTTGATATACTGGGATGTTGTTCGGTGGAAAGTTATTTGCGATTTTGCAACACGACGTACCTTGAAAGGTTTGTTTAGGCGGTGAGAAAGATTGCGGCGAGAGATGAGCGTTCTACGTTAAGGCGATGTGGCAGTTCTACCTTTACCGACCGAGCGAATTCATACGTTTTTTTTTTCTATATTAAATGAAGAAACGAATGAAATGGATTGAAATTTCGACGGCGCATAGATCTTTTGTAGAGGAATTATTGAGGATGGTTACTTGTATTTAGAAAATCGTGAAAAAAAAATTTCGGTTTTTTGACATGCATCGTTATTCTCACATTTTCCTCATTTTAGGGGGAAAAAAGTGTATATTTGAGGGACTTTTTGACAGAGCGAAAAGAATGAGGAGTCTAATGAGCTATCGTGAGACTGTTTTTATGCAATATTGAGGCCGCTAGACGAAAACTAGTGATTACAATAATTACGTAAACAAAAAATGCTCTCATTCTGGAACATTCCAATCAGGGAACGCTCGGTCCTTTCATTACAAAAGATCTATGCAACATCGAAATTTCAATCCATTTCGTTCGTTTCTTCATTTAATATAGGAAGAAAACAAATGAATTCGCTCGGTCGGTAAAGGTAGAATTGCCACACCGCCATAATGTAGAACGCTAATCTTTTCACAGAATCTTTCTTTCAACCTAAATAAAATTTTTAGGGCTGCTACGGTGGAAGTTCCTAAATTATTTTCTTCCGAATTATCCACTCCGTAATCGAAATATGAAGTATTGAGTTATACTTTTATGTTTCTATGTTCATTCTAACGAACCATTCTTAGTTTCCGGTGTATGTACAACAGTGTGTGAAGTCTGCGTAATATTTGAAGTCTCGCGAAGTCCCATGAAGTTCTCGAAGTCCCGTCAAGTTCGATGTGTACCCCATTTTCCGTTGTGGTTCACTCCTAGATTCAATTGCTATAATTTTTCAATTGAGGTTGATTTTCAGCCCCAGCTACGAATTCGAATGACAAGAGTCAAGATAAAATAAACTCGGAATAAACTATTTATAAAATTACGAAATTCTAACTATCGTTAAAAATGATCAACTTAATTAATAATCGTAAAATTACGATCGAATACGTGTAATTAACAACAAAATACATATTACACTGTATATTTTATTTACTTTTGCACGAGGAATTTGTTGGGAATTGTCACCTTTTACTTATCGTTCGGGGAAAAGTATTCAGTAGGAACTAACTGTACGACTGCTTTTTTACACTCATATTGTACATACATACTTGGTAGATATATTATAGCTAAGGCTCACGATTCGATTAGCAAGCAGACAGCGTTGGACTATCTTACGAGTATTTATTTTTGGATCACCGATGCATGAGTCACTCGGTTTACTCATTCAATTTTTGCAACGAACGCGCGATGCTTTTCGCCATTTCTTTCTAGCCCTCCCCCTCCTCGCCCCCTTGCCACGTATTTTCTTTTCTATTTTTTTTCTCTCTCTACACTTTGTTTATATTCTGAAACGTCAGTGAACTTTCTTTGTTGGCGATGATTTTATATTAGATATTATACCTACTTATTACCTGTATAGACTCAGAAATAATTGCGATCTGAATTTTTCTTTATCGTAAAAACTTTTTAGTATGGATGTGTTTATTTATTTTTTTTAATTTTATTTTGAATTTTATATAAATTTTATTCACATATTACGTACACGGATAATAATATGACTTTGATATATTTTTATTGCCGTTAATTGTTTGATCGTATGCCGTTTGCGTGTGCCGGTATAAAATCGAATAAATGTTTGAAAGCCGATGTAATTCGTTGTAGACGGAAAAATAGAGGATGTTGGGAATGGGGACGACAATCTATGAAGAAGGAAACTAAATGTTGAAAACCATGAACGTTTACCGGAATCACGTTATAGATATGCATATACGGGTATACCGAGAAATGTGGGCAATTCAGTCTCGTCCAGTAATTAGTATACATTATATGACGACGTATAATTTCAATGATATGCCGCAGCAAGCATATTTTAACAACCAAAAACACAAAAGTTTGAAAGTATGCAGTGGCAGTTATACACATCGTTTACAAAAATATAAAACGAAGCAACGAACACGTGCGGTATTTAAGCAGAGTCATAATGTATTAATAAAGAGAGAGAGAGAGAGAGAGAGAGAGGGATTCAGTGTCAAAAAACACCGAGTCATTGCTGCGCTTATTTCGTTATATATTTTTTTAATAAATTTAAAAATTTCAAATCAGTCTAATGAGACTTTAACGATTACAATTATCGATGCGAGTATTTATAACGTATAAGAGAATGGACATTTCGTCATTGCAAAATCTTGCGTTAATAATTGCCACATCGCGATTATGAAAATTAATTACGAATAATTCGAAATTTACCGCATCGATTTTACGTAACGACATTTCGATTATTGAGAGAGAAAAAAAAAAGAGTAAGAAAAATAATTACAAAATTATATGAACCGGGTATATATTTGGAGAAAAAAAAACAAAGAAACAAATACGAACACAATCGTGTTATGAATTTTTCACGATGTAATTGAAGGGAAAATAGGGTTTTCAAATTATATTTTACACTCATGGTTTAATTAATTTGTTTAATAAAACTGTGCGCCGTCACTGATCGTTGTGTATGAACGATGTGTGCTATACATTGAATTAATGAAGGTTGACCCGATTTACCCTGAGAGTAAAATTGTCTGGCCGAAAGGCCGAGCGAAGAATTGAGGCAAATATACTCTTGTTGAAGTAAACTAGAACAAATTCCATCGCGCACGTGAGGTCGGCGTCTCTAGAGCTATTATACTCCTCATACTTGACGCTACACGTTGTTTCACTTGATCTTCGCCCGCCAAAGTCGAAGTACAAAAAAAAAAAAAGAAAGAAAAGAATAAAAAAAGAAATCATCCAACATTTTACGTCCCTGTATATGTATAATATTGTAATAAAAATACGGCTATGATGTGAAATTTTGAAGAATTTTATCCATCAAATTTTAATGCCTTCGTTCGTTGCAAAATAGTTTGTTGGGAAATCTTATTTTTCTATTCGGAAAGGTATATATACATATATATATATATATATACAAGATGGACGTTTATGTGTATGTTTTTTTGTTTTTTTTTAGTTTCATTTTTTATGGGAACGTAACGTTGAATATCAAAGAGCGTTGCGAGTTTGCTAAATATCAAAAGCCAGCAGCGAAATGCCCCCCCCCCCCTCCCCCCTCCCTGGCCGCCAGCCCTCGGCCCTGTTTCGCTTCGGCTTTTAAAATCCGCGTGTAAATATATGCATATGTATGTAAAAGCGCGGAGGAAAGAAAAAAAAATTTACGTTTATGCGTGTAGTACATATTATACGCGTTTCGAGTTTCTATGACTCTATAATACCAACGATTTCGTCTGCTTTACTGACAGACATCAAACATATGTACGAACATAATATAGAGATATCAAACGGAATACATACATTATTATAAGGTATGTATAATGTACGTAACGTCATGTAATATTCGAGATACGCTTTGCTCATCAAATATAATTATACCAATATACATATATATATATATACATATATATATATATATATATATATATATATATATATATATATATATATATATATTGTTTATGTATACATATTATATATGTTGTATTCAGGTATGACTATGTAATATTCGTAACGCAATTAGCTAACGCGAGAATTCCCGCTTATAATCAACAACTTGACCGCTTTTTATAGCTATAAAGTGATCAAGCTCGGATGACGGTAATAATAAAAATTAATTGCGTATGTATAAGCTTGCCGGATTTTATGATTGAAGTTACGGAATTGAGAGGGAAAGAGAAAAAAAACTGTAAAATGGTTTCAACTTGATTGACGTATTACCCGTTGTACACTATGCTAATATGAGAAATGGAACAGAAATGTTTTTTGGAAAAGAATATAGTGAAAGCGATGATTAATGTTGAAAGGAGAAGAAAATAAAATTGAATTTGGTTGGAGGAAAGTAAAAAGGGGGAAAGACTTGGCAAGATTCGGACTGTCTTATTGTTTTATTTGATTATTTAAATTTTCAATTTAACGTTTACTTGTCGGAGAAATAACAATAGTAATTATATGAACGTACATATTATGCAGCTAATCTGTAATATAATGCAATTTTTGTGCAGATGGTCGACTTTTTGATATACTTACGATGAAAGTATTATCCGAACGATGATTAAGCGTGAGGAAAAGAATGTGAAAAAAAAAAGAACAGATGTGAATAATTATCTCTCTACTGCCTTGAATGGCATAATATTCCATCAACTCGGATTGATGTACGGGTCACAGATCAGGCATCGTTATATTATACGGAAGAATGGAACGCGTGCCGTTGCGGCTGCTTTATAACAGAGCGAGGATGAAACTGAGGAAACTTCAAGGTTCAGGGTTCAGGGTTCAAGGTTCGGCTTTGAAAGTTCACGGTCGAACCTCGTTGTTGAGATGATTAACAAACCGCGGGATGATTCCAGGACCGAGCAATAATTCGTTATTCGTGTGACCCAGTTCAACTCTCGCTTTATTACACAATTATCATTTATCATTCATCCGAGATGAGAAAATTACGCCTAGCAATCGTTTATCAGAGTGTCCGATATTCATGGAAATTATGGAATCAGGGAATTTCCAGAGGGTTTGATATCCCCTGGAAAAAAGCTGGAAATCTCTCAGGTAATTTCATGTCGTATCGGGAATATACTAATTTTCATCCTAGGTTCATAAGAATTTAACTATTTGGTGAGAAAAAAAAGTTTTCCATCAATTTTCAGGCAATGGTTATGAACCAAACCCTGATTTCTTAAAAATTGTACGTCTTAGCGAATTCTTAAAAATTCGCCTCGCACCGAGCTGTGCTTTAATCAAATATAAAATGTTGTCGTTCGTATGACTACTGTGTTTTTAATTTATTGTGTACACAAGAACAAATTGGATAAATAATGATTATTGTCTGGAAAAGCTGGTATTCTCAGGGAATTACGTTTTCAAAAATAACCGGACACCCTGTGTATATACATTCATGTATTGTATGCCTGTGTGGTCTGGAAAAGAGAAAAGAAAGAAGAAGAAAAAAAAAAGCGACAACAAAGAAACAGAGAAACAGCATACAGCGAACGTTTAATAACCGCTTTGGAAATTCTAATCGCGATAATGCGCAGAGTATTTAATATGATGTGTATAATACATATGTACCTATATGTATGTTGTGTTCGATCGACAATGGAAGAAGCCTTGTCAATTCGTCTCGACGATTAGTTATTATTGTTATTATCATTATTATAGGTATACATGAACGTAGTATGTACATACATACCTTATACTAAAGTTCTTCCATATAGCTTCTTCGATTGACTGCGGGGGCGGTCATTGACATCGATGATGACAACTTCGTTTGATAACTTGCTAACGTCACGCACGTCTCGCGCACGCGTGTTTAATGTAATGAATTATCTTATACATGTATGTATGCATGTAGAATATGCAGATACATATGTATGTACATAAGTTGTTACGTTGCATACTGGCTATGACGCCGCTTCGTGCACAGCTGATTTGATTTCTACACGGATGACGATGAGACTGCAGTCGACTTGATGCATGGCGATTATTGCGGATTCAGGATTATCGTTGAATAAGAAAGCGTTTATTTTATTGTATATTGAAAATTGGGTCACGTACTATGGATTAGAATTGATAGTTGTTCGTTGATTTTCTTGGTTTTTTACTTATTTAACTTTTTCCTTTTTTTGATTGCAGGCCTGCTGAGACACGGTCGCCCCGAGGGCATTGGAGACCGACTTGTGATGATCGTCCCTAGGGATATTTTGAACGTGTTGAAGATATTTAAAATATGGCGACGAGAGAGAGAGAGAAAAAGGGGGGGGGGAGGGAGAGAAAAAGTGATGTTGTACATATATGCTGCTATTGCTGCTCTGCCGATGTTGAAAAAGTCGCGTGTGACGAAAGTCCGTTTATTAGTTTCGGACTGACAAATGGATTTTATGACGTCGAGCATTGCAAACGCTTGTTAGCCAATCGGAGGTGTGTGTTTTTTTTCTTTCTCGTTTTTGTTTTGATTTTTATTTTCCTAAATAAACAAAATATATACGCGGTCGCGAGTGAATGTAAAAGAGAGGAAATAAAAAAAGAACGAAAATAGTTAATACAAAAACGTAACTGTCTATTATTATCAAGCGAAAGTGAAAATGAATTCCTCCTTGTTGTACATATACCTGCATTGTATAATTATATACGAAATAAGAAGAAAAAGGAGTGGAAAAATGAAATGAAGCGGAGAGAAACGACACAGAGAACAATTGTCCCGAGGAATTATTTTGTAATAAAAATATTAATGATTATAATATAAGAGATAATTCTGCGAGGATATGATATTTACGACTGTGCAGTTAGAATGTGAAAAATTTTGATCAAACTTAACAGAAGGACAATGAATAACGAAGGATACGAAATGAAATCAGTTGAAATGCCGATAGACGAATCGAACCGGCTTGTAGTATTTTTTATTATTATAAAATAACCGTTAGTACGTAATAAGTATTATAATAGCGCGAATGAATACTATATTGATTTTATGCTGTATGATATACCTACGTAAGAATGAATTATTGAAAGATTACGCGAAGAGGAAGGAATTGATCACTTCTTAAAAGTTTGAATATATGAGAGGAAACATGTAATGCATTTCTGTAGCATAAGATGTATAACGCGTTTATAAGAGTAGATACGTAAAAATCTGTTGTGAAATTTTTCAAGTTTAAGAACAAACCGAAAACCTGTATGATCGCATATTTAAGTGAAAAATTTACTGATATGCAACATTTTGCATCGAAGTATATTCAATACGTGTGTTATTTTTTTTTGTTCACTTTTTTCTTTCTCTCAATGATGAGATAAACAAAAACTGAGCCAAGGAACGAATGAATATAAATTTTCAAAGCACGCGATTTTTCAATTTCGATTTTTCAATGCCTTCTAACTGACTAATGTGCTTTGTTTTATTATCATTGCTCAATCACTTGCGATGCGATGTGTACAACGGCGCATTGACTATTCATCAATATGAACTAAATGTGATTTCGTATCTATAAGTAATTCAAGACAACAGGTTCAAGGAACTGGGGAAATAATCTTGAGGATGATTTTCCTTTCTATTTCTTTGAAAATAATTTTTTTCCCTTATTTTATTGGCCTTCGTTTAAATCAGAATAATGGGGCCAAATCATTGTCGAATGGACAATATGACGGATAGAATTAATACTGAATACCGAAACGTAAATGAAATTATCTTTTTCATTTCTTGGTTCAATACAGAGTTTCGAATGAAATTCTACTCGAATTAAGTTACAACAGCCAGTTTAGTCTTCCGGATAAGTTCATATTAACAACGCATAACAGTTTATACTGCCGGATTATTCAACTTTTTAACAAAAGTCGAATAATCGTTTCCAATTAATGCCATGCTTCATTATGGTGCTTTGCGTTAATCTTCAAACTTCCATATTTTCTTCTTATTGAATTTATCGCACGAGGCTAACTTCTCTCTTATATTCTACAAGTTTTATCGAAGATTTATCAATGACTAAATATAATGCAAAATATTTTGTTTTCTTATTGGTTTCATACAGAATTTATAAATTTAGATTTCGTTTTTAAATATTATTTATTTTATTTTTATTTCAAAAGGATCGTAGAAATAATCTTCAGTTTAAAGTTCTCTTCAAGCCATTGAAGTGACGTCCCCAGACAGTTTGAAATCGACCATTAAGAGCTTTAGAGAATGTTAGGATATTAAATGAAACTAGAATTCTTTTCTTTCACCACATACATATTTTTGTATGCCACGTGTATTGCACATTTGCAAATTTGTAGTAAGTTAGCTTGAACATACGCGATTCCGCAATTCAAATTTGTGCGTACAGTATCTGTGTCACAATGACGAAATAATTTATACATTATTAGCAATTAAATTCGTAGGAATGATGAAAGTAAATAAGAGAAAAAAAGGCATTTTTAACAAAAAAATGTAGCGTGCAATAAATTGCACAGATTTCCGATCTGTTGAAATTGTAGATTGAAAATCTGTATAAACATTAGCGTGATCATCGTGAATTCTGATAGTAAAAGAGATGCTAAACCTATCTATTTTTTCGCAAGCGGAAGTAACTACGAAGAAAAAAACGAAAACTGCAATGAAAAAGATTAAGGCAATATTAATAGACTGTATAATGATTTTAAATGATACTATATTTAATTGCGTTTTGTGATTACAAGTAATGAATAATGTATTTCTAGTTCATAATGATAATGAAAATAATCTTAATTTTAATAATATTGTCAATATAATCATGACTGTAACTCGTAATAAGAAATAAAATATGATCTGTCTCATGGGGACCCATACAAAACAGTTACCTGATATTGGATTTTGCGTTCCGTTGAACGGTTCCGCGTCAACATTTTTTCGGATTGATATTTACAGCATATTTTTCTCACATCTTATATTGTCAAACACGAATTACTCTTAGTCACTTGCAGCGTCGGCGCCATCATCACCGCCTCCACCGCTTACCGATCCACTCTCAGATCCTGAATTTGAATCTTCGTCCGAATCCTTAAGAACTTTACCCTTGTGATACTTTTTGGATCGCGTACCCTCGAAGTCTGACCCTTCTTCGTCAGACGAATAAATATTCGAGGCAGCTAGAACGGTTGAAAATTGATTGAAATTCGTTACACTCGTGGGGAGAGTCTTTTGCCAAATATCTGAATACAAAACTTTGAAATTTTAACTCACATTTGGCTGCAAGTGCAGCAGCGCCCTTTTTATACTTGTTTTTGATAGCTGCCAGTGAAATTGCACCCTCGTCGTCAGATCCATCATCGTGATAAGCTTCCGTTCCGTAACTGCCAGATGCTCGACCCGCACTTCTGCTACTTCCACTCGGTTTTTTATTTTTGCTCTGTGCTCGCATTGCCATTCGCAGTTTTTCTTCTTCTTTCTAAACGATAAAGGGAAGAAGTACGAAAAAATTAAATTTGGAGCAAAAAACCTCTGTAAATCATGTTCGTAAATTTCTTTAAACTGTGAAAGGTATTGAAATGCAAAGAAATGATTTAGATAACACCGATTCACAAACCTTTATCATTTCGTATCTGTTTTGATCAGGATTCATTCCAACTTGCGACAATACTTTAATGCCAGTAGTCTTTTGCGAACGATCTGCCAATGACATGGTCATTTTCCTGTGTGTAAATGACTCTGTTGAGTGAGGCCTGAACCCGAGTTTTGTTCTAAATACCGCTTGTCCTTGAAGACCGGTGCCTTGTCGAATATAGAGATGATTGTGATCTCCTTGAAGCGGTTGTCTGTAGACGTCGAATATTTCTGAACCCAGATGCAATGACATACTACCATCGGACCATTTTATAAATCTGGCGTTGCTTTCTTTCACTGCTTTTCCCTCGTCATTGAATACTTCTCGCCATCTTATGGTATTCTCGACTTTCAGTTTGAGCCTAGCTCTTCCCTCCTCATCTAATGTTTCCTCCTCGTCAATTTCATCCTCATAAGTCTCATGGTCGAATGGTCGCGTTTCAACAGACAAAAAATTCGGTAGTTTTACAAAATGTATTTCACGTCCTAAATCTGTTGTGATTTTTGGTATTTCTACGTCGATTCGCGTCTCTGGTGGCGGCTCCGGTTCATCTTCTTTCTCTTTTTCCTCGTCCTTCAAATTTAAATACATATTTTTTTAGAATGAACTAATGCCCCAAAAGTTTTTATAAAGTTTTACCAACTCCAGGCACAGAAAACAAGGTTCTTACTTTCAACTAATTCAACTGAAAATATAAAATAATTCAGTTACTTACATCTTCAATTAAAGCCCTATGACTAGGTCCTTCTCCGCCACTGTCTGATCTCCCCCTACTTCTACTCCTACTCCGACTTCGACTTTTACTCCGGCTCCTACTTCTACTTCGACTTCTACTTTTGCTTTTGCTTTTTCTTGCTGTTGTGTCTTTTTCTCCTTCTCCTTCTCCTTCTTCTTCCTTATCCTTCTCATCATCAGTACTAATATCACTTGCATCTCCAAAGAGAGCGTCAGCAGTCGGCTCAACATCGTCTGTTTTTTCTTTAACAGGTAGCTCCTCTTCTTCAGAATCTGAATCAATAAGTCCTTTTAGTTTCTTTACTTCTTTTCCAGATTCAGAACCACTGTCGGTCTGTCGTTTACGTTTTGCTGCTTCGTCATCTGCATCAGCTGCAAGTTGAAAAAAAGTAGTAGAAAAAAATTGGAAGTATTGAAATTAATCGTATAATGTTGCAAAATTGAATGGATATGCCTACGTGCAATTTTTAGCGATTTTTCTGACTCAGCATCGCTTCCAGCAGCCTTAGGACTCCGCGATTTGCTCTTAGATTTCCTCGAATGTGGGCTCCCATCGGTTTTTGGACTTTCAGGACTACGAGATCTGGATTTATTGCTTCTATGAGAACCAGCGCTAGCAGACCTGCGACTGGCCAGAGAAGCACTGCGTGACCTGTTGGTTTTAGGTGATCCACTTGGAGATCTATTTGTTTTAGGTGATCCACTTGGAGATCTATTTGTTTTAGGTGATCCACTTGGAGATCTATTTGTTTTAGGTGATCCACTTGGAGATCTATTTGTTTTAGGTGATCCACTTGGAGATCTATTTGTTTTAGGCGATGCACTTGGAGATCTATTTGTTTTAGGTGATCCACTTGGAGATCTATTCGTTTTAGGTGATCCACTAGCAGATCTATTTGTTTTGGGAGATTCGCTAGCAGATCTGACAGTTTTAGGTGAGCCACTAACAGATCTGTTGGTTTTAGGTGATCCGCTAACAGATCTGACAGTTTTAGGTGAGCCACTAACAGATCTGTTGGTTTTAGGTGATCCGCTAACAGATCTGTGTGTTTTAGGCGTTCCACTGGCAGATCTGCGGCTTTTTGGCGATCCAGGGGACCCCGATCTTCTGCTTGTGTGTGAAGTTTGACTACCGGACCTCCGACTTTTGGGAGAACCAGACTTATTGCTTCTCGGGGAAGCAGGACTCACAGATCTTGATCTGCTAGCTCTGTTAGATCGAGGAGAATTCGGAGTTTTGGATTTTTGACTTGGCGATCTTGATCTAGACCTATGGCTGGCAGGAGACTTTGGACTTTCTGATCTCACGCTTCCTTGCGGTGAATTTGACCTGGACCTTCCTGACCTTTGCGATTCAGGGCTCGGTGATCGCGCCGTTTGTGGAGATCCACTTCCAGAGCGACGCGACCTCGGTGATCCTGGACTGGAATTTCTAGATCCGCTAGCTGATCTGTGTGAAGTCGGGCTAGCAATTGACTTGTTGGCACTAGGGGATCGGCTTCGGGATCTATTCGACGCGTTAGACCGACTCCTGTCCGACTTTGGACTACTAGGAGACCTTATTGAATCTGGCGAGGCTGGTCCTTCATTCTCGTTCTCCGAATGGTCACTATTTTGCCGGCCAGGAGTTGGCGCAGGGCCGTGGGACATTGGGCTTCCGCTACGGCTAGAAGCGCTCGATCCTGAGGCACTCTCCGAGTCAGAACCTTCAAGAAATAGAAATGGTGATAAAAAAAACTCATTGTGTTTAACCGTTGTTCGATTTGGAAAAGCCTTTCTGTTTGATATGGAACTTTGACTTCAAAATCGTGAGTGTGATCTAAATTTACACTTTCTAAGCTACGTATTAAAAATGTGGAAGCCTGCACAGTTGTACGTTTATAACAGTAATGTGACCGGATGTTATTGGTGAATATAACCTCAAAAATAATGAATCGTCTGCAAACAGCAGCCAGAAAAAAGGGAAATCCGATGTAAAGAATCGGTGACAAGCTGTCTAGAAGACAAAATACTTCAGTTATTCTTCTATTAACTACTATTTAATCTCAAACTCACCGGAATCACCGCTGGAGCCTCGAAGTAGATCCCGTGCAGGTGACATGTTTTACCAAATTACATACGTTGACTTTAGCGTTAGGTAAGGGGCTGCTCTGGGGCGGCGGAAAAATTGCAGCATTCTGCTATACCGACTCGACCCTACATTGGGACCCATAAGACGAGTCTGTAAATGCTGGCTCGTTGAATTACTCCCAAATCCTTGTAATAAACCAGAGCTGGCAGTCTTTCTAGGTATATTTTCAGTCGACGCTACAATATACGCATATTACGTTCAATCAACGTTGCATTGCATGCGGATTTTTGGTGCTGTTGGCATCGTACTTCGCAATCCGACGCAGAGATGGCGCCATCAAAAAATGGCGGCTTGCGTGTTCCGCACGCACACAGCAAAGATTCAGTAAGTTGTTCGGCTTCGTACGCGTGTGTTGTGGCAGCCGGCACTCTGGCGGATCGCGATCGAGTTTGGCGAGAACGCGAGAAGTTTTTGAACGAGAGTGGTGCCGGAGTTGAGAGAGAGAGATCGAGGGAACTAACTGCCTGTGACACCTGTTGCTCGATAGACGCTTGACGCCGCTGCGCCGTGAGCATGGCGGGCTCCGCGGAAGTGAGGATATTATTGTCGAGACACAAATCCGCGCTACTCGGGGAACTGAATGTGACAAATTTGCTCGGTGTGCTCGTCAAGCAGGGTGTAATTGCCGAATTGGACCGCGAGGCGATCGCTCGGGGCAGCGGTGAGCAGTCGGACATCGATTTGCTGATTGACCTTATCAGCGCAAAGGGTTTCGATGCCTTTCGGGAGTTCTGCTTCGCCCTCGAAGCCGAATGCCCTCACGTATTGACGGACCTGCTTGTTGATCAACACAGCATCACCGGTAAGTCCAGCTATTGTATACGAATTTCTTCTTCTTCTACACTTCATTCATGACCAACAAACAGGGGATGATGTCGTGTTCTTTCGTTGCTCACTTCGTCTAGAACTAAATCGGAGAAGAAACCAGCCTGATGAATACTCATTATGAATATACAATTACCAGGTCTTATCAGCCGAGAATTAATCGTAATATTCGAGGGAATTTGTTCTGAAAGTCTCTTAATTACAAAGATCAAATGGCGATCGTCGCAACAGTTCAGGGCTGTTTCATCACCGCGAGGTGCAGGTGATTAATAATCGCGGCAAATGCCGGCTCGTTGAACTGGATGTGAGTACTTAGGTACAGAGCGATCGAGATTAAGGATTGAGAGGCTTAATTATTTATTCAACCGTGACGTAAGAGAGAACTCGTCCACGAGACGCTAATTAATGCCTAAGAAATTTTTGCACGGTAGAAATAATAACAGCGGTAAGCGCCGTACAGTCTATGGATGAATTTTCCATACATGAAGGTACAGTAGTCTTATACTAGGACTTCTAGACTCGCGTATAATGTGCGGAGGCGTCGATTGGTATAAGCCATGTGTTTTCCGTCACTCAAATTACTTTCACTCGAGGACAACACTCCACGTTGTCTTCGACTCCGAATAACCACCCATTCGACAACGAAATCGATTTCACGTACGGTAACTCGTTTCGTTTGCAGCAGAGTTTACGCAGAAAATATCAAGAATCGTATTGTTTTACAGTTTTTGATTTCGGGATTACGAAAAGGAACGACGGAAGTCTGTAGAACGCAACTTGTAGGCATTTTTTTTTTTTTTATGCAGGAATACGAATCGTCTTCTAGTCGCAAGTTGCAGCGATAAAGTCTGCAAACTGCAAAGTTACTCAAGTTCATTGTCTTCTGGCTTCTTTTGTACATACATACATACATACATACATACATACTTTGTGGGAACTTTTCTCAATCTCACGAGGCGCGTTGCCGTCATTTAGAAACTCCCCCTGCATGCACGTTACATAGTTTCACAGGATTTCTTGTCAGTCCCTTAATTATTCCGCGTCGTGATTAACCCGGTGTTTCTCTGTGTTTGTTGCTTGTTAGTCGGTATTAACTGAAAATAGCAACGTGTAAACTATTTACTGCTTACTTGCATCCTGTAAACGCGACTCTTCGCAGAAGCGTATATTATCTATGCACACTGAGGATGTCGTCGCAAAGTAATTTTTTATTCATTTTATATGTATATTGTATATCCAAGGCTTAAATCATGTTTTTATTCTCCAACGATTCAACAAATTCCCAGTTTTCTTTGGCCTTTTTTCACTACATGCGCGCAATTAATTGCTGCTAACCGAACGCAAGCCTGAAATAAAAATTATATTTTTTAGTTTAACGAGGAGAAAAATTGCACTCTTGAGTCACTCGCGGTTATTCGAGGTTTCTTTATCTTACAACTTACTAATTGGCGTTGTTTCCGGGCGCCGATGTGCGGAATTTGATCTAACGCTGACGCAGTTTTTATACCCCCCCAATGATTCGGGGCATAAACAGTAAATGCTCAGAAGTATTACTACCAATATAAGGAAACTGCTACCGACCACGATTGCGTAAATAATTCCTGCGTCGTACATTCGTGGAATAATAGAAGTTCAGTTTTGGCCTGATCATAGATTACTTTCTATTGAATGACAGTTTTTAATCTCGTGTCCATTATACGCCTCGAATTTTATTATGACGCGCATATTACGGCTGGAAAAAACAACAAAAAGGAGAATTAATAAATTTTTGTAATAGAAAAATAACTTTCTCAGCGCGTATATTTTAAACCAGCGAAAAATTGTTCATTACTTATCTTGGTTATTATATTGTGTTTCGCGAAGTCTTCTTTCGTCATTTTGCGATTCGTTTTTGGTTGAAATTTTCGATCCGCGACAATATCACGTGGTTATTTATACATATAGTGCAAAAAATTGTCAGGATGTTTGTAAATTATACTCGGTGTGTAGAAATAATATATAACGCTTAAAAATCGTCATGGTCTGTATTATATCTATATACACACGATTCAGCAGCGGGTTTTCTATTTGCGAATAATCATTTTTATTTCTTTTCTATTTACACGCTGTATTATACCTTCTCGAGTATTTACGAACAACGTATATCAATAGGCAGCAGAAGATGCGAGGTGTAAAAGCTTCTTTATCCTCGTAACCGCGACTGCATGGCAGAAACACGAATATACATATACATATATATATATACACGCGGTACGGCAATAAACTGTTTACACAACGACAAAAAAATGCATTTTTTTTTATGCCGCGAAAGTCACGTCGATAGAATAAGAAGAAGAATAATGCTAAAAATACTTTTTCGTATGCACGATTTGATATCTGCAGACGAACAGACGAGTCGAAAATTAAAAGAATATACTTGCTTAAATTAAGCCATAAGCATTGCACGCTTATAATTATTGTAACGCATGTAATAATACGAGGTTGACAAGGCGACAGGATGCAACGCGTCGATGTGCAGTATATTGAAAGTTGAAATGAGACTGAAACCCTTTTTTTTCACCACGGAATTATACCGATATAGCAGTAGCAACGACGCCATCAGAAGAGGAGGAGGAAGAGCAGGAGAACTCGATTGCGACAAGCTTCGAAGACGTATAGGTCGTTGACCTTGGCTTTCAGGATTCGAGATTCGAGACACAAGATTCAAGAGTTGTCTATATACCTATCGCCTTATGTACCACGCGTGTATACATATATTTAGATGTACATGTAATACATCTACGTCCTTTGCTACGTATGGTCGATGAATGAATAGGTCGTATAACAGAAGCAGCTTTTCTCGTCAAACTCACAATCAATCAGAATTCAAGGGTCGTCTTCTTCCCTTTTATCCAAGCGTATAAGAATATCCACACAGGCATTACACGTACATCGTATATATATATATATGTATGTATAGTCGAGAACATCATACCTTATATACTCTGAAAATTCAGCAGGTCTTCTTTATGTACATTATTCTTCTCCTGTGCGTACGAGAGAATAAATTTATTCTATGAAGCTGAAGCCAGCAGCCAGAGTTAGCAGCCAAACGTGTCAAGCTCTTTGGAAATAAAAAAATACAGTTCAATTTTATTCTGATAATTCTATAAAAGCATTCGAAGGGTGTTCGAGATATTTCGCAAAATTTTGATTTTCGCATGAACTTGTGATGAACAGTTTCATCGTGTTATGCGGATTCGTAAAATTCTCTGTAAAACGGTGATCATGACATTCATCTAGAATATGAATATACCTATATATCTTATACACCGAAACGACTGATTAAAATTTTATTTCTATATTTCAATCGCATGATTCATTCTTTTTTTTCTGACTTACAGAAGTCGATATAATAGTCATTTACCTCGTTCGCTCGTTACTCCTGCATACTAGCATACGTATATGCAACACACACCTGTTACCTATGTATGCATATAATCTCGTTTGCGAGAGGCTGAAAATCCTCAATTAGCAATTATGCACCAATTAACCGACCATCGTCAGGCTACGGTATGGTAGGAAGAAAAATCAAGATTGTAGAAACCGACTTTTTGTTGTACCTACTAGATTTAGATAACGAGGCTGATGCACTCAGCGATTTTCACATTCTTTATCTTGTCATGGTGTCTTGGTGATGATCTGTTCATGCAATCTTCAAATCTCTAATAATTCTTGGTGAAATTCTTCATAGTCAATTTTAATTTGAAAATTATACTTTATAGGATTTCACCGCGTTTATGTTCACGCGAATTTCGTATCTTGTGATTATGCTGACAAACATTTGTAATATAATACTTCGTGTTTTATCGTCCGTCGTCGGTCGTTATAAGAAAGCGCCTCATCGCGTCGTCGTCGACAATTAAGATAACGTTCGAAGCACTCTCAGGATCTCTTTATGTAGAAAATAAAAAGAAGAACATAGAGAGAAAGAGAACGTCTTTTTGGACCTTGAACATCGTCGTTTGTATGTAGTAAAACTCAATGTTTAAATATATAATCGAAACCTTTAATATGACGTTTGAAAAATTTTAAACAAAACGATACGTCGACTGGTGTGATTTTTTATTGCAGGTATAATTGAAAAAAAAATTTATCAGTGTTAATTGTATAATTTATCGTTTTCAGGAGAACAGCAGCACAGCCTTTCTCCCTCAGGATCCGACATGGGCGAACTTCCGCCCGATCGAAGAGAGGAAGACGATATTCAAAGCGAGATTGGTAACGTGGAGGTTAATTTTCTTGGCCAGGATTCTGACAACGATATAAAAAAATGGTGAGTTTATACGAACAATTTTTTTCTTTCATAAACATAATATTCTCCCAAAAAAAAAAAAATACGCACCGTCTTGAAGTTTTTCAAAATCAACTGCAAAGTGACGTTAGTTTTTAGTCAATTTAATGCCGAGGCAATTAATTCACTTGTACGAAAAAAAACCTTTTCAGTCGCTCTTGACCAAAGTTTTACGATTATTCTGTGTTAGCTGCATCTGACCCTCATTCTAAGTAAGTAATTCTTCACGGCTAGCTTCGGCATCCTGATCCTAGCTATGTATTCGTTATATGTATGGCTTCTCTTATACTTGCTGCACAGGAAGTGGCGTAAATGATGCGAAACGCAAACGGAGCACAGCCGAAACCCTTCCTTCCGGTTGACGGCTCGTTAAACGGGATTTCTACTCGATTCCCGAGGGACTTTCCTTATGTCCGTGATCTCAGCTTACCCCCCCCCTCCCCCCTCCCCCCGCCCTTAACAAAACTGCAGCCGCGAATCTCGATCTCGCAACAATCGATCGCCTCAAAATTTTGCTGAAAAACAATAAACGTATATCGTCAAGTGAACATTTCGCAATTTTATCTTCTTTTTATCTGATATTCGAGTTCAGATAACGAGACGGTGGTCGCATAATAAATTGTACTTTGAAATGACGATTTCCACATGCAAAGTATAGGAATTTGCGCTTTCTATTGTCAATGCTACGTGTATTACGTATGTATGTATATGTCTATTTATAGTATGCGAAAGGAAAGAAAAATCGGTTAACATTAACCATTATACATCAGTCAAACCCTCTGTCAAACCCACGAAACTATCCGACAGCAATAAGATATAGTCGGTAAATTTTTGAACCGAAAGATGAGTAGCCACGAGGTTGTTCCTTCGCTAACTTCAGAGGCACTTGCTTATTACGAGACTTTTACCTACTCCGTATTTGCACTGACCAAAAGAACTAGTTTACGACACTGGTTTGTTGGCCTCGTGTTTTAACGTCACACTACTAGCGATGATGATAGCGTTCTTACAAGAATCGTATATCATAGATGACGTTGAAACAATGTATACATATATATAGTAGAGTAAGAAAGGCATGTATTACACATGTAGCAAAATTATCACATCGCACTTCTCTTAAAATATCTCTTCGGTCAGTTGAGTGATAAATTCCCCACAAAAAAAAGAAGAAAAAAAAAAAAAGGGGCTAGAATTCTTTTAGATATATCCTTGATCTCTGGTGTGTAAAGAGAGCACGTGTGGATAGTGTTCACTTATATTACGATCAGCAGAATATTTTGTAGATATAAGTCGAAAAAACTCAACTATTCAGTTTACAGCATAATTAATTATTAGTTGTCGTAATCAGAATTGAGGTGTTCAATTTTTTTTTCGTATTATAACAATCCGAACTCGTAAACCTGTAGAAAGTACCGAAACGACGAGTATTTAGAAAATCAAGTCAATTAATATGGAATTTAAGTGTTCTTCGAGTGATATTTTTATTAAATGCCAAATTATCATTCTCGATTTTGAAAAAATAAGTACTTCGTTTACGCACTGCTGGCTTTCTCGTTTGAATTTTGCAAAAATTTTCACCGACTTTTAAGAATCGCTGAGATAAATTACTTAGGTTTTTCCTTGTTGATATTAGACTCACGTTAAGAGAGTCGAAAACTATAAATAATTGAAGCTAAAAACAATTAAAACTAAATTAGATGTGCATGATTGATTACATCTTTTAGCTCTCCGATTTTCTTATGTTGAAGTTGTCGGTGTTTTTTCTTGTTTACTTTTTATCCCTGCTTGATCTTGGTATGTTTTCCAAGTTCAATCTTTCGTAATGGAAGATATAATATCTACACATACACACTGCATTACCTTCAACATGATGTAAGAAAAAATTCATCAGCTGCCTTGTGCATGCCTGTATGTGGATAGAACAGCGTTTCTAGACAGCGCGGTACGCGTTTTTTGTCTATTATATAAACGACGACGATTTATAGCATCGTTAGTTAATACAGGTCTTAATTAATGTCTAGTTCTATTTGATCGATTGATCGCGCTTTCGGAACGTTGTTTGCGGTGACCGGAAATTATTATACTATAGGATACCATCGCAAGGCAAAAGTAAACGAAAGTTCTTATTTCAAGCATTATTTATACTCATTATACGAATGCTCTGTGGCTTGGAAAACTTAAAAATCCTTGATATGGTCATGTGATCGGGAGGATGGGTGACTGCAGGATGAATTTGTGTGTATTTTTCACATTTTGCAACTCAACTCCGTTTTTTTCTTCCCCACGCATGGCTTCTGTGATATATGTGTATGTATGGATATCATTTCTTATGGGGCTTGATGAGCTGTTAGGCGAAATGATCTCTCGTGGGGTATAAACCAAGGCGTTTTTGAACACGTAATGATCCTTATGGTATTCATGTCTACGGATCTTACAACTGGCAAGCTCATGTTGCGACAGTAATTTTAAACCACCTGCATGCGTGGTATTTGGTCTGTACAACGATATCGAGTGACTCTTGCAGCAAACACGTTGTGTAC
This sequence comes from Diprion similis, assembly GCF_021155765.1. Taxonomy (NCBI): domain Eukaryota; kingdom Metazoa; phylum Arthropoda; class Insecta; order Hymenoptera; family Diprionidae; genus Diprion; species Diprion similis. The sequence goes on along the minus strand of NC_060116.1, from coordinate 12,972,158 downwards.
ATAGACTTATTCTTACGGGATTTCGATGATAAGCGTTTCGTCGAATGATGGCTTCGGTCTTTTCTTGTAAAAACAACGAGAGTCTCCGTATCCAACTTTAACTTGTCGTTTTTTAACTGCTTGAACAAAAATTCATTGTACGGAAAACACGCCATTAATTTTAAGAGCCAAATTGAAAGTCGCTATCTTTCTGTCCTTAAAATATCGTAAAGAGTTGTTTTTATCGGTTCTTAAGATCGGCTTCGCAGTAGCAGCAGCAGCAGCGGCAGCAGCTTCAAAAGAAGCCTGGAACATTCATGCATTATACATATATACATCCTGACTTTCGAGTAATAAAAATTTATTCGAAATCGTTCTTCACCTTCTCGATCAGCTTGCAGTGCGTGCATGAAAAAGAAGCAGCGCCAAACCGAACGCGAGTTAAGGAAATTTATTGCCTTTCAATTCAATCCTGAATCTATCACGGCTTTTGCTTTAACATACATAATATTCGTTCTCTGACCTTGATATTACTAAATTCATGGTGATTCGCCGATGATTATATATATTTATATATACAGTGAAAGTATTTTCGAAACGTTTGTCGCGTTCTCCTACGGATATTCAGTTCAGACTCGTCGCTGCAAAATATTCGATATAAGTTATTAGGCGAAGAGGACTCGATTTTGCATCCTTTTCAACTTGACAAATTTTTTTTTTTTTTTTTTCAATCTTTTTTCGCGCGAGCCCGTTACGTCATATCGCGATTTTAATATAGACTGTCCGAAATATCGCGTTGCCCAAATTACTGCGACTATAACGATTCGTTTCACCGCTATGATCGCTGCAGGGTTTCACTGGATTGAGAAATCGCGCCAACGCGCGAACAACTCACGATTTAATCTGTCGGTATACTATCATGATACCTTGGTGAATAATATTTAATTACGTGCCCATGAATCCTACATTTTTAATTTCTTACTCCTTGCCGGAAACAGATATTAACGCAGCGTCATGTATCACGAGGCAAAGTGAGAGCAAGCAAAACTGGATTTTATGCCACCAACTCACCTGTGGAAGTGAAAATTTGATTTTATTGGAGGAGGATGTACAAGCGTACAGAGTAAAATGTGAAAGAAATTTAATTGGCTTTACTGCTTGAAGACTTGAAGGTTTTTCATTCTCCCTACAATCAGCCACTTATGCTTACCTCGTTTACTCCTTACCTTGCTTCCAACGGTAGTTGGGATTCCATAGATCTTCCGAGTCTTGTCAGTTACTACAGTGAAAAATCGTTAGAGAGTTGGTATATGCGGCGTGTTACTTGTCAGGGAGACTGACAGGATTCGGTATTGATCTTTGAATCGGTTCTCCTGCAGTCTCGCATTCGCTTTTACTGCGCAAACTAAACAGCTTCGAAAGCTGACGGAACCTTTGGTCGCTTTTCGTGTTGCAGGTTGAGTTTAGCAGTTAGAAAGTTTGAGAGAGAGAGAGAGAGAGAGAGAGAGAGAGAGAAAGAAATAGAAGTGGTTTGAATTCGAACTTAACCGCGTGACTTCAAAGGAAATCAGGGAAATTGACTTTACGCAGTCCACTGGAAGAGCGCTTCGGCTGGTCACGTCAGTTGGATTACGCGAATATTTGGCGCGTAATCCATTTCAACTTTAGAGGGCGAAGACCTCTAGTGCAGCGTCAACGGAAATAATTCACACGGTTTATTTGAGACGGGATCGTAAAGCTCGCAATATGTAATCTAAAGTTTATTATTATCCACCATACTTTTTTCTCACTTAGAGCAGAAATTAATCGTGACGTTTGTTTCATTGTCTTTTTGTGCTGCAGTAATTCAATTCACGCCAATGACTCGCTTTTGAAAAAAATTTGAGCTCGCTTTACTGCTTTTTAATTTACCGGCTTATTGTTGTCGAATTGTTACTGTCGAGCTGGTAATAATATACTCTAAACCCTAAAAGTGACCGCATCAAATATAACTGTAAGAACCTTTCGATAGGAAAACTTTCTACACCAAATATCTGTGATCGGTATTTTACTCAACGACTTACACACAATGAATGTCTCTCGATTCTGGATGTTTCCACTCGAGTTGTTCCACAAGGCTTCTTTTCCCTCCTTCTTCGACGACTTAAATTAATTGACCCAATATCCTTTAGCCTTCGATATCCCAGGAGCTTGAGTCTACATCTGCTTCTTAACATTGGCGAGGACGTTGGCCTCTGTAGGCCGCTGTTTTGTACCTGAGAAATCTTACACTTATAATACTATAAAACGACGGTGTAAAGGGAGAAGCTTACCAAAGGCTGGAGGTAGAACGGGACCGGTCCAAGTATCCCGGTAAAACGGAGCTATTCCCTTAGGGGCCGTTCGAGCCATTTCTGGGTCAGTAAAGATTTCTTTTTCTCTTCATTATACATCGCGAGTCCCGTCGATTCTTTGCAAAAATAAAATGCATTCGCTGTCTTGCGTGTGAAATAATTTCAACTTTGATTTTGAAGTGATTTTGATTATTATCAAGATGATCACCAGAAAACTGGATAAACTCAATTATAACTTTCTCCATCTTTCGCTGTCATTGATATATGTGATTTTTAATCGGTGCTTACACGTTTTTCTTTCAATTTTTCGATTTTGCTACACGTTACCTTTATAACCAATAACGCCTTAGGCCATGCAACCTCACTCGCCGCATGCGCTACATCGGTTGCATATCATTAGGTACGCGTAATTACGCCTAGCTGATCTTACCCGCTCGACAGGAACGGCGTGCGTGTAGTCTGAGTTCAGGATGCCACTTCTTTTTCAAATGATCGAATACATTCTGAAAAAGGAGGGAATTGTGGATTCTTTTTTATAATAAACATAATAAATATGGAACAGAAAATCAAGATTTACTCGCAATACGTGTTCAATGGTAAAGGTATTCGGGAACACTTAGCTGAATATATTCTGATCCTATCTTTTTATTTCTTTTTATTTCGAACCGTCGGTCAGATTAAGTCTGCTAGTTACGTTTTATCGGATGATGACGTTGGACTAGGTCGGAACAATCCCGGATTATCCGATTAAAAACATCAAGAATCACACCCTGCCTGCAGTAGAATTATTGCGGACGCACACCAGCGAGTAGCGAGAGGGAAAGAGAGAAATGGAGAACGAGTAAGAGAGATCGAAAGAGAGAGTGCTACGTGACTGTGCAAGCTATGAGTATATTACGAGGAAGGGAAATATCTCTATAATATTTGCTTTAGACTGAGCTGTTGTCGAGGGTGAATATAGATAGATATTTGCACTGGATGTTAAAAGCTTACAAACATATTACGCAAAGTAGAAGGGTTTTATCCTTCGTGTCCGCTTCTCGAAATACGTTTAAGAAACTTTTCGGAGTTGAAATTTATTAATCAACTTTTTTTTCCAACCGATTCGTGCATTCGTTATACTTATTGTTGTTAATGAAAATTAAACCCGAGCACAAATTTCATGGGTTGTTATTTTTTAATTAAATTAATTGAAACACGACTGCTGATTCACGATACGATTCTGTGGAAAATTAAGATAAAATCTCTCCCGTTCTTTCCGCACGTCGACAAACTTCCCGCAGCATATCTCGTCAATTAAACTTCCCCTTTTGGAATGAGGTTGTATAATATACCGGGTATTGTTATATATCGGTATGATTTCAAAACGAACGACGTATACTGACAATGAATCTTCTTCTATAAAGTTGCCTCTCCAACTTATGTCGCAGTCCTAAAATTGTTTTATCCGGGTAATAATGTTTACGGGCAGTTTGTTGCTGTAGGAGAACGAGAAAATGTTTTTATCTCTTCTAAGTTTGTTTTTTTCTTGTAACCGGCGATGTACTTTGTACGTCAATAATATATATATTATCTTATAATTCGTAAGAATTTTACCAGATATTTTACCAGATGAACATACTTTTAATTTTTGCTTTAATACATTAAATTCTGGTATGAAATTTACAAACAATTAATACAGAACAAAAGGACACCGAGAGAAGAAGAGATGGAAAAATCTTGCTCCGTTTTCCTTCCCTATAACGTCTCGTCAAGAATCCTTATGGGGGAATTCAAGGAATGACGTTTAACTAACTAAACCAGTACACAAACGGTGACCATGCAGGATAGGAACAAGTTGCTGCTGCTGGAATCTCAAGCTTGTGTACGCGTAGGTATTATTATATGGGTGTGTAGAGAGGCTCATTGAGAAACTCACGGGCACAAATCGACACAGTATACCATATAATTCTTGGAAATCGTTATACTTACCTACCGCGGAATCCCGTTTAAATTGACCTATTTTGAAAAGATCAATATGTCATGCATGGCATTTGTAAATGTAGAACGATAAAGGTGAATATTTATGCAAGATTGGGCTAAAATTATCGAATATGAAAAAGAAAACGATGATGATTTTCCGTTGAAAAATCAAACCGAGAAAAAAAGTTCTAAATTTGTATATTTTACTCGTTAATATGAGATACGTAGGTACCGCAAAAATTGAGAAAGTGCGTATAAAAAATTTACAAGTTCGATAAAAGAAGAAGACGAAAGAAAAAAGATTCATCCCTAGGAATATCTCGGTATAAATATACCCGAAAGCAAAATAACGAGACTGCAATGCAGACAAACCGTCAAGAACCTTTGAATTGATGTAACAAATGTTCTGAAAATTTGAATCATTTTAAGACATCCCGCATGCATGCTGCGCCAAGTTTGTGATCCTTGCTTTCTCGTCAATGCGGGCGTCTTTTAAAACTACATATATACAGCTGGTTGTAATTCATCATTTGTGCTTAGCTAGAGGATGCCTTGGTGTACAGTTTGAGATGGATAGGCTTTCGACTAATCGACTGGAGTAGAAACACGAAACGTTATACGTCTATGCACCTTGGTCTATCTATAGATATATACCCCACCGCATTTGTATAGCCTTAAACGCCTGTCTCTCAATACTGTTCACGGATCCGAATCCCGATGCCTTGTTCTTTCGAAATTATCTCTTACTTCATTCGTTCTTCCTCGAATTCGGAAGTTTTCAATTTTTATAACTGACTAATAGATTATATTATATACTTCAAGTTGACCGAGATTGAGTCAGGATTCTGTGTTTTTTTGGAACTTTGGAACTGGGATTTGATATTTATTCTGCGAAAATTATGTTTTATATTCAAATCGAAAAGTAATAGAAGAAAAAAAAATTAAATCCTAATGCAAAAATATCGAATTTATCATTCGACCGTTCTCTACTATATATATATATATATAATTTAAAAGTACGTATATAAATTTTATTAATCATTCAGGGCATCTTAGATTGCAAAAAGTGCGTCAACCACGACAATTCGATTCCCATTGCATTTTCCAGTTCAAAACTGCACCGACTAAAATTCAAAAGACGCGATGAGTCGGATATATACATACCTACGCCGCTATTAAAGTCCCAGAGATATAATATATATCTGTAATCTATGCATCGCTATGCGTCGCGACGTCGCATAGCCGCGTTAACAACGCTGATGCAGAGGGACGCTCGGCGTCTCTTCTCCGCTCTGCAGTCCAGTGTTCAACTCTTCTACATGGAAAGTAGAGTGCGGCGCACGGCGTCGTCGTCTTGATTATACCAACTCCGGTCCAGCTCGGCTCCTCAGCATCTCCTCAAAACTTTGGAGGCGACGGCTGCAGCTACCGACTCTGTTGCTGCTGTGACACCCTCGTTATTTTGAGAAGCGTCGGCAGCCCGCGGCGCCCGCGCGTCGTTTCTTCCGCGCTTATTCTCACTCACTCACTCACTTACTCCGTTTGTCGTCTGCTACTGCTGCTGCAGTTCCGTACGTTTTCCCGTGTTGTATGTGTCGTCGTCCTCGGGTTCAGTCGTCGCGACGCCTTAGCACAGAATCGCGACACTAGCTTCGCGGTGCCTCGAGAATTTCGCGCCATCCTCATTCGGCGATAATTTATTCCCACTGTGCTTAACTTTTCTAATTTTTTATATCGATATCCCAGTTTTCGCTTTTTTTATTCTGCATTTTTTTTAATTCACCATTGTATTATCGGTTCGTCTGCGGGTCAGTTTTGCTGTACGCTTTAGTCATGCTTAGTTAATATTTGTTTAAATAATTGCCTGCATAGTTCCAAGTACACAGTAATCTGTAATAATTATAAAATATTTTAGACATTTCCGAGTGGAAAATTCTTGCTCTAATCTTCGAACGAATATCTAATCACTTCTAAGATGTAGAACTTTTATTCGGTTTCATATTACAGGTATTAGTATAATTGATACCGATTTAATTATCACCTTTGTTATAGTTTGACTTTCTTTAATTATGGACAATTTGAGGAGCGATCAATTCAATGTATATAAATTTACAATTAGACAGCAAGCGGTGTGATTTACGTGTTTAATTTTAATCCCCCTATAATAACGAGAAGAGAACGACCGAAGAGGGGTTTTTAAACCCTCGAGGTAACTAATTCGCTTGTTTATTCTCCAGCTGGCCCTTTTCGCACCAATTATTAAGTGACCGTCGTGCTTTGGAACATGCTAAACGCTTGTTTGTACATCGCGACTTTTATAGATGGCTCGTATAACACGTTGCAATAAATTCTGGTTCACATACACCTAAAATCTTTTTCCCTGAATCGATTATGAATAATTCTTATTTTTCATCGTCATATTGATAACAGTTTGGGTCGATTGTCGTTTCGTGTTTACGTATAATAATAAATTTCCGGTATGAGAAACTATCGGCTCTGTTTACAGTACGCGTCACGCTTTCCATTTATTATTTCATCCTGTACACACACACTCACACGCATATATACATACATATATGGGTATATGACACATCTATTCTTAGCCGTATTATAACAAATAGTTGAAAACCCTTCAAACACAGTGTATCACGGGTCATCATTCCTTAGCGTGGTGATAGAAATTTATTTGGGCCTCTAGACACCGTTCCTATCTCCAGTTCGTTTATTCAGTCGATCTCTATCGCTGACGCGGCTTGAGTGTGTATTGGTATGTACTTGCATACTCATACTATAGATACGTACGTACGTATCCGTGTCGAAAAAAGATCACGAGACGACCGACCAGTCGTGAAATCGTTTAGACCGACATCCGTAATTGTTATAGCCGATAGTCACAACGCGTGCGGTAATAGAGAAACGCGTGTCAGCACGTTTTGTCAGTTGCGATGAAATTTTGTAATTTATTTTTCCTGAATCTTACGTCAACTCATTTCTCGATCTATTTCCTCAATTCTGACGATTAATTGAAGTGTCGAAAAGTCGAGAAAGGAACGTGGAAAATCGATCATGTTCTTATACGAACGTGTCACAGTCATAGTTCGAAGATGTTTTAACGATGAAAATACAGGATTGGTGGCCAAAGTTTTGAAGATCTATAGTTTGCCGGTAACCAGTGTTGGCGTTTTGTAGAATAAATTGATCGAAACACATTCTAAATAACTGCAAACGAATTTGACACACGAAGTGCGAGAGGTGCATGCATTTATTGCCGGAGGCGAAGGAAAGTCATATTGCCTTGATAAGGTGCTCTTCGTCCTTGAGAAGACCAAGATGTACACCAATGATACCCAGCGCTGTTTCTACGCCGGTTACAACACTCTGCCACTTCCTGCCCAGCTGGGTTACTTCGTGCCTTTGAACGCCCTGTACTGCCTTGGCCCACCGAGACCCAGGGGACCACCCTCGACCTCGCAATCGCCCCAATCTTCGTGTCATACCCTTTGGTGAGTTTTAAAATCCTCGCGTGTAACGTGCTGGTGAAATGCTTATAGCCGTTTGGCTTGGGTGCGATTCTCTACAGTCGATCATTTTATTTTGCGAATTTGCGAATAGGTGATTGGTTTTCTGCTGAAAGAAAGAGAATAGAGGCTAGAGAAGAAAAATGCTTGACGAAATATTGTGATAAAATTATCGAAGGGTTGTACAGTTAAGCCTTTTTGCATGTGTCACGGTTTGTTTTCCAACAAGGTAGTGTCGTACTGCATCCCCTGCAAAGCCTTAGGAGAAACACTTCTAAACCGCTCACCGACTTGTAGGTACCTAACTCAATTACGTCTACATATACGCCAATTTATTATCGCGCCCTGGAATTTACTGCACCATCGACGGTTGTTTTGTTTCATATTTTCTCACTCTCTTTAAGCGGCGGATTATTTAGTATCATTAATACGTGTATTCTTCTGTGGTTGTACATATCTTGTTTGTAATATGCTGAATTATAAAACTAAAGATCAGAATATGAAGAAAATATTTAATTTGTTATAACATTCATTGTTGCTTGAACATTTTGTTGCGCTATTATACGAAAATTATGAAAGATAACGGCTAATTGTCTATATTTATAAACATCAAGTCTATACTCTTGGGTTTTTACCTAATTTTAATTGGATTACATAGACTAAGGAAGTATCGAATAGCACGTCGGCGTGATATCGACAGGATTGACAATCTCATTCGTGTCCGTCGTAATCATTTCAATCCACCTCGATCTAATTCTCCTTCGACAAATCCAATATCACACGTTCACTCCCATATTAACGTCAAGATCAGGATGAGAAATCCTGCCACGTCCTTTCTCCAGTTTCCTCTGAATTTCCTCCAGGGACTTTCCCTTGGTCTCAGGAACGAACAGGATAGAAAATACACTAGCGAGCGCCATGAAAGTGCCGAATATCCAGAAGGTCATACTTTCGCCGAGACGGGTCATCATCGTAGGAAAAAGTTTCGTGACGACGAATACCAGAGCCCAGTTAACGCAAAGGGAAATACTGCTCGCCGCACCCTTTGTTTCAGGGGGAAAAAGCTCGCTGATCATCGTCCAAGGTATGGATCCGTAACCGACGGAGAACATTACGACGTAGAGGGTCAAGGAGACCAGCGGTATCCATCCGACACCAGTTACGTCGGTCCCGGAGCTCTTCATCTTAAAGTAGTAACCGAGGGTGGCGAGGCTGATCGCCATCATGGCCGCCGAGACAATTAGCAACGGTCTTCGACCGACTCTGTCGATTATAACCGCGACTAAAACGGACATGACGACCTCGACGATCCCGATGACAACTGTGGCTATAAACGGCTCGATCGAACTGCCGGCCATTTGGAATATCAGGACGGTGTAAGAGAGGACAGCATCGATGCCGGACAACTGTTGGAAGAACATCAAACCCAGACACGCCGTCATCGCCTTTCTTCCCGCCCGCGTTCCCACCAAATCCCTGATTCCGCCATGCTTCGATTGCCGGTGGACCTGGAGACAGGCTACTTCCGATTTTGTGTCAAAGTCAGGTCCTCGCAGTCTAAGCAGCGCCTCGTTGGCCTCGACTCTTCGACCCTGGCGCACCAGCCATGTTGGTGACTCGGTGAGAAAGGGCGACAGGACGAAGAAGAGGAGGATCAGGAGGCCGCAGGAACCGGCGAACGCTCGGTAACTCAGGATCGCGCCAGCTGCGTATGCGTAGAGAATGCCACAGGCGATCAGGATCGCGAAGGACGATGACAACGGACCCCTTACCGAGGTCTCGGCTATCTCGCCGACGTACATTAACGACAGCACGCAAATCGATCCGCAACCAATTCCGGCGAACAATCTACCCGTGTATATGCCCCATATGTCCTTTGCTAGGATGATCATCAACCAAGAGGCCAGGAATGGGATGCTAACTGTCAGTATTGACCTTCGACGACCTATGTAGTCTGCTAATTTACCAGCCGGAAGTGCACCCAGGAACGCACCCATGGCCGCCAACGATGTTATCCACGAACTCTGATCCTCGTTTACGACCACGAACGAATCCTTCGAGGTCAGATAAGGCAGCATTGGTGATGTCCAACCGAGGACGATGCCCAGTTGGAGTGCTGGCAGTCCAGCTATATATATATATATATGTTCGAAAATTTATTTCATCGGGTTATATTACTTTCGCGAACGGTATATAAATTCGTATCGAATTGTTAGATGTATATTTCTGCTAACTCTTCTATCATCTTTTTTATATTTTACATGATCAACTGACCTACTCCCGTTGCGATGTACTGGTACAGTTTTCTACCTTCTCTCAGACTCGTTGATGGCGAAACTCGATTTTGAGGTATTAGCAGTTGCTCAACCGCTTCGACTTCTTCGATCATTTTTTCCTCCTTATTAACTTCGTCGCTTTGTTTGTACAGCAAATTCGGGTCTCGGGGATCCTGGAAATCAGGCCCGTTTGAACAGTATTTTATTTAGTCTGCAGAATTTTGGTCGTTATTCTTCAATCGTTTTTTGCGTCATGCATTTCGTTTTTCTCTAAAGGATTTTATTTACAGGTTGTCTCTTACGTATGTATGGTACATGGGTCGTGTCAAAAATAAAAAATTTCTCACGACTTCTGGAGCCTGTAATGAGTTCTCTGTTCGTTGACTAATCGATTTTTTTTTCTCTTCAAGCAAGGAACTAAATAAAAATAGTTTAATGTTAATGCCCAAGTAACCGAAATCCAAATATCTGCATGCTATGGAATAACACAGAAATTCAACCGAATCAGAAATTGCATGATATACTAATTTGATACTCGAGATATCCTGATTCAAAATTTTGCAGTAAATACTCGTAAAACGAACGGGCAAGAAGATAAAACCATGACCTATTCATACTTCTTATCCAAGACGATTAAATTAGCATATGTCTTATCAAGTTTTGTGTTTGTGTTAATGACGAAGCATAACTTCGTCAAATTTTCATCATATTTTCGTCTAACAGAGACATTTATAGTGATTGTGTTCTATGAATAGCTAGTGAGGTGCGTGGTGCTAAGGTCAGGCGGTCACGTGGTCACGCGTCCTGACATCTCTTTATGAATAGGCTCCTTTTTTCGACTCTCGATCGATAATCCCGAGGTCTAACGATATATTTCGACATTTAAGGTCCACTGGTTGACCTCAATGATGATAAGTAGGCACGCATTACTTATACGATGCATCAAAGATGCAAAAATACCACGTCTGCACAGACTTTGAATGTGTGTGATGTTTAGGGGAAAAAGCAAATGAGATATTTCACTTTTCTCAAATAATACTCCCTTTGAACAACCTGCATCGAACTGTAGTTAAGTTCAAATGGAAACATACATCGTACACACTGACATTTGACTCCATCAATTGAGTTACCGCATCCGCGATTCGACGCAGCTACGAGTATAACGCGTTGGATTATGTCAACTCCTTGGTACCTTCTAAAAATGATGATAGACAACAAACCCGATGAATTAAAATATTGCAAATACTCGTGGTTCAAATTACTCATCAAACTTTGTCTTTGATTATCTTGACACCCACTTTTCTCAGTCAATTACACTGATAACGAATACGAGGATGATTTCTCCCCCCTCGATTTATACTGAACGGTAACTGATTCGTCAGGATTGGTCATCGCTGCCGCACTGAAGAAGTAATTAAACACGGTTAACTCGCAGGGGCTCATCGTAAGTTTGTTTGATGGTGTCGAGTAAAAAGTGCCTGTGCAACTTGTACTCAAACGTGCAACTTCGGTAAATCGACAGTGATTTAATAGTGCTATACTATAACTACAAAACAAAATTCTACACAAATGTTATGCAGCATTGGTATACACTCGGTACATACTATCAGCTGAATCGACGTCGTGGCGCAGATCATTTCTTGGTCTCTCGACACGTGTTCTACCATTCTGTTGCAGGTAAACCGTGAAACTAGCAGTTCAAGAAATCATCAACTTTGCTTCACCTTTTGATATTGCATGTACACTACATGCGGGGAAAAAGCCTCCCTCGAGTCTTTATGGTGTTAATGATCACTGTTCACCCAAAAAATCGCCAACTTAACGATCATTAAATTAGTTATTTAATTAAAATGGAAGGAAACTCTCGCGAGTTTAATTATACTTATAGAAAAGTTTTCTTCTTCAGCGCAGAAGTCGAGTCCAGGAGGTGCAGCAGCGTTGTGGGATTCCCTGAGCCTCATCGGGGCCACTCAGTGTCTCCGGCACCCTCGTCGTCGCCGCCACCTCCACCGCCCCCGAATCAAAGGGCGTCCTACGCGCACCCCAACGTCATCTCCGCCGCGTCTGACCCCATCCTCGAGGTGCTTGATGAGCCCGTCGACGAACCGGTTAGTATACACTTTTCCTACTTTTGTCAAATTCTACGGGTATGTGTACCACGATGATTGTCGTCAAGTATATGACCAGGAATCATCATCGAGACGTTACATTTACTTGATCACGTTGGAGTGCAGACGAGTTTTTTTTTTTTATACATTTCCGAATAATAAAATTGTACTTACCGATCTCGAAGGCTGAAGTAATATTTCGAAAATTTATATTCTCTGCGAGTTTCAAAGCTTGGATTTTAAGTACGAAATGCTTGTCAGTCATGCACGTGCAACTCGACACCCTCGTGGTTTCTGGTTATTATTAATGGCACGTGTGTAACACGTATCTGAATGTGAAATAGCTTGAATGCACGGCTTATCGACCGCGTAGTCGATACAGGTTTTCACCTACTTACCGAGTACCGAGTTCCTTCCTTCTTTCGTTCCTCGGCTCTCTATACTTACCACTCACCGATGCGCGAGCTTGACTTACCACTATAGAGAAAGTGGGAACCTGCAGTGGAGGTCGATGATTGTATTCACCTGAAAGATGTCTCTGATAATCTTGCGTCTGACTGCCTGTATATATACATTCAAATCATCCTTAATCGTATTCTGGTTGATATCTGTAGTTCATCTGAGATTGTTGAAATATATCTATCACAAAGGTCACCTCGCTGTGCGATCTAGGGTTAACAGAGTCAGAAAGTGTGACGTTAGACGAGAATGAAGAAACAGAAATAAAAGGTCTCAGACCGAACCCGGGTTTATTGGTAGTTGATTATTTTTTTCTCATCTTCTTTATCCGGAGTTTATACAAGATTCTTTCAAATACACACGTAGAATGTACCGTAGTATCATTTGTTTCTCAGAGGTGCGTCTAAAAATGTTGAAACGAGTCTTAAAATAATACGGTAAAATTTCTTCTTTCATTTATTATTTCAATTCTCACATGTGCAACGAGTTACGATTTTCAATAAGGACTGCATCTATTCCCGCGGTTCAAAAACCGCTTGCTAATAACGTTAGTGCGTTTGTATACATATACGCAGACACGTGAATAGGTATAAGAAGAGTTGGTATAACACGCGAAGGGCTTCGACAACTATAATCCAATTCTCCAAGTTTCCCTGTCTCTATACGACGATTGTATGACGCGCAAAGTTTACACAGCGACTGTGTTTCTCTGTTACTGTAGTTTGTACAAATTTTATTGCGCCAAAAACCGCGACTGAAACTAATCAATTCCTATAAATCAAATGTCGATAGTAAGAAGAATCGTAAAATCAACTTGCCCCACACACAAACACATGAAAATTATAAGAAATTGATATTTTCAATAAAGTTTATACAGGCACCTTAGTCGAAGATCATGTATGGAATAAGTTATGCCATGCATCGGTAATTGTCGAATGCATACCTACGCGCTGCAGCATGCAACGATGGAATTCTGGGCGTATGAGGAAGTGGCGAACCTCGATCCGTTCCGGATTAACCAATTAAGTGTATACCTACTAGATTTCTGTATATCGCGTCGATGTAGGTATGCGTACTTGAGACGGGATTACGGTGCTGCACTAGGAATAGTTGAACTAGCCTCTCGCGTCGGCGCCATTGGATTAGAATAAGGCATGAACGTGTGTGCAACGCATGTGTGTGTGCATGGTGCTGTATTTATACATACGTACACTTGTATGTGTAAATAAATGTTCGGAACGACTGCAATCGTTGCCGTACGAAGAGACAGATAACAACTATGGATCCGCCCCCGTTGGTTCATGTTCATACGTAGACCGTTCGTTCGCGCCCCATTCGATTATCGGGTGCAGGAATTTAGTCGGGAAGCCTCGACGAACGCGAACTGGTCATTTTTCTACACGCAGTTTACCTCTATCAGCTAAAGATGACGGTTTGAAAAGAAGAGAAACGTTTCTTTATCTAATTCTTATATATCTTTTTTTACTTTCTTCAATTTTCTCGCAGTTCGAACGGTAACTATTGTACATTGTTGGAAATTTAGAATTTGAGTCACGCCGCGGAAAGAAAATCTAATTCAGTGTTAAAACGGGTCGATAAAATTAAAGTAGTACCTACAGACGATCGAAACGCGATGAAGATTTTTCGAAAAATCTTTCGGACAAGAAACAAACGCACTTCAAAGAAAAAAGCGGGCGATCGTACTTCGAATAAACGACGATCAAACACCACCAAGACTTACGGTGGTCCTCCCCATCTTCCGCGAGACGATTTCCTCTTAGGTGGAGGTGGAAGCACCAGGAGAAACCGGCGCAGACACAGGGTATGTCATCCGTCGCTTCTTGCTTTGTTTTACTGGCGTTGTTGGGCTTTTTAGTTCGTCGTTTTTCTGTTATAGATTTGGAAATTCAAAGTAATCATCATTTGTTAAATACAGGATATTGAACTTGACGCTCGAGAATTTCTCCAAGTTTTTTCATTACAATGAACAACAAAGTATTTTCACTGCTCGGACAAATGATTTTCAATTCATTTTGAAGTACCATTATTTAGGGATTAGTGCCGAATTTATAATACCGAATCTCATTTATCTTATTCGGGAATGTGAATTTCTGCATCATGCTGTTTAATAGTTTAATAATTGGAATGGGACGATCGCGTTTTATGGTTCGCTTCGTCTCTGTCGGCTTCGAATACGCCCAAAAGCATTTACTGATAATTTACGCTAATCTGCTATTCTCAAGTTTCATTCGTTCGTTCGTTCGTTTAGTCTGCGGCATGTGTTCTTCTGTCTGTATGTATATGAAGATATAGTTACGCGAAAGCTGTTACTTAGCATATATCGTGCACGCCCATTGCGTGTTTCAACAGAAGTGCGTTAGCGTTGCTATTTCCTTGCTGATCTCTTTCAGTTTCTCACATCTTTGCAGCTTAGCCTGTAAATATTAATATATTATATGTAGGTACTTGTTATACAAGTAAAGAAAGAAGTTTTTTGCGAGCTAGTTTAGAGAAAAAATCATTCACATGTAACTATATACATACTTATATTACATAAGTATCTGTAATCCGAGATGGTGAAATTGAACGTTTCAAGCAGCGTGCTGTAATGAGAAAATTCGATAGTTTTCTCTCCTTTTTTCTGAAATTAAACAATCCGAGTTAATCAGTTTAAAATTAAAAATTACGAGAAGATCTTGTTTTTCTTATGTTTTTATCTAAATACGGACGATTCTCACGATCTTAATCGAACCGAAGCATTCTTGGGACTTTTTTACCGAACGTATTTAACGTATTCGTCACGCCGCAGGCATGCGTATAAGCTTTAGATCGGGAACCTGTTTTATTTAAGAGCAGAAATTCTCCCACACTTATACACGTTCGATATTTATCTATAAGTTTAAATTTAAGTCTGATGAAGGAGATTTGAAAAAAATATCTAACGTGCAAAGAAATTTTAGACTTGAGTATCATGTTTCTTGTTTTTTGCAACGTGATTTTTTTTTGCAACCCCGCACTATATGCCATTCTAGTATAATTATTGTCTACAAAAATAGGCGAATAATATCACCGCGTATAAGAACGGATGTATAATTCCCCGAGTAATTGAGGCGTTTATTCTTTTGTTTAGCGTATTTGTAAAAAGTTGCAAATTGCATTTCCGCTCCCATAAACTCTATGACCACCTTCTTTCTGTAACCAACTGCCACACTTCACGCCCTTCGGTACTACTTTGACTTAAACAAAGAGCCACGTTCCCACGGGAGGGTGCCGAGACAATGAACGTCCGGCCTTGACATTGCGCTCTTCCACTTTTCTCCATTATAATTAAATAACGGAAGAGACTGACGTGCTTAAAGCGTGAAATTTCCATCCAAACACGTCAATTTGAAGAAAATGAAACGCGTTATTAATCGAAGTCCGACATAAAGATCAAACCAATTGAAAATCGGGATAAGATTTATGCGAATATGTTTATTTATCTATCTCTCTGATTTTCCAATCGTAAAATACGAAAGTGACAATTGAGTGCCCCTTTATTCAATAAAATTTCCATATTCTGCTATATAATCTATTCGAAAATCGTGTAATTATCATCAATCTCTTGAGTCATCCTACTTCTTGGGACGAAGAATTAACCTCTCGCTTTTACGTTGCTCGTTACTTACGCTCGCGCGTATATTTCATTCATTGATCTGCACCAGCAACAGCAGTTGCGGTGCGCTCGCTCACTCGAAGGCGAATCTCAAATCCATTCGCAGAGTTCCAAACATTTAGAGAAATGGAGAGAACGACGAAATGACAATGACGTTGAAAATTGCGGGAGACCATATGCATACCTATTCGTACCTAATGCATGGATTACAAATCCATTATCCATTGATACGATCTCGATCTAATCGATGTTCACTCCAAAGCTAAAACGATCAGTGACCCGATTTCCGGCGAAAAAAAATTCTTCGTATTAATTTCTCGTCGTTTCATTGGGAGGATCTTGAAGTACCTTTGTTCTACCATTTTCTGTACATAACCGACACTAAGCGGAGGCGAAGAACAGCGAGGAACAAATGCGTTTCTTGTCGTCGAAGAGGGAGGTGACCAGGATAGGAACAGTGGGGTGCATTGTACGCAACTCTTGCTAATCAGCGAGTTCTGACGCCCTCGTGTAGTGTCTGCCCACTTGAAGTACTGTATACGTGCTTTTACCTTATGGAACTACCTAAGAAGTAGACGGAACGGCTAGGGCTGAGGAGGCGAAGCAGAGGATGAAGAAGAGGACCAAAGAAGAAGAGAAGGACGCGCTCGCGTAAGAGGCGCGTGCAAGTGTAGAATGGTGTTCACTCGGCTGCAGTCCAACTGCATTCCTTCACCTCCGCCCTCCTCTGCAGCACGCCATTACTCGTTCTCCACTCTACGGGCGGGTAAGACGAAGAACAAGAATAAGAAGAAGAAGATGAAGAAGAAGGAGAAGAAAGATAAAGAGAATGAACGCACATTTAGTCTCGTGCACATGGGACATGTCCTCCGGGTTTGTAGCCTGGACACCCTTCGACCCTCGCCGCCACGCGGTTTCTCTTATAAATATTGAACGACCTTAGCCCTAAGCCGTGTATAACTCTGTGTCACGGACCTCGAGGACGTTGTCGGTAGATGTATAAGGAAAAGGTCGTTGCTTTCGGATTCGGGACAAGAGTTGAAACACCTCTTATAATTCCTACGGTTATACTCTCGTTCTTCGAACCTCTCGACTGACCCTTGCCAAGGTCGTGTTATGACATTCGCGGCAGCCTTTCCTCTCCCTCCTCAACTTCGTATCATCAATTTTCAACCCATTTGTGCCTGACTCTGACTGCCCAGATCTTCCTCCCTCTAATGCTTCTTTAGTAGCTTTTTCATGACCACTCGGCCACGCCTCTCACATCAATTTCCCATCTTTTACCCAGTGTAACATTTTTTCTTTGCGCACCCATAGTGTGCTCTCTCTCTCTCTCTCTCTCTCTCTTTTTTTTTCTCTATACATATACATATCTGTAAGTGGCATACCACCGCTAATAGACGATCGTCAATTTCATTTGAGAATCGCTAGGCTTGCTAAAAATTCTTGAACAACCAGTAGTTTGAGAACCCTGTCAGTGTTCTCCAGCAGTAGCCGGGTAATATGCCATTCCGGTGGTTAAGAATAAGAAAAAGAAACGAGAAATCGATCGAGTATTACCAATCACCGCTATACACTCTACACCGCGCGCCCGGCCTTTTGTCGAGATACTACCTGCTAGTATAGTGGGGGCATAGGTATTATGGCAATGCAATGAAGGTAGCAATTACCTATCGTAAAATATTTGCGGCCAACGCGGACAGCTAGCTCTGCAGCTGCGGTATTTGAACTGATCTGCTGCAGCATTGCGCATTTTCTTGTATGATGTACCATACCTAAGCTATACGTATACATCCTGGTTGTACATATATACATAAACATATATGTATACACATACACACACACACATACACATATTTTATACCCACTGATGTCTGCACCACATCAATACTCTCTCTGCAGGACAATGATACGTACCATTGGCATCTGCACCACGTGACTTGACTCACATCTCTTTGTTCGATATTTTTCAGTGAAGTGTGTGTGTGTGCGCAGTGTTAAATGAAGTATTTGAGTGAAAAATTTCGAAATATTTCATTAGGTCCGTCAGATAGAATATTGAAAAAAATAATGGACAGGTATTTTTTATTTCTGCAAAGATATAGCAAGTTGGATTCAGCACATTGTCACGCCACACATCAATTTCGAACTGCTAGGTATATATTTGTTAGTGGACATTGAATTGAAAAAAGAAAATCTAATTTCTCAATGAAATATCGAATTCTTGTCAGATTTGTTCGAAATATGATAATTTCCTTATTTTTGTTGGGAAATTCTCTTAGTAGTTTCAGTAATTGTATAGTATAGAACGAGTGTAAAATCGCGAATGAAAATATTAATCTCACAGGAATACGTAGACTATTCGCAGCAAGCCTCATATACCTATACGGGCATATATACAGTATTCTACACTCAGGGGTACATGAAGCACGGTAATTGAAGAGATATGCGCTGTGTTTCGAACCGCGTTCCACAGTCTTTTCCCCTTTTATTTATCGATATAATATATACATACTTCTTTATGCACCGCACCGTATGAAAATACTCTCGCACTGAGATTGCAATGTGCTTGGTAATTTCGAACACGTGCTGCTCCACAACACACATGCGTTATATTAACTTGGGACCAACTTACTATTATATTCTTATTGTTAGGTGATTTTTCTTGAAACGAGCAAATCATCGTGTGGATTATGTGTGGAAAATGTATATATATATATATATATGTGTGTGTGTGTGTGTGTGTAACAAAGTCAGGCAATCGTACCAGTGAACTACTCTGGTTCTCGAGAATTAAGTCACTTTTCATTCGACCCTTCTCTTCGCGGACAGCCTATACTACGACAACTTCTTGATTTTATTCCTGTTTTGTTCTGTTCGAGACTCGGCTTGAAATCTTCCCTTCTTCTGATCCCTCGTCTTCGATAACGTTGAAATATATATATATATATAGTATACATATACTGTGTGTTAAAAATAAAAATAAAAATAAAACCAAGAGTCATGCGTTGCTCGCTTCAGCTGCTGACTGGAGAAGCAGAGTAGTTGCATGGCTATAATCCGTGCAGGAATTACAGATTGGGAATATTTTACGACGGTTCGTTCGGTCGCGCTATTATGTTATATGTCAGTCGTAAAATTTAAACAGCCGCAACGATCTGCAAGTACATTGAAGGGAAGTAGAAGTTAAAAAGAAAAAGTAACTCCGGATGAATTATAGCGCGATTGATTGATCGTACAGGCAAATCAATACCTCTGCGGCATTCCTTCTATCCCTTCCGTTTGGTTTTATATCTTTTGACCTAAATTGAGTCGGGAATGACGCTCGAGCGAATCAGAAAAAACGCCAAAGTAACCGCAGTATAGGAACGAACGACAAGGGACGGATCGCGTATATCCTGTTCACTCGAATTGGTGAACTTTTTAAGATTTAAAGGGCTCCAAACCCGTTTGACTGGCCTCTCCGTTTCACTGAACCAGCATCGAGAGAGAAATAAGCTACCCATATGCAGTCCATTTCCAGCCACACACTCTTGCTTGAATTTAATGGATACTGGGTATGGCGCATCGTCGACGTGTCAAAAACGACCGTTTCTTGTTCATTCAAAGTGCTTGATTATTCACGCGATTTCAATTATTTCTTTTGGATGGAAAGTTATGCGACTTCCCTGAGGTCCCCTGAGGTCCCCTGAGGTTCCCTGAGGTGAGAATCTCTGATGCACTTTCTTGTGTCTGAAATATTAATTTACTCAATTTCAAAGTTTAGTATAATCATTGTCGGGATTCAGTGATTATGAACCATTTTTATTCAAGTAAAGAACCGTAATTTGGGTACATAAAAATTTTCCTTGATACCGATGTCGATCGAGCCAGTCAATTGCGTATAGTATACGCTACAGTATAAGGTATGCATATATGGGTAAAGAAACCAGACAGCTGAAAAAGTCCAGTGAAAGAGAAAATTTTTGGAGAGAGAGAAGCGGTTCTATGGTTTAATCTGAAAATGACGTTTGTTCCGCTACTGCCGCACTGCGTTTCCGTTAACCACCATCTTCTGCCATTCGTGCATGACCGTCTTCTGCTCCCCTCAAGTGCCTTTTTGCTTTCGCTTTCTCTCTCTGTCTTTCTCACTCTCTCTCTCTCTCTCTAAAATCTGCTGTGAATTACTTAGATAAATTTGGTTTTGGAGTGACTTAGAAAAAATTCATCAAATATGTTGTGAAATTTACACAAATAGCCTTTTTTATCTCCACAAAATTTCACAAAGATATTTTCGTGAGCCACTGGTAACTGCATGGTTACTCTTTAAGAGGAAAGGGCTCGTGGTGTGCGTGAACCTTAACGTGCAACTTGGCCGGGTTAGGGCGGAGTTAAGGTAGAAGAAATGAGCTACCTGTAGGACCTTAGGAGTCAGGCGGAAGCTGAACCTGCGCGAAGGGTCTTCAGCTCCTACCTGACTTACGCAAAAAGTATATATATATATATACACAAATATCTTTGTTTTCTAAAAATGAGAAGAAAAAAATTTTTTGTGAAGATGCGGAATTTTCCACACCACCTGCTAAGTAGATGCGTCATCTTATCTAACCTTCGAAGCTTCATACGAAATATGACTAGTCTTATTTTTACTAAGCACGTATGCGACAAGTGCAGTGAAGATAATTATGTGCTTGGACGACAAGAGGTGATAGAATCTCAGATCCGACTAGCGGTGATTTGGAATTTTTGAAACTCGATAGACGACGTCGTCGGTCGGTATCGTGTCGCAACTTTTGTGAAATACGAAGCCCATATGCACTAATTGTGTACGACGTACGGTCAGTTGTACGGCACTCTTTGTGAATACCGGCTACCGTCACTGTTTCGTGCTATTTAAACTGTAGTAAAACGGTTGAAAAAAATTTCACTTCAAGTCGAAGAATAAAAGTGAAGAAGCTGAGACTGAACAACTACAAACCCGTACTGTAAAGAAAGTATAACTTTTATCCTCGCGTGGACAAGCAACTCTGTTTCCTGAGGACATGTGAGAAATCATTACGTATACCTATGCATGTGTATGATATAATACACATGCAGTAATGATACTCTCAGTGGATCAGAGGGACACCTGAATGGTTGGTAATTGTCTGTAGGTACCCGAATGGACGTGGAGTAGTAAAATTGGACATTGGTAGGTATAATACTGGAACCGTAAAGGCGTGTAATTTCGTGGAGTGCGTAACGCGTAAACCACAAATCGGAGTAGAGAGGGAAGAGACCAGGAAGAGTAAACCATATACCTAGAGGACCTCCTTTCTCTCGCTGCAAGTGTATAGTATTTCCCGAGAGTGACCGTGAATTCAGAAACAAATCTACGACCGGTTCGGTTCGTCGTACTTTGGCGTTATATAGTATACGTAGGCACCTCCTCATCCTCCTTCTTCTCTCGTAGTAAAACTCGAAATACGATCTCCCCCGACCGTTGATCGGCAACCGTTCTGTGCCGGCCTCTACCTGGAGGCTCGTGAAGTGGAAAGACCTCGTGCCAGGCCCTCTGTGGCCTCAGTAAACCGGTGTCGGCCTCCAGCCTCTCAACTAGCATCAAACCTTCTACTCCGGAGTGCATGGACGGTTCCTCTGGCTGGCGGCAGCGTTGCCAGGTCTTACGAGAAGGATCGGTCCGGATATTCCTCGATTTTGTCGTATTCATTCGGGATTCAACCGACTTTTAGACACCAACGATCCATAGTTCGGTATCCGGGAATCAATAGCGTTGGACCTGATAAACTATCGAATCGTTTGGCGGTTTGCATCATGTTACTACACACGTCCAGTTACTGGTGTGTAATTTCGTCTGTATTGTGCGGTTGAAAGGTGCAGTGATAAAGTTTTTCTTCAGCCGTTATCGATTGTAAAAGTAGGGAAGAAAAATCCCTGATTTTGATCAGACATTTCCTTGTTGTTGTTGTTGTTGTTGTTGGTGTTTGGCATGCGTGTTTATTGCAATGGTCAAACGTCACAATCTCCCGTCATTGTTACGCTCTATAAATCCAATCAGTAAGTGAACGTACATTGTGAAGCAATTGCGATAATTGGAGTAAAGATACCTATAGATGAATTAAACGGCGGTAAAAACGAAAAGGGATAATAAAAATCGTGAAAACGACTGTTAACTTTTATTACCAAAGCCAGATACCTGCTCACCTACGCGAGCGAAAAGGTGGATATAACGCACAGGTGTGGTGTAGTCGTTGCCTAGACTTATACCTGTACAGGAAACTACTACTATACAGGTGATTTTGTCGGAAGAGAAATATCATGGATGCTGTGTAGTAGACTCGTGGCGTGACTTACGCACTAAACCGCGTAACGCGCCAGTGGAATTCACGGCATGTTTTATTATCATCATCATTCGCGTGTAGAAAGTTGAGGCGTGGATTTCACGATATTCACGTTCATTCGAAGTCGTGCCAAACGCACGTTTATGGGAATTTCATTTTTTTTTGTGTTTTTCTTTTTTTTTTTTTATTCTTTCACGAAGAATCTCTTGATGGATGGAACGGAGTGATGACAAGAATGATGAAATATTGGAGTTAAGGTTGTCTGGTTGGAGCAACGTGGAAGTAGTTTTAAACTGATTTTGGAGAGAGAGTGAGAACACTCTAAACACCCTGTAGTAGTTTCTGCCAACGACTGCAGTCAGAAGTAAATTTAACGATTTCGTCCTCGTCCGGTAGCTGTACCTTGAAATACAGCCAATTTCTCAATCGTCGAAAGTGATGAGCTCTCAATTTGCACCAACAAGGGGCGTCAGGAGGTCGTAAAATTTCATCGTTTTATTTGTTTCTTTCACTGCGAGTCGTGACGTAGAGCAGTATCTTCGTTATGACGTGTCGCGTTTGACAAAACTTTTAGGATTCTTTATCCGGATTGAACGGATGCAGTGAAGTGCTATTAGGGAGCTTATTCGGGAAGCGATTTGACCGCGAAGCGAGTGAAGTTGAAAAAGTTGTACTTGATCACGTCAGGTGAAGATATTCTCGTTGATATGGAACGGAATGACGGCATTAGTGGTGCTGGTGGTATTGAAAGAAACATTGGCAATCCATCGTTGAATTCAACGAGTCACTCGTCGCCTCATCACAACAATCCGACTAATTCTGGAATCCTTGACAATCTAAATCAGGTATGCAATTTCGCACATACATATAGGTATACATACAATATTAGGAGTGCAGATCTGTGTTCGAAATTTCATCCAACTTGATGCAATTCTACACGCAACTCTTTCCGCGACACCAATCCCTTATTCATGCCTTAAAGACGAGTTTCTAAGGATTCGAGATAACGATACAAGCACCTTGAAATCCTGCGAGTCAAGACTCACTCGCTCGTGTTTTAGATAAGCCTTTCTTTCGGTCTCGTTGTTGAGCAGATTCTGTTGATGGTTGTGATCGCGAGGCTCCGGCACATGTACGGTGATTCGGAGACTCTTCAGAATGCTCGCTTTATATCAATGTGTGTAAATTGCTTCTCATATATGTGTGTACTACGAGTTTTCTACGACGAGCGAGGACCTTACTTGCGAGAAGGAACCTGTGCAACACAGAACCGAGCGACCCCAGGCTGCAGGATGCAGGCCGAATTCCACCGGACTGAGTCACGACTGGCGTCGTCTGTCGGTTCGTACGTCCCTCCCTCGGTTCTTTCGTCGGTGGAAAGGTCTTCGCCGTCTGCTATTTGTCTGCGTGCAAGTGTCACCTTGATGACAACTTTTTGAATTTTAACCTAACCGGTATTTTGCTTAAACGACGCTGAATCCGATTAACGTGGGTATTTTTTTTCCTTTTTTCTCTACCAAACACGTTTTATTTATCGATCTTCTTTTCTATGAGATTTTTGGTGATTAATTCAAATTACCTATATATTTTTTTTAAATTTATGTCGATCATAACAGATCTCGCTTATAACGATATAAATCCCACGCTTTTAATTACTCGTTATATATGTATACGTATACCCGCACCTTTACCGATACTCTGTTCATGCTGCGTAGCTCTAAGCTGCTGCAATGTTAGTGCCGTTGATGATTATGCTGCAGGTATATGGCAAACAAGTCAATTAATGCGCGAAGGACGATGTGGGTGTCGGTGCTTTTATATACATATATAAGTATTCATCGTCACACCGAGACGGTAACGAATCTTTTTATAGTCGCGTTGATATATTCTCGAGTGAAATTCCGACTCTTGTGGGTATATGATTGTAAATCAATTGGATTTTTCGACCTTCTAAAATGAAGCTTAATCATAAAACGAGTCTTTTCATCACGTGTAATCTACTCGGACCGCAATAAGTGAACCCCATATAACCTTTTCTATACTCACACACGTGTTGAACACACAGTAATTAATTTAGTCCATGAAGCGGAGATGAAATCGTAAATTCGTGAACGTGGCGGTTCTTCTTCGTCATTAGCTGAACGAGAAAAGCAGAGAAGAGAATAGGAGAAAAGATGATTCAATTTTACGGCCGATGGTAAAATCTCGCAGGAACATTAGGGTTGTAAATATGAAGACTCAAGAAAATCTCTATTATTATCACCGCCGTCTTCCGCTTATGTTAGCAATGAAGAAGGACGTCTGTAGCTTTGATAGAATCCAAATCTATTCGAGGTGTAACTTTTCATCGCTGTAAGGACGCTGGACATGTGCTGGAGTGAGTGAGACGCGTCAGCAGCTATTTGTCACACATATGCAAGTTCACTTTCTCTCTATCTCTCTCTCTTTCTCTTTCTCTTTCTCTCTCCCTCTCGAGCTGATTGCGCGCCTGGATCATGTTCCTTTTGTGATATTCCATGCACGGTGCAGTGCATAATCGGCGAGGCTCTCCTGCAGTATGTAGTCGAAGAGACGACGCTGCTTCAGGGGGTTTCAAGGTGTCCTCCTCCGGGAATCGATGGAGCTTTATAGTACATCTTCTCGACTTACCATAAGTCCGACTAGCCAAGCGGCCACTCCGTACCAGTGCATCATGGCGGCGATGACAACCTAAGTAAGAAGAGAAAAGAAGAGAAAAGAAAATTCACTTGCAAGGTTTCGAAAGTCGAGTGACCTCAAGCTAGGATGGATACTTAGCTGCATTCCGCAACGATTTACTTGTCTCTTCCCCCTTCTTCTTCTTCTTCTTCTTCTTCTTCTCCTTCTTTTACAACTCTGGCAATCGTGTCGTAGGGGTGCTTATTGCTGCGGCATATATACTTGGAAAAAGTTATTTTATCAAACTGTCTGTCACGGATCAGATTTTATCCATCGGGTCAAAGTTATTCTTCAGCATCTGATCTTATGCGAGGTTAAATTTAGTAACGTTAATGTAACTATGCAGGTTTGATAAAAGTTTGGCAAATTGTAGTAAATCAGAACATACATATATTTTGAAAATCTGACTTTTTAAAAATCATTCTCAAATTGTAAAAAAGTGATTAATGTTTTCTCTTCAATGTTTCGTTGGTAATTCAAATCTCGTTTAATATTCTATTCTAACATAAAAATTTTTTTTACAACGCATGGCTTATATCACAGGAGCTAATGTACCGTGGTGCTGATATAAATAAGCTTTTGCGAAAACTGTTCAGTAATTGTTTTACCTATTAGATTTATCGGGCGACTCAGCTGGCAGGCAAGCAGGCAAGCAGGCAAGCAGATCGGCTGCGCCCGTTTCTCTTATCATCGAGATCGTTAATATACTTTCGGCGCCTAATAATCTATGCATTTGCTAACCGATGCAGTCTCTGCAAGTGTGGCGAGGCAAACGGGTTAGAACGCCGGGTATTTTGATCTCACATATTATTTTTAAACAAAATTTAGTTTCTCTAATTGCGGTAAACTCGCCCTGCTTGTACTTTCGATGTTGTATATAAATAAAAAATATTTCTATATATACTCTTCTCCCATGTCTATGGGCTTTTGGCAAAACAAGCATCTTCTTGTCGCGTGAAAGGAATTTCACGTGTCTAGCTTCTTTTGCGTCATATTTATTATATATATAAAGATTTTTAAAAGGTGTATCAAAACGATTTATCATACCTTGCAACACGCTAACGTAATCCGGGGAGTGTAATATTCTGTCATATAAAAATGTGTGTTACCGCTACTCAAGATCTCTGTATTCTATAGTCGATTCTTGGCAGGTACATCAGACCGAACACGATTGTCGTTACAACAATACAGCGATTCTTGGTTTCGTCTTACGTATTCAATCCCCGTTTCTGCAGCCGTTTACATGCATACATAGGCACAACATAACCATAGGGGTACATTGAACCGAGAATGCGGTAGTTTAGCCTGACGTAACTCTACTTCTGCAGCCGTAGTATAAGATGATATTTATTAGAAGATAGATCTTTATTTCTTTACTGCTCAGGTAGTGATTGCAGTGCGGAATGCAAGTTCTGCCGCATTTTGGTCAATGAAATATATCAATGATGTGCTTTTTTTGAGTTTTAAAACGCAAAATTAAAATTATACCCTCGAGTAGAGGACATAAATTTAAATTAGTAAAACTTCTTTTACACGTAATTTTGATTTTTATTCTTCCAATACAGTTTCTGCGAAAAAAAAAGAAATTTATTTAATCACTATCCGCGCGCGAACAGCGTGTGAAAAGTAGAAACTTGGACGCGGATCGATGAATCTGATTTTTCCTAGGCTGGTAACTGAATGTACCGATTCGATCGAGCATTACCGCTAGATCTAAGCAGCTGTAGCCATTCTCACAGACTGCTTTTACCCACACGACGCGCATTCTGCCGTAACAACTGATGCCCTCGATTCACGCAAAGTACAGTCGGTAAGGCAGACCTCTGTTTTATCCTGGTAAAAAGTTTAACGTACATACTTCACGCAGGTTACATATGACTAAATACAACACGTATTCTTCGAGTCTCTCCCAACGTTTCCATATATTTATAATAATCATTTACGCCATTATTACAACCTCGGTTCCTAATCAATTTTTTTTTCTCGATCTCAAACTTTCAACTAATCAGGTTGAATATTGTCTTCGTTATATTGGTATTCAGGTATCCCCGCAAAATTTTGTTTTGCAATAACGAATCCATCGCTGAAACTTGTTCGACACGAATAATTCCAATGAATTTTTAGTATCGTTCAACCTTATAATCACGTTGCATTCATGGTCTCTGTTTAACAATTAAAGTTGCTGCCGGAGAACGATAGTTAAGAACGATTTCAATCAATTTGGCCAATTCCAAGGCGGTTGCGTGCGAACAAATACAAAGGCGCCATAAAACACACGAAGAAATTAACGGTCCCAGCTTTTTTTTCACCCACCCGGCTACTGAAATCACTCTGTTGAAATTTTTTTTCTTTATATTGGCTGCCAGCCATTCCTCCCGGGTTAAATTCTTCCCGTCGGTCCCCTCTGCTTCGCGTGCGTCGGTATTTGGTGTCGGTAAGCTCCGTTCTTCGGTTGCCTTACTTTTGAAGCATGACCTCACGACGGCCTTGTCTCCTTACTCCATCCCCTCCACCCGGCTCTTTTACTGCCCGTTCACTTTGCTTTCGAACGCATCGCGTCTCTCGTACTTACTACACGTTTTCAGTACACCGGTTCTCGTTTTACACGCTCGTGTCCGTGTGCCAATTGCTGCACGGATTCCATGTCCGATTAAAAAAAAATCAACGTCAAGGGAGGGATTTTATAAAGTACAAATGCAGATTTAGGTACAATGCAGGAGTTTGACGAACGAGCTCATCTCATCGACTTCAGAGGGGATAAAGAACTGGAAGTAACCAGTCACGTGGCACCTGGTCTTGATTTCATTTTTCAACTCATGTCAGAACTTTTTTCGAGCAGTGCACGCGTTGCTTTCAATTTATATACACGACGCGGGGAGTTTCTTGACCGGGATGTTACGCAAGTGCTCCGACTACCTGGAGTCACTAGATTCACCATTTTGCCTATCTCCTAAACGGTCGCTCGATGTCGTGACTCGTTACTTACGGGAGGCGTTTGTTCGTTACGTTGACTCGCGGATTCGCCATCGAATCAACGTTGTAAACAGCACAACGGACGTGCATTTTCACGTGGGAAAGTCGCTGGCTTTCATCTCGAAGTCAATTTGCACTCAGTAATAATGTAAACTAAAATGTCACATCATCATCATCATCATCATTACAACCACCATCACTCACTTACGCTCCATTTATTTTCATCACGAAACTCGATAAGCTTCATATGGATAACGCCGAATGCTTGTCCAGGAGTCCAGGAATTCACCTGTTTTCTCACACCCATACACACACACGTTCCTTTATAGATGACGAAGGTGCACTTCCCACGTATGCATGTCAATTCGTGATAACGTGACATTCCTTACACCCACAGTTGTCACTTGTGCCTACACACGTTGGTTTTTTTTTTCATACCGCGTTTCCAATGCGACGGAAATAACAATCAAGGTCTGAATACCTCACGTTAATTATCCGTAATTAATGATCGTTTCACGCATGATTGTTGTACCGTCGCATCGGGACATTCCGACCTCGATAATTGTATGAAGTAACCCCGTTGAATTATATGCGATTCAAATTTACGCCCCCGTCATATTCAGACTGCGTATCCTACGTGTTTTCAGCTGGTTTAAATGCTTGTCATTTATAGACTCAGAGTTCCGTATCACGTCCGGTCGTTTTATTCCATAAACCTATACTATTATTCCTCCACGGTTATTGGTATACCTGCACGAGCAACTTTCATGCAATTTAATATTACACAACTGCGTGTACTTTTTGTATTCAGCAGGCTTCTGAAATAGGGAATTGATCGGTTGAATCATCTCGTTTGTCTTGATTCGATAAATAATTGTTCGCTTTTTTTTTGTTTCAGGTAAGTTGTGCAAATTATCAACAATCAAATCATCACATCGATTAACAATCACCCAGTCGATCATTGTACTTCTTTTTGGTAAGTTGATCGCCGATATTCTCAACGACCGTGAATATATTTTTGTGTATTATATATGATTGCTGATAAATAAATGTTATCTTATAGTCTTGGAAACGATTGGAGTTGATTGCATGCGATGAAAGATGATGTTTTATAGCTTATAAACTACGAGATGGGCGAACTGACGTAAGTGCCTTTGATGTCACTTTGCAACCACGTACTTACTTCCACGTATCGCGACGAGTTCAATCATCTCAGCATATAATAGCTCTTATAGTATAGCTTAAGTCGACTTTTTGCTGATTTAGCTCTCTCTCTTCATCTCTCTCTCTCTCTCTCTCTATCTTTCTTGTAAAGCAAAGTTTTCAGATTATTATATATTCAATAACGCCTAACGATTTGGAAGTTTGATGATCAAACAAAAAAAAAAAGAGAGAGAAAGAAAAAAACATCCTGTTGATCGCCACATGAACAGCATCGAAGTATAACTGAAAGAACCTCGATTGAATTTTACTCAGACAACAGTTTGAACTGCTGAACGGGTCAATTTATATTTTTCGACCTGATTTTATTTCTAAACAGTTCAAACGTGACGAGCCGCACCCCGAGCAAACATACCAACATTTCATCGGACGTGAATACACATATTTGATTCGTTGACGAGTCGAGTACCCACCCAGAGAGTGTAACTCAAACGTGTCGTCGAGTAATCGATTAAAGACGTTCGTCGCGTTTCATCGTTTCGCTCTGTGAGAGTCAGTCCGAGGCTTTGAAAGGCGACGACAACTCGTGTCATCGATATTCAACTGACATGCCATTAAAAGACATCGTTCGCTCGTTCGTTCATCCGGTTGCGAAACACCCTTTCTAGCAATATACCGATACCTCATCTCATCACCGGCATCCGCTAGATCGTAAAAACGAAATTTTTTTACTCCGATTTACACGTTAATTTATATATATCCTAGTTGTTTTTTTTTTAAATATAATCTTTGAAACGGAAAATATAAATATCCATTGTACGATAGGTTCGGTAAAATTAATTGAAAGTATTTCAAATGTCAGAGGAGGTTTGAATTTCGAGAATTACTAATTGAATGAATTTTTGATATCGAGTAAAGAAAAAACAAGAAAATAAATTGAAAAAAAAAAATCTGTATTATAGACACCACGTGGTATTCGTTGTATACAGAATTGGGAACAGCTAGTTGTTATAGCGTTGTATTTGACATCGCGCAATGTTTAATATTCGTATGCTCTGTTATGTTGACATACCTGCACGTAACACCTGCTGAAAAGAAAAGAAGATAAAGGAAAAAAAAAACCAAGAAACGTCAGGAGATAGGCGGTAGTGGAATTTCTTTAGCGATGTTTATTCTGGGTTGGTTTTTAGGCATGCATACATACATATATCTACAGTATTCCCAATTGAAGGTACTGCAGGATGTTTACACGGTGTCGTCTCGAGAGCATTTACTTTCTATAATCATGCATATTACGTACATATGCACGTATTTCCCTTTAAAGAGACTCGTACTCTTTACTCCAAAACGAATTAGAATAGAAATTTTCTAAATAATGAAAAATTAAAAGGATGAAAATGTATATGCATAATAACTAAATGCACACTGCGTATAAACCTAATTGGATAGTAATTGAAGTAGAACTGAATTAATTGGACGATTAAACAAAATGAATTACCCTCTTACCGCGTATTGAACGAAGATGTTATAGCATATATGCAGCAGCAAAGAGCAAGAAAAAGGGTGGGAAACGCATGGATAGAAAGCCAGCGATAGGTAATCTTTATGGTGGCAACATAGAATTAAGTAGCATCCATCGTTACGCGGCTTGCCATGTACCGACACAACTAACTCTGCGCGTCCTGCATCCAGCAATCTTCTTCCTCTTCTTCTTCTTCATCTTCTTCTTCTTATTCTTCTTCTTCTAACGTACGTATACAAAGATTGTTGAAGAAGGGCATCTCGAACAACACCCGGTGGTGCTTGATCGAGCTATAGAAAACTTATAGGTGCTTGTCGTGCTCACCTCTAGTTATGTATACATATACCTATACCTACACCTACTACAGTAGCTTGGTAGTCATACGTATGCGGTAGATAATATCTGTGTAAAACCTAGTGACGCACATGCGGTAGCAGCATCAGCAGCGACTCTGTACACACCTAGCCACCATTGACAAGCTGTGAGAACCAGGATTACAGAGTAGAGATGTACTTAGGTACACTCGGTGTGTGAGATCTGCAGATAAACGACCGAGGAATCGGAGAAACCTTCTTGTTTTCCATCGTTGTGCACACAATTTTTGAAATTATTCATGGTACTTTCGTGCGAGACCCACCCTTTCATCGCCTCATGAGCAGCTCTTACATTTTTCGATTCAGACCACCATGCATGGCAGCTGCAGGAGAGTCGCCAGAGATTTTCAATTCGAACTGTTCGCATTCCAATACACCGAGTGTACTCGTCTGTACTGTTAATGGCCTACGGGAGTGGAGGAATATCTGGGTGAAGTGTGGCGCGGTACTGTACCTACTATACGTGTACAAGATGATAAGTAAGGTAGTTTCTTTCCGTTGTCAAACAGAGATGGATCTCTCTCTCTCTCTCTCTCTCTCTCTCTCTATCTCTCTCTCTCTATCTCTCTCTCTGTTGTATAACTCGTGGATACAGTAATGCGCGTAATTCAAGTCTGGACCAGTCGTCCTGGGGAGTTTTCACGTCGGATTACCCGGACCGGCTGCAGCTGATTGACCTGATACATAACATCGCGAGATCCATATTTGAGTCTCTTCCGCAGGCATGCGGAAAAGAAACGCAATCCTCTACGGGAGGTGCGGTTATTTTTTGGTCACTTGAATTGGGATCAGATTTTTGATCTTTCTGTTTCGTTTTTTTTTTTTTTTTTTTTTTTTTATTTATCTACTTCTCTCTTCAATCGACGGTATAATTTTTTCGCCCACACGACGCACCGTCACTATTCTCTGAAGCTTTTCGAATTATGCGTATATTATGATTATTATTATTACAGTCGTAAATTCTTCTCGGCTTGACGGTAAATTATATCTTGTATAAATTATTCGAGTAAGTGACTCGTGTCGATATACCTAAATAGTACAAATGACAAGGAGAGAGAGGCAAAGTTTTTTTCGAAACATCACGAGTATATAAACTTATAGGTGCTGAGCAAATCTATTCTTCTTCTCTTTCCCTCTTTACACCTTTTTCTCTCGAACCTTTTTCAAAATTCTCCTCTTCCACTCCGAGCCGTAAACCGAGGGCAGCTTGGAAGCTGGTTAGTATCGGCTTTGACTGGTCGTGCCTTTTTGGTTCCTTGGTGCACGTTGTACGCAGACAGATGCCGAAGGTATGCAAACGGTGCAGACATAAATCAAAACTTAATTATCACAAAACCATTCCGAGCGACGAGAGTACGAAGGTGTACTATACTGATCCGTCTCTGTATATACATATATAGTATACGTAAAGTTGCTGTGGCGACGGCAAAGTCTTAACTGCAATACAACAACGACTGATAACTGTTCGAGAGTTAATAGAAGCTGAGTCTGTCTATCTACTAGTAATCGTTGCTAACTGCATACTCTAAGAGTCAATCAACGTGTGTGTCGTTGCGTTCCAGGCTTGATGAAAAGGAGGAAAAATAGCAGACTGTACGTACTTTTATTTATATTTATTTTCTCGAACCTGCAGACGATTCCAGTATCCTGTAAGGACCGATTAATTATCGAATTTAAAGGTCCTGCAGAATCACTGTGCGTTTCGCACTTTGCCTCTTGACGTAATAAGCACGGTATGGCAGTGATTGTAAGGATTAAACTCTGTGAGTCCTCGTTTCAAGCGCACCTTGTATGCATACGCGTTCACCATAACGCTCACTTCACCGTATCTATAACATACTGGATATATACGTTATTCATAATTGACCGGCTGCAGGTGTAATTTGTCCGGTATTTATAAGCCGGCAAAACGTAACTGGACTGTCGCAATCATTAGCGCCATGGTAAAGCATGTCCGTGACGTGTGCGGCACGTTTTCATCATGATTTTTTAACGGCTGCCACGCTTTATTCGGTTTCTTTTTTTTTTACGCTTTTACTTTTTGCCTTCTGTTTACAGGCGTTGGAATTCGGTGACATCTTTTCTTCGTTTTTTTTTTTCACCCATCGTTTTACTGAACTTTACGAACCAACCGGTGTATTTAAGCGCTATAAAACTTTCGACCATTTGACCGGATGAAGGCGCTAAGACTGTAAGTTCATCCGGACGTTAGATATCCGATGGTAAATCGAGATTGAACTCGCGTCCGTGTTGACTTCCGGTTCAAGTGCCTATTTTCTATTGGGTATGCATATTCATTGGAATTCTTGTATTCAGAGAATTAGAATTTTTGGTATTGGCTGTACAATTTCACACATTAAATTGCATTAAATATTTAACGTTGCAGAGATTTTCCGAAGCTTTGGAAATTCTTTATGCGTTCACGTTATTTTCTTACGTATAATTTATACAAGCTTTCACGTCGGTCTCGAAGACTTTCGAAGACCGCGTAACGACGTTGTGCACTAAGTGTTTCTCGAAAAGACATGAAAATATACTTTGCAGTCATATTACCAACAGAGCCGCCTTATATTTATACGAAACTGTTTTTAACTAGTGCTTCTACTAATAATTCAAAACTTTATCTCCCCGGCTTATGGGTCATAATAACATGGCGTCTATACGTTCCTTACTCCGTGATATTCGAAATTCGTTCGATCAACATTAAGCGAGACTTTAAACTTGATTCGCCAACTTTATCTGCTTTTTTTTTTATCTTCTCTTTTTTCACTGTTATTACATCAGGAATGCCTAGGTGCGGCAGTCTTGTCGCGACCGGAAGCTGATAAAACCTCAGCTCGCCCGAATTCGTTAACGTTTTATTTTTCCTGACCACTAACCGACACCTGCCGACTGCATTACTATATACGTATTTACCTGCATATCCATAAATGGCAGCAAACACCATTTACATATAAAGAAATAAAGAAATGAAGCACGAGTGAAAGGAAGAATGAAATTTGAAAAAAATCATATGGTAATGATGATAACGACGGAATTGCAGTAAACCCTGTTCTGCATATTACGAATATTCCGCAAACCGATGACGTGACGCCGGCCGTGGCGATTATACATATATATCTATACGTATATACTCGAGGAATCGTTGCGAAACCTGCATCGCGGGCTACAGGTTCATTATATATATATATATGTATATACATGTGTATAGGTATATAAACGATACGTATGCGTTTAAAGAAATTCCGATCGTCGCCGGAGATAAACTCGATATATTAACATATCATGAGACCATCTCTTCTGATCTCGCGAAGACCGCAGTTTGGTATACCTGAATATATTTCACCGTTCGTATATTGGATTTTAATTTTATTTTGATACGGGCGTTTATCTGATCTGTGCACAGCATACTTGTATGAAATTATAAAACGATGGCTTATCGACGAGAGCTTCTGGTACTACACATTGGTCTTCAATTTTGTCGGACAACATGCAGCTTCTCATGTATTTATATGACTCCGTTTACGCGTTACATTACGGACGACAACTCCGATGTACATACATACATATATGAAACAGCAGTCCAAAGGGTGATAAATTCAAACGGCTACCGTTACACTCTATACCAATGAAAATTTGAAAGCGATACACGAATTACAGGCTGTTGGTTAATGGGCCAATTCAGCAATGGAACGATAACGGCAACCGGAATCGGGGAAATACTAGGCCAAGGCAGGACTTTGGGCCCAAACTCATGTCCGACGTCTCGGACCTACTATCGCATAAAATACGGAAACGGATACACAAATAACGCAGCCTCGTTGGCCGCGATACAGAATATCTGGCTTTCATCGCGGCCATGAAAACTCGTGGTGACGACCTGCACGGCGGATCGACGGACGGTGAACTCTCACGTCATTCGCAAATCTGTTCACGTACCGGCTCTTTACATGTGACTCCTTACAAACACCGACGGCACATGCATTCGTGGCATCGCCTGTTGGCTCGTCTTTACGCCCAAAGTGAAAGACCACGCGTGTAGGACTGTCAAGACCCTAAGACTGGCTTAACAGGCTAGCTCATCTCTCCTACGAGGAATACCAATTCGAGGAATGGGTGTAATAAGGCGCAGCGCTGGCTACCTCGGTATGTTCGACTTGTAGTATTTTTTCACTTCTTTCTTTATGCCTCGGAGATAACTCCTTTCAACGAGTGACCGCATAAATGCATCATGAAATTCCGGAAACAGAGCTCAACGTGTCGGGGAAACTGTGGCAACGGTATGTGAAGAAGGGTCGTTGCGCTTTGGTATTGTGTAATCGAGTAAGATTTCTCAAAGAGATCGAACGTTTTTTTTATAATTTTTGCAAACTATGAAAATCGCTTCGCAACCGCGTTATGAAATCAATTATTAACGGTTCTACATGGTGACTCGAGTCATGAATACTCGAAATTCATTCGCCACCGTATGACTTTAGGTTATCAATTTTTATGACCACCCTGACATTTTCACTATCATCTCGCGTTCGCCAACGCCTGTTTATCGTTGGTTGCGATGATATTGAAGAAGCATTCTCAAACGAAGATTACATACTTTGGAGCCACATCGCCTGTGGCCAACTAACCGATGGTTGGTGACGTTGTAACATGTATGTTACACACAGCTTGCAAGATTTGGTGAAATTCTCGCCCACGCTCCATTGTCTTCTTGTTCTTATTCTTCTTCTACTCAACTCTCTTGAGCCTTGTGACTTAGTGCCAACTGTCAAGGACCGAGAAGCGTTACATCGTTGAAATCTAGCCAACGATCAATCTCTCGCCTGTTACCGTCTTCATACGTTATATATATATGTATATACTAAGAAATATACGCAATGCGCTAAATTGTACGTAATATAATATAACCACCGCCGGTATGTTTGCGCAATTTTTTTTTCTTTCACCTAATATGATGATCGGTCATATACAAACAAAGGTTCAGCCTTTTTGGCAACATTAGTAACTAGCTGTTTATGGTGCGATAGTTGTGTGAGTGAGTTATTATCTATATCTTTTTGTTTTTTTTTAGTCTATTTCTTTTTGAATAAATGCTAACGTAGGTCGTCGACGATTTGCCAGCTTTTTAAAAATCGGTCGATCGTGCCGTTGTTTGTACTTTAGAATCGAAACGCACCGGAGACTCGGAGTGCAGGAGTCCTGGAGTCCTCCATCTACTCGACACGCGTTGTCTGACCACAGAACCGTCTGTCGATCGTTTCTACTTCCCAGTAGTCTCAGTCTCTCTCGAGCCACCGAAGCGAACGGTTCGGTATCGCGCGCTCCTCATTCACGGTGCCACGTGCTTGATACGGAAGTGACGTTGAGTGGTTAAAAAATTCGTGATAAATTGATTTTATTTTTTAAGGTAAAAATTCGATAAAATTTTTAATTTACATATTCCCGTTGATAATAGATTTTTTTTTTTTTTTTTTTTTTTATATGTTTCAATCGACAAACAAATGAGTAAAATTGAAAAATCGACAGGCGTAAAATGAATAAATAAAAAGTCTTGAAGTTGAATAAAAATATAAATTACGAAAGGAAAAATTCTATTGCATAGGTTTGAGTTGTTAAATCTCTGCACTGTGAACAGCAACGTTTCGGTTGAGTGATAAGGTAATTTATTATCCACGCGTAAACTGCTCGCAGCTTTTCACTGCAAAACGTCATTCAATCTGTTTAATTTATTGGTATTGATTATCATTTCCTGGTTATAAAACGCTCGCGTTATTATGTAAAATTATAACGCGGAGTGCACATATAATAACTGTGCCTATATAGATACGTAATATATACAAAATTTGTAAAAGCGTGATAAAAGGAAATTGTTTCCGGTATTTACAGTTTTCACGGAGGTATAATGCACTCAGGCAGACGAACCTCCGTGCAGTATTGTTGCATCATGCTGATGAAAAATGACCTTTAGCTTACGCAATTGTTTGTTGTAATTGAAACATCGTTTGTGAGAAGACAAATTTTTTTTTTCATCGCATATAATAAATTTTTATTAATTATTCACGGTATTTTACGGTGATAAGATTTTTCTCTTCATTCAAGCTGTGTGATTAGAAAAAAAATTTTGACCAATTTTAAGGGTGAAGAAGTCACGTGTCACAGTCTCTTTGGTTGAGTGTTATTTTTTCACTGAATTCACTTTGAGAGTATGGTTTTTTGAATCGTTTTCGTACCTGACGTATTTCTCATGATACAATCACGTTGGTTTTCGGGATAAGAAAATTTGAGAAGACTCGGAGATTGTCAGACGAATATTTCTCTAATTGCCATTAGAATGTAAAGAAATAAATCACAAATGTCTAGATACTTATTTAACGGTATTTATAATTCATGCACGCGTTATAACGATGCTACTGCACTTTTGATTATACGGAAAACCACCTACGCGCGTAACCTTTGAGCTATAGGATTAATTTCTCTTCGACCAGAAAGTGTCTTCATATTTTCAAATTTACCTACTTTTTCACGATGATCGTTAATTAAAAGTTAAATATGACAGCGATCAATCTCACAACTGATTGTCTGCAGCAACTGCGTATACCGTATACCTACGTATAAACACGCCTGTTTATAATAACTTTTCAGTAAACAAAAATCACCGTGGGTGTCGAGTGAATGCCGAAAGAGTCATTCACAGCTCTATTACACTAGTGAGAATTATGCTAATGGGAAATCTCTTGATATTTAGGATCGGCCGTGTAGGCGTCTGGCTCATCCACGATCCATCCATCATCGGTCCTCCTCTTTTTCCTATCTCAATTCGCTCGGCACACGCCGAGGTGCGATTTCACCTGGCTTCGTTTTCTATCCTCATCATGACTTGTATCCTATTTTATTATTTCTCAGACAAACGTTGTGCGATTTTTTCTTTCTTTTTCTTCTTCTTCTTCTTTCGTTTCTCTCCATTTTTTTTTTATTGCTCGCTGTCCGATCGAACGGTTTCGCGCCCATCGATTGTTATACGCGATTTATATCGTTGCGTTGCGCTGCAATATCGATTAACTTCTATTCCTTAATTATTCATTCGCTAGAAAGAGACAGAGATGGATGCACGAAGCGAACGTCGACTTAATTATATACTTTTATAACGTGTATTCTCGTATGCTCCGCATTCATCGACCTCCTCCAGCTCACACTCCGACTCAGTCGCTACTTACACAATAAATTAATTATATGGCGCCACCCGTTTGACGGATTCTCTTTATACATACACACGTCTGTAACATACAGGGAATTCTGAACCTTGGGTGGTTCACCTCGCCTATTATACAGATATACTGTATATATGTATATATATATAGGTAAAAACATCGCCTCTGGGATTGGAAAATTATTCACGTTGTAAAAACTAATTCTATATTTTAAACAATAAAAATTATTGCAAAAGATTTTGCGGTATTTTTTAGCCATAGAAGAAAAGCTCTCGATATAGAGAAGCTAGAAATCGTTCTTCTCCTTCTTCTTCTTCTTCTTTTCCTTTGCTTATTCTTATTATTATCGATGTTTTTCAAATGCGATAAATCGCGGCTCTCCCGATGGTGTGCCGAATTTATTTGGCGTCAATCTCTGCCCTGCGGGTGGCGTTGCTCAATTAATAAGCTAGGATTAACGGAGATCAGCATGAATCAGGCGCGGGCGGCCTATACGAATATTCGACTGCTTGAGGGCTTCGCAGGCTTCGAAAGTTTTATCTAAGAAAGGCGTAGGTATAATAAATATACGTGTTGTAAATATTATCAGTTTCTCTCACCTGCAAACGAACTTATGAACAAGATTTTTTATACCCCTCGTTTCTGATTTCACACCTACGCGTAGGTGGCAGCA
The DNA here is from genome assembly GCF_021155765.1 of Diprion similis. Lineage (NCBI taxonomy): Eukaryota > Metazoa > Arthropoda > Insecta > Hymenoptera > Diprionidae > Diprion > Diprion similis. The sequence goes on along the minus strand of NC_060116.1, from coordinate 12,932,943 downwards.
GGCCTTTTATACCCGTAGGTATTGCACACGATCAGGCATGTCTACGACCTTCTTCGAAGGTTGTTGTAATTTATAAATATACGCTATGCATAACGAATTGTCACTAATTCTCATACATTCGAATATCTTTCTAATTGATTATATAGAAATCTCCGGCTATTTTTAATGCGAAATATTATTTCACTCCGCGATGTAATTAACACCCATCAAAATGCCAATTAGTCGGATCAACAGCTACTATGTAAATCACTTTCAAGGCCGATCAAATTAATCCGATTATCATAAACTTGGAGATAATATTATAAGCCACATATTATAATAATAGGCGTTTATTCCATGCACTGCATAAGCCTTGTCTGGATGAACCTAATGGTAATTTTTTTTTTCTATTTTCTCGCATCATTGATTAATTGTTTAGATATAATTAATCATCTTTGATCACATCATTCGGTTCGAGATTTTTTTCAATATTCCCACGATCTTTTAGTTCAAAGTGAGAGGAAGTATAATCTTGGGTTGCAATACGATTCTCTTTATATCGACTGACTCTACATTTCTTGCGTACATTAGGTGGAAGGAATTTTTCTTCACGAATCATATTCTTTCTCGTTAAACTTTAACTGAATATCTCTGTATAGGTTTCGGTAATTTGCATCGCGCCACAATTTGTCTAAAACTGTTGGAAAGTTGTGGCGCCGTCGTTTATTTTTTATCTATACATACATATATATATATATATATATATATATATATATATATATATATTTATAAATAACCATGAATAGAAAATTGACTAGAAGAGTTACGATCGTGTAATACTTAGACACAGCTGTATACGTAAATTCTAATAAGTTGCGGTTAATTAATCCGCGTCCTTTTATGCTTTTATTCTATTTTAGAGACACTTGGTTTTGCATTAATATAATTCTTCCTAGTGACTAGACGGTAATATATTACTCGTTTAAAATACACTGAGTATTTGATTATAACGGGTGAAATGTTAGACGGATAAAAAATGGCAATAAGGATTCTTCTCGAGATCCCCGCTGCAGGATATTTGCACGAACAAGATTATAAAGACTCGGATAGCGCGCGTTTATGTCATAATAACAATCATGGTCACGTCCTCATCACGTCACTTTTTACACAACGTATTTGTTGGCCTATTTTTAATGAACGTAATCAGCCTTAATTGGTCGGAGTTAAATAAATTGCTCGATCGTTGTGCCAATGAAACGTCCTGCAAACCGGCGCAGATAAGAGAAGCGCAGCTTTGAGAGGCTGCGTCGAGACGTTGCACTTGGCCGGCTGGCTTGGCGCCTTTCGTTGCATCTTCTTCTTCTTCTTCTTCTTCTTCTTCTTCTTCTTGTTTCCGCTTGTCTGTTTCTCCATCTGTCGGTCATTCGTCTGTCTGCCCTGCAGAGAGACCCTCTTCATCAATTTCTCTCTTGTTTACACAGACGTTTCTCAATTCCTATCTCTCCTGACTCATCCGATTAACATTCTTGCAATTAGCTCGTCATTGTCATTATTAGTTGCTTAGGCAACGGTACAATTAACCAATCTCACTCGAGTCATTAACTAACTGCAGGAAAAATTTCACAGCTTGAATGGAGTTGAGAAAAGTTTCTCAAAGTGTACATTTATTTCCGTTATTTCGTTCGATATTGTGATTCAGTTCATATAATAAAAATTTAAGTTTATTTATGAAATTTTCCAAATCGATATTTTTCTACCCATAACCGGTATCTTGCATCTTTTTTTAGGTATACTATACGTATGTGTATTATATGTATATGAATTCCTGCAATACCACAGAGGGCACGGTCAAGTTTAAATCGTTTAAACTTTTCGACGTTGCTGCTACGTAATCCTCTCACTGAGGATTTAATTGTCCCATAACGCCGTACACTTACTTAAATTAACTGGCCGCACTCTTCCGATAGTCGTGCAGTTTAAACGACCACGCGAGGAGTGGGTATTAAATAAAGTGTGCAAAATTGAAACTTTAAAATCACTCTGATACTCATCTATATACATATATACAAAGAGACAACAATTATAAACAACGTAAAAACAAATAAGTTGATCGTCATTCGTCAAACCAAGGAGTGAGTGAGTACCATGTGACCTGCTTTGGAACCAATTCATTCATCATCTTCATCTTCGATTTGTTTTGCGTAAATATTGTCATGCGGATCGACTACAACGAAGTTGCCCAGAAAGAATATTTGGTAAGAATAAATATTATTATATAAAATTTGAATTTTTTTTTGTTCTTCTCTTATCGTACCGCATTTATTAAGGATGTCGAAACCGTGCAGTTGTTCAATCGTTCCGCCGCCCAAATATTTTTTACCTCGATTAATTGCTAATATCATGATTATTGAAAAGAAAAAAAAAATGAATAATTGAATTTAACGTTTATAGACGGTTTTCGATTACCCTTCTGCAACATGTTCGTTAACTAGTAATATCGTTAATTACCATCGTCGTTAATAATCGGCAGTTCGGTATCGTCAAGAAACACTGATGTTTTTCCTTTTCTGCTCTTCCATTTTTTAATCAGATATATCACAAATTACCGATGCTGTATACAACGTGATCAGTGCTCTGCCTCCCGGATCTTGATATACGTATAACGTATTCAATTAATGGTAATATCAAACGAAGTCAACAACAGTTATCATCGATTATCCGTTCGTGCGATCAGGCATATAGTTATTACTACAGGCAACAGGACCACCTGTTGGTTCACCTTGCATTACGCTTCGCTGAACTTTCTTCTATCTATCCTTCTAACGTTTTATGTTTCTATCATACTTACTCGCGCTTGTAATAAATAGATTTAACGAACTAACGCGCCTTGCTACTCGAGTTTATATTGTGTGAAACGTTTAGCCACGTGCAAGAAATTGCTTGCACTCTATGCGTATTTATACAACTTATTAACCAATCTCCATCCAATTTTTACGTTTTCGTTGTATATCACTTCTCAATTACTTTCTTTCTTTCTTTTTTTCTTTTTACACGCTGTGTCTGCATACCATTTTCTTATCGCCGCGTTTTTGTTCCACGAATATTCTAATCACCATCCTCGATGCTCTGTTATGTAACCATTTGTAGTATACATGTATCTTCGCGTTTTAATTAGTGTTCAATTAGACGTATATAATAACAGTTAACGAGGCCGTTTCAAATTGCGTTACTCGTTAACGGTTTCATTACTTCTATATTATTTATTTTATAATATTTCTCAAATTTCTCTGGTTTCTCTCTACTAATCCTCTCCCGATCTTTCCTGGTTCTCGTCCGTTGGAAAGGAAAAAAATGATCCGATCTATTGTTATTCTAATTTCCACGGTATAGAAGCTCGCTTTCTCTCCCTTAGATGCACTTTTCTTCGTTATTATTTTTTCTAATCACGCGGCGCGTTTCTCTCCTCTTAACCATTAGATAATAGATAGATATCTATGTATTACCTTTCTCTAACAATTTTTACTTCATTCGTATTGCAATCATCGTTCTATAAAATGAAGAAAAAATTTCACACTTTTTCGTCAACCATTCAATTCCTCGATGCTACCCGATGCAAAGTGCAGGCGAACGTGTAATTAGATTCTTGAGATTAGCTACAAGTTTAAGGTTAATATATTATATATTATATGTATACATATATATATTTTTTAGTCGCAAGGCTACTCGCTAATTAATCCCAGTCGAAAGAAGAAGAATAAAAAATGTATTATTGCACGAATAGGATGAAAGAACGAAACGCCAGGATAGAAGGACGGGATTATTATATGTGTGTATAGTGAAATAAAAATTCTCTCACCAAAAAGACCTCTCGAGAACGAGGGGAAGAATAGAAACAAAGAAACCGGATGCCTAACGAACCATTTCGTAATCACCGCTCTTCGAGGTTTGACCTGCGGAGCGTTGCGTTCTGCTCACGATCAGCTCCGGCACGCCTGCAGTGCTAACCCAATGAAGAACAACGCCTGCAAACAAGATTTGTATGTTGGGTGGTAGCCCAGCAGATGTGGTCTCTGGGAACCTTGCCCATGGTGCAGTGCGGCTCTTTCGGTTCAACGACAGGTTCGGACACGTCGGTGGAATGTTCGATTTGTCCGAACCTGCAAACCGCCGGACTCCCAGATAGATCTGGGTCACCTTCTTGGAAGCTGACCTGGGACGTCCATGCTTCTTACCATTCTTGTTCTTTTTACCCCCGTAATCTTAATATCTTAACGCATTCCGCACTCCGGAATTGCTGATTCTAATTTTCTTTGAAACGAAAGAAGAAAGCCGTTGGGAGGGGGGGGGGGGGGCGCAGATAATTTAGATTCGCTGTTATCGCCGCAGCATGACACGAACGTTTATTTGTTATAACTGAGTGTCTGCGTTCCTTTCTAATTTGTCATAGTTACTCCGATGAGATAATGTAGTTATCTGCAGATAATTTTTTACACAATGACGCATATTTCGTTAGAAATGAAAATTGAACTGATTAGTCGATGTGCGTGGCGTGGAAATTTTTTTTTTCTCTCAACTTTCCCGAATTCTTTTCACTGCTCTTTTCAATACGAAGAATCGTTTATGATCGTCAAACTTGAGAGACTGGAACGAGAAATTCCGTACGCTTTATACGGATCGGATGAAATTACATAGAATCCTAATCCATAATTTTTTATTAAAAAATTGTGTGTCATTTGTTCTTATTATTACTTTTTTTTCATCTTGCTTCGAAGATGCTTCATTGCGCGCTGCACGACTGCTTCAGGTTGAAATTGGTCTTCTTCATTTCTTCGTTTATACGTCATCTATACACCGCACGATTACGCGATTATTGAAGTCTTCAAAACACACGTTTCGTGAATAACGACACCAGAGGTACGGTATTATATCCTCGTATATAATGAGGCCTGAATAGGATGGTTATTAAATATTACGGTGCCCTCCTATGGTACCTCTGTTGTACCTTTTGAAATACATATCGCGTGTAATATACATATATGTGTAATCCTCGTAATCGGTTTCTTGAAAGTTTTCCACTATCACGAAACTCTATATATAGCACGTCTTATAACCCATCTCACGTGGTGTTTGTACGCTTGGTAATGGCAGGAGTCAGCCGGGTGTGTAGTGGCCGTATAATTGATACGTTCAAAGCTGAAAGAGGCTCCGGTTGCGGTTGATTCAGACAGACGCAGACGCCTTCCTCTTGGAACAGTGACTGTACAATATACACGAACGCGTTTCTGCCGCGCTTTATAACTTATAAGCGGTGAAAGGGAGGCAGTCTCTAGGCCCTTGAGTTAAATGCTAAAACACTCGCACTTATCGCACCGTCAGGATTCTATATCTATACTACAGACTACCTGCAATTGCTATACCCATACGTCCAGCCCATGGGTGCGGTCGATTTTAAGCATTGGTACCCATGGAATAATGCGCGCTCTTCAAAACGTGACCCTTTGGTTTTATCGTGTTTTTTTTTTTTTTTTTTTTTTTTTTTTCGTTATCCTTTCAACCGATCCCGATTCTTCGTGTGCCACACAGAGATGACCAGGGTGCGCCTGTTTCGACAGCCGCGTTCCATCGAGAGGTACTTTGACCTGGATTCGCGATGTGGGAGAACCGCGAATGGACGAAACGCCCGTCATCCTGCGCTGTGTTATAGTCGTTTGCGAAATTTCGAGTCGGACGAAAAGTCAACCTCGCAGATGTAGACGAAAGATGATTCGTTCTTTCCCGAATTCAATTCATACGCACGGAAGACGGTTTGACATCAAATATTTTACTTATATGGTATAAAGTTACGAGAAGGTATGGCCTTTTCTTATATACCGAAGGATTTAATCAATTTATGTATGGTCGATGAACATGCGATTACTTTTTAACAAAATGCGGTGATATTTTATCGAGTCCTTGCTCTCCTGTAAACGCTAATTGCAGCAAAACAAGGTGATAATGCCAGCAGCTGCTGACTATGTAATCCACGTTAAGGTATAACCGTTCCACTGAGTGAGCATGATGCAGATACTCACTGAACTGAATGAAAAGCTGCTGTATATATGATCTATAATCTCGAGAGTGGTGCTTGATACGGAAACAACTTTCAAACGCGATGATGAATATTTTTATATCAACTAACTCTCTGACTTTAATGTTTATTTTATACGGAGACACTTTTCTTCCGGCGTATAATATTATTTACGTTGGGAAATTTTGAATATTTAATGATACATTTAATGATACAGTTGACTTGCTGCAGAGTTTTATAATTGTTACAATTCTTGCTGATTTAAAGTTCATTTTCTCAAAACGATTCTTTTCCTTTGAACAATATCGTGTAGAGAGATGAAAATATATGTACTGTAAATTCATATTGACTCACTGCCTGTAGTTAAAAACAGTAATAATCGATTCTTTCCAATGACACTGCGGTTCATTTTGTGAAAAGTAATTTTTTTTTTCTGTATATGTTTATTTTGTCTTCACTTCGTAGACGTGCAGTTAAAACTAGTCGCATACTTAAGTCAGGGAGAATTGAGGTCTGAATGTCGTGCAGAGAGAGAGAGAGAGAGAGAGAGAGAGAGAGAGAGGTAAAGGCTCGTCGGACAAGTCAGTCAAGATTGCTTCTATTTTTCTTCTCGTCTTTTTTTCTTTAGTTATTTTTTTCTTCACCCCGCGGGCAAAATCTGATGAAAACGAAATGTAGTAGGTAGCTGGTAGGTACTCAGACAGCCCGGATAAGGAACGCGTACTAGAGATACCCTATTTACATACATATTCGTACAAGGTGTACATGCCACGGTGTAAGTATGCACCCATGTAAACGATATGTATTACGTGAGTTAGTAAAAGAGAAAGAGAGAGAGAAGGAGAGTGGCCAACACCACCTCCAGCCAACCAGTGTATGGAGAGGCCACGAACGCTCGAGCGATTCCAATGCAGGTTGCCTTGCCGCGTCCTTGTCGATTTGTTACGTCATCGGACGTTGCCTTTTATAAATTCTCCCAGTTTACTACCGTGACTCCGATCAATCGACTCACAAGATTATTTGCTCTCTTGTCTATTGGTTATAGAATCTAGCGAACACGCGATCCTGCTCGACTGCAGGATCACACTGATGATAAATGCTTTTCTATCATTTATACATCGAATGGTCAGCACAAGATTTCACACGACTTGAAACGGCTTTATCACAGTGATTTCAAACTTTTTTTTTTAACACGTAGGAATCTTTTTGCTCGAGCTGATATCAGCTCATTCAATCGAAGATTTCGTAGAATGTTACACCATGCTTTCGATGAATCACTGACTTCTTGGTTATGGTGGGATGTTTTAATATCCATGTGGGTGCTCCGTTCTTTAACCTGGCATTAAGTGAACAGGGCGGAGGGGGAGGGGGTATAATCGGTGTCAGAAAATCAACGATCAAGATTCTGCGATCAAAAGAAGGAATGGAAAGATAGGCACCCGTCTACCTGGATGTTGATGATGATCCTGCTGCTGCTGCTGCTGCTGCCGGGATATTGCGCAAGGATCAAATCGTGCGGCGGTCGGCACAAATTATGGTTATGCGATTCTCGCGTCCATCCTTTCCTCCGGAACGAACGCGGAATTATGAATTTTTATCATAATATACCCGATCGTGGGGGAGGGGACGGGGGGGGGGGAGATTATTTCCAATAGGACCTATGACACTGGGTTATAATAATTCTCACGCTTTCCAACAGCTCGTCTCTGTACTTAATAGTTCTTTTTTTCTTACACGATATTTAAGTACACCTATAACAATTGCAGGAGAAAATATAGATTTTTTATATTATTGAAAAGGTTTTCTATGTATTTTACTGTTTTTCTTCTCTATGGAGTGTGATTTGTAAAAATGAGCCAGCTTATACCAAATCTTGCATATGATGGAAAATATAGCGCATTAAAAACAATTGCGCAGTGAGTTTGCACAATCTTCTACCATTTGAACACGTACTGGGTGTGGACGCCTTTTATTCTCTACGTGTAACAAGCGCTAGAGCGAGTGCACACCTATGTATGTACTAATAGACGAGATGGAGGAGGACGTTGGACGGGTAATGTGGGTTAGGATACTCCCGTCTATCCATTGGCTACGTAATCTTGCACATAGTGAACGATCTCGACCACGACGACGAGTGTACAGCTACATAACAGGAACGAAGAGAAGGAGGAGGAGGAGGAGGAGGAGGAGGAAGAAGAGGAGGAGGAGCAGGAGGAGACCATGAGAACTCCTCGCTGAGAGAAAACACCCTCGCTTATGGGATCTCGAGCCTCGACCTTTTGCTCACGATGCCGATGAAATATAGTCGAACTGCAACTTCCACGGCTTGCTCCTCAGACCGAGGAAATATTTACACGTACATGGTGATCACTTCGAGCTTTCGAGTTGTTTAATGATGCAACGACATTTTAACGGATTTTCGCCGTGGAATAACATAAGTGATATTGAATTCGAAGAAATTTTTTTATCCAAATATAAAAAGGACCATCCACCATTAATACAAGTCGTTAACGTACCTAAGTCACATTCAGCAAGCGTCGTTAGTCAATGAATATTTATTATGTCATGCCAGACACTTCATTATTTTTATGCATTCTTACCGTCGGACGTGTTTTTTTTTTTCTTTTTTTCTTTTTAACATTCCATTTTTTGCACAGTCAATCTGTACAATTTTTTTATATGCCACAATGGAATTAGTTGCCTTGTGTATAAGAACAAAGCAAACTAGGTTTGAGCTTGGTTTAGATTCACTTTTTTATTTAACTTGATTTTTTTACAGCGGTCGACAAAACACAACTATTAATATTCGCCTCGATCAATTATCTCGCCAATCAATCGAAAACAACAATTTTGATTTGACGCGCGGAATGTAAACCGGTTTTTATCCGAATTTGAGGTGTGCTTGATTATGATTTGTATAAAAAGTCAAGTTTGCAGAATTTCTTTTTCATCGTTAATTATTGCACGGTTAAATTGATCGATCGATTCGTTTATTACTCAATAAATCATGTTTTCACACATCCATCGAAAAACCATCGAATCGGATTAATTATATTATCGCCATTACATCTAATTTATTTCTACTTTTGATTTTTTCGATCCGTATAATGGTCAGTATGTGATATAGATCACAGTAAATTTCATTGTCAGTATATATGTATACGGCTCACAGTCAATGGGAATTCACAATCTGGGTGTACGGAGCATCAGAGGGGACGGACATAATATCCTTCTTAGGGCCGCTTTTCTAGGTATTCCGAGCCCTGCAAAAGCCTCCGCCTCCGCCTCTCCACAAAGCCAAAGTATCGTCTTACCTACCTGGCTCTGACTTATTGTGTTTAAACCGGGACGACTAGGACTGCACGAGCGGGAAATATACGAGTTCGTCATGCAATGTTGAATTTTCCACACAGCTTATATTTACCCCGGGGGTGAAGTCGAAGCCCAGAGTTCCGGCACTAGGAATTTACTATTATTCTCCACGCAATTATGCTATATTTATCGTAATAATCGCAAACGTCGATTCGCTCACTGCAGACAATCAATGCAATTATATTACAGTAAAACCGAGGTTTAGTGAAACGCATAATGACACGGAAGCAGGGAAAGAGAAATAGAAAGAGAATTATCCTTTTCTGAATTTCCTGCGTCAAATTCATTTTCCAAATTTAATGAAAAACCAACTAACCATTTTTCGGAATCGATCAGTTTTTCCCTCTATACAGTGTATGAACGACGAGTCGCATGGTGAGGTTTAGCCAATTACCGTATTATCGATCCAATATCATTATCACCATGCCACCGCATAATGTTATACTATCTATGTGTATATACGTGTAGGTGAGATTTCCGCTGACGACGCGCTTCTTCGAATCTAAATGGCCTGATGGATTTATAGAATATCTTTTTTACCTTGACGGAAGGAAGCCCCCGGTCTGCATGAGGTTGACTTCCGTTCATCTGGCTTCTGCTTTGATTGGAGTTCGGAGACCTCGACGTATAGCCACTTGGATATACCTGTTTATTATGTATTTATATACCGAACCTACCAGTGAAAATAAGCCACCTTGGCGCCTACGGGCAGGCAACCGAGCGTTACAATTTCGTTCGTGAAATGGAAAATTGTAAATCCGGTTGACTATTTGTAGGCGCCAAGGTGGTTTGTTATCACGTTTATATTCGGTATAATATACCGAGGCCACGTATTTTTTCACACCGTATGACAGGCTTGAATCGATCACTTGATACAAAATTTTTTTTTTTTAAATCTACTACGTAGATTTTTTAATGTTAATACACTTATGCGTAGAAATATTTGCAACATGTTTGACGGATTAATACGTAAAATAACAAGAATGATAGTAGCAATGAAACTATTATTTATTCGAATGGGCGCTTCGGGAGTATATTTTCCTAGGCTTGTGAAGCTGCGTGCTGGACCTATTAATATACAAGATCATTAGAGATCGTGTCGTTGTCTCCAGGGTACTGCAGGGTAGTAAAGTCCCGACTGGTTCATTAGGGCCGGGTCTCTCACTCCCTCTCTCTTTCTCTCTATACCCGGCTCGGCATCGTTTTATAAATTTATACCGGCAGCTAACGCTGCACTTCCGGCGTAAAACAATGTCCGCCTGCTGCACGTGTCCCGGAATACTTAACGCGCGATAAGAGCTAATGCGCGCCTGCAACAACGCTGCCGAGTGTTGACTGCTGAGTGCTGACTGCCAGAGAGGGTTGAAACTCTATTCTTATTTTTCTTACTATACCTCTGAACATCTGTTGTTTGAACTTTCCCCAAGTACGTGAAAAAAAAAGTTTTTGGGCAAATTGTCGAGTTGATTCGTGGCCGAGATGAGGAGGATGCAACACGGTGCATTACTGCACCACAAAGCCGAGATCACGATTTCGGATACGTTTCGGACACTTACTCGTGTCGTAGGCGTCAACAGAATAATACAGCTCTACTGCAAACGTGATGCTGAAGTATTTTCACTCCGGGAAAAGCATTGACCTGCCCATTACCGTTGAGGATCTCGTGCGAGTCGTCAGAACGTCTCATAATAGTCTTACCACGCAAGTAGTTGCTCTTAAACGTGTACGTAATGAGCGCCGAGCTTACCTGCCAAGCATTCATTTTCAGACCAGGATATTCCCACACATTGCAGGTGCATTCAACGAATATACAATTTCGCAAATACTGACGAAGACCAATGTCGCCAAAATATTTATTTTGTTGCAACCTGCGCTTGTGCGTATTAACTAGCAGCATGCTAGAACAGTCTACATATACACGCGTGCACTTCAGAATCGAGGAGAGAAACTCGTCGCGCAGACCAAATTGAACGGTAAACTCTAACCGTAACGCGGTACCAAGAAGGTATATATCCAAGTTTGTGTGTCGACTGGAATTGCTGCTACGCGTGGTTCACCTACTGCATGATCGGCTTTATCAAAGCTGTGCGTATCTAGGACTACTTTTACTCTGCAGAGTTTCTTGCTTCCGTCTGCAGCAGCGCCTACGCCAGCTGCTTGGACATATGCACAGACACTAATCTGACACCCTTTTATCGCGAATTAATATAACTCGATTTGCACGTGTTTCTGTATACACTTCATTTTACATTTCTCATGATTCCAGACTTGAGAGAGTTAGTTCTATACAGCAAAGATGCTGGAGTATTATAGGTAGGTATGATATGGCCATATCTTGCTGCTCATCGTCAGCTTTTAACACACAGTATGCAGTATTGGGTTCACTGCTTCAACGGTAAATCTTTCAAAGTTATTTTCATACGATTTGAACGTTATTATGCTATGGGTACGGTTAGTGCAGCTGAGTGTCCACTTCGTATCTCACACATTATGGCATGGCGGTGCAATTACAAAACGCGATTCGATGTCGTGGCGAGCCGGGCCAATTAAGTCTCGTATGTCTCGACCAGAAGAGAGACGGCACACGCTGTTGTGGGTGAAATCTGACCATATAAACAGTCTTTGTGGTATCCAGGTTCACCGCTCGTTCGACTCACAACATCCATGTGAGAAAAAGTCACGCGTGTCGCGGAGATCAAAGCCAAACTCATCAGACTCCGCATGTCACTGCGCCTCATATTATTCAGCCAGGTGGTCCAGGTCGAATCCATAACGAATAGCACCCTTGATCGTGATATCATGAGACAGTAATCCGTCCGCTTTCAAGCTAGACATATAGCGCGGATTTTGGACGAGACTTGGTCGTAAATGCAGATGTCACGGATTAACTCGTATGGTATTTTATAGAGAGTTAATATTTGTGTATCTCAGTTCTTGAAGTCATGTCTGGATAACATAGTGCCAACCCTTGCCACTGCAAGTCAATTTCAACTCACTTATTACCAGAAATATCAAGCCAAGTACAAGCTGGTGCAAAAACGAGACAGACCCTGTGCATATGTTGGACGATTTACACTCAGGCAGCAGCAACAGCAGCAGCAGCTCATTTGTTGCAGTTCATGATTATTCGACACCACGTGCAGCGCCGGTAGCTCTACGCCACAGGATAATGGGTACGGAATGAAAAAAAGAAGTGGCGGAGAAAATGATAGTGGCGATAATCGCAGCAACACGTGCAGCGTATTCGTCTGTATCCCGACACCGTCGCTGCCACTGTTGGTAGTTGCTGTTGCTGCAGGCTCCGAGAGCCTTAAAGGATCAGACATCAGACGGTGACCATGCACGCTGCTGCACGTGTTGGCCAGATGCGAGGGCAATATGGCTGCGGTTTGTATGAATGTGAACAGTGAACACAAGCAGCTATGACGAGGCTCTATGATGACCCAGGCTTGTCTTCTCGCCCCGAGGACGAGGACGACGACGACGACGATGACTAGGGATCGGTGTCCACAATTGCGACGTACTTTCCCACGGCTACAATGACTCTGCTATGGAGGAATTCTCCGAGATTACGGAAACACTGCTAGTCGCATACCTGTATACACATTTACAGTACGCGTACACGCACGTATACCCTCAAAACTTGACGATTTATATGTTACCACGCAAATTACGTTCCCTTATTACATGTCGTCGTGTGTGTGTATGCGTTGCGTGATACAAGCGTTTTGAAGTTCAGGGTGTAGTAAGTTCACCAAGTTAATGACCATGCACCATACAGAAAGCTGTTGTGCCAGATGTCGATCTAACGATCACGATAGATAGTTAGCTAACTTAATCTTCCACACATTACTGATTGTCAAGGCAGTGAATAGAACAGTGAATATATATATATATATATATATATATATATGTATATGTACTCACGGTTTGTCGCATGATGATACATTAAGCTCTGCGACCATGTTATGACAGACCTGACATCGTTAACTCGATTATTTTTTCGTCTTCTCTAGTACATTATCGTCAGCTCGTTATAATAACAAATTCTTCAAAAGCAAAAAAAATTTTACCAAATAATTGCATATCGAAGGAAATGAATTTTTCCAGTATTGTAAAATGATTGCCAACAACATTCCACTTGACGGCGCAAATTATCACCCAGACTATGATAATTGTAAATTAGATATCTCAGCGTGTGGTTACCGATGGTTACAGCTACCGTTGCGATTGAACGTTCTATGGCGGTCGTTTTGCAACGGGGTCATAACTTCCGTATCTGTTCGCCGTACGAACAAACAACTGTGTAATTGTACAAAGAGACAACCGAGGGATAGAGACGAAGATAAGGGAAGAAGAAAAGAATATCTCTCTCGGTATTCATGCGGTATATGTATTGTAATATTGTATCCGCTTTTGCCTCGCGTGGATCATATCTTGACACGTAGAAATCACAACCGAACAAGATCTATGTCTCACTTGAATTTCTTTCAGGCATATTTTATCTGCGTGACGCACGTTTCTTCTTTCCTTTATCGTGGAGAGAAAAATAGCTTAAAAGTACGACAAAAACAAATATATATAAAAAAAGTTGAAAAGTTTTGACATTCTGAAAGGTGATGTACGCATAACTTGGAATTGAGACGTTAAAAAATTTCGGTGTGACGTGTTCTGGTTATTATAGGCGCGTGTAGTTGACAGAATGGGGGCGTCACCGCATCGGTGTTACAAAAATATATATAATATTCTGTGTTTTTCCGTCGTTTTAACTTGGACACCATCAAACTACGTATATTCATACTTATATGGTGTTCTCTTGTTCTCGTTACACATAATCGAACATTCACCACGTCTTGAACTTTAAATATATTCTGTATCTGTATTCCGTCCTGTGTCTGATAATACACTCACAAAAATAAGCACCTTCATCAATTAATGATGTCTCAACTGTGTATTTACGAACGCATACCGACATAGGAAGAATTTCTCGACACTGCAGTTTCATTGCGGTGGTAAACATGAGTCCGGTGCTATTATTTGAAAGACGATCTGAGAGCTTCACTAGACCCTGTAATCATCGCATTCCCGAGAAATCAGTGTCCTACACGTATTACCATGTTATTGAGGATCGTTTATTGACGGTAATAAAGTAATCACCTTATAGCCTAAAATTTATTTAAACCAAGAATCACTGTGCCGACATGTATGTATCCGAATCACCAATCACTTGTAAAACCCCTTTGAATATGGCATGCGTAAACCCGATCGGATACCCGATAATCATCGCTGCGTATACGGAATACATTAGGTATTACAGGAAAGAGGTGAAACTATGTTCAAGGATTATAAATAATCCAGATCATTTACTGCGGTCACATTTCCTACGTACATCGTAATGCTTGTGCGGCATGAAACACCAACAACTAATGGAATTTTGCACATATTATCCTCGTGTTGTGCATTTCTTTATTTATTCTCGTCTTTTTCGTCATACAATTAGTACAACCAGGCTTGTTCGTATCCCTTCGCATATATTGCATACAGTACAACCTACCAACTAGACGTCCACATGTCAAAGAGCACGGGTGTATTATACATTTTTATTTATTTATTCTTTTTTTTTTTGGAAGGTTGTATTCGGTCGCGTCTCCGAAGAAAAGGGGACTGACTGACTAATTGACTGCGACTGGATTGTTTCGGAGGGTTTATCTTTCGTGAACTTTGCTTCATTTTACTCCTCTACACTCGTACAGTGTATGTATGTATGTATGTTCGTTGATTTATGTTATCAAGTTGGCTTTACTGCACGCATGACTGCTGGATTTTATTTAGAATGTCAACGGTCCCACCCACCGAATCCTCTTCAGAGTTTCGAGTGTCGGTTGTTGACAGATTCCAAACCCAGTCATGGCGCCTGCAATTCAACCGTCTCATAACTAGAGGACCATCCTCAAATTTTTACGAAAGAAACACCGGAAGAAGCTTACGTGTTGCTGGAAATTTATAATTACTCGAAACGCTGCTTAGTCCCTGTAATTGGAACATATAAAAACAAAACTTTCCCCTGTTTGGCAAGAGGAAGGATTGCAAAATCTGAGGATTCGCGTTCTGTTTAAGTACTTGCAAGAATGTTCTTTTACAAGCAATCGACGGGTTCCTGTTTTAGTTTTTACATACCTTGGAGAACGGATAACGCCGAAAAAACTTGCCGGTTCACGCAGCTGTTTCCTTGCAGTTAAATTGAATCCATTAACACGGCTCATTGAATATTGACACGGAAAGAAATTTCACACAATATCTGTACGCTGGATTTACGTGCTCGGTGGTAATTATTATACGCACGCTACGTTCTTTTTTTTCTATTTATCTACTTATGTTTGATAAAACTACTTGAGTGTAGCGGTAAAATTTCTTTGGTAGCTAATGTTCGGGATTAAACTTTCGAAACGTAAATTTCAATTGGCAAAAAATATTGCATCATTGGGTTACTGTACCGAAAAGTTGCCACTTATTAACTGGAAATATCATCTGTTCTATGGGTAGCCGGTAACGTTTACAGAATTGTTATTAGTTTAAAATTCAGTTGAAATATCTGCTCGTCGAGCACTGAATGAACTTTGAACCGATGTCTTATACACCACAATAATCCTCTGGAATTTCAATTAACCGAGCTGTATATTGCGCCTTCTTTAAAATGCTTAATAAATATTCCGTTGTAGTTTAGACCTCCAGGTATGTACATATATATATTCTAGCGTGATAAATTCTGCACGTTCTCTGCAGGGAAAAAATAAACAGTCCTGATACATTTGTCTCCTTAACGTCATAGCTAAAAATATCAAATTTTCTCATCACAAATGATTCAACTCATAGATCGTAGTGTGATAAAATAGAGGAAAAAAAATTACAAGATTTAAGGAACTGTTTTTACCACTTTAATAGACGTGCAAATATGTATGGGCGGAATTCATGAGAAGCGGGTATAATAAAATCACCAATTTGGATGGTGAATCGCGATCATCACCTGCACTGGCTAGTCGATACAACTTTAAATAACGATAGATAGAAAGTATTGGCTGAACGGATAAGTGGATTTATGAGATACCATTGCGTCAGTTTTGTAAAAAAAAATTTCTCATGTAAAACTTCGTGGCCAAATTCGGAACGAGTAACATTAATGGTTCGATTTTATGTTTCAGGTCGGAGACAGAGGATGGGAAGTTCATCATGTTACCGTAACCAGAGTCCCCGGTTACGGATTCGGTATCGCCGTCTCCGGGGGCCGGGACAACCCTCATTTCACGAACGGAGATCCCGCGATCGCAATTTCTGATGTATTAAAGGCCGGACCCGCCGAAGGAAAGCTTCAGTAAGTCCATTCATCGTGATAATACCCAGTTCACGATTTTTTTTATCGGTTTAATAGCTCGGCCGTAGTTGAACGGGTTGAAATTACTGAATTGATATTCTCCCCGTAAAGTATACCGTTAAATACGCCTCTAAACCACTGATTCCAAGTTATTGCTGCTTCTATAAGCTTCGCCCAAGGCTTTGACCTGCAGGAAGATCTTTCACGGAGTAAACTCTGAAACTCACCCCGGGAACATGACCAGTTATCAACTGAATGTAATGGGACTTCACTTCTTACCGTGATCTCCATTCCGCCTTCACCTCAGCCTTAGCGTTCCTCGGTCTCGCGGATGACGAGACTTACGAGGCAAAGAGACTCTAACTTACGTTAGGCGTAGATCCGTTCTCTCGACTTCTACGAGCGATAAATCACTCCTTCGATCCTTCGTAACATAAGTTTTCTCTCGCAACGCTGTGAAAGATTTTTGCAAGGGAAAAATCGTTTTTAAGACGATACTTTTTCACCCAAAGCTTGTAGTAGATCTGAAACTATTCTCGCAATATCCGTCATTATCAGTTAACCATATTACGTTATACATTTTCCACAGAGTAAACGACCGCATCATATCCGCCAATGGCGTTTCCCTGGAGGGTGCCGACTACGGAGCCGCTGTTCGCGTCCTTCGAGACTCTGGATCAACGGTCCTCTTGGTAGTGAAACGACGAGCTTCTGCGAACGTTCCTGGATCTCCGGGCACATCTGTACCACAGAGTCATAGATTAACCTTGACAAGGAACAACAAGAAAGACGGTAGGTGGTAATGCCATTGAACGAACAGAGTAGAAACTTCCACTCGAGTTTCATCCCCGTTAAATGATCTCTTGGAGCTCAACTTCTATCTTTACTTGTCCCACAGATTTTGGAATCATCCTAGGATGTCGTCTTTACGTAAGAGAAGTAACGCGCGAAGGTACTGGAGTCCGACCCGGGGATGTTTTGACCAGAATCAGCGGGGTGGCTGCGGACAATATGAGCCTGAAGGAAGCTCGGAAGCTGATGGACCAGTGCAAGGATCGACTGTCGATCGTCGTTACGAGAGAAACCCCGCTCCCTGCGCACTCCCACCAGCCCAGCAAAGGCGAGTCGGGCGAGTATCTCTCCGCTGCTAGTTACAGTAGTCAAAATCTCTACGTACCACCACCTACAAGGCAGCCTATGGAAGACAAAAGTAATCTCGCACCGAGGGGACGATCAAGGGGACCTCTTTTAGACGTATCACTTAGCCAGCTGGATCTACCCGCTACTCCGACGGTCGATCCTCCCAGGCCACCGCCACCCCGGCCAGAAGGTAAGGCATTAAGGCTGCTGGAGAGTATGTTGAATTTAATTCGCCGGTGCCAGTTCTATTTATATCATTATTCTCGGTTTAATTTTACTTTCTTGACTTGCAGATTATTACAGTTCAAGGAGGCAACTTTACGACGAGGATCCTCTCATTCAACGAACAAAACAACCCATGTAAGTTGACGGAATGTATTAGCGAATTAAAAGTGCACTGCGAACAGATGCATATGCGTTCTATTTTCAACTAAATTGCATTTTGGTATCACATATACAAATACAAACATCCAGAAGTGCAGTTCAAGCTAGCATGCGATTGTTGATTTTCTCGCATGCTTGTTATGTATGGATCTCGAGTGTTCGATTGAAAATGTAATTGCAGTGTATAGCTACAAAAAATTTCATTACTTTTAATTCACAGGCCGGATCCAAGGTTCATTACGTTCCAGAAGGAAGGATCGGTCGGGGTTCGTTTGACTGGTGGAAATGAGACCGGGGTTTTCGTAACTGCCGTTCAACCGGGTAGCCCAGCGTCTTTGCAGGGTCTACAGCCTGGTGACAAAATACTCAAAGTACGGTTATAAAATAGAGATAGTATTATTCAAACGCGTCTAAGATTATTCTTGTGAAGAATGATTGAAAAATTTGATAACCGTAATCTGTGAAATGTATTGATTTATTTTCATCTTAATCTTTAAGGTAAATGATATGGACATGAAGGGAGTGACTAGAGAAGAAGCAGTACTCTTTTTATTAAGCCTTCAAGAACAAATCGATCTCATAGTGCAACACAGGCGTCAGGAATATGACCAAATTGTGGCATCTGGAAGGGGCGATTCTTTTCACATTAAGTAAGAATAGGTGCATTCATTTGCACGTTGAGATAATTGATTAAGTTATTTGAGTATACATCTAATTTACTGGTTTTTCGTAGGACTCACTTCCATTATGAACAGCCTGAGAAAGGAGAGATGAGTTTTCGCTCTGGTGACGTATTTCATGTCGTTGACACGCTACATAACGGAGTCGTAGGCTCGTGGCAAGTATTCCGAATCGGACGAAACAACCAAGAAGTTCAGAAAGGAATAATACCGAACAAGGCACGTGCTGAAGAATTGGCTACAGCTCAATTTAATGCTACTAAGAAAGAGCTCAGCGCTAGCGAAAGCAGAGGCAGCTTCTTCAGGAGAAGACGTGGTAGTCATAGGAGATCTAAATCACTTGGCAGGGTGTGTGGTCACTCTATTATACGCGAACTACAAGTTTTTGATTGTCGTTTTTCACCTGCAAAATCTGAATTGATATTTTACCAAATGTTGCTTGCTTACAGGATCATTGGGACGACGTTGTTTTCTCAGATAGCGTAAGCAAGTTTCCCGCTTATGAACGAGTCGTGTTGCGACACCCGGGATTTATTAGACCTGTGGTTCTCTTTGGGCCCGTAGCTGATCTCGCTAGGGAAAAACTACTCAAAGATTTCCCTGATAAATTCACGTCTCCTCGTAAGTCTCCTGTTACCAGTGGCAATATATTCTTTATTGAAAATTTAAGTAAATAATCCTTAATGACGTATAATTACTTTCCAAATGGCGATTTCAATCATAGAAATGGAAAGTCAGATGGACGAAAGCAGCGGAAAGAGCACCAAATCTTCAGGAATCATTCGATTAAGTGCCATAAGAGAAGTAATGGACAGAGGAAAACACGCGCTGTTGGATATAACACCAAATGCCGTCGACCGTTTGAATTATGCTCAATTTTATCCTATCGTAATTTTTCTCAAAGCGGAAAATAAACAGACTATCAAAGAAATGCGTGCTGGGATACCAAAGTAAGTTTTCAACTGAACTTGTTTGGCAAACACATTCAATTTTTGTATTGGGCTTATTTCACGTCTCTCTTCATTCAGGTCGGCACACAAAAGCAGCAAAAAGCTACTTGAACAGTGTCAAAAATTGGATAAAATCTGGGGTCATGTATTCAGTGCAGTTGTTACCCTGACCACACCGGAAGCGTGGTACAGAAAACTCAGAGAATTGATAGACAGACAGCAGCAAGGTCCTTTATGGATGAGCCAAACCAAGGTGAGGTTTTTCGCTCCAATATGCCTAATCTATTGTATTGTTCTGATATAATTTCTGTGTAATGTGGCATTTGAAGTGCAGGGTATTGAATTATTTCAACGAAAAATGTGAATGACTCATATTTTTGGTATCAATCAGCTATTTATCTCATGGTTCTATCTAATACTGCACCACATGATAATGTTAAGAAAAAAGACAGAAAATACCTTGATTCAATTCATGCATGAACATGTAACCTGGAATTTGATTGATTGTATATTTATATTCTTTGTCTGGGAGAACAGAACTCTGAGAGAACAGAAAATCGTATGGCAGAGGAGAAAAATGTTGCCACCTAATTACTATTTATCATAGGTGGCGAGAAATCAATATTCATTGCTTTAAAACTTACATACAATTCTAACGGAAGTATAACTTTGAATATTATATTACCTCTGCATCTATCATCAGTTGGAAATGAAAAATTTGTTTGCTTTTCAAATTATTGTTTGCTACTGCAGGGTTGTTACAGCAGCGTTACTTTGTCCGGGCGATTTTCTGTTATCCACGATTATTCGTAAAAATGCCACAAGGATTATTTTGTGTAATAATAATTGATTTTAGAAAATTTATGGTGTTGGTTGTAGCCAATAGAGATGGTGTCGGACCTGTATCTTCCACCTTACCATCCCTATCGTCCGCCAACTCCTCCACCATTTCGTGACGCTGGGGCGTATTATGAGCATAATAATAATAGCATCAATGTGCTGCCATTGCCGCCACGTCCTCCAAGTTCAAATCGCCTATCTCCACCCTTACTACCTCCTCCACCTTTACACAATTCCACAAATGTCATTCACGAGCAATTTTTCGGCTACGTATAGATCCCTCCTTGTTTAAACATATCCTTTCCTGTAATTTGTGTATATTCAATGTTTTGTATTGTTTGTAGTATGTGTTATGATAATTATTAATTGGTGCATGAAACCGTTTAATTTGTGACTGTTGGCTCGTATTTGATTCCAAATATCTGATTTGTATACTTGAATGACGTGTGAATTTTGATTATTTGTAGTAAAACTGCATTTTTATATCATGTATCTGATAAATTACTCATGATTTGTCACGTTGCGTTTTTTAAATCTATTTTGCTACATAGCCATGACGCAGTATAAATCAATTATTGGTTCGTAAGTAGAATTTTTTTGTATTTGTTCATTCAAATGGGCAACAAATTATACACACGCATCATGTCAAAGCTCTCTTTACATATTACTCATTTTATTCATGCAATGTTGAATTGAGCGTTCTTGAATATTCTAAACCAGTATTGAAAAAAATTGAATTATTAGTTGAAAATATCAATTTTCTCTTCACATATTTTCTGAAAAGCTTGAATGCTCTTTGATAGACGTGTGAGGATTCATCACGATATTTCTGAAATTAGTAAATTTATATATCTTAGATTTTATTATATTACGGAAACAAAAAATGATAAGAAGATCAATGTTGTAATTGAAAACATCGAATTCACATTTCTGGTAACATATTTAAAAAACAAAATGCCACATTAAAGTATAATTACACTTTGTTAATAACCACGTGTAAGCTTGTAATGTATATGATATTAATTCGCACTGCCGTATTGATTCCGATTCACAATTTTGTTGTACTTGTCTTATCCCCACTGTTTTGTAACGTTGCAACACGTGTGTTCTGTGAGCGTAGCCGGAAGAGGCCCTTTCGGATGACTTCCTGTTCCCGATGACTTCTCGCCTCTCCTACGCTTCCTCCCCGGAGAGTGACCTGGAGCTGAGCCCTGCTCCTCCCCTCCCTGGTGCTTTGGGGCCGCCAACTAGATTGAAGAGCAGCTCTGATCCAAGCATCGCTACTCAAGACGACACCAGTGCACCACCGCCGTATACTACCAATTATCAGGTAATCATTTTTAAATAATGTAGCATGCACACTTTCATGGTTTTCATACCATTGATAGTTCATTGTTCATATTTGGTTGAAATGGTGCAATTTTTCCAAATCTATAGGCCTTTGAACAGCATAAGCGGAGGTCGCAGGGGGGGGTAGGTGATAGCAAATATGGTTTTTCAATACCTGGTCAAACCAACGATCAGTCTGGTCCACCTCAATATCCTGGGGGGCCACCTCAACCGAGATCACCACACCAAGGACCACCTGATTTACCACCTAGAGTAGATCGCAATGTAAAACCACCAAATCAAACGCAACGTGGGACTGCTGGGCGAACTGCCCAGGAGAGACTTGCTAACAAGACTGATTCCGTCCTGGATATGGGAAATTATATTAATGCTACTCCCCATAGAGCCAATGCAACATCATCATTAGAAAGAGCACAGCCAAAAGCGGTAAGAGCCAGATATTTTCTTAGTTTCTTGGTATTACGTTCTTTTGGGAATTATTTCTATTTATTTCAAACAACTTTCATAACTGGGTCAAGGAGTATTACCGTGTTTTCAATTTTCAGGGAAGCTACGATAGTATGTCTTCTTACGATTCGTATAATAATACAAATGGAAATGGCACGTATACAGCCACTAATCTCAATACATCAACTGGTCGACTAGGACCAAATGTACCGGATGATTTGAAGAGCGGTGGAGTTCCTGTTTCACCAAGGGCTCACGATCCTTACAGATTCACAAGGTCTACAGCACAGCCTATTCCAGCTCAAGAAAATCAAATACGTACAGATTATGCCAAATACAGGTGCGCAGATTTTTTCTACCACGCTACCTTTAAATTGTTTTTTCATACTTCTAATGAGTACAAGTGAATGCTTTAAGTTTTAAAATTGTCTAGACCAAATGATTTAAATTTCAACTCTTTCTACAGGGTTGTTCGAAAGCCTCGATCGATAAGGAGAACTTGTAGAATATATATTTCCAAAAGAGATACCTTAGTTTGAATCCACATCCGTGTATTTTATCTGCCACGTATTTTCATTACCAATTTTCGAAATTGTTTTCATGCTCCCCTATCCTAGTAAGCTAGATCTTTGCTTTTCCCATATCTGTAGCCGGACAGGAGATTACAAACCCGCTGTTCCACCCCCTCAAGGAAAGCCCAGTGGTTCTTACAAGCCAATACCACCTCCGAAACCCAAGAATTATAGGCCTCCACAGCAGCCTTTACCTCAAGATGAGACAAACAGCAGCAGTTTGTATCAGCATGCCAAAAGTTATTCCATCGCCACATCACATATACACAATGGGGTAAGTTGTCGATATTTAATTGAGTTATCAATTTGTCTACATTCTTATTCACATACTATAATATACCTTTTGTGATCGATGCAAATGTCGAAGTTCCTTGTATTTTCCTTTCGATATGATTGATTAAATTTGGATATGGCAAACTCCGGGTCCAAACACTATAAATAGTTGGTAAATACATGTAAAAGGCGGTCGATCCTTGGCAAACGCTTTTATGAAAATAACATTAATACAACCAATTTTAGGCTGAAAATGGCAGTAACATTCAGCGTAACAGCGGCCAGTACTACTACAACATTCCTCCACCTAATCGTAATAACGAGGGTTACAACTTGAACTCAAATCACAGTCACAGTCACAGTCACACGTCTCCGCCGAACCACAGTCACAGTCTTAGTCACACGCATCCTCACTCCAGCCCTCCCATGACGCATTCCCACAGCAACAGTGCTGGACAAATTAACATTGGCCATGCACACAATCGCAACAATCTCAATCATAACGGACACAGTCACAGCAATAGTCATGGAGGTGTTACGGGGAATACGGGAAATGGGAACTCGAGTCACAACAACAGGGAGCCCAACGGACTTGATCTAGCGGGAAGCAGAGAACAGAGAGGCAGTGCTTTCGAACTATACAGAAAACCGTTGCATCATCACAATGTAAGGTATGAGCCATCGTGTCATATCCCTTCTCGAACGCCAAACGCATACTGTTTCTAACAAATATTCCCCATCCCTCATGCAATTTATATAACTGATACGAAAATAGACGATTGAGATTATCAAGTAAAACGCGAAAGGATCCTATTATTTCACACTAATTCATTTGCCGAAATTCTGCTAATACTTGTGCAAAGGGATGTTAACAAAGCTGGTTTAAAACTCTGCATTCATCAGGATACCAATAACGACACTGCATTTTAGAATAAAACCGAGGGTCTGTATGGCAAAGGGGATTAAGTCGAGGGAAAAAATTCACAGATAAATGAGGAAAGGCTGGAAAAATGCTTTTCAAATCTTCGATATCGGTGAAAATATGTAGGATGGTTCTTAAAATGATATTTAAGTGTATATTAATCATTCAGTAATTTACTGCACTGAGGATTGAAACACAATAAACTTTTGACTTGCAGTTTATTCTGAAATTAACCATCCTTTGGTCTGTTGACGTGACGTACATTAATCTACTGTATTTAAACAACATAGAGACATATACAAACATAATTTACTCATTCGTTTTATATCCTATGATTTTAATTTTCTTGAGATTTCTCTAAATTATTCAATGTATTTAAATATGCTAGAAACAATGGTAGCATCTGTGATGCAATATGCTGAGAGCCTAATAGAAAACAAATCTATTCGACCTTTTGTTCAAAAATCATTACCTCATGTTCCTATAGTTAGTGCTTCATGACAATATCAGAGAACAATACGAGAATTTTTTTCAACAAGTCTTCGACTGAAAGAATAAACTGATTTAATCTCTCTTTCCGTTCAGGCCCTCAACGACATTCAGACTAGAATAACACAAATGTAACTAACAAATGTGACGGTGATGGTTGATCATAGGAGACTGGGGGTGGCACGGGGTGTGTTCTGTAGCAAAGGTGGTGTTTTGGAAGGACCAGGGGGTGTTACACTCACGGTACCCCCTGGCGCCTTACCGCTGCAGATACAACAGGAAATCTACTTCTCTGTAACAGCTCCACGTATACTCAAAACGCATAATACCTCTGGCCATTGTTCGCCCGTATCACCACCCATGCATCACGGTGAGCTTATCAATACCGATATGTGGAGATGGAATTCAGTTGACACATTCAAATCGGCCAATATCTCTATTAGATCAAGTTTGGAAATGATAAGAATATGATTTTTTTGCATGCCACATATAAGTTTTACAGGGTGAGTTTCCTCCGGGGTTTGATCTGCGAGGGGCTTGGATATGCTGAGATGCCGCCTTCTTCTGTACATACACGTCCGCTTGAATTTACGACATTATACGTGTGAACGTAAATAGATTTGGAGATGAGAGTATCTGCTCTATAATCAATTAATTACACACTATTATTCTGAAGCGGACGAGTATGAATAGAATAAGGTGGGGTCTCAGCAGATCCAAGCTCCTTCCAGATCAGACCCTGGAGGAAACTCACCCTGTATGACTCGAATTTGAATTTGGTAATAATAGGGAATATTGTTACAATTGCAACTTGTGCATCACCCAAAGTCCGATTAACAACCAAATCCTGAATACACCGTAATTTTGTTCTGCAACCATATCGAATGACATATTTCACATCGTATTCTATTACCCGAGTATAAATGAATCTGTTATGCCATATCCAAAGAATTTTTATACACTAAACTCTGATTTACTACTCGATTGCATAATACCAAAAAGTGTGATTTTTTTCTACATACTTTACTAATGAATCGTGATTTTCTTGAAAAGTTACCTAAGTCTCCATAAGCTTAGATTTAGGTATAGTTACCATTTCATGTGTATTCACTCTACACAGGTGAATCTCTATTGAGTCCGGTGGTTGAGTGTGGACCTCGCGGGTTGGAT
The DNA here is from genome assembly GCF_021155765.1 of Diprion similis. NCBI lineage: Eukaryota > Metazoa > Arthropoda > Insecta > Hymenoptera > Diprionidae > Diprion > Diprion similis. Next base: position 12,906,939 of record NC_060116.1, on the reverse strand, counting down.
TTTTTAACCCCAGTAGAACTCAAGATTCCACACAACGCTACACCCGCACATAGGCTGGCACTGAAAGCTACTGATACAGAAAACCAATCAACTGCTAATTGGTTGGATGTTAAACTACCGAGCCATACTTCTAATTACGTCACCGTACGTCTTGATCATTTTTAAGATATTCAGTGTGTATCTTAGTTTTGTACCAGACAAACACGGTTCGATAGTTGGTTTGAAGATTATTGAATTGACTTTTCTGTCTGAGAGACATTAACGAAACACTATGTTGCGAGTTTGTTCAGTACCTAAGTTTCAATCTGAATAAGTCAATGAACAAAAATAAATAACTCTGTACATAATTGTACATTCTCTATGAGAATTTTATTGTTTTGTTTTCCTTTGTTATTTCTCAACGTCATTTTGTAAGATTTGAAATCATGAATAAATTTATCTTCCCGAATTCATTGTTCCTTCCGGGATTTTCATGACAAAAAGTAAGACTAAAATACCAAATAAATTAGACTATTATATAAACCGACAAAACTATAATTTTATCAAATCATTTGACAATTCATTATTGCCACTCTGAACTCTGAAAATGAGTTAATGAATTGAATGCATTATGACCTTATTGCATGGGTCAACAAGTCTTGTTGCAATTTATTTTTGCGAATAAGTCAACACATGATACACACACATACATGTATTATATATAGGTATAATATAGGCATCGTTAGTATTGTTAATTAATATTAACATTTTTATTGTGATTTTGTGAGTTTATAAGCGACATTTATTAGACACTACTCTATACATATGTAACTTGGTCACATCGCATTGCAGAATTATACATTTACCTAGAATAGAAGTAGAATAAATTACCAGCAATACACTCAGATTATGTATAAGTGAGAGAAACCTTGGCAGTAATTTAATTGATTACGAATTGTGAGCTACATCATATCTGGATATTACTAAAATTGACTTTGTGAAACTAACTTTTATGTATGCATGTTTCACCTCTAAACATATGTGAGAATATTGAAAAGTACGATTCTCATGGGCGTATTGTATGTACGTATGGATATTTATGGGCTCAATTCTTTATATTTACCGACGATGTACGATTAAGGAATTTGGAACCCCTATCTCAATATAAAGGTATATATATATATATATATATATATATTAAACGAATACCTAACTCTAATATTTCTATAATGTATAATTGCGTTTGATTCGCCACAAGTACAGAAACTGATTTCGACATTTACCCACATTATGCTTGTACTCCTGCATCCTATTAAAATGAAATCATCTGCATGTACCGAAAAAAACCTAGTAATGAGCGAGTTACATTAACAATATTCTACAAAAATAAACAGTCCCAAGCGACTGCCACCAATGCCTTAAACGTTGGAGTATACTCAGAGAAGACTTTTTGCCCCTCGAAAAAATCAATTTGTAGGCTTATTTTGTGGAAAATTTTATCTTGGAAAGACAATATTTTGTTGTAAATACTAAAATTGATGCGACAGTTGTTTCGAAATCGCAAAAAAAAATTTAATGGAATAAAGTATACTTATAAATACGAAACCTCGATTTTAACTTAGTCATTTTGATGATGTAATAATTTTTTTCGCATTATTATCAAAATATTGAATACTTTGGTAGGTGGGACAGAAACACTTTGAGAAGCTGACTAAATCTATTCGGTGGATAAAGATAAGTCAAATTCACGAAATCATAAGTGCTATTAATTGATTACCGTTATTAGATATAATGTTGCATCATCAATATACGGCATTTTTTGTTAAAGTGGTAAAATACTCTTTGTATAATAATGCCTAAAAAATATTTTCTCGCGAGATAAGAAGGATGAGTATTAGGAGGTGCTCCAAACATCTGTTTGCTATAATCGGACAAACTAAATGATGAGTGATCTATTATCATTGATTCAGCATGTCGATTTGATCTGCATATTTATTTGTCGTTGTTTGATTTGGAACTTTATGCATGCAGCATACCATTTGCAATCGAAAGATGATTTTTGCACTTACAATTATTCAACAGTTATTTTTCTAAATTTATATAAGAATCTCACTGTCTAGATCTGATTTTGCAGTCGCAACAGATTCTATGGAAGGTCTTTCAAACCAAGTCTAACAATAAGTGACAAGATTTTTAGCTTCGCGGATCACCGAGTTAAAAAGATCTAACGCCTTTGAATTTCTTCAGTCTGAATCTGGTTGATTTCGAGTGATACTAGAATCAATTCTTTCATGTCCGAATGGTAAGTAAGGGAAGGCTCATCCGAATCAATTCTGAAACGAAGGATTCTTCGGTCAAGAGTAGGGTAAGGCTAACCACTTTGGGATATTGACCAAAATTTCCATTATTTTGAAAGGTGCTGAAATCATTTCGTCGAGGCACTATTCGGATGTACTTTTGCGAGGAAAAACGATTGGGCGCAGCAAGAACACGCTGCGTGCAACGCATCGAGAATTACAGCGAAGAAACGGATGACCTCTTTTCGTCTTTTTTCTGCTGCTGGTCTTTCCTTCGCAATTTCTTTGCTGTGCGTCACACGCCTTTTTTGCTGTTTTTTTGCGTTCTTGGGGGTCCGATTAATCTACAAACGGTCATACGAATCGATTCTGGGACAGAAGATTTTTAGCTCGAAAAAAAGGTAAGGTAAACCCCTTTGGATTTTGAACAAAACTTCGACAACTTTAAAAACTGCCGCAATTGGATTTTTGGCGAAAATTTCGGCGATTCTGAAAAGTGCTGCGATTGATTTTTGCAGGCACTATTCCGACGTAATTTTGCGAGAGGAATCGATTAAGCGCAGTCCCAATACGCTGCGGGCAGCGCCTCAAAAGTTACAGCCGAAAAACTGAAGATTTTCGTCGTCATTTCTCTGCTGTTGGTCCCACGCTCTTTTGCATGTGTTTTTTGAGTTCCTGATGGTCAAATTACTCTAGAAACGGTCATACAAATCGATTCCGAGACGAAAAATTTTCGGCTCCGAAAATCGAAAAAAAACTAAGGCTAACCCCTTTGGATTTTTGGCGAAAATTTCGGCGATTCTGAAAAGTGCTGCAATTGATTTTTACAGGCACTATTCCGACGTGATTTTGCGAGAGGAATCGATTAAGCGCAGTCCCAATACGCTGCGAGCAGCGCCTCAAAAGTTAGAGCCGAAAAACTGAAGATTTTCGTCGTCATTTTTCTGCTGCTGGTCCTACGCTCTTTTGCATGTGTTTTTTGAGTTCCTGGTGGTCGAATTACTCTAGAAAGGGTCATACTAATCGATTCCGAGACGAAAAATTTTCGGCTCCGAAAATCGAAAAAAAACTAAGGCTAACCCCTTTGGATTTTTGGCGAAAATTTCGGCGATTCTGAAAAGTGCTGCAATTGATTTTTGCAGGCACTATTCCGACGTAATTTTGCGAGAGGAATCGATTAAGCGCAGTCCCAATACGCTGCGAGCAGCGCCTCAAAAGTTACAGCCGAAAAACTGGAGATTTTCGTCGTCATTTCTCTGCTGTTGGTCCTACGCTCTTTTGCATGTGTTTTTTGAGTTCCTGGTGGTCGAATTACTCTAGAAAGGGTCATACTAATCGACTCCGAAACGAAAAATTTTCGGCTCCGAAAATCGAAAAAAAACTAAGGCTAACCCCTTTGGATTTTTGGCGAAAACTTCGGCGATTCTGAAAAGTGCTGCAATTGATTTTTGCGGGCACTATTCCGACGTAATTTTGCGAGAGGAATCGATTAAGCGCAGTCCCAATACGCTGCGAGCGGCGCCTCAAAAGTTACAGCCGAAAAACTGAAGATTTGCGTCGTCATTTCTCTGCTGTTGGTCCTACGCTCTTTTGCATGTGTTTTTTGAGTTCCTGGTGGTCGAATTACTCTAGAAAGGGTCATACTAATCGATTCCGAGACGAAAAATTTTCGGCTCCGAAAATCGAAAAAAAACTAAGGCTAACCCCTTTGGATTTTTGGCGAAAATTTCGGCGATTCTGAAAAGTGCTGCAATTGATTTTTGCAGGCACTATTCCGACGTAATTTTGCGAGAGGAATCGATTAAGCGCAGTCCCAATACGCTGCGAGCAGCGCCTCAAAAGTTACAGCCGAAAAACTGGAGATTTTCGTCGTCATTTCTCTGCTGTTGGTCCTACGCTCTTTTGCATGTGTTTTTTGAGTTCCTGGTGGTCGAATTACTCTAGAAAGGGTCATACTAATCGACTCCGAAACGAAAAATTTTCGGCTCCGAAAATCGAAAAAAAACTAAGGCTAACCCCTTTGGATTTTTGGCGAAAATTTCGGCGATTCTGAAAAGTGCTGCAATTGATTTTTGCGGGCACTATTCCGACGAAATTTTGCGAGAGGAATCGATTAAGCGCAGTCCCAATACGCTGCGGGCAGCGCCTCAAAAGTTACAGCCGAAAAACTAAAGATTTTCGTCGTCATTTCTCTGCTGTTGGTCCCACGCTCTTTTGCATGTGTTTTTTGAGTTCCTGGTGGTCGAATTACTCTAGAAACGGTCATACTAATCGATTCCGAGACGAAAAATTTTCGGCTCCGAAAATCGAAAAAAAACTAAGGCTAACCCCTTTGGATTTTTGGCGAAAACTTCGGCGATTCTGAAAAGTGCTGCAATTGATTTTTGCGGGCACTATTCCGACGTAATTTTGCGAGAGGAATCGATTAAGCGCAGTCCCAATACGCTGCGAGCGGCGCCTCAAAAGTTACAGCCGAAAAACTGAAGATTTGCGTCGTCATTTCTCTGCTGTTGGTCCTACGCTCTTTTGCATGTGTTTTTTGAGTTCCTGGTGGTCGAATTACTCTAGAAAGGGTCATACTAATCGATTCCGAGACGAAAAATTTTCGGCTCCAAAAATCGAAAAAAAACTAAGGCTAACCCCTTTGGATTTTTGACGAAAATTTCGGCGATTCTGAAAAGTGCTGCAATTGATTTTTGCAGGCACTATTCCGACGTAATTTTGCGAGAGGAATCGATTAAGCGCAGTCCCAATACGCTGCGAGCAGCGCCTCGAAAGTTACAGCCGAAAAACTGGAGATTTTCGTCGTCATTTCTCTGCTGTTGGTCCTACGCTCTTTTGCATGTGTTTTTTGAGTTCCTGGTGGTCGAATTACTCCAGAAAGGGTCATACTAATCGATTCCGAGACGAAAAATTTTCGGCTCCGAAAATCGAAAAAAAACTAAGGCTAACCCCTTTGGATTTTTCGCGAAAATTTCGGCGATTCTGAAAAGTGCTGCAATTGATTTTTGCAGGCACTATTCCGACGTAATTTTGCGAGAGGAATCGATTAAGCGCAGTCCCAATACGCTGCGAGCAGCGCCTCAAAAGTTACAGCCGAAAAACTGGAGATTTTCGTCGTCATTTCTCTGCTGTTGGTCCTACGCTCTTTTGCATGTGTTTTTTGAGTTCCTGGTGGTCGAATTACTCGAGAAAGGGTCATACTAATTGATTCCGAGACGAAAAATTTTCGGCTCCGAAAATCGAAAAAAAACTAAGGCTAACCCCTTTGGATTTTTGGCGAAAATGTCGGTGATTCTGAAAAGTGCTGCAATTGATTTTTGCAGGCACTATTCCGACGTAATTTTGCTAAAGGAATCGATTAAGCGCAGTCCCAATACGCTGCGGGCAGCGCCTCAAAAGTTACAGCCGAAAAACTGAAGATTTTCGTCGTCATTTCTCTGCTGTTGGTCCTACGCTCTTTTGCATGTGTTTTTTGAGTTCCTGGTGGTCGAATTACTCCAGAAAGGGTCATACTAATCGATTCCGAGACGAAAAATTTTCGGCTCCGAAAATCGAAAAAAAACTAAGGCTAACCCCTTTGGATTTTTGGCGAAAATTTCGGCGATTCTGAAAAGTGCTGCAATTGATTTTTGCAGGCACTATTCCGACGTAATTTTCGCGAGAGGAATCGATTAAGCGCAGTCCCAATACGCTGCGAGCAGCGCCTCAAAAGTTACAGCCGAAAAACTGAAGATTTGCGTCGTCATTTCTCTGCTGTTGGTCCTACGCTCTTTTGCATGTGTTTTTTGAGTTCCTGGTGGTCGAATTACTCTAGAAAGGGTCATACTAATCGATTCCGAGACGAAAAATTTTCAGCTCCAAAAATCGAAAAAAAACTAAGGCTAACCCCTTTGGATTTTTGGCGAAAATTTCGGCGATTCTGAAAAGTGCCGCAATTGATTTTCGCAGGCACTATTCCGACGTAATTTTGCGAGAGGAATCGATTAAGCGCAGTCCCAATACGCTGCGAGCAGCGCCTCAAAAGTTACAGCCGAAAAACTGAAGATTTTCGTCGTCATTTTTCTGCTGCTGGTCCTACGCTCTTTTGCATGTGTTTTTTGAGTTCCTGGTGGTCTAATTACTCTAGAAAGGGTCATACCAATCGATTCCGAAACGAAAAATTTTCGGCTCCGAGAATCGAAAAAAAAATAAGGCTAACCCCTTTGGATTTTTGGCGAAAATTTCGGCGATTCTGAAAAGTGCTGCAATTGATTTTTGCAGGCACTATTCCGACGTAATTTTGCGAGAGGAATCGATTAAGCGCAGTCCCAATACGCTGCGGGCAGCGCCTCAAAAGTTACAGCCGAAAAACTGGAGATTTTCGTCGTCATTTCTCTGCTGTTGGTCCTACGCTCTTTTGCATGTGTTTTTTGAGTTCCTCGTGGTCGAATTACTCTAGAAAGGGTCATACCAATCGATTCCGAAACGAAAAATTTTCGGCTCCGAAAATCGAAAAAAAACTAAGGCTAACCCCTTTGGATTTTTGGCGAAAATTTCGGCGATTCTGAAAAGTGCTGCAATTGATTTTTGCAGGCACTATTCCGACGTAATTTTGCGAGAGGAATCGATTAAGCGCAGTCCCAATACGCTGCGGGCAGCGCCTCAAAAGTTACAGCCGAAAAACTGAAGATTTTCGTCGTCATTTCTCTGCTGTTGGTCGCACGCTCTTTTGCATGTGTTTTTTGAGTTCCTGGTGGTCGAATTACTCTAGAAAGGGTCATACTAATTGATTCCGAGACGAAAAATTTCCGGCTCTGAAAATCGAAAAAAAACTAAGGCTAACCCCTTTGGATTTTTGGCGAAAATGTCGGCGATTCTGAAAAGTGCTGCAATTGATTTTTGCAGGCACTATTCCGACGTAATTTTGCGAGAGAAATCGATTAAGCGCAGTCCCAATACGCTGCGGGCAGCGCCTCAAAAGTTACAGCCGAAAAACTGGAGATTTTCGTCGTCATTTCTCTGCTGTTGGTCCCACGCTCTTTTGCATGTGTTTTTTGAGTTCCTGGTGGTCGAATTACTCTAGAAACGGTCATACTAATCGATTCCGAGACGAAAATCTTTCGGCTCCGAAAATCGAAAAAAAACTAAGGCTAACCCCTTTGGATTTTTGGCGAAAATTTCGGCGATTCTGAAAAGTGCTGCAATTGATTTTTGCAGGCACTATTCCGACGTAATTTTGCGAGAGGAATCGATTAAGCGCAGTCCCAATACGCTGCGAGCAGCGCCTCAAAAGTTACAGCCGAAAAACTGGAGATTTTCGTCGTCATTTCTCTGCTGTTGGTCCTACGCTCTTTTGCATGTGTTTTTTGAGTTCCTCGTGGTCGAATTACTCTAGAAAGGGTCATACCAATCGATTCCGAAACGAAAAATTTTCGGCTCCGAAAATCGAAAAAAAACTAAGGCTAACCCCTTTGGATTTTTGGCGAAAATTTCGGCGATTCTGAAAAGTGCTGCAATTGATTTTTGCAGGCACTATTCCGACGTAATTTTGCGAGAGGAATCGATTAAGCGCAGTCCCAATACGCTGCGGGCAGCGCCTCAAAAGTTACAGCCGAAAAACTGAAGATTTTCGTCGTCATTTACCTGCTGTTGGTCCCACGCTCTTTTGCATGTGTTTTTTGAGTTCCTGGTGGTCGAATTACTCTAGAAACGGTCATACTAATCGATTCCGAGACGAAAATCTTTCGGCTCCGAAAATCGAAAAAAAACTAAGGCTAACCCCTTTGGATTTTTGGCGAAAATTTCGGCGATTCTGAAAAGTGCTGCAATTGATTTTTGCAGGCACTATTCCGACGTAATTTTGCGAGAGGAATCGATTAAGCGCAGTCCCAATACGCTGCGAGCAGCGCCTCAGAAGTTACAGCCGAAAAACTGAAGATTTGCGTCGTCATTTCTCTGCTGTTGGTCCTACGCTCTTTTGCATGTGTTTTTTGAGTTCCTGGTGGTCGAATTACTCTAGAAAGGGTCATACCAATCGATTCCGAAACGAAAAATTTTCGGCTCCGAGAATCGAAAAAAAACTAAGGCTAACCCCTTTGGATTTTTGGCGAAAATTTCGGCGATTCTGAAAAGTGCTGCAATTGATTTTTGCAGGCACTATTCCGACGTAATTTTGCGAGAGGAATCGATTAAGCGCAGTCCCAATACGCTGCGGGCAGCGCCTCAAAAGTTACAGCCGAAAAACTGGAGATTTTCGTCGTCATTTCTCTGCTGTTGGTCCTACGCTCTTTTGCATGTGTTTTTTGAGTTCCTCGTGGTCGAATTACTCTAGAAAGGGTCATACCAATCGATTCCGAAACGAAAAATTTTCGGCTCCGAAAATCGAAAAAAAACTAAGGCTAACCCCTTTGGATTTTTGGCGAAAATTTCGGCGATTCTGAAAAGTGCTGCAATTGATTTTTGCAGGCACTATTCCGACGTAATTTTGCGAGAGGAATCGATTAAGCGCAGTCCCAATACGCTGCGGGCAGCGCCTCAAAAGTTACAGCCGAAAAACTGAAGATTTTCGTCGTCATTTCTCTGCTGCTGGTCCTACGCTCTTTTGCATGTGTTTTTTGAGTTCCTGGTGGTCGAATTACTCTAGAAAGGGTCATACTAATTGATTCCGAGACGAAAAATTTCCGGCTCTGAAAATCGAAAAAAAACTAACGCTAACCCCTTTGGATTTTTGGCGAAAATTTTGGCGATCCTGAAAAGTGCTGCAATTGATTTTTGCAGGCACTATTCAGACGTAATTTTGCTAAAGGAATCGATTAAGCGCAGTCCCAATACGCTGCGGGCAGCGCCTCAAAAGTTACAGCCGAAAAACTGAAGATTTTCGTCGTCATTCCTCTGCTGTTGGTCCTACGCTCTTTTGCATGTGTTTTTTGAGTTCCTGGTGGTCGAATTACTCTAGAAAGGGTCATACTAATTGATTCCGAGACGAAAAATTTCCGGCTCTGAAAATCGAAAAAAAACTAAGGCTAACCCCTTTGGATTTTTGGCGAAAATTTCGGCGATTCTGAAAAGTGCTGCAATTGATTTTTGCAGGCACTATTCCGACGTAATTTTGCGAGAGGAATCGATTAAGCGCAGTCCCAATACGCTGCGAGCAGCGCCTCAAAAGTTACAGCCGAAAAACTGGAGATTTTCGTCGTCATTTCTCTGCTGTTGGTCCTACGCTCTTTTGCATGTGTTTTTTGAGTTCCTGGTGGTCGAATTACTCTGGAAAGGGTCATACTAATCGATTCCGAAACGAAAAATTTTCGGCTCCGAAAATCGAAAAAAAACTAAGGCTAACCCCTTTGGATTTTTGGCGAAAATTTCGGCGATTCTGAAAAGTGCTGCAATTGATTTTTGCAGGCACTATTCCGACGTAATTTTGCGAAAGGAATCGATTAAGCGCAGTCCCAATACGCTGCGGGCAGCGCCTCAAAAGTTACAGCCGAAAAACTGAAGATTTTCGTCGTCATTTCTCTGCTGTTGGTCCCACGCTCTTTTGCATGTGTTTTTTGAGTTCCTGGTGGTCGAATTACTCTAGAAACGGTCATACTAATCGATTCCGAGACGAAAAATTTCGGGCTCCGAAAATCGAAAAAAAACTAAGGCTAACCCCTTTGGATTTTTGGCGAAAATTTCGGCGATTCTGAAAAGTGCTGCAATTGATTTTTGCAGGCACTATTCCGACGTAATTTTGCGAGAGGAATCGATTAAGCGCAGTCCCAATACGCTGCGAGCAGCGCCTCAAAAGTTACAGCCGAAAAACTGGAGATTTTCGTCGTCATTTCTCTGCTGTTGGTCCTACGCTCTTTTGCATGTGTTTTTTGAGTTCCTGGTGGTCGAATTACTCCAGAAAGGGTCATACTAATCGATTCCGAGACGAAAAATTTTCGGCTCCGAAAATCGAAAAAAAACTAAGGCTAACCCCTTTGGATTTTTGGCGAAAATTTCGGCGATTCTGAAAAGTGCTGCAATTAATTTTTGCAGGCACTATTCCGACGTAATTTTGCGAGAGGAATCGATTAAGCGCAGTCCCAATACGCTGCGGGCAGCGCCTCAAAAGTTACAGCCGAAAAACTGAAGATTTGCGTCGTCATTTCTCTGCTGTTGGTCCTACGCGCTTTTGCATGTGTTTTTTGAGTTCCTGGTGGTCGAATTACTCTAGAAAGGGTCATACTAATCGATTCCGAGACGAAAAATTTTCGGCTCCGAAAATCGAAAAAAAACTAAGGCTAACCCCTTTGGATTTTTGGCGAAAATTTCGGCGATTCTGAAAAGTGCTGCAATTGATTTTTGCAGGCACTATTCAGACGTAATTTTGCTAAAGGAATCGATTAAGCGCAGTCCCAATACGCTGCGGGCAGCGCCTCAAAAGTTACAGCCGAAAAACTGAAGATTTTCGTCGTCATTTCTCTGCTGTTGGTCCTACGCTCTTTTGCATGTGTTTTTTGAGTTCCTGGTGGTCGAATTACTCTAGAAAGGGTCATACTAATTGATTCCGAGACGAAAAATTTCCGGCTCTGAAAATCGAAAAAAAACTAAGGCTAACCCCTTTGGATTTTTGGCGAAAATGTCGGCGATTCTGAAAAGTGCTGCAATTGATTTTTGCAGGCACTATTCCGACGTAATTTTGCGAGAGGAATCGATTAAGCGCAGTCCCAATACGCTGCGGGCAGCGCCTCAAAAGTTACAGCCGAAAAACTGAAGATTTTCGTCGTCATTTCTCTGCTGTTGGTCCCACGCTCTTTTGCATGTGTTTTTTGAGTTCCTGGTGGTCGAATTACTCCAGAAAGGGTCATACTAATCGATTCCGAGACGAAAAATTTTCGGCTCCGAAAATCGAAAAAAAACTAAGGCTAACCCCTTTGGATTTTTGGCGAAAATTTCGGCGATTCTGAAAAGTGCTGCAATTAATTTTTGCAGGCACTATTCCGACGTAATTTTGCGAGAGGAATCGATTAAGCGCAGTCCCAATACGCTGCGGGCAGCGCCTCAAAAGTTACAGCCGAAAAACTGAAGATTTGCGTCGTCATTTCTCTGCTGTTGGTCCTACGCGCTTTTGCATGTGTTTTTTGAGTTCCTGGTGGTCGAATTACTCTAGAAACGGTCATACTAATCGATTCCGAGACGAAAATCTTTCGGCTCCGAAAATCGAAAAAAAACTAAGGCTAACCCCTTTGGATTTTTGGCGAAAATTTCGGCGATTCTGAAAAGTGCTGCAATTGATTTTTGCAGGCACTATTCCGACGTAATTTTGCGAGAGGAATCGATTAAGCGCTGTCCCAATACGCTGCGAGCAGCGCCTCAAAAGTTACAGCCGAAAAACTGGAGATTTTCGTCGTCATTTCTCTGCTATTGGTCCCACGCTCTTTTGCATGTGTTTTTTGAGTTCCTGGTGGTCGAATTACTCTAGAAACGGTCATACTAATCGATTCCGAGACGAAAAATTTTCGGCTCCGAAAATCGAAAAAAAACTAAGGCTAACCCCTTTGGATTTTTGGCGAAAATTTCGGCGATTCTGAAAAGTGCTGCAATTGATTTTTGCAGGCACTATTCCGACGTAATTTTGCGAGAGGAATCGATTAAGCGCAGTCCCAATACGCTGCGGGCAGCGCCTCAAAAGTTACAGCCGAAAAACTGAAGATTTTCGTCGTCATTTCTCTGCTGTTGGTCCCACGCTCTTTTGCATGTGTTTTTTGAGTTCCTGGTGGTCGAATTACTCTAGAAACGGTCATACTAATCGATTCCGAGACGAAAAATTTTCGGCTCCGAAAATCGAAAAAAAACTAAGGCTAACCCCTTTGGATTTTTGGCGAAAATTTCGGCGATTCTGAAAAGTGCTGCAATTGATTTTTGCAGGCACTATTCCGACGTAATTTTGCGAGAGGAATCGATTAAGCGCAGTCCCAATACGCTGCGAGCAGCGCCTCAAAAGTTACAGCCGAAAAACTGAAGATTTGCGTCGTCATTTCTCTGCTGTTGGTCCTACGCTCTTTTGCATGTGTTTTTTGAGTTCCTGGTGGTCGAATTACTCTAGAAAGGGTCATACTAATCGATACCGAGACGAAAAATTTTCGGCTCCGAAAATCGAAAAAAAACTAAGGCTAACCCCTTTGGATTTTTGGCGAAAATTTCGGCGATTCTGAAAAGTGCTGCAATTGATTTTTGCAGGCACTATTCCGACGTAATTTTGCGAGAGGAATCGATTAAGCGCAGTCCCAATACGCTGCGGGCAGCGCCTCAAAAGTTACAGCCGAAAAACTGAAGATTTTCGTCGTCATTTCTCTGCTGTTGGTCCCACGCTCTTTTGCATGTGTTTTTTGAGTTCCTGGTGGTCGAATTACTCTAGAAAGGGTCATACTAATCGATTCCGAGACGAAAAATTTTCGGCTCCAAAAATCGAAAAAAAACTAAGGCTAACCCCTTTGGATTTTTGGCGAAAATTTCGGCGATTCTGAAAAGTGCTGCAATTGATTTTTGCAGGCACTATTCCGACGTAATTTTGCGAGAGGAATCGATTAAGCGCTGTCCCAATACGCTGCGAGCAGCGCCTCAAAAGTTACAGCCGAAAAACTGGAGATTTTCGTCGTCATTTCTCTGCTGTTGGTCCTACGCTCTTTTGCATGTGTTTTTTGAGTTCCTGGTGGTCGAATTACTCTAGAAAGGGTCATACTAATCGATTCCGAGACGAAAAATTTTCGGCTCCAAAAATCGAAAAAAAACTAAGGCTAACCCCTTTGGATTTTTGGCGAAAATTTCGGCGATTCTGAAAAGTGCTGCAATTGATTTTTGCAGGCACTATTCCGACGTAATTTTGCGAGAGGAATCGATTAAGCGCAGTCCCAATACGCTGCGGGCAGCGCCTCAAAAGTTACAGCCGAAAAACTGAAGATTTGCGTCGTCATTTCTCTGCTGTTGGTCCTACGCGCTTTTGCATGTGTTTTTTGAGTTCCTGGTGGTCGAATTACTCTAGAAAGGGTCATACTAATCGATACCGAGACGAAAAATTTTCGGCTCCGAAAATCGAAAAAAAACTAAGGCTAACCCCTTTGGATTTTTGGCGAAAATTTCGGCGATTCTGAAAAGTGCTGCAATTGATTTTTGCAGGCACTATTCCGACGTAATTTTGCGAGAGGAATCGATTAAGCGCAGTCCCAATACGCTGCGGGCAGCGCCTCAAAAGTTACAGCCGAAAAACTGAAGATTTTCGTCGTCATTTCTCTGCTGTTGGTCCCACGCTCTTTTGCATGTGTTTTTTGAGTTCCTGGTGGTCGAATTACTCTAGAAAGGGTCATACTAATCGATTCCGAGACGAAAAATTTTCGGCTCCAAAAATCGAAAAAAAACTAAGGCTAACCCCTTTGGATTTTTGGCGAAAATTTCGGCGATTCTGAAAAGTGCTGCAATTGATTTTTGCAGGCACTATTCCGACGTAATTTTGCGAGAGGAATCGATTAAGCGCTGTCCCAATACGCTGCGAGCAGCGCCTCAAAAGTTACAGCCGAAAAACTGGAGATTTTCGTCGTCATTTCTCTGCTGTTGGTCCTACGCTCTTTTGCATGTGTTTTTTGAGTTCCTGGTGGTCGAATTACTCTAGAAAGGGTCATACTAATCGATTCCGAGACGAAAAATTTTCGGCTCCAAAAATCGAAAAAAAACTAAGGCTAACCCCTTTGGATTTTTGGCGAAAATTTCGGCGATTCTGAAAAGTGCTGCAATTGATTTTTGCAGGCACTATTCCGACGTAATTTTGCGAGAGGAATCGATTAAGCGCAGTCCCAATACGCTGCGGGCAGCGCCTCAAAAGTTACAGCCGAAAAACTGAAGATTTGCGTCGTCATTTCTCTGCTGTTGGTCCTACGCGCTTTTGCATGTGTTTTTTGAGTTCCTGGTGGTCGAATTACTCTAGAAAGGGTCATACTAATCGATACCGAGACGAAAAATTTTCGGCTCCGAAAATCGAAAAAAAACTAAGGCTAACCCCTTTGGATTTTTGGCGAAAATTTCGGCGATTCTGAAAAGTGCTGCAATTGATTTTTGCAGGCACTATTCCGACGTAATTTTGCGAGAGGAATCGATTAAGCGCAGTCCCAATACGCTGCGGGCAGCGCCTCAAAAGTTACAGCCGAAAAACTGGAGATTTTCGTCGTCATTTCTCTGCTGTTGGTCCTACGCTCTTTTGCATGTGTTTTTCGAGTTCCTGGTGGTCGAATTACTCTAGAAAGGGTCATACTAATCGATTCCGAAACGAAAAATTTTCGGCTCCGAAAATCGAAAAAAAACTAAGGCTAACCCCTTTGGATTTTTGGCGAAAATTTCGGCGATTCTGAAAAGTGCTGCAATTGATTTTTGCAGGCACTATTCCGACGTAATTTTGCGAGAGGAATCGATTAAGCGCAGTCCCAATACGCTGCGAGCAGCGCCTCAAAAGTTACAGCCGAAAAACTGAAGATTTGCGTCGTCATTTCTCTGCTGTTGGTCCTACGCTCTTTTGCATGTGTTTTTTGAGTTCCTGGTGGTCGAATTACTCTAGAAAGGGTCATACTAATCGATTCCGAGACGAAAAATTTTCGGCTCCAAAAATCGAAAAAAAACTAAGGCTAACCCCTTTGGATTTTTGGCGAAAATTTCGGCGATTCTGAAAAGTGCTGCAATTGATTTTTGCAGGCACTATTCCGACGTAATTTTGCGAGAGGAATCGATTAAGCGCTGTCCCAATACGCTGCGAGCAGCGCCTCAAAAGTTACAGCCGAAAAACTGGAGATTTTCGTCGTCATTTCTCTGCTATTGGTCCCACGCTCTTTTGCATGTGTTTTTTGAGTTCCTGGTGGTCGAATTACTCTAGAAACGGTCATACTAATCGATTCCGAGACGAAAAATTTTCGGCTCCGAAAATCGAAAAAAAACTAAGGCTAACCCCTTTGGATTTTTGGCGAAAATTTCGGCGATTCTGAAAAGTGCTGCAATTGATTTTTGCAGGCACTATTCCGACGTAATTTTGCGAGAGGAATCGATTAAGCGCAGTCCCAATACGCTGCGGGCAGCGCCTCAAAAGTTACAGCCGAAAAACTGAAGATTTTCGTCGTCATTTCTCTGCTGTTGGTCCTACGCTCTTTTGCATGTGTTTTTTGAGTTCCTGGTGGTCGAATTACTCTAGAAAGGGTCATACTAATCGATTCCGAGACGAAAAATTTTCGGCTCCAAAAATCGAAAAAAAACTAAGGCTAACCCCTTTGGATTTTTGGCGAAAATTTCGGCGATTCTGAAAAGTGCTGCAATTGATTTTTGCAGGCACTATTCCGACGTAATTTTGCGAGAGGAATCGATTAAGCGCAGTCCCAATACGCTGCGGGCAGCGCCTCAAAAGTTACAGCCGAAAAACTGAAGATTTGCGTCGTCATTTCTCTGCTGTTGGTCCTACGCGCTTTTGCATGTGTTTTTTGAGTTCCTGGTGGTCGAATTACTCTAGAAAGGGTCATACTAATCGATACCGAGACGAAAAATTTTCGGCTCCGAAAATCGAAAAAAAACTAAGGCTAACCCCTTTGGATTTTTGGCGAAAATTTCGGCGATTCTGAAAAGTGCTGCAATTGATTTTTGCAGGCACTATTCCGACGTAATTTTGCGAGAGGAATCGATTAAGCGCAGTCCCAATACGCTGCGGGCAGCGCCTCAAAAGTTACAGCCGAAAAACTGAAGATTTTCGTCGTCATTTCTCTGCTGTTGGTCCCACGCTCTTTTGCATGTGTTTTTTGAGTTCCTGGTGGTCGAATTACTCTAGAAAGGGTCATACTAATCGATTCCGAGACGAAAAATTTTCGGCTCCAAAAATCGAAAAAAAACTAAGGCTAACCCCTTTGGATTTTTGGCGAAAATTTCGGCGATTCTGAAAAGTGCTGCAATTGATTTTTGCAGGCACTATTCCGACGTAATTTTGCGAGAGGAATCGATTAAGCGCTGTCCCAATACGCTGCGAGCAGCGCCTCAAAAGTTACAGCCGAAAAACTGGAGATTTTCGTCGTCATTTCTCTGCTGTTGGTCCTACGCTCTTTTGCATGTGTTTTTTGAGTTCCTGGTGGTCGAATTACTCTAGAAAGGGTCATACTAATCGATTCCGAGACGAAAAATTTTCGGCTCCAAAAATCGAAAAAAAACTAAGGCTAACCCCTTTGGATTTTTGGCGAAAATTTCGGCGATTCTGAAAAGTGCTGCAATTGATTTTTGCAGGCACTATTCCGACGTAATTTTGCGAGAGGAATCGATTAAGCGCAGTCCCAATACGCTGCGGGCAGCGCCTCAAAAGTTACAGCCGAAAAACTGAAGATTTGCGTCGTCATTTCTCTGCTGTTGGTCCTACGCGCTTTTGCATGTGTTTTTTGAGTTCCTGGTGGTCGAATTACTCTAGAAAGGGTCATACTAATCGATACCGAGACGAAAAATTTTCGGCTCCGAAAATCGAAAAAAAACTAAGGCTAACCCCTTTGGATTTTTGGCGAAAATTTCGGCGATTCTGAAAAGTGCTGCAATTGATTTTTGCAGGCACTATTCCGACGTAATTTTGCGAGAGGAATCGATTAAGCGCAGTCCCAATACGCTGCGGGCAGCGCCTCAAAAGTTACAGCCGAAAAACTGGAGATTTTCGTCGTCATTTCTCTGCTGTTGGTCCTACGCTCTTTTGCATGTGTTTTTCGAGTTCCTGGTGGTCGAATTACTCTAGAAAGGGTCATACTAATCGATTCCGAAACGAAAAATTTTCGGCTCCGAAAATCGAAAAAAAACTAAGGCTAACCCCTTTGGATTTTTGGCGAAAATTTCGGCGATTCTGAAAAGTGCTGCAATTGATTTTTGCAGGCACTATTCCGACGTAATTTTGCGAGAGGAATCGATTAAGCGCAGTCCCAATACGCTGCGAGCAGCGCCTCAAAAGTTACAGCCGAAAAACTGAAGATTTGCGTCGTCATTTCTCTGCTGTTGGTCCTACGCTCTTTTGCATGTGTTTTTTGAGTTCCTGGTGGTCGAATTACTCTAGAAAGGGTCATACTAATCGATTCCGAGACGAAAAATTTTCGGCTCCAAAAATCGAAAAAAAACTAAGGCTAACCCCTTTGGATTTTTGGCGAAAATTTCGGCGATTCTGAAAAGTGCTGCAATTGATTTTTGCAGGCACTATTCCGACGTAATTTTGCGAGAGGAATCGATTAAGCGCTGTCCCAATACGCTGCGAGCAGCGCCTCAAAAGTTACAGCCGAAAAACTGGAGATTTTCGTCGTCATTTCTCTGCTATTGGTCCCACGCTCTTTTGCATGTGTTTTTTGAGTTCCTGGTGGTCGAATTACTCTAGAAACGGTCATACTAATCGATTCCGAGACGAAAAATTTTCGGCTCCGAAAATCGAAAAAAAACTAAGGCTAACCCCTTTGGATTTTTGGCGAAAATTTCGGCGATTCTGAAAAGTGCTGCAATTGATTTTTGCAGGCACTATTCCGACGTAATTTTGCGAGAGGAATCGATTAAGCGCAGTCCCAATACGCTGCGGGCAGCGCCTCAAAAGTTACAGCCGAAAAACTGAAGATTTTCGTCGTCATTTCTCTGCTGTTGGTCCTACGCTCTTTTGCATGTGTTTTTTGAGTTCCTGGTGGTCGAATTACTCTAGAAAGGGTCATACTAATCGATTCCGAGACGAAAAATTTTCGGCTCCAAAAATCGAAAAAAAACTAAGGCTAACCCCTTTGGATTTTTGGCGAAAATTTCGGCGATTCTGAAAAGTGCTGCAATTGATTTTTGCAGGCACTATTCCGACGTAATTTTGCGAGAGGAATCGATTAAGCGCTGTCCCAATACGCTGCGAGCAGCGCCTCAAAAGTTACAGCCGAAAAACTGGAGATTTTCGTCGTCATTTCTCTGCTATTGGTCCCACGCTCTTTTGCATGTGTTTTTTGAGTTCCTGGTGGTCGAATTACTCTAGAAACGGTCATACTAATCGATTCCGAGACGAAAAATTTTCGGCTCCGAAAATCGAAAAAAAACTAAGGCTAACCCCTTTGGATTTTTGGCGAAAATTTCGGCGATTCTGAAAAGTGCTGCAATTGATTTTTGCAGGCACTATTCCGACGTAATTTTGCGAGAGGAATCGATTAAGCGCAGTCCCAATACGCTGCGGGCAGCGCCTCAAAAGTTACAGCCGAAAAACTGAAGATTTGCGTCGTCATTTCTCTGCTGTTGGTCCTACGCTCTTTTGCATGTGTTTTTTGAGTTCCTGGTGGTCGAATTACTCTAGAAAGGGTCATACTAATCGATACCGAGACGAAAAATTTTCGGCTCCGAAAATCGAAAAAAAACTAAGGCTAACCCCTTTGGATTTTTGGCGAAAATTTCGGCGATTCTGAAAAGTGCTGCAATTGATTTTTGCAGGCACTATTCCGACGTAATTTTGCGAGAGGAATCGATTAAGCGCAGTCCCAATACGCTGCGGGCAGCGCCTCAAAAGTTACAGCCGAAAAACTGAAGATTTTCGTCGTCATTTCTCTGCTGTTGGTCCCACGCTCTTTTGCATGTGTTTTTTGAGTTCCTGGTGGTCGAATTACTCTAGAAAGGGTCATACTAATCGATTCCGAGACGAAAAATTTTCGGCTCCAAAAATCGAAAAAAAACTAAGGCTAACCCCTTTGGATTTTTGGCGAAAATTTCGGCGATTCTGAAAAGTGCTGCAATTGATTTTTGCAGGCACTATTCCGACGTAATTTTGCGAGAGGAATCGATTAAGCGCTGTCCCAATACGCTGCGAGCAGCGCCTCAAAAGTTACAGCCGAAAAACTGGAGATTTTCGTCGTCATTTCTCTGCTGTTGGTCCTACGCTCTTTTGCATGTGTTTTTTGAGTTCCTGGTGGTCGAATTACTCTAGAAAGGGTCATACTAATCGATTCCGAGACGAAAAATTTTCGGCTCCAAAAATCGAAAAAAAACTAAGGCTAACCCCTTTGGATTTTTGGCGAAAATTTCGGCGATTCTGAAAAGTGCTGCAATTGATTTTTGCAGGCACTATTCCGACGTAATTTTGCGAGAGGAATCGATTAAGCGCAGTCCCAATACGCTGCGGGCAGCGCCTCAAAAGTTACAGCCGAAAAACTGAAGATTTGCGTCGTCATTTCTCTGCTGTTGGTCCTACGCGCTTTTGCATGTGTTTTTTGAGTTCCTGGTGGTCGAATTACTCTAGAAAGGGTCATACTAATCGATACCGAGACGAAAAATTTTCGGCTCCGAAAATCGAAAAAAAACTAAGGCTAACCCCTTTGGATTTTTGGCGAAAATTTCGGCGATTCTGAAAAGTGCTGCAATTGATTTTTGCAGGCACTATTCCGACGTAATTTTGCGAGAGGAATCGATTAAGCGCAGTCCCAATACGCTGCGGGCAGCGCCTCAAAAGTTACAGCCGAAAAACTGAAGATTTTCGTCGTCATTTCTCTGCTGTTGGTCCCACGCTCTTTTGCATGTGTTTTTTGAGTTCCTGGTGGTCGAATTACTCTAGAAACGGTCATACTAATCGATTCCGAGACGAAAAATTTTCGGCTCCGAAAATCGAAAAAAAACTAAGGCTAACCCCTTTGGATTTTTGGCGAAAATTTCGGCGATTCTGAAAAGTGCTGCAATTGATTTTTGCAGGCACTATTCCGACGTAATTTTGCGAGAGGAATCGATTAAGCGCAGTCCCAATACGCTGCGAGCAGCGCCTCAAAAGTTACAGCCGAAAAACTGAAGATTTGCGTCGTCATTTCTCTGCTGTTGGTCCTACGCTCTTTTGCATGTGTTTTTCGAGTTCCTGGTGGTCGAATTACTCTAGAAAGGGTCATACTAATCGATTCCGAGACGAAAAATTTTCGGCTCCAAAAATCGAAAAAAAACTAAGGCTAACCCCTTTGGATTTTTGGCGAAAATTTCGGCGATTCTGAAAAGTGCTGCAATTGATTTTTGCAGGCACTATTCCGACGTAATTTTGCGAGAGGAATCGATTAAGCGCTGTCCCAATACGCTGCGAGCAGCGCCTCAAAAGTTACAGCCGAAAAACTGGAGATTTTCGTCGTCATTTCTCTGCTATTGGTCCCACGCTCTTTTGCATGTGTTTTTTGAGTTCCTGGTGGTCGAATTACTCTAGAAACGGTCATACTAATCGATTCCGAGACGAAAAATTTTCGGCTCCGAAAATCGAAAAAAAACTAAGGCTAACCCCTTTGGATTTTTGGCGAAAATTTCGGCGATTCTGAAAAGTGCTGCAATTGATTTTTGCAGGCACTATTCCGACGTAATTTTGCGAGAGGAATCGATTAAGCGCAGTCCCAATACGCTGCGGGCAGCGCCTCAAAAGTTACAGCCGAAAAACTGAAGATTTTCGTCGTCATTTCTCTGCTGTTGGTCCCACGCTCTTCTGCATGTGTTTTTTGAGTTCCTGGTGGTCGAATTACTCTAGAAACGGTCATACTAATCGATTCCGAGACGAAAAATTTTCGGCTCCGAAAATCGAAAAAAAACTAAGGCTAACCCCTTTGGATTTTTGGCGAAAATTTCGGCGATTCTGAAAAGTGCTGCAATTGATTTTTGCAGGCACTATTCCGACGTAATTTTGCGAGAGGAATCGATTAAGCGCAGTCCCAATACGCTGCGAGCAGCGCCTCAAAAGTTACAGCCGAAAAACTGAAGATTTGCGTCGTCATTTCTCTGCTGTTGGTCCTACGCTCTTTTGCATGTGTTTTTTGAGTTCCTGGTGGTCGAATTACTCTAGAAAGGGTCATACTAATCGATACCGAGACGAAAAATTTTCGGCTCCGAAAATCGAAAAAAAACTAAGGCTAACCCCTTTGGATTTTTGGCGAAAATTTCGGCGATTCTGAAAAGTGCTGCAATTGATTTTTGCAGGCACTATTCCGACGTAATTTTGCGAGAGGAATCGATTAAGCGCAGTCCCAATACGCTGCGAGCAGCGCCTCAAAAGTTACAGCCGAAAAACTGGAGATTTTCGTCGTCATTTCTCTGCTGTTGGTCCTACGCTCTTTTGCATGTGTTTTTTGAGTTCCTGGTGGTCGAATTACTCTAGAAAGGGTCATACTAATCGATTCCGAGACGAAAAATTTTCGGCTCCAAAAATCGAAAAAAAACTAAGGCTAACCCCTTTGGATTTTTGGCGAAAATTTCGGCGATTCTGAAAAGTGCTGCAATTGATTTTTGCAGGCACTATTCCGACGTAATTTTGCGAGAGGAATCGATTAAGCGCAGTCCCAATACGCTGCGGGCAGCGCCTCAAAAGTTACAGCCGAAAAACTGAAGATTTGCGTCGTCATTTCTCTGCTGTTGGTCCTACGCGCTTTTGCATGTGTTTTTTGAGTTCCTGGTGGTCGAATTACTCTAGAAAGGGTCATACTAATCGATACCGAGACGAAAAATTTTCGGCTCCGAAAATCGAAAAAAAACTAAGGCTAACCCCTTTGGATTTTTGGCGAAAATTTCGGCGATTCTGAAAAGTGCTGCAATTGATTTTTGCAGGCACTATTCCGACGTAATTTTGCGAGAGGAATCGATTAAGCGCAGTCCCAATACGCTGCGGGCAGCGCCTCAAAAGTTACAGCCGAAAAACTGAAGATTTTCGTCGTCATTTCTCTGCTGTTGGTCCCACGCTCTTTTGCATGTGTTTTTTGAGTTCCTGGTGGTCGAATTACTCTAGAAACGGTCATACTAATCGATTCCGAGACGAAAAATTTTCGGCTCCGAAAATCGAAAAAAAACTAAGGCTAACCCCTTTGGATTTTTGGCGAAAATTTCGGCGATTCTGAAAAGTGCTGCAATTGATTTTTGCAGGCACTATTCCGACGTAATTTTGCGAGAGGAATCGATTAAGCGCAGTCCCAATACGCTGCGAGCAGCGCCTCAAAAGTTACAGCCGAAAAACTGAAGATTTGCGTCGTCATTTCTCTGCTGTTGGTCCTACGCTCTTTTGCATGTGTTTTTTGAGTTCCTGGTGGTCGAATTACTCTAGAAAGGGTCATACTAATCGATTCCGAGACGAAAAATTTTCGGCTCCAAAAATCGAAAAAAAACTAAGGCTAACCCCTTTGGATTTTTGGCGAAAATTTCGGCGATTCTGAAAAGTGCTGCAATTGATTTTTGCAGGCACTATTCCGACGTAATTTTGCGAGAGGAATCGATTAAGCGCTGTCCCAATACGCTGCGAGCAGCGCCTCAAAAGTTACAGCCGAAAAACTGGAGATTTTCGTCGTCATTTCTCTGCTATTGGTCCCACGCTCTTTTGCATGTGTTTTTTGAGTTCCTGGTGGTCGAATTACTCTAGAAACGGTCATACTAATCGATTCCGAGACGAAAAATTTTCGGCTCCGAAAATCGAAAAAAAACTAAGGCTAACCCCTTTGGATTTTTGGCGAAAATTTCGGCGATTCTGAAAAGTGCTGCAATTGATTTTTGCAGGCACTATTCCGACGTAATTTTGCGAGAGGAATCGATTAAGCGCAGTCCCAATACGCTGCGGGCAGCGCCTCAAAAGTTACAGCCGAAAAACTGAAGATTTTCGTCGTCATTTCTCTGCTGTTGGTCCCACGCTCTTCTGCATGTGTTTTTTGAGTTCCTGGTGGTCGAATTACTCTAGAAACGGTCATACTAATCGATTCCGAGACGAAAAATTTTCGGCTCCGAAAATCGAAAAAAAACTAAGGCTAACCCCTTTGGATTTTTGGCGAAAATTTCGGCGATTCTGAAAAGTGCTGCAATTGATTTTTGCAGGCACTATTCCGACGTAATTTTGCGAGAGGAATCGATTAAGCGCAGTCCCAATACGCTGCGAGCAGCGCCTCAAAAGTTACAGCCGAAAAACTGAAGATTTGCGTCGTCATTTCTCTGCTGTTGGTCCTACGCTCTTTTGCATGTGTTTTTTGAGTTCCTGGTGGTCGAATTACTCTAGAAAGGGTCATACTAATCGATACCGAGACGAAAAATTTTCGGCTCCGAAAATCGAAAAAAAACTAAGGCTAACCCCTTTGGATTTTTGGCGAAAATTTCGGCGATTCTGAAAAGTGCTGCAATTGATTTTTGCAGGCACTATTCCGACGTAATTTTGCGAGAGGAATCGATTAAGCGCAGTCCCAATACGCTGCGGGCAGCGCCTCAAAAGTTACAGCCGAAAAACTGAAGATTTTCGTCGTCATTTCTCTGCTGTTGGTCCCACGCTCTTTTGCATGTGTTTTTTGAGTTCCTGGTGGTCGAATTACTCTAGAAAGGGTCATACTAATCGATTCCGAGACGAAAAATTTTCGGCTCCAAAAATCGAAAAAAAACTAAGGCTAACCCCTTTGGATTTTTGGCGAAAATTTCGGCGATTCTGAAAAGTGCTGCAATTGATTTTTGCAGGCACTATTCCGACGTAATTTTGCGAGAGGAATCGATTAAGCGCTGTCCCAATACGCTGCGAGCAGCGCCTCAAAAGTTACAGCCGAAAAACTGGAGATTTTCGTCGTCATTTCTCTGCTGTTGGTCCTACGCTCTTTTGCATGTGTTTTTTGAGTTCCTGGTGGTCGAATTACTCTAGAAAGGGTCATACTAATCGATTCCGAGACGAAAAATTTTCGGCTCCAAAAATCGAAAAAAAACTAAGGCTAACCCCTTTGGATTTTTGGCGAAAATTTCGGCGATTCTGAAAAGTGCTGCAATTGATTTTTGCAGGCACTATTCCGACGTAATTTTGCGAGAGGAATCGATTAAGCGCAGTCCCAATACGCTGCGGGCAGCGCCTCAAAAGTTACAGCCGAAAAACTGAAGATTTGCGTCGTCATTTCTCTGCTGTTGGTCCTACGCGCTTTTGCATGTGTTTTTTGAGTTCCTGGTGGTCGAATTACTCTAGAAAGGGTCATACTAATCGATACCGAGACGAAAAATTTTCGGCTCCGAAAATCGAAAAAAAACTAAGGCTAACCCCTTTGGATTTTTGGCGAAAATTTCGGCGATTCTGAAAAGTGCTGCAATTGATTTTTGCAGGCACTATTCCGACGTAATTTTGCGAGAGGAATCGATTAAGCGCAGTCCCAATACGCTGCGGGCAGCGCCTCAAAAGTTACAGCCGAAAAACTGAAGATTTTCGTCGTCATTTCTCTGCTGTTGGTCCCACGCTCTTTTGCATGTGTTTTTTGAGTTCCTGGTGGTCGAATTACTCTAGAAACGGTCATACTAATCGATTCCGAGACGAAAAATTTTCGGCTCCGAAAATCGAAAAAAAACTAAGGCTAACCCCTTTGGATTTTTGGCGAAAATTTCGGCGATTCTGAAAAGTGCTGCAATTGATTTTTGCAGGCACTATTCCGACGTAATTTTGCGAGAGGAATCGATTAAGCGCAGTCCCAATACGCTGCGAGCAGCGCCTCAGAAGTTACAGCCGAAAAACTGAAGATTTGCGTCGTCATTTCTCTGCTGTTGGTCCTACGCTCTTTTGCATGTGTTTTTTGAGTTCCTGGTGGTCGAATTACTCTAGAAAGGGTCATACTAATCGATTCCGAGACGAAAAATTTTCGGCTCCGGAAATCGAAAAAAAACTAAGGCTAACCCCTTTGGATTTTTGGCGAAAATTTTGGCGATTCTGAAATGTGCCGCAATTGATTTTTACAGGCACTATTCCGACGTAATTTTGCGAGAGGAATCGATTAAGCGCAGTCCCAATACGCTGCGAGCAGCGCCTTAAAAGTTACAGTCGAAAAACTGAAGATTTTACGCGTCATTTCTCTGCTGTTGGTCCTAAGCTCTTTTGCATGTGTTTTTTGAGTTCCTGGTGGTCGAATTACTCTCGAAAGGGTCATACTAATCGATTCCGAGACGAAAAATTTTCGGCTCCGAAAATCGAAAAAAAACTAAGGCTAACCCCTTTGGATTTTCGGCGAAAATTTCGGCGATTTTGAAAAGTGCTGCAATTGATTTTTACAGGCACTATTTCGACGTAATTTTGCGAGAGAAATCGATTGGGTGCAGTCAGAACACGCTGCGAGCAACGCATTAAAACAAATATTTGCTAAATCGACAAGATCAATGCATCAAATTCTCAATTGGCATAGAATTTCTTCAATAAAATAAAAGTGAAACAGGATACCTAAGAATAATAAAAGTTTCTCATCAGATGAAGGTAAAATTATGATCACCACTCATAAATTGAGTGTTCAAGAAAAAGTACGCAGTATCTCAAATGCCATTAAAACCGAGGCTGACCACTTCGAATTGCTCTACAAAAATTTTGTTGTATCCCGAATATCATTAGAAAATTCTATTTATACTCTTTATACATGCAAGACAAAAACGATTCTCTATATTTCGTATCGAATTCGCTGCCTTTAACGGTCTACAGGTTACAGCTGACGTGGAAATGCAGAAACGGTCAAGTATTACTAACTTAAAAGAATTCTCATGTAGCCTGCCGTGAAATGAGGCTAACAAAAATAGATTCAGTCTAGTTCCAACTTTTTTGAAATGGACTGAAATCAACGCCAATACTGAGGTAATTGCTACATATTCTGCACTGCGAGAATCTGATGAAACAAAGGTGACTACTCCAGATTGCTCAAGAACGGCGTATGTATCACATCAGCAAAATGATCTAGCTAATGAATACGAAACACACGAAATCCTTAAGCCAATTAAGAGCCTGGAATTTTCATGCAATCGAAAGATCCGATAAATTTCCCAATTCATTTTATTCACAAGTCCAACAATCAAGATAATTTAACATAATTCATTATTTTTATACAAACCAAATTGTTCGATTCTTATGTCATGTTACGTTTTGATTCATAAAACCCTACGCTTCAACATCCGTAAATAAGAAAAATATCAGTATTTAGCCGATTAAGCCACTTGTATTATACATCATATATTAACCCAATTAATACCTTAATTCCTCACTCATTTCCGATGCAGGTATGCATGTTTCAATTCTTAAGTAAATATTATTAAGTAAATCATGGAATTAAAATATTTCGATAGGATTCACATCAAACCATCGTTCTAATCATGTAGTTGAGTATTCCACCATGTTTGAAGTATGTCAAATCTACCTCGGTATCAAAACGTACAGTAACGTCAAAGCTTTTCCCATCATCTGTAGTTACGGTGATTGTTTGCCCAGGACGACAGTCGGCGGGAATACTTATGTCATATAGCTCAAGCCCTGTTAATCCTAGGGATTCTGCTGTCTGCCCAGGTAAATATTGCAATGGAATTATACCCATCCCGACAAGATTCGACCTGTGAAAATTAAATATCTTTATTAAGAAAGTCTGCGCATATTTTAGAAGTCATGAATCCTTTCTACTCGTGTACTACAGAAATTCTTTACCCTTTATTGGAGGATTGTAAAGATTTTTGAACGATTTTGCGTTTTCTGTTTTCAGTCAAAAAGTGTGGCGCGTCGGGTTCGCCAACTTACCTATGTATTCTCTCGTAGGACTCTGCTATAACAGCTCGTATACCTTGAAGGAAAGGACCCTTGGCTGCCCAATCCCTAGAAGAACCAGATCCGTACTCCTTACCAACTAACGCTATAAGTGGTACACCATCATTGACGTATTTTTCAGCCGCATCAAATATGTCCATCTGCAAAATAAAAAAGGCGGAGGTGAAATCAATTGCCACTACAGTAGAACCACGATAATCCGAACAATGACTTTATTTATCCGAACTTCGGCTCGAAAAATGACTTGTTGGCGTGAAATATACAGCCTGCTTGTAACGTTGCTTCTACCAATAAAATAAGCATTCGGTGTTTGAAAGAGGCTTAATATACATGTCGGTGTCTAATGAAGACTGTTTGTCGATCAAATTTATGTTGCATGTATAAAAATTGCTTATCAGTTATTCAAACTTTCGATTATCCGAACTAGGCTCGGTCCCAATTAGGTAGTTCGGATAATCGAGGTTCTACTGTATGTTATTAACTTATCTAATAGATAGTACACCACTGTAACGATTACAATAATAAATAAAATTTACAAACACTAGGCCATCACTCACCTCTTCATTAGTTGGAATGTATATAGTGCGAGGCCCGGCTTTGCCAATAAATTTATTAACTAAACGAATGTTCGCAAAAGTTCCACGTGCCATGACAGCGTCGTTACCACGTCGTGAACCATAAGAGTTGAATTCTTTAGGTTTCAATCTGAAATAAAAAGATAGTGAAAATTTGCTATGATTGTATAATAAATTGACATAATCTTCGGTAAAAAATGATTTTAGAGCACGCAGAAAGTGAAATGTACCCTCGCTTAGCAAGATATCTTGCTGCTGGTGAATTCCTTGCGATGCTACCAGCTGGGCTGATATGATCTGTTGTTACCGAGTCTCCAAGATTAAGTAGTACTCGAGCTCTTTGAATGGGCCTTGCAGGAGGAAGTTCCTACAAATAACAGAACGCCAAGATAAAAATTACTGAAACATTGATTC
Organism: Diprion similis; assembly: GCF_021155765.1. NCBI lineage: Eukaryota > Metazoa > Arthropoda > Insecta > Hymenoptera > Diprionidae > Diprion > Diprion similis. Next base: position 12,879,172 of record NC_060116.1, on the reverse strand, counting down.
ATAAGGAAATTTTGATTAATTTAATAATAATCCTCACTTTTGTAAGTCCCTCAAAGTACGGTGGATGTTTTATGTACGTTGATTCCGCATCCCAAGGATACAGTTTGCCTTCGGGTGCCTGAAGACTGGACCAGCTTCCACTGCCCTTTTCGATTTTGCTATATACCTCCGTGAACATTGCTGGAATTACGTGTTGCTGTTCAACGGCTTGAATCTCTGCTCGTGTTGGCCATATGTCTCGCAAGAATATTTCTTTCCCATCAGCTCTGCGTCCTGTGTGCAGATAAATATTTGTTAATTATTTGGCCCGATAAAATTACTAAAGAGGTAGAAAAATGCTTTCACAGGAAAGTCGAGCAAAGAAATAATTATCCTTGTAACGTTTATTCCCCAAATATACTCTGTATCACTTCTGCTTATTGCAGTATAAATTTAAAATAATCGATAGCTATTTGATTTAGTGATTAATTCTCACCAAGAGGCTCTGTGTCAAAGTCGATAATAACTGTCCCAGCAATTGCATAAGCAATTACTAACAGAGGCGAGGCCAAATAATTTGCCCTAGTATTTGGGTGAATCCTGCCTTCGAAGTTACGATTTCCAGAGAGAACACCGCAACAGACAAGTTCGTTCTGAAAATAAATAGAATTAAACTTTAACTTTACACAAAAACGGCAAAACTTTTTATTACGCAAAAATTTTTAAAGAAAAAATAACAAACCCCCAATCAAATGCTATTTCTTTTTCATGTTCGATAATGTAATTTTGTTGGAGGTATGAATACTGATTGATGATAGGAAAAAACGCATAAATGAAAACGAAGAAGAAACGTGCATGACTCAATTACCTTCTCAATTGCGTCTACCATGGAGTCCGGAAGCGGTCCGCTGTTTCCGATACAAGTCATACATCCATAGCCGACTACATCGAACCCTAACTGCATCAAACTTGGAATGACGCCACTTTCTTTCAGGTAATAAGTAACGACCCCAGAGCCTGGAGACAGCGAAGTTTTTATGTACGGAGCTACGGTAAGGCCGGCTGCAACGGCTTTTTTGGCAAGAAGACCTGAAGAATGAAAAGGTCAAGATTGGATTATTCAGCCTACCGAGATAATAATATGAAAAATATTTTCATGATTATTATATACGCATATTACTTACCAGCGCCAAGCATAACGCTCGGATTACTCGTGTTTGTGCAACTGGTGATGGCTGCGATGACGACCGACCCATGATTCAGCGTGTACTCTTTACCTTCGAATTGAAATTTACCCTCTGTCTTCATTTTCTCAGGCTTCAGACCGAAACCTTTGAACCCGATCTGAAAAGGAGAAAACAGAAACAAGTTCAACGAACGGTTCAAGAAACCATGACAAACAAAATTTCGAATTCTTTCTGATGTTTCAATGTGTTGTAGGTAATGTTTAGAATTTTCACGAAGTAAACCCTGATTGACTGCATTTTTTTAAATTTCTATTTGAAAGTGAAAATTTTTCTGCAGCGAACAGCCACTGTTGAATTCGTTAAGAACAAGAATTTCGACTTGACAGAGTTGCAGAAAAAGTGGTCGACCGCATGAAATGACTGGATCATTGCCCTGGAAAGTAAAATTTGCTGAATCGTGCAAGTTCGAGGGGCTATTCTGACGTGCAGTGCACGCAAACGTTGAAATAGACAATTCTTGAGCAAAGAGCCGAGGTGAACGTCCTAATGCAAAGCACGAATTTAATGCAACAGATTCAGAATTCGATCCAACGTTATAAGATCTTCATATATTTAGAAATACTTCACACGTGTATACCCTTACAATGGAAAATGCATTGTGTTTTTTTCCTCGGAAACAATGGACTAAAAAATTTTAACCATCAAGAAGATAAGTCAATCTTTAGACGTACGTTCTGAATATATATCAGCGCATGATCGATACAGCGCTAGAAAATGAAAATATTTTGTTAATGATATTCAAAGTTAAAAATCGCACGAATTGCAAGTATAATTCTCTAAAGCTTGATAAGAGGTGTGTAACGATTATATCTCACGGCTGATAAAAATAATACAAAAATCAAGAAAAGAAACAAAATAAAAAGAAAATGTAAAAGAGGAGTATAAAGGCCTGGATGCATATGAGTATTTGAATATTATACCTATATTTCTATAGTGCTCAATAGAATATGAGCTATTTATTGGTTTCGTAGAAACGATTGTCGTCGAGCGACTAACGACTGAAGAAGAGACGCGGGGAGACGTCCAGAAATCGGCTTGACAAATTTTCGAAGCGATTAGCATATTGTATACGCTGATTGCTATATAAATATATATCGCTATATATAAATGTATGCATACGCCAACGAATAGTGCATAACGTTACATGAAACGGTACTAATATCGTCCTTTCGAATTTGACAAGGGATTACTCCATCAATATAATCTTCAAAGTCTCTAATCGCCCTGCAAATTACACCAACTTCCCACTCCAACAATTAGCATTCGATATCTCGTTTCGAAAATGGAAATTCTGTTTACGACGGTAATACGGGGTTGTAAAATCCCCCGCAATGAGGTATACGGGGTAATCCGGGACTTCCGGGAAGGCGCAGGGGCTCTCCCGATGCCTTGCGATTTCTAAGACCCTTTCTATACCTCCGTTCTAATCGCAAGTAGACGATCAGCAACTCGTTGTCGCCAATGTCGAACTCAATTGTCTCGAAATTTTGGGCGGTCTTACTCAACCTTTTGTGTATGTGCAACACCCGTATACCCGTGTACATAATTCGCCGTCTGCAAATTTCTACGGATTATCAAGAAATAGCGGTGTTCTTAAGAGTTAAGCAGTTGCAGTTATGAATTAGAAAAGAATTTTCGATAACATTGGTCACGCGTAAACTCTATACTGTCTTTAAGACTCAAGCTATATTCGAAAATTTTATTTTTTCTAGAAAAAACAATATCATAACTTCAGCGAATCTGCATTTTCCTGCAGTTTTCAAAAATTTCATCAATCGTAGCGTACATACTGCAGATGCCCTTAAATATCGAAACACTTATAGGCAGATATGACGGAACAGAAAGAAATAACGAGAGAATGGCTGAACGTGCATATCCGTACCGTATGTGAGTATAACAATAGAAATTGCATAGGCAATGCAAAATAAGAAGGATGTCATATCAGCAATTTGCCAAGGCGCGTGTGAGAGCTCACGTATGATTCCCAGTTAATATTTCTACAGTTCTCGTTTGTCCACGGTCTCGAAGCACCGTGTCGGATTTTTATTCTTAAAATTAACGCCGAATTTCGTGAAGCGTTTAAATTTTTTAAACATCACGTATTTGCTCGCTCGTGCCGTTAGCTGCGTCTAGGATTTCAACGGTCTCTCGTAATTTGAATTTTTGCAGGTAAGTGCTTCTGAAAATGACGAAAGCGCACGATTAATTTACGACGCCATTGCTCAAACTCCCAACTTACAGTTATTATCTATACAGCACTACGGCAGCACTTTCTAAGAAAATATTTTTCAACGCCCGAGGCGACAAAATGTATATTATCGAAAAAGGTTCGATGCGACGCCTAATTTGTCTTTTCAGCGAGTTTGAAACCACAGTATAAATACTAAATAGCAGATTGTTCGAGCAACTTTTGAAACATCCTCGAAATTTTCATCGCAAATCATCCGAGGGTACGAATTTATTGCAAAACTGAAAATCACCGACTCTGATACGCTTGAATTCCACCGTTTGACCGTCTGCAGGCTTTCGGCTTCCGACCTCGGTTTTCCCGGTACGTAAAACAATACGGGAATATTTATAACAAAGACGAGCCATTAATTATACAAGTTACCCATTCCGGGCATGCAGACCCGACGGCTGTTCCGGATCATCGCCAATCTGACGGGCCTTGCTGAGACCCTCGTTTCTATGAATCATGTTAGAATTATAAATTATATGACATAGACGATGCGTTCGACTTTGGAAGCGGATCGTTTTGACCGTCAGACCCCATATATTTTCGGTTCAATTTCATACCTATACCGAAACAAAAAGCTTGCATTGTGTCAGGGATAAGTTGTACAAATAATTCTACCTTTATGATTCTGGCGTTACATTTGAATGTTTGCGAATCCAGTGACTAATGTTATTTTCGCCTCGAATACGGACGAAAAACTCGGGTGAGACTCATTTTCGATTGACAAACAATCTGTCGGCTGCAGAAACAAACAGAAGAACTGGCAATTTGAAATTATTTCAAAGCAAGGATGAGTCACCGAGGAGAATTGCCTGATCAATTTTTTACCCCTTAGCACGATCCCAATTTATCGTTATATTCGTTATTCGAAAATTTTTATTCGAAAATTTTTATTCAAATCGTACGATCGACGTGTACGATTAATTGTGACAGGATGTCGGTTAGAACTTAATGTAAAAAGAAACAAAAGTAGATACGCATAACATTTATTTATCTGAAATTGGCATCAAATTCATCGCTTTTCTGCCAAGATTTTGAAGCGATGAGTCAAACTAACTGCCTGCTGAAGGAGGGTTGATTTCGAACGGTTCAAAAATATATTACGGACAGAAGAAAAGATAAGCTCTCGCCGATTTCTAACCTCGGCTGTAATACCAAATTTAAGGGGGTGGCTTATCATAAGTCGATTTTGACGTTGACGTATATGCATATCTCCAAATATCAAAGTCCACGTGTCTCAACCGTGAAAAAAGGCTCGACAGCCCCGTTCTGTACACAATTCTGAACAAAAACTCTCCAAAGCATTTTTATTTTACGTAGAAATGAAGAAATGCCATGAAATTCATATTTTTGCGTCAAATGAAAATGTACTGAAATATTTTTCTTCCGAATTGCGTTAAAGAATGAGGCTCTTAAGCCTTTTACACGTTCGAGATACGTGGGTATCGATATTTGGAGATATAGGTACATAATATGTCACCACAACGTAACGGAACACGCATATTAAGGGTATCGCGATATGTCGTAAGAACAATTGAAAAATTACAAAATTCAAATGCCGGAGGCGACACAACTCCTGACGGCGAGCGCGTAATGAGTCTGTCCATTAGCAGCTACTTTTGGTGAATCGAACGGGCTTTTGTATTATGAGTACGATATAACGAGTTCACGATGTACGAAATGGAAACGTAAAGCTATAACGTACGATTCGACGTATAGGAAACGTATAATCGACAATTTTTTGGCTCCTTCTTCTGAAAAAAGGAAATTTCTAATAGGACTAAGATAAAAGTTTCAAGCATAAATGAGAATTGCATTTTATCTTGTTTTTCGATTATTTACAAACCATACTATCCCGCTGCTCGAACATTTTCTTTCCTCAATCGGCAGAATATATTTAGTGATGCCGATAAGACACATGGCATACTCGCATGAAGCAGCGATAGTCGCAGCTGAAGACGAAGAGCGTGGATGAGTTAATGTTTGAACTCTTCGTCGGATGAAACAATCGCTGCTGTGTATGGACTTTTATTTTGTGTAACGTTTTATGGTCGCTGGTTGTAGGTATAACGTGTGTACATCCATCGATTTCTATTCAATAATTTTTTAACAAACATTAACAGCGTCGTATTGCGAGCTTCTGCTATCGCTCGATTATGTCAGATGAATGATGCACGTACTGACAAATCACCGCGAGGGTTTTCCTCTACACTAAAAATAAGTGAATTAGCCTGTTTTTCCTAGCATGGCGTAGAAAATAGGCAGGTATAATTCTATAATTATTACACATAACTCGTGCGACGAGTAAAATACTTTTATGCCGCTCAAGTATAAGCGAACGGAGCTATAATTGATTTTTTTTTTTATAAATATCGAAAACTAAGGTGAATCGAAAATTGAAAAAATACAATTTTTACATATATTTCACGCGACTTTTACTTTAAAATTCATGTTTCATATAAGAAATTAAACGAGGCTACAGACAAATAATTTCTGTACAATTTGTGAAGCCCGTTTAAGGGAGGGCGAAAACGTGGCAAACAGACTCGTGGATGGCCGTAGCGTATACCTGAGCATACCTGGGACCAATGGAGTTGCCGATTTTTCAATATTTCTCGGAAAAGTTGCAAGCGGGGATGACCGACGGTCAGTTTGGCGGTGGGGGTGGGTGCCTGCGTGTATATATGAGGCCCGCCGGCCATGTAGGGCTATTAGTTGCAAGTTGCTCATTGCAGTGTTAACTTCTACACTACAAAACGTGAAATAGAACTCAGCCTTCAGTTTGATAAAGTAGTTTTTCGGTTGCTTTACGCATAAGTATTAAACAGTGAATTTTCAATCTTGAAACCCCACAAAGTTTTCCCATTATTCAAACACACGTCGTTCTGCGAGCAGAATATTAAACGAGGTAAGTTCACGGTGTGATTTTTCTAAAATTAGTCAGTTTTTGAACATCTATAACGAGTTATTTCAGAATAATTCATTTTGCATGTATCTTTGGTTTCCATTTCGATCGACACTAAACTTCCGCGACTATCGAGTACTGTATAGAGGAAAAACATCATTTGAACATTACGATAATTTCGTGAACACGAGTGAAAATTTTTTCATTGTTTCTATTCGTACGATTCCGCATAGATTGCAATAGGTATAGGTAAGGCGAAACGGCTGATGTCGGATGAAATCTCATCCGGTTGTGGATAGAATTGAAACCTCACCGGGTAGGATTCATCCTATGCCAGCCTGCGTTCAACGATATGTATTCAAGTGAAGAAAAATCAAGATTAGCTGCAAAAAAGATTGCATCGTGCAATTTTACGAATTATTGAAGTAATCACATCTCGCTGCTGGGGGCGGAGTATCGGTCTAGTGACACGGATTTTTCAGCTCGTGACTAGATCAAAATACTCGTCTCCAACGACCAGAGAACTCATCGTCATCAGGATGCAATAACGAGGCGGCATTAAGGAATCAAAGAGAGAACATAACAAACAATAGTCCCGTATATTTTTCTTTGGTGATCTAACTGTATGGTGAATAAAAGTATCATAAAGCTAGATCAGCAAGGCAAAATGTACGTGACATAACACCGAGGGATTGCGCTGGACGAACGAGAAAGTAAAAACGGTCAGTATAATAGTTCGTTGTAACATGTATGTGGCGGAATCGGCCCGATGCACAATTCGCAGTCTGTAACTAATTCAATCTTACATGAACTATGGCAATGATTAACAATGCTTGATCACGGAAAAGCACGTAAATATCGTTACAACAGGACACTGTGGTTCCAAGGAACTCTTGCAGTGATATGTGGTGATAAGACTTTCATATCACAGCAGTAGTTACCTGCGAATCCTCTGCCCAATGCTCATCATTACCATCATAACTACTCCATACCTGTATCGGAATAATAAAAGGGAACTTTTGTTTTCGTATCATTCGCATATATATAAAATTTTTCACACATGCTTTCTTTTTCTAGCTTTGAATTCAGTTAACAATTAACAAAGTACAATATGGGATGAACACGACTCTGTTTGACGGTTTTTATTGTTCGTCACTGGGTTATGTTTGTCCCATTCAAGTGCTGGTTTATCATCGATTGTGCCTGAATTTCAGATATTCGAAATCTGTGACATATTTACTCGTTGTTCCCGCTTACCGTGTTCTATTGCTCGCAAAATATTCACATAATTTTACCGACCATTATACCTTGCTTTTTTTTACCTGTTCAAGTTATTAACATGGCAAAAATTTATGTGGCAATCATTTAAGCTACATGTAATCCCTTCATTGTTATCTTACCTTAGAAGATAAACAGCTCAGGAAATCGTTTTTCATGTCAGAAACGGAAACACGGTCGTGCGGCCTTTTCGGTCCGCTTACGCTCGAGACGACAGTGGCTAAATCGAGTGTCACTACTTCCGAAAAGACTGGATCCTGGCTGGGGTCGTTGTAATTTCTCAGCATTTTCACCGTCCTTAGATATTCTTCTATGTAAGTAACGTGCTTCTCGGACCGACCTGCAGGAAGCGAGGTATATTAAAAAATTAACTGTCAAACAACAATAGCATTCTAACAGAATCAACATAACAATCTATTGCAAAATGTATCTTACTCGTCTGTCTGAGATATGATAAACTCTGTTGATCGACAGCGAAAAATCCAACTGTGGCTCCATACTCTGGACACATGTTTGATATCGTAGCTCTGTCAGCAATGCTTAATTCCGCTACACCCGGGCCAAAGAATTCAACGAATTTTCCGACGACTCCCAGTTGACGTAAGTTCTAAAAGACACAAATAGTTAGCAAAGTATGGTTTTGACCATAAGTTACACAACTTCGAAATTTCAGGATTAGGCTCAGAGAGAAATTCCAGAAACTGAGATTAGATAATGCTAAGAAGGGAAGTGCAGGCAAAATTTTACGTTTTAAAATTACCTTTGTAATTGTAAGTACAAGGTCTGTAGATGTGACATATTGGTTCAAGATGCCTTCGAGTTTGTAGCCGACAACTTTTGGGAGAAGCATGGATATCGCTTGGCCAAGCATAACAGCCTCTGCTTCAATGCCGCCAACACCCCAACCCAGAACTCCAAGACCATTGATCATTGTGGTGTGAGAATCTGTTCCAACAACGCTGTCTGGGTAGAGAAGACCGTCGTTGTTGAAAACGACTCTTGCCAAGTATTCAAGATTCACTTGATGAACAATGCCACTTCCAGGTGGAACTATCAGCATGTTCTTGAAAGCTTTCGCACCCCACTGGATTTTTGGAATTAAAAACTATCATTAGCAGTGACAGATGATGTGGAGTCTTCAATTTATTGATGATTTATAGGTACTGAGGTTTAGAGAATACTTGAATTCTGCAATTATTGCTTTTTTTTTTTTTTGAATGAACCGGAAATTCATTGTTTTGTACAACTTACTTTTAAGAACATGAATCTCTCTTTGTTTCTCTCAAACTCGAGTCCTTCATTCTTCTTCAAAGCGTCATCACTGGAATTCAAAAAAGTATATTCAGTTTTGGATGTACAACTACAATTTTAATTAACACTAAATAGAAATTTCATTCTGGTTTTATGAAAAAATTAATTAATCAATTCATAGCAAATATCAATTATATTAATTATTCACAAAGAAAATATAAAATTCTGTTATTGATAAACATAGCGTATTCAAAATTTTTTGTATTGCATCAAATAGAAGAATACTGGTTTGCTTTTAAATTATTAATGATGATTTTTTGTCATCAAGTCATCATTACATTCTCAACTTTTAAATTTCTAAACCCAAAATCGTTGATTTTACAGTAACACTTACCCTCTGGTAAAATCAACCTGTACAGAATGGTCAATAACAAGATCTGACGGACAGATTGGATTTATTTTATCGGGATCACCCCCAAGACTTTTGACGGCATCTCTCATTGCAGCGAAATCGACCACTGCCGGTACTCCAGTGAAATCCTGCAAAATTGCTAATTAAAAACCCTTGAAAATTGCTAAAATTATTTTCTATATAGAAAAATGGCTAATTTTAGGGTTGTAAAACTAAATATAGTTACCCATATTTATTTTTCTTATAGTAACTCCTTTATCTCACTTTACTTGAAACTTAATCTTGTACAAACAAGTCTTGGTAATAGATTTCTAAACAGATAGCATTCCTGAATGTGACGTTGAGCACTTTTCTACTTCGTGTTATCGATATCCGCGTTAGGTGTAATTATCGAGCTAACGGGTATAAAACTAGAAAAATTCACAAACCCAAGTGAAAATGAATTAACTTATAAAATCAATTTCCTTGAATGACAAATTCGATTTGAATAAAATTCTACTTTTATTTGATAAATGTGATTTGCGCGATTGAAAGCGAATTTTAACCATATAAATATATTTATCTTATGAAAATATAAAGTTTATAAATAGTCAAACGATTAAAGATTGTAAAAACGTATTTTTAGAAATTGGTGTAGCTACCATGGGAAATTACTCGAAAGATCCTACATGGTTCAAGAATTGAGCGGCAACTATGAAGCTGAAACAATATGACCTTTGGCCTGTGATAAGGCACTCACATATTTTATCAGTAAATGTAGACACATTTTTATGATTTCTTATATAATAGTGCGGTGATGCTTTTCTCTGTGATAACTGTCGAGGATGTATATTTGTTTACCTGTTACTTAACCAGTAATAATATATAGAATCATGATTACGATTCATGTATGCAAATACAAAGTAACCACGAGGTTTAAATCATTTCTTCAATGAGTTTTTATACGCAACTATTGACCCAACATACTGACCCAACTATTTTACGAGTCTTGTAATGAATATTCGTGCAGTTAATAATTGTATAAAAATGCACTTCATTACCTGTAGAATAACCCTGGCTGGTTTGAAGGCGACCTCGACTCCCTCTGGAACTTGTTGGTTTGTCTCCCATTTCAAAATTTTCTCTACGTCTGTCTTTTTTACTTGAAATTCGTCACAGTTCCTAACTGCACTTTCCAGTAGAACCCTTATGGAAAATGGTAACTTATCTGTTGATAGTATCGAATGAAAATTATTAGAAAAATTGTGATATTGTACGTTAAAACTAAGTTTTATATTAAATATTATGACATAAAAAGTATTACCATATTTATCACCAAAGCTGGCGACGTCATAATATTGGCAATCTATGCCTCCGATCTCAATCGTCTTCAATAAACTTTTGTACGGATTTTCCCCTGGAATCATAAATACATGAGTATAATGTTGACATACTTGTGAATTATGTAATAATTAAGTATTCATGACGCAGACTCTGTGTCCAATTGCATTTGAAAGTTGCGAAGGTATGATTTTTAAATACAATCTTATTCAACGATTCAGGCTGGACTTTTGATCAAAAGCAATTGACGATACGTCTTGAATATTTGATGTGATGAATTCACCAACCTTAAAGAACTTTACAAAAAAAGAATTCAATACAAACTTTAGAAAGAATTCAATTGAAGATCGAAGATTAAGAAGAAAAAAATAGTGAATTCAGTTTGAAAGTAGGGATAATGTGTTTTATTTCAAACGAAGAAAGTAAGTTATTTATTGACCACAACACCATAGCTTGTTGACGACTTAGGTACGTGACGTTTCTGCGATCTTAAGAGCTGAACAGGTCGACGCTTTGCAAGTAAATGAAAATCTTTTGAGAACCGGGTGAAAAATTGTATAATCCTCAGCATAATATCTGAGAGAATTTCATCAACATTTTATCGACAGACATGTGGGGAGGAATAATTTTTTGGAATATGTCGATGATGTGGCAATCGACAAATGACTAACGTGCCAGCCATGCAGCTCACTGTTACTAACAAATGAAATTAGAGTAGGTTATTTTTTTTTATCAGTAACAACTATTGAACACGACTGAAGATAAAGTACTCCGAAAAGCAATGAACTATCCATTATTGGGATGGAAAAGAGGAGTGGATAGAGATATTCCTTAATGATCAACATTCGTGATATCCATGAATATTAAATTTTATACTCGTTTCGTAAGAGATAAAAATATTACAGCATGGGCGAATATTTTCCCAAGGTTATTAGACGTTTAGCAAATATTATCCGTCCATGTCGTTACCTGTCAGCATATTTCTAGGAAAATTAGGCCAACTGGAAAGCCGTAAACAAATTATCCTACGGCAACTCACCAGCCATGACTGGCAATCGAAAAGTCACGTTCACCAGGACTGCAGAGCGCAACGCGACGGCAACCTCACGGCTGGATGTTGCGCTGGGACTGCCTAGCGTCGAACTGTCGACGTCGCGACGCTCTCGTGTGTCGTGTGTCGTGTGTGCGTCGCCCCGTAATCTAACAATAAATGTGTGTGATATCTACGCACCATTCGTGCGCACACCGTAAAGATACAATACACAATACTACCGATGAAGGGATAATAAGATTCCCAATTTTGAATAGTCGAAGGCGTTGATTTCTATTTAAATATAAGCGTAGCTTTTTTTTTCTTGCCCTTGTGCTTTCTTATATTCAAATCTTTGTCAGCTGCGATCTTATTAGGCGGTGACTTAAGATTAGAAGGAAAGATTTGCATAAAATAAGAGAACTTCAAACGATCGTATAAAATAAACATGGCCACCGTTGAGGTGTGTGAGATTTTATTTCCGATTTACGATCATCTTAAGGTTCTACATATGTTCCATTTATTCGGCGATATGTCGGGCCGAATAAAATTCTAACAAGAATAGTTTACTCAGAGTTTTACCTCTGGCGAAAGCTTATTAAATACTGATTCTTAAAATTGGACGTTCTCGATGCACTTGTTTAGTGTGCATGTAGTACGTACATTTATCTGATTATCACTCTTAACTATTGGCATTATCAAGCACATACAACATCTGACGTGTGTAATTAATTACAAAACCAGTATGTTTTACGACGCAATACAGAGTGTGCGGTTATCGTTATTACAATATCTGATCAGTTTCTATGTTCAGTGGTAATTAATGTTTCGTTAGTTAAGATATTTGTCTTTTTGTATTTACTTGGTAAAGTTCATTTTATTTACAATAACATGGCACTTTATTTTTACTATAAATAATGGCAAAGTGTAAATGTGTAAAAAACATTTTCACGAATAATAAAATTATCGAAAAGCAGAGATATTTTATTCACTGTATTCTGATTTTTTTTTTTTATATTAATAACTATTTCGCATAATTGCACTGTCTATTAACAACATTTCGGTTTAACTCTAAATGATATTTCTCAGAGTGCGATCTATCTCGTTTATCTTATTCAAAATTTGTAAAGTACGATATTATATTGTTCAAAATAATCATAAAATTGTTAATTATTTTTCATTTACTTTCATTACTTTGTTCACTTGTTTCTAGATGGGATGTAACCCTAGAGTTTTGCAAAACTAGTTTGTATCGCTCCACCAAATCACTAATCGATCTTCTTTTACGTTGCTTGGAACTTTCGGAGGCCGATGTACAATTGCTTGTTACCTCTACCTCATTGTCATTTAATGATGGTTTTATAACTCTCTTTAACAACACTGGCGAATCCATATTATTTTTTACATTTTCTTCCGTATTGCCTCCCAGTTTTTCTTTTTCTACTGTCTCCGCTACTTGAGGCTTATTTTGCTTAAATGGCGAAAGACTATTTGGATTTGTCATTACTGATACTGCACTGATGATATCCTTGCTCAAGTTAAATATACTCTTCGCTGTAAGGTCCAGACTGATTTCTGACAAGCTGTTCGTTGCACTAATTGTATTCATTAGGGCAGTTGAATTAGCTTTCGGACTAGACGGAATAGATAGTATGCTGGAATTGGCTGGAATTAATAAATGTGGTTATAATTGGGTACAAGTCACTACTCTTCAAGGTTGAAGAATCAAGCGTTTTGACTCATTAGCAACAACTGCGATAATTTTATACCAACCTCTACTGGCGTTCATTTTGTGTTGTCCAGAAAATAATCTAAAATATTTATCAGATTTTTTTGTCATCATTGAATTCATTCGAGACACTGATTTAAATCTTCGCTTTTGCGGGGTCGATCGTTCGCTTACTATTGACGATAAAGTATCGTCAAGATTAATTCTTGATACTAAGAAATTAGCCCTTAACTTCGAAGACTGGGGTGTGGCAGCTTCTGTACGTTTGTGACGCGAAAACAAAGCTTTATGAGCTCCTGAAAAGTATATACAATACAAATTGTAGTTATAATTGCAGACAATTTGGTGGTTTCAAATAATAATGACCTCATTAATTACCTTCTACAGGTGTTAACGCCAGTCTATTTAGAACGTCTACTTTTTCAGAATCTGCATTTGTATCGATACAGATTGTTGGAGAAGGCATAAAAAGAACACTGTCCACTGCTCTGAATCTATGACATTCTGGCACATATTTGCTATTTCTGGTTCTCAAAGTGTTGTGAACTTCTGCTAGAAGATTTGTGATTCGATCAAGCAGGACTAGAAACAGCTTGCACATAGCTTTTGCATCTTCGGTGCTTGCTTCTACTTGTAACTGACATTGGGTTAGGTCTTGCAGCTTGTGGATTTGCAGCTGCAACCGCAATTGGCTCAACATCACGTGCACTATTCTGAACAAGTTTTGTAACACTAATTTCTCTTCTGTATACATGCGAGAGAAGAGAACCTGTGAATGTAAGAATTTAACATAAAAATCATATCGGTATATTCGATTCAGACCGGCTTTTATATTTCCATCGGGCCCAAAGTTTTAGTTGCTTTTGATTTTTCACAGATAATACACAATGATGTACATAACTGAAAATCTAGGCACATACTTCAAGCAGTGTTTCGTTTCAATTTTTAATTAAATCCTTTAGTGTACTCATTAATACTTGATTATTCTGACCTGTGATTCTGGTGGTAGCATTGAATGCAAATCATTGTTTGCATCTATTTTTGGAAGCCTAGATACATCAAGAATTCTGTCATCATTAAGTATGCTTGTTGTTAGTTCAGCGACTTCTGTACTCAGATCCTCAACAGTTTTTAAAATCCCCGTCATTTCTTGTAAGTCACTGATTTGTTTCGCTTGAGTTTCTTTCCACACTAAAAATAAGTGATATCAGTTAGAATAATGAATGTATAAGAAATTGCAGTAAAAAGAGGTATATTCAGGAGACTATAAAGTAAATTTCTGTATAAGTATGCCAAAAGTATACCAGCTTCGTTTAGTTATAAAGAGCAAAAATGGGTAAAGCATGTAAACAAAACAGGAAAATAAATGACAACAGTTGAGTTTCTCAAGTTTAGGAAGTGTCTTACTTTTCATAATTTCAGTATCGTGAATCTCTGTCAACCTTTTTTTGACAGCTGGGGCTGCTATGGCATTTGCAGCAAGTTTAGATATCGCTTGTCTTTGTTCGAATGTCTCATTCTGAAAGTCCTTTGTATCGTTGACCTGATCTCTGAAAATTTGTCAGGGACACGTCAAGATTGATACTAATAATTATGTAGACCATATTAAACTTCTATTATAATTCATTGCAAGCAAAGTGTTTGGAACTAATTATTGTAATTCGGAATAAATGTAAAAAGATTTACTCGACGAAGGTTCTAGCCCTTTGCTCAGTCTCAGAAAATCTGCTATTCATCTCCTTAATGTTTTTATGTATATTTGAAGTAGCATTGATTAACAGTGTCTTAGTCACTTCGTCTGTAATGCCGCATTGTGGCGCCAAGAGTACATCGCTATGCGCTAAAAATTAAAGGGTTACTCATTAAAATTATTTAAACCAACATTTACGTGGAATTCATCAACTAGCCGTTTGTTCCCTTTGAAGCGCCCAAATTTGGTGCATTATTTTTTACATGTCATGCTTCTCAATATAGTGTGTGTAAATATTGTAACGACAACTGAATTCAATGGAATGAAGGGGATAGGATAAAATTTAACATAACAAGGCCAAGTAGGTAAATTAAAAGAATTGAAATTAAAATCTAACTTACATTCACGTTTGATATATACATAAAGGACAACCTGTGAGAGCTTCCACATGACGTTGATAAACTTTGTACCTCCAGCGTGCAACAAATATGTGCCCAGTATTGAGGGAAGGCCAGCCTCAGGATGCTCGGTTGCAACGATGCCTATAAAATCTTTAACATCGCTTCTGTACTTGCTCTCACTCTTCTTACAAACTATCGGCCACTCCACTAATTTTCTAAATCGTTCCGAATCATATATCGTGAGGAGAAAGTGTGATACGTGAATGAAGCCTGTGGTGTTCGGCTTGTCAAACATTCCCTGAAAAATAAAATGAACCAGGTACAAGTAACAGAATAGTAAATTTTCACTAAATCAGCAGTTCACAGTAAGCATAATGTATCAGCTGAATTTGGTTGATGGTTTCGAGACGGTAGATGGACAATAAACAAGGGAGGTTATATTCACAAAAACTTAAGGCGGCACCACTCGGCAACAGACTAATTTCCATACCTCGCGAAAATGCCGTCTAAAAGCCTCGTTCGGAGTCACCAATTCCGAGAGAAGAGAGACATTTTTGTGGAAAGATGCGCTGACTGCCATCGGTACTCCCTGTTGCCTATTATTATCAGTTATTATTGTATTTACACTCGACGTTCAAAAAGCTATAAATCACAACTTAGCAGCGGATTCATTCTAGTGTTAGTTTCATCGTGTTAAGTAAGTGCAGAATTATTGATGAAACCGCTTAAATTTATTCAGATTATCCGTATAATTAATATCGGCGCGGGTAAGCAACACGTCAAGATGCGATGGAAGCCATCAAACGCCGGGACTGACGATCTTTCATCTTTCGCTTTTTTAAATACCTACGCTCGGCAAATTGAATACGGCTATTGGTCCGCATGCGCTAGCAACCGTTGACGGCAAGTCGGTGACGAATAACTTTCAATTCAGAAAGGGGGGGGGGGGGGGGGGGGGGGCTCTGATATTAAACGGCGGGTAACTGATGCTCTCATTAATCGTGAGAAATTCGAAATTTCAGTATAAATAAAAGACTGTCCGCTATGAGGTGAAAAAAATGAAAACAAGGGTAAGTAAACTTGGTTCAAGGAAATATTGAGTGGCGGAAATTGAACCGGGGCCCAAAAAACTCGCGTTACGAGCCTGCTAAACTCTTGTTGCTATGGTACAGCTGGCGCATTGGTCCTCGACTGCGATGACATGCGTATACACGTACCTATACATGGGTGTAGAGAGGTGTGTGGCTCAGGAGACAGTAGCATGAAAATGGTGGTGTAAAATGACTGGACGACGGGCAGTGTTGACGAACTCGGAGCCCTTGCCAGGAACTGGGGGTGCTGATCCATTTCGCGAACTTTTCGAAGCATGTAAAACCGGGGACTTGGTAAGGGTGAAACAAATCGTCACCCCGCAAACTGTAAACGCGCGTGATACCGCCGGACGAAAATCTACCCCCCTGCACTTCGCAGCTGGTGAGCGAATTTATATTTACATTTTATCCTCTCGCGTTACCTTATAGCTGGACAATTTGATATCGAGACACCCTTTTCTCTTACGGAGTAAATAAGTCATCATCTCGAGCCTGTTGTCCTGTAAACTGTGCTGCATGTGCTGTTCCCCGTTTTTAAAATTATTATAAATTTTTTTGGTTAGGGTTTGCGCAACGAAAAACAAAAATTACGTGTGCATGTGTATGTACGTATGTACGTATACCTCGCCCGTGTTTGTTATCTCCTGTCATTATACAGGTTCTCCTGCTTTTGAGTGAGCTGAATGCAAACGGCAAATTAATATTGAGAAGCATATCTTTAGCCATTACCTGCTCATTTTAATTTCCAACAAAATCTTCCATGTACTCCAAACAGTTTCAATAGCACGAATTGAGTGACCCTGTTACTCAGCCATTTCTCCATCTATAATGATCCCTTCATTTTTATACTTTGTAATCATTGTCCGTGCTTAGCTTTATTTTACGAAAAAAGAATGCTTGAAGCTTAAAAAATTTTACAAGTATTGTGAAATTGTATAGTTATTGAAATTTGACTATTGCAATACTTATATTAGATCATAGGTGTCGTTACAATGAGCTGTGAAATAACATTTTATTATTATCGTATCGGAGAGAAAGTGAAAGTGTAATATAGAAATTTTTAGAGCACCAAATTATTACTTGTTGTTATTCTGCTGCGCATATTTAATGTTCTTAATATGTAACAACCAGAAAAATGTTAGTTTGCAACCTGCTTTGTGTGGATAGAAAGGTTGTGCTCCTGCTTACAAGGCAGAACCAAGTTCTAACTGTACTTATACTTGGTTGGCCACCTTCTTTCCATAGGTAAATAATGTCATCTACTTTGTCATTATTTCACCTAAGGTTTTGCATTCAGACTGGAAATGTGAGTAAACTAGAAAGCCTGAATAAAAATTGTCCCATAGAAACTGTACAAACCATAAAAATAAAGTTAAGCAAAGGGGAAGAAGCGAGCTTTCCAAAAATAAACCGTTTCTGAAGAAAGTGAGGAGAGAAAAAGGAGAAAAAAAATTAATGTCTTCCTATTTACCGCATATGTGCGCATAACTTATAATCTGTTTGCTCGTTCTTTAAGAAACGTTCAATAAACATGATATATTAATTTATCGTCTTAATTTGCTAATTTTCAAATTGCACCTCAAACTAACGTACCTGCCAACAGGATACGGCAGGAGAGACGTGGTCGAGTTTTTACTTTCGGCTGGAGCTTCTATACAAGCCCGTGACGACGGAGGCCTCCATCCTCTCCACAACGCGTGTTCATTTGGTCATTTTGACGTTGTGCGATTGCTTTTGGAAGCAGGAGCTAATCCTAATACCAGAGATAACTGGAATTATACGCCATTGCACGAGGCTGCTATAAAGGTAGAATTGTACATGATAAATGTCAGTCGGCAAGCTTTTCATCGTCATTTAATGTTCTCATTATGAAACACTCGATCCGTCGTATTACAGGGTAAAATAGATGTCTGTATTGCTCTCCTCCAACATGGAGCTGACGCCAATATTCGAAACACCGAAGGAAAAATAGCACTCGAATTAGCTGACCCGGCAACAAAACCTGTTCTTACGGGAGAGTATAGGAAAGACGAACTGTTAGAGGCAGCTAGATCAGGCAATGAGGAGAGATTATTGCAGTTACTGAATCCGTTGAATGTTAATTGTCACGCTAGTGATGGAAGGCGATCCACTCCTCTTCACTTAGCTGCCGGATACAACAGATCGCGGGTTGTACAAATATTATTACAAAACGGAGCAGATGTCCATGCCAAGGACAAAGGGTATGCAGGGTTTGGGTAACAATACAGTTTGGGAAATTCTTAACTTTGCAAATTACGATCGTAACAACAATTGATGAACGTTCTTAACAGGGGGTTGGTGCCACTTCATAACGCTTGTTCCTACGGTCACTTTGAAGTGACGGAAGCCCTTCTAAAACACGGAGCTGCTGTTAATGCAAGTGATCTTTGGGCCTTCACCCCGCTTCACGAAGCTGCTAGTAAATCTAGAGCTGAAGTGTGCTCGCTGCTGCTGAGCGAAGGCGCAGATCCGACTCAGCTCAACTGCCACAGTAAAAGTGCCATTGATGTGGCACCTACGCTGGAGTTACAAGAAAGACTAGCATGTGAGTATAAATCTTATAAAACTCTCATTCTTATGAGTGAAAACGGTAGTTTAATTTCAAAGACTTTAAAGATCATTCAATAAAACAGAATTTTTTACTCTTTGCAGACGAGTACTGAAATGAAGCTTATTATTTTAAGCAAACCACTAATAGAACACTAAACAAAAGTCGATCAACCTCTGTTTATATTTCAGATGAGTTCAAGGGACACTGTCTTCTAGATGCCTGCAGACAGGCAGATGCGACGAAATTGAAGAAGTATCTGTCTCAGGATGTTGTTAATTTTAAGCATCCCTACACTGGCGATACTCCTCTGCATTGTGCTGTAGCATCACCCTATCCAAAGCGGAAACAAGTTATAGAAACTTTGATAAGAAAAAACGCAGCTCTGAATGAGAAAAATAAAGACTTTCTTACACCTCTTCATATAGCTACTGATCATTCCCACTACGACGCAATGGATGTCTTACTACGACACAACGCCAAAGTTAACGCCTTAGATGGACTAGGACAGACGGCTTTGCACAGGTAATTTTGTACTGTTATATAAATTAATCCTGTAATTTTCGAGTTACTTAGTAGGTCTTTGAAGATGATCAAATATCGAAAAAAACTTGCGCAAATAATGTTGAATGAAATATGTATGATAATCTTTTGCATGCATATTTAT
Source organism: Diprion similis (assembly GCF_021155765.1). NCBI lineage: Eukaryota > Metazoa > Arthropoda > Insecta > Hymenoptera > Diprionidae > Diprion > Diprion similis. Next base: position 12,859,367 of record NC_060116.1, on the reverse strand, counting down.
GAAAAATCGTAATCTTACGTCTATCCTGTTGAATCGATAATTGGTGCACTGCAAAGGCCTAGTAATTAATGCAATTTAAAATAAGAATATTAATAAATGTATTTAGGTGCGCCAGAGAGGACAACGTTCAGGCATGTAGGATACTTCTCTCCTATAACGTTGATCCTTCGATAGTCTCGTTGCAAGGATATACGGCGAGTCAAGTTGCTACGGAGAATGTTATAAAAATATTACAAGGTTAGTGTGATTAAATATCTAAGGATATTGTGCAAGAGGAAATTTGGCAACTGCAAAAAAACTTGCTTTCAACTTGAATCGGAATGAATGTATAACGGATAATGAATTCCAAGGATATTGAGTATCGAGATAATTTCGGCTAATTAAAAAATAATGCAACATTAAATCTTACCCAATTTATTCAATCAACTTTACTTGAGATGAAATCCATCTGGTAGATCCACCCAGTGGAACGGAGGACATCGAAGCACAGCTTCTTGAAGCAAGCAAGGCTGGGGATTTGACCGCAGTGGAACGAATTCTTCAAGCTAGCCCACATGCAGTCAACTGTCGAGACTTGGATGGGAGACATTCTACGCCTCTGCACTTTGCCGCAGGGTACAACAGGGTCCCTGTTGTGGAATACCTCTTAGCACACGCAGCTGATGTTCACGCTAAAGATAAAGGGTAAGTTTCAAATATCACAAGATATGTTCCATACAATTCTTCAGAATTTGGATGATGGTCTTGAATTCTGATCTGGAATTTGAAGTAAGCGGTGACTAACCTAAGACATTTTTTACGTCATTTCTCCAGTGGTTTGGTTCCTCTGCACAATGCCTGTTCTTATGGACATTACGAAGTGACAGAGTTACTTGTGAAACATGGGGCTTCTGTAAATGTGGCGGATCTCTGGAAATTTACCCCCCTACACGAAGCAGCAGCTAAAGGTAAATGCGAGATAGTACGCCTGCTGCTCAGACATGGTGCAGATGCAACAAAAAAGAACAGAGATGGAGCTACGCCACTGGATTTAGTGAGAGAAGGTGATCAAGATGTTGCTGATTTATTACGAGGAAACAGCGCGCTTTTGGAAGCTGCCAAAAAAGGGAACTTGGCCAGGGTACAAAGGCTTGTTACTCAAGATAATATCAATTGCAGAGATGCTCAGGGCAGAAATAGCACACCTTTACACCTAGCCGGTAATAATAATTACGACTTGGATCTTCACTTCTGTCATAGTTAAAACACAAACTGTAACTACCTAACTGTTTTATATCTCTTCCAGCTGGTTACAACAACTTGGAAGTGGCTGAATTCCTTTTGGAACGCGGAGCAGACGTCAATGCACAGGATAAGGGTGGTCTCATACCGCTGCATAACGCCTCGAGTTATGGTCACTTAGACATAGCTGCCCTACTGATAAAATATAACACAGTAGTGAACGCCACGGACAAATGGGGCTTCACTCCGTTACACGAGGCTGCACAGAAAGGTAGAACGCAACTTTGTGCTCTACTATTAGCACATGGCGCAGATCCTTTCTTAAAGAATCAAGAAGGACAGAGTCCGGTCGATTTAGCGAGTGCCGACGACGTTAAGTGCTTATTGCAAGATGCGATGGCGTCACAACAGGTTGTACCCTTGGCACCTCCTAGTCGACCTCCCAGTATAATTGCTGGTAAGAATTATTTGGAAAGTTTCATGGAAATTGTTACCACCTTTGACGTTTCTGTATTTCATGAATGCTACTCTCAGTTCCAGTCACTCCTCCACCGTCGCTCACTCAGGAAACTGTGATAATGCCATCCGGGGCGGCGATGACACTCTGCGTACCCTTGGCGCGACCGACTTCTTGTCTAAGTCCGATGCCGTCGATTGAGTCGTGCTCAGAGAGGGAGGTGAAAGAAATTTGCGAGGATCGTAACAGCAACGGAATTACGTCCGTTTCTGGATTCCTGCAGAGTCTGAGTCTCGAACATCTGCTCGAATTGTTTGAAAGAGAACAAATCACACTAGATATACTGGCAGAAATGGGACACGAAGATTTGAAGCAAGTCGGTGTCTCGGCTTATGGCTACAGGCACAAACTAATCAAGGGAATGGATAAACTGCTGACTTCTAGTGCCGGCGGCTCCATTTGGCAGCCATCCATAAACCCTGGAACCTTACTGGTTGACTTACTGACTGAGGACAAAGAGTTTTTGGCTGTCGAAGAGGAAATGCAGAGTACCATACGCGAACACAGGGACAACGGTCATTCGGGAGGTGTATTTTCTCGATACAACATCGTGAGAGTGAGTCCATTGCCATCTCAGACCTAAAAAAATTTCCCCAATAAAATATTTTTCCTCTTAACAAATTTCCCTTCTTGCAGATACAAAAAGTCCAAAATCGTAAACTCTGGGAGCGCTACGCTCACCGTAGACAAGAAGTTGCTGAAGAAGTTGGGGCAGCGCCCGCTTCCCCCAGTGCTACTCCCAGAGCAACGCCTAGTCCTGCTGCGCCTCAAGCAAATGAAAGAATGTTATTTCATGGGAGTCCTTTCATCAACGCAATCGTTCAAAAAGGGTTTGACGAACGGCACGCTTATATCGGCGGGATGTTTGGCGCAGGGATTTATTTTGCTGAACATAGTAGTAAAAGTAATCAATATGTTTATGGAATTTGTGGTGGTACTGGATGCCCGGCGCATAAGGATAGAAGCTGCTACATATGCCACAGGTGGATAGCTTTTTGATTCTCTGTTAACTCTCCGAAATGAATTCTCATTTTCTCGTCGACATACCACTTATATCAACAAATTCTCACATGCTTGCAATTTTTTCCCATTACAGACATCTTCTTCTCTGCCGAGTTACACTGGGTAAATCGTTCCTACAATTTTCAGCCATGAAAATGGCCCACGCTCCGCCTGGGCATCACAGCGTGGTAGGAAGACCCTCGCAAGGTGGTCTTGTCTTCCCAGAATATGTAGTATATAGAGGGGAACAAGCCTATCCCGAGTACCTGATAACTTATCAGATTGTCAGGCCTCAACAGGAGGCGGGTGGGGTGGAAGGTAGTGAGGAACGGTGATCAGACGAGGGGAGCCCTGCAGCCAGACTTTGTCGCCTCTGTTGCTGTCAGAGGCCTAGAACATGCGGTGTGTTGTCTTAGGTTGTGTCCGAACTTTTATTTTGTCGACATTATATTTTTTTCATTACAGTTTATATTATACCATATATTATAAGGATTCATTGATTAATTGATTGGAAAGAATCTGGTTTCAATGAATTAACAGCAAAATCTAATCATTTTATATCCTTGTTTGTAATTCGTTTAGAATTTATTGCTTTTCAGTACAGGTTAGATCAGTAATTTTCACAAGAGGAGAATGGGAAGTAAGAAAAAAAAAATAGACATGCAACAGTATTATGTACGTTTTTTTCATTCGTTTTTCTATACAAACCTGCGGTTTTTGCTGTTTCTGTTAACGTAGTATTTATTTGTATTATTATTATTATTATTATTGATTGGTTTTGATCGATCGGTTGATTGAATAGTCTCATTTCAAAGGAGACTTGACTAATTTTTAATATTATATTATTTTAGAACAATTTTTTTACGGTAGAATGTACGCATTTAAAGTTATTGAATCAATTCTTACCTTATTTTTGTAGAAATTTATTTGGATTATTAATCTTTTTATAAGTCATCATCCATGGCTGCATAGATAGGTATATTATTCATTCATACATATATGTGCATGAAATAAAATGTAGGCATGATCTATTTCAGGACACACACCATACCGAATGCGTGTGTAAATGTGACGAGAAGTAAATGGATTTTATGCATTTTTCAGGGATAGACGCTATTCTTGGAGTAATGAAAAATGTAGCCACAAATTAAACTGATCTCAATAGATCTTTGAATTTTAGTTAGACCAGGTATAAATCAATTGATTCATATAGTCTATATACCTTGAATTATACTGTCACAAAGACATTAAAATAAATGAAATGAAATGTAGTGACTGTCGTTTTGAGACACTTAACGGTGACGATTAATTCACCCAAGATAAATCTAAGTTTATTCAATGTGGTATCGTGGTAATAATGAAATCTTTTTTTTTTTAACGAAAATATGAAGGAAGTTTAAAGAAAAAAATACGCATATTCAAAACATGAGTAACGTAATTACTCTTGTTGAATTTAAATGACCGGGATAGCCTAGAGTTTAGATAACCCTTACAAGCACGTAATTTCGTCGTTATTATGACGTTTCATCGTTATTTTCACATAGTATCGTACAACATTATAAATAACCTGAATTATAAAAAGAGAGGTTTGCCAGGAAATATAATCTTCGCCTTAAGCTAACGTCATTGGTACTTAAAAAATTCAATTCATTCAAACTGCCAAGCATGATGAACACGATGTGTCCAATTTCACAAAATCCGTGTCATTCATTTATAAATATATTTATTGTCGAGACGGAACGAATCTTCTTCATCATTGAATTAAGTTTTTGAGAGAATTAACTCAGGGCTGTGAATATTTTTTACATTTCGGGTGAAATTCGAACATCGAATATGATACGGTGCGACATAAAAAAAGCTGGGTGAAAAGTTTGAAGATTGAATGAGCTAAAAGAAAAAATTTATATCTATCTATGCTGGATATTAATATTTAAGGCAACGAGATAATGTATGGTTGATTATTACACAGTTGTTATTGCTATTAATTAGCGTTCATTCTGAATTGGACATTGACCTCTCGACAAAGTAGGTAACTGTATTTCGCTACTGCATCGCGTCGGAACGATGGACCTTCACTGTAAGAATTAAGTTTTCTTCGCACTAACCAAGTAAATTTTCCACTGCAGAAACTGCGATTGTTGATTTGTTCCAGAACTTTACCAACAAGCCAATTGACTTTGGAAGGGAAAAACAACTTCCGAAGTCCGACGCAGAGCATGTGTCGTAGTATTTTTCAAAAATTATCTCGTTTGCGAAAGAAATATTTGTCTTGCATTTTATGTATTGGCAATTGACTGATAATAATATTTGCAACGACTTCTATTCGTTTCTCAAACAGTCTGAATAGAAATGAAAAGAATAGAATTTGAAAAACTACTCGCGTCGCCCCTGAAAACATTTATATTTTCATTATTTTGTGCAGGAAGCAAAGAAAAAAAATACTCCGTTCGATCAGACAAATACTCGATTTCAATGCGTGTGCCGGATATTGCGTTGAGAAAAAATTACTTTTCGTTTTAATCGCCCTCTTTGGAATTGTATATTAATTTAATTTTATTACGAGGTGTGGGGTCAACTGAATTTTTCACGATTAGCTCTCTTCCCAATTTGCATTTAAGATAAGACGCGACCGCAAAGGTCATCAAAGCGCCTCATTTCTTGGCAGTTTGCAACACCACGGTACTCGGACTAAATTTATTACGCGATAATCTTTATGATTACATTCGGTTTAAATTTTAAATTCTTCTTCGACGGATATGTTTTTTTTTCCTTCCTCTATCGATATCTAGGAACAAATGCATTATTACATTATAAAACTTGCTGTCGTACCATTCGAAGACAATTAATCAGTGTTAATTTCTCCTTGCAAAACTCTTCTATAAACATTATTTAAAAGAAAGAAGAAAGTGTGAAAATTAATCGCTCTTTACTTTAGCCGTTACACGTTAATTTCTTTTTTTTCACTTTTCAACTGATAGCGAATAAAATTTCCTGGCAAATCTGACAAGTTTAACTGTGCAATCCAGTTTGCTCAATAAAAACGATTATATATTTACTTGCTACGAAACATGAAAGAAAATATTCCTAGGATGGTCGAATATAATTAACAAAAAAAAAGAAAGAACAAATGTATGCACAGTTCAAGATAGGGAATATTTTTTGACCGCCAATTCCAATTCAACTATATTAACTAAATATACAAGGGTGACGGTGGTTTTTATTTATGGGTATTTAGCTTGATTAAATATCTAATAAATAATTTGACGTGAGTGGAATAAATGAGTGAGTAAATGGATTTAATGAAGAACTTCTAGTATGTAATAATATAGGTGCAGCACGGTTATTTTTAATAATTAAATATAGGCTATAAATCAGGACGAATATTTGGCTTGTATACATTTTTTCCCCGACATGTGGCTTTCGGAAAAAGAGAGGACAGAAGGAAAAAAAATTTAGGAGTCGAAAAGAAGCTCTACGTGCGTCATTCTAGAACTCGCGCGTTTAAAATATACATCCGATACGTGCAGGTGCAGATATGTGTACAAGTAAATCTTGACGTCACGTTTCTTCGATCTTTGCGAATCATTAAGAATTCTAAAAATATACAACACATCAAAATCTCCTTGTTACTCAGCATCTGCAATATTCTGTTTCGTACGCGGCAGAGGGCGAACGATTTGAGGAGTTCAATAAAACGGGGAAAAATAAATGAAGAAACAAAAAGATAAGGTTTTCACCGTTAAGACTTAATGACAGATAAACTCGGTATATCGAATCAATGGATATATTTGTCACTCTTTAAATAAAATTATTAAAAGACACCTAAATTTTTTTTCTCCAATACGAAAAGATGCGTGGTCCTTATAAGAATGTATCAAAGCCGATAATGCCCTTGTATAATTGAAGATTATGTGTGTTATTAACGTGCGTGGTGTCGCGTGCGCCAAGTATCTAAGTCATTTCACGCGACTGTGAAAATAAAATGAACGAATAATAATTAGCTCGGGTAGAGAGGAGGAGGGAGAAAAAAAAAATTGTAGAAATACGGGGAAAAAGAATAATTGAAACGAAATATACTAAAATATTTATCTTATAAAATAATAGGATCATGCGAAATTTTGAGAGTTAGCGTTATAATGAATAATGACAATACCAATATTCCTGCATTTTGACAAATTTTTAGCGTATACCTATACATGTCATGAGTTGATCGAATTGAATTTAGTTATTACTATATGAATGCGGCTGCCGAAACGGTCGAATGTAATTTAAATATTGTATCTACCAACCGATGTATTTCCATTAACTTATATTATATACTCTAATGTTATTATACACATATATATATATATATATATATATATATATAGCACACCATGAATATACATAGGAAAAGTAAAAGTAAAAAAACATGAAATAAAAAATAGTATTCCATAATTATTATTGTTATATTTTAACCTCGACTCTTAAGGTAAGATCGAAATGTTACGTTCTACGATTTTCGACTAGTCTGCTGAAGAAGATATAAATAAATAAGCGAAAAAAAGAAATAAAAAAAAATAGCCCAAAGTCGAGTATGACTTTATACTCCGACGAAACATCTTATTCGACTGAAATGAAAAGAACGATTAAAAAGTTGGTGCTGGTAACGAAATTTGCAACTTGATAAACCATCTTGTGCTAATTAGTACGTGAGCTGATAGTACAGGGGAAACGGTTAGATGTTAAACATCTTTTACGAATGACTTGTGATATCTTTCTCAGGGTAATAAAAGTGCAAAACGAAATTTAATACACTGTACGCCCCGTAATGTCGATAACGATTGTATAAATTGCTTTGATCAATTCACCTCCACAATGGAAAAATAAGTCATTCGAGTATGTCGTAAACGATATACCAAAAATTACGCAATCAAAATCGACCGAATATTCTTTACCATTACCAAAGGATCAGTTTCAAAATTCCATGATAAAAACGAAACTTTTCAATCACCTACTCGACGCTTTGATTGTTCCGTTTATAAATTTAACTACATTAATATCGTCGACCCTTATTGTCCCAATCCATTTATGGATCCGCGAGGATGGAAAGCCGGAGATAAACTTGATTCATTGCGAATCCCCAAGTCCTGCTTTTACATATTGCATGCCAGTCGGAGAGGACGGTTACAGCCAATCGTTAATTAAATTTTACGACGAAAAGATACGCGCAAAGGTGGTAGTTTCAGCCGATATATCTTACAGCTCCTAAGGTAGGTGCACTCGTCCTCGGTAGGTACTTGGACAATCCAGGCCTGTACCTGCAGCTATATTCCCCGTTGTAAAACGATGCTTCTACGCCTAGAACTTAATGAGTTTTGCCCGGTAATTCTAGAACCGTAAATATATCGTGTCTTACACCTTCTCGAATCGCAACTCATCCTCAAACCAAGTTATTACGCCCGCGAGCTCGCAACTTTTTCTACCCTCGAAGGTACTAATTACTTATCGGCAAGTGCCGCAGTCCCTGTATCGCTTCTTATAAGGACATGACTGGGTCGAGTTTGGCTCCCGGTTTTTGAGGAGGCGAAGAATCTCCGGACCCTCGAGACTCTCGTGATGCGTGTGCAGTATTTCTCTTTGCACGATTCAGTTTTGTTCTTTTATCGCGTAATGTTATATTGTATGCTTGCCTTTGTACTTACATCCAATTATACTCTTTCCCCGATATCTTATCTCTATTACATACGGATGAATGTACGCCGGTTATTCGCTCGTTCGAACTAGTTATTCGTGTCTTTAAGTATAAAGTTTAACTTATGCTAATACAATTCGCTACTTCGTTGTCCATGACGTTTCGACTTATCTCCTATGGAATTAGGTATATTTTTCCTGCCCTCATATTTACTGCGATGATAATTTATCGATTTACGGATTACAAGGATCGTTTGACGATTCATGAAAGAGCCGATCTTTCTTTCAGCTTGAAGTTTCGATTTTCAGGAAATATTGCAGGATATGTATCCTGCGTCGGTCGTTTTGATCCCTAGAAACGCTGCCTCTTAGATTTCTTAACATGACTTGTATGCCTGTCTAAGTAAATTTACAATCTGAGTTACAGGTAGGAGCTTCATTCGAGATTTCTACTCGTCGAGTGTCGAGCCGTTATTAAAGTGTTTGCTGTGCTGCTCTCTTAGCCACCGCGGTAAACGCACCTACGACGTAATTGAATGGTGCGAATAAATTTGCACATTTTCATGGTGTACTGCAGGTAAGCCAAAATCGCATAGCCGAAGGCAACGCGTCGGTGCACTGATTTGTTTGCGTAATTCAACAAACATCATAATCTGACGCGCAAAATTCTGTTTGATCAGCGGAGCTGGACTGCCGGTTTAAGAATAGTACAAACACACCTAGGTATACAATAGGTAAATTCGCCATACACGCGCGTGTAATATTAAAATCTGCTAACCTATTTCCAAGTTCTCGGACTTTCTTTTCCTCTTGATTATAATTATCAATTACCAATCCCAGGATGAGAACGAAGTAAATCGTCGTATATGTGGTAGTCGATGTCTCCAGTTAACTATTTCCGCAATAAGTGTTCGCTCAATGGTCATTCAATTAACCCTAGCCGCGTCTCCGTATAGAAAACAAGAAAAATAATCCAGTAGGTATATAATATCTAATAACGCTTTAAATAATCTAATACTCGAGGCAAAGTCGTTGGTTCCACGTGCAGTATTCGTTACAAAGTACTTATCAGAGCGTATCAGTGTCGCCTTACGTAGAATCGCGGGGCGTTTCAACGCCGCGAACAATTTCAAAACTAGTTTTTACGCCTCGAGGATCACCACGCAAACCTAGAAAGTCTCTGGATTCTGTATTCTATTTTCTGGTGTTAAGACAATTAGATGCAAACAAAATTTTCATGCAGAAGAAGAAGAAGAAGCACAAAGAGTCAGATTCATCTCAATTACAATCACGATTATATGCAGAGTACAGGCACACCCTGTAACACACGCTGCACCAGGAAGAAGTTTAATTTCACGGGCAACTGCATAATCGCTATCTCGTCTAGACACTTTTCGCCCCCCCGTCCATGATTTACACGATGTACTATCGAATTTTTCATCGACTCAATAACCGAACGTAGATTTTCATTGGGACACATAACGAAAAAAAAAAGAAAATAGTGCCTACGTGAAATACTTTAGTGAAAATAGTATTTATTCACAGATTAGATGATGAGTGATTGCAAAATTCTGACGATTTCATCCGGTTACGAATAATTTTACTCAATTGCAAGCGATTACAAACGGTTTTAGGTGATTTTAATCTCCAAGATTTCAGGCAACTTTCACAGTGATTTCAAGCAATTCTGAGCGATTTCATGTGATTTCAAACCTCGCTCTTTGGGATCGCTTTGCATGTAAAGTGGTTCTTCATTTGAAGAAGTGAACTGCTCCTCGAGGCAATCGCTTCTTCGTATATAAGTACATATCGCCTGCCCTCGGGTACTGCGGCGACCTTCTCGCGATTGTCTAGAAATATTGTGGAACTAGGCCACGGTTTTGATTGTACGGCCTGCACAGCTTGAGATTTTTAAATTTCAAAGGCGAAAGACGATCTTTGTCGAGGTCCGCAGTGCAGACCTTAGAAGCGTCGTTCTCTGTCGTTCTGGAAGAACGCCAAACGGTGATATATCTGCGTCCGCGCTTGTCAAGAATGATCGTTTCTTTACGTGCAGCTTTTTCAAGCTTCTACAGTCTCTTCGCATTCCAAACGACTGCATTCGTTCAGGTATTCGCGTGTTGGGAAACAACATTTCAATAGTCGTTGTTCGCACGCGGCAAAAAAGATATAAATACTGATCTGAGAGATCCGAATTTCATTATAATAGTAGTTTTTTGTTATAATTCTCACTTCGTTTCCATCGAATGCAAGAAATTAAACGCTGCAGAGCTTGCACGACGTTTCGGCGTTGGAAAATTCGCTTCAAAACGATCAGCTGATCGGTGTGTTCGACGCCATATTGCTATCGTCGTTCACGATTCCGCGATAAAATCAAAGTAGTTTCTGATTAACCTAATTTTCCCACGAGAAATGTTTATTTTCGCGCAATACATTTATAAGCGTTCTGTACATCCCAGATAAATGGATAAATAAACACACAGACAAAATAAAATGGCTGTGTGTCCGAGGCAAACGAAGTGTATGGTGTGTGCACAGCACGACGGTATGTAAACATAATTATCGCATTAAACTAGACTAATGACGATCTCGGTAGTCACGATTATAAATCGCTCGGTATTTTCGACTTGAAAAATATACGAGATGCGCGGGGTTGAGAACGAAAAATGGAATTAAAAATTAACGGTTATCTAGTGTCAATTATGCCCGATTATCACTCGTATTCCAATTATAATACCCGCAGAAGCATTGTGATTTATGTAATTTGGTTGTGCATTATTTATCTGCTCGTATTCAAATAATACGATCAATTATAATTACGCTGGGTGACACAATCGGCTTGCAATCACGTCTGTCTGACCTTTACAAATTTATTCCGTTTTACTCTCAGCTATTACACCTAATTTCGTACGAATAACGGGAATAGAAACGGCATAGATACCGCAGCTTATTAGTAGATAACTGAATGCGAATCTCACAAGTGACGGACTTGCGGTTCGTTATAGGTATACATACGTAGGAGGAGAACTAATAAAATGCAGTAAATATGCTGTTTTCATATATATATGCCAAGTCCAATGTTTTTTCAAGAGAAAATTCCCACTTTTTTGATTCTTCGCTTTAATTTTCGCGACGTCATTATTATGCGTGAAACTGATATTCGCGTATAATACGTACTTTGCAACCTAATCAGTTCGAATTCGTAAGTGAGGACTCACGAACTAATACGCAGAATTTAAAGCGATATTGAAAAACGATACGAAAAATTTATATCCGTCCCAGGTTATGTAAATCAAATCAAAAAGTGTCAATAATTTGGAATAACTTGATTATTCTATCGCGTCTTAATTAAAGTTCGATATTGCTGCACGCATGGGTATTATTAGCGAATATGATATTTCGAAAACAATTTCGGCGTTTACTTTTTTCTGGATCGAGAGTTATGTACTTTCGCGATACACGATGCCCTCCAGATTATTGTACATTTCATGATTTTTTTCAACAATCTCCGAGCACAGCTGTTAGACGTTTTTATCTTCGTCACATGTTTGCTCAACATTGGGATTGTCACTTTGCAATGTGACATCTGGTGGGAAAATATCAAAACACTGCAACCAGACTGAAAGTTGACCGTTGACCGTCTTTTTCGGATTTAGATAATAGAACAGGTGTATTATCGATTATGATTAATTATTTTATGTTACGTAGTGATTTGAAAGGCCAAGAATTACAATTTGCCTCCATTAAAATTAAAAACTTAGGTTATGTTGTGATAAAATGGCGCCGACAACCAGCCTCTGACGTCACGAGGACGTCATACATATGAAAATTTCGCTATACTCTCGATATGCAGATAGCGAAGCGGTAGGTGACAAAAATTGAACATTATTATGACTGCAGAGGCGCGGAAAATGCAGCGGCAGCTCGCGTTAATTGGCCTCGTAACACAATATTATGTTGTGTGGAAGGCGTGAATCAAGCTACACAGCAACATGTATGGACGATAACCTTACAGGATTCGAGGAGACAACAGGCGTGACCGTCTTGGTTTATATATTATACGCATCCCACTATCGCCGACTGATGTATAAAGTCACGCTACTCGTCGGGCGGCGTTGATTTTTATACCCGCGAGGCTTCTGCAGCGTTATCGAATCCATTCAAGGCTCACACAGAGTTTGTCCATCTTCCGTCTGCCGCATAAACTGCATTACAATGTTCAGACATCAACACGAGAAAATACAACCGTCAACTCTTGCTCCGCAGGATTGCCGATTCGAGCTTCCACTGTGCAGAATTCTATTGCAATGTCTACATATGCATGGCGTTGCGATTCGTTAATGCTTTGCGATTTTGAGACTCCCTTTTAACCACGGAACGTAAGTATCGAATATTGCTAACAATCGACAGGAGACACAGGGGCCTTTGATTGCATTATCACCTCTCCAATGTCAACGAATGTCAATATATTGCAGATTTTGCAACGACGATTCGTTGAACGTGCCCTCGACTGTACCTACTTAACTGACCAATTAGTGTATATTACGTATACAATATGGATGTATCTAATAAAACAGTGTGAAAGAGAAAGACGGTACGGAAGTAGAGAGGATCCAATTAGTGCCCTTGGAACCGAACGGTGACTAATTAAAATTTTCCGTCACATCGCCATTTCGATTGACATACGAGCTACGATCAATTATTGCTTTTCAATTACCCCCCTGTTACCGTTACTTTGAGAGTTTATTTTTAATTCATATTTTATCCTTTTAAGCGATGATTAACGGTTTATATTAATGAATAAAGCGAATTAATCAAATAATATTGCTGATGAAACTGTGCGGAGGAAAGAAGCGATCACGAGTCGGAGAAGGGAAAGAATCAAAGAACGCATTCTGTAATCGGACGGCTCTTAGAAAGTGGCTCACAATCATCGGAACTACACGGGTGGACAACCTGCACGTCGGTATTAAATCTCGGCAGCGATGCAACATTTTCCTCGCGGAAAAAACCCTCAACTTGGGTCTAAGTTCCTGCCCTCGACTTTTCTCCAATGGGAAAAACTTTAGCATTATCTGTGAGTTGGGGGTACGAATTTACACCCAATTTTAAGGTTTTTGGCGTCAGGATTACGAGGCAGAAAAAAGGTCGCATTTTTTGCGGCTAAATTAGCTAGAGAAAAAATAAAAATTCGCCAATTTTCCTAGCTTAGCAAAGAAGAGGATATTTAATTAGCAAAGTTTATGTGCGCCGCTAATGGCCATAATATTTCACGTTCTTTGCTCACGTATAACTTAGATTCCCTTTTAATTTTTGTTTTCTGCTTCGCAGCTTCACAATAATTTTTTATTGTTGTTTTGAATTATAAGAATTTCTAATAAAAATAAATGTTTTCTATACGAATCGTTGTTGTATTATTTTTCCTTTTTCTGTTTATAACCCCTGTACTTTGGATTTCCCATCCCCTCCGTCATCGGCAACGTCGATAATATTATCTGTGCAAATATCCACTGAGTAAACACCAGGTGTATTTTTACTCGAGTGTAGCGTGATTCATTTATATACTTATACACATTCGTGTACTTAGGGCTGGTTTTAATCTTAAATTGAATTGTCGGTACAAAGATTTAGTTTGTTTCTTCGTTATAATCTGACGAGTCATTCATTCAATATTCAAGTTTGAGAATTCAAAATTTATCAAGACTTATTTGCCCAGCCATAAGCATATTGCATATCTTATTATTAAACATATATTTTTTGCATAAAGTTTTTTGGGTTCACACGAAGTTTCACATGAATGATAATTGAATTGCCCAGTAAAAAAAGCCAACTTATATTCGCGATAACGGATCTGTTACCGTGCATCTAAACATAGAGAAGTTGAACAACATTTTGTTCCGCTTGTCGTGAAAAATTTGCACACCTGTCGCAGTTTTCAGCCTGTCTATCTCTTATCCGCAGTCAGTCGGTTATTCGTGTATTATACTTATATATAATATACCTGCGTGAGCTTGGTTCAGAGTTGAAATGCAACGGGTGGTTTCAGGTATTCATATCGATCGATGAGGGAGCAGCAGGCACTGCAATGCAGTTACCTGGATTCTGGAATATTGGGATAATATGAGGAGCTTCGATTACGCTGCCGAAGTGGAAAGATTCCCTTGGAAAAATTGACTTTAAATGATGTTTTGGAACTACAAGTGTGAATTTCCATAAAATGTAGGATAATCGTACGATTTTTTATACGTGAGATAAATTTTAAATTATTTTTGCACATCGATCATGTGAGCAAATAAATGAGAAAATAATATCGTTGAGTGTAATTTATTAAAGGAAAGGGTGACTTGTATAAATATTTGCATAGAACGATTTGCACTGGGATTCACTCGCGCATATTTGCAGATATAACTGCGTCGTAGATATTCATGTCGAATAATAAGCTGCAATGGTAATAGCTGTTATTTGCATCCCATTACGCTATCGAATTGAAGAGTATAAAGACTGCTGGTTGACTAACCTTCGTTGAAAACGTTGTACTTGTTATAACTTGTACATATTCCATAAACAGGTTGAACATCCTATTTATTTATAATATGCTTCACGAATGGGTTCATTTCAAGCATGCGAACGAATCGATGTTCGATCGGTAAGAATTTGCGATTGCAGCGTAATTTCATTGCGCTAGGATTGATTGATTGTAATCGTTATTCAATATATTGTGCAGCAATCGAAAAATTAAAAATTTCTCAGTAATAATGTGACATTATTGACGCATCCAGGGCAGAATATTTATTGTAATGCCTTTTTCTCCCATCCCGGGTTTCTTTTAATCAAATTCTCTGCATCATGTAAGTTATAAGTACGCGACAATCCGCGGCTGCGATTGATTAACGGCCAATTATTAACGATCAGAGTGCGAATTACACGCAATTATTGTTTATAATTGGTACTGTAAAACAGTTGTACGCGGTGCGAAACGAGTTTTAAACTTTGAACAACATTTTTCATCGTTCGATAAGGAGTCAGACTGTAGCCACGTTTCCTGGTCAATAACAGCTAGGATGGGATGCTGCAAATGAAAGCTTGGCTCAGGTTCAAGGGGCGAGATCTGCAAACCATCGGCGCCACGGTTCTGACCGAAGAAATCTGGCCTACTATCCCGTGCGCAGGGAATTCATGCACACACATATGCAATCTTGTGTACAATTGCAACGGCACGAGTAAATATTTACCGCAAAATTGTAAAAATCTTTGTGGAATTATACCGGAGTTTCTCACACTCGTTAGATTCAACAGAAATATATGCGTGATTTTTACTATAATTGTACATGAAAAATATCGCGCATAAAAATGCACGAGTTACAAAACACTTTGATTATAAAATTTGCACTCCGGGGTCAGGAGCGAGTTAATCATGCTTGTAAACGAATGCAATTTTCCTAGATATTCGTCGTGATGATTACATATTTTCTCGTCACTTTGCCGCACGTGCTTTGGACTCGAACAAAAATTTTATCCGGATTAACCAGCTTTCGCGAACTTAGCAGACGCACAAGAATTGCCTTATAATTAACGCATTACGCTCTCCGTAAACCGGCCGGCGATTCGCTTGACTTGTTAATTCGATCGCGATTCTAGTGCTAACAGTAACTAATTGCCGCTAAAACCTTATACGAGTGAAACGGCTGGTCTAAGTCACGAGGAAAGATTGTTTTCGGAAGGGTGAGTGAGGCAAAAACGCGTAATTACCGAAGACAAACATCGATAACCCTTGTGTATGTTGTGTACATATTAACGGAACATTACCAAGAATTCGTTAATCTTATTATGCATATTGTTATGTTCACAATAGAATTTATCTGGAGTGAAAAAATATCCAAGTTTGTACCATTTTGTTTTTTCGCCAACGATTACGAATGGTCTATTATTTTTCAACTTTATCACCCTGCCCAGCAGATTTGCCGGGTTAAAAATGAAAGCTCAGATTCAAGTTCCAGTTCGACAAGTTCAATTCCAAACTGTAACGTTTCACAAATAACACGTGGCATCTTCATTCGGCACAAACAACCCCGCTATAGGCTACGAGTTTTGCATCAGAATAATACAAATATATTGTTTATTTGTGGCTGGCACGAGTATTTCGGTGCACTTGAACGATATTATATTATCTTGTCTTTTCTTCGGTAAACCGAGGAGAAAAGGGTAAATTAAAAGCGAAGAAAATATTGAATCGAAAAATTCCTTCAACTCCGAAATAAATTTCTTGTTTCTATGTTGCTTTCCCTATAGGAAAATAATTTTTTTAAAGTAGATTAATAGATGAATTGCTCATCAAGGAATATTTTTCGATTTCTATTATCCTTTCTTCACATATCCTTTTTTTTATACACAGAACTTACTGTAAAGAGCGTTTCAGAATAAAAATCAATTTTTAAAACGTTGTTAGCCTCCGAACAACAAATAAACAATAAACAAGAAACCCGGATAGACGAGGAAAGAAATAGAGAAAACACTGCACGGCGAGAATAAATTGGCTGTATTAAAAGATTGTCGTCTAAAAATAGAAGCCACAGGGGGAGGCTGCAGTTGGTAAAGTACCGTGTGTTCATCTTCACCTCGCCTGAAGACGTCCGCACCGCTGGACAAACGTCACGTGACGCTTTCGAATTATGATGGTAGACAAAAAGAAAAAAATTTAATGTGGATTTTACTTCTCTTGTGGAGAATATGTGAACAGCACTTTTTTTTTATTCAAATCTACGCATCAATTGCGGTAGATTTACCTAACAACTCTTTTCTCTAGCAACTCTTTTCGTAAATCTTGCCACAATTGATGTACATTTAATTCCAAAAAAGTGCTGTCCATATGTTCGCCACAGGAGATGTAAAATCCGAGATTGCATATCCTTGGTGCAAAAAGCGATGCAAAAGATCGGTTTCGCGGCGACTCGAACGGGAATTAAAACCGGTTGTAAGTGTCATATTTTTCATTTATTTATTTATTTAATTTTTTCGATCTTTCTTCTTCTTTATTCTCCTCTTCAATTCACAACTCCGCAAAGTTTGAGGATTGCTTAATCGACACGCTGCACTGGTTGCACTTATACCTATATCATATACCATGCATACAGCAATCGCTGATCTTTCGTATTTATATATCATTGAGCTTTATTCTTTCTATCTACATAGACTATGTGCGGTGTTTGCAAACTAAGAATAAATAAATTTCTATCTATATATTATATATACGTGTCTGTTGTACACACAATCCAACGTGCGATAATTGTACGGTTACACTTCTTGACTACCACGTTTATGCGTATATATATAGAACGGCATGTTGTAAAACTCCGGTACAAACACTGTACGTTTAAGACGATGCAGCGGATCGTGTTGCACGCGTATGCAACAAGGTATACTTATAGGTACGTACGTACATGGGATGGGTGCGTGCATCGTATACCTATATATGTATTTACGTTCGAAGCATTCACGTGCATAGTATACAGAAGGTTTTCGGGTCAAGGGTATTTCCTTTCGTCAAGTATTTGTAGAACGTTCTAAACGCGAGATAATGCGTATAGATCATGCATTATAGATCTATATATGTATACACATATGTACTACGCTCTGCCTTCGATGGAGATTGAACGAGGATTGGCCAGAAACCGGATTAACGATACATGTCTTCCATATGTGTAGACTGCTTCTACCTGAGCAAATGCATGGGGAAAAGAATGAAAGAATTTGGTGCCTACCAACAATTCTCAAAAAAATCAAACCCACGTCGATCTGATTAGCAAAGTTCCAAGTCGAAAAGATGAACTAATTTCAATTGTCTCTTCGTATACGATATGAGCTGAAAATTTTTTGTCGTCGTAATAATAATAGTCTTGATTTATTAAAATTAAAACAATCGCAAATAGCTACTCCAACGCTACGGAATCTACAAAATTTTCCAAATCATCAAAGTTCGAGTTTCACCCTCACGGGATTCGCGGACGTTGGAATGAACCAGTGCATCAAAAATACTGCTCCAGTATATATCAGGACGTGCAATGGCTGCGTGGAAGGCAAGGTTCGGCTTTAGTCGGTTCGGGAGATCGACCGAGAACTTGAATAATAGAAAAACGTGGGTTCCCTAATCCGAGCAACCCTCCGAGCCGTCGAGATGAATCTTTATTCTTTCGGTGTGAAGAATTTCTCCGGCGGTAGGGCGGCGATTGGACGAAGACTTCCGACCACGCTGGCAGGTCGGCGTTTGATTGGCCATCTGGTCCCGTGCACGTGAATACCACGAGTGGTCAGAGCGCATGCGTGGCTGTATTCGATGCGGACAAGTCGGAGGATCTGTCTGAAAAAAACACAGTTGGCGCGGCCGGCTCGAAGGATGAGGTCTGCGGTACCTCGCGTGTCTTTGCACAAACTCGTCCTTAACCGCGTTGCCGTAGTCGTGTGAAACTGTTTCATCATCGTATATAAGCCAAATGAACGAGCAACATTAACATTAACAAAGCGTAAATCAGTTACAAGTACATACAATACGATCGGCCGAGTTGAGGATATAAATATCTATAATTTATGTTATTTACCGTTAAATTTACTCGTACGTTATACATGCTGAGCACCATTGAATATACGTATAAAAAGCATAATATGCTGCCCCTTAATAACGAAAATGAACCGGTGAATTATATGTATAAATAAAATCGTTCGTTCCTTTATAATATTTATATATAATTAAAGAATTTCAATTATACGGAAGTCGTTGTGCTTCGGCAAAAAAAAAAAAAAAAAAAAAAAAAAACCCCATCTTATATACATATATAAACAGTGTGGAAACTCCGAGATTTTTTCACCCGTCGGAATTCTTTCCTTACAAACGGTGAGTACCTAACAATCGACGATAAATTTTTAACCACTTTTGCCACACGGTGTGCGTGTGATGTATTGCATTGTAATATTATTGCCCGAGAATGAGTTTGAATAACGTTGCTAACTGCAGAGCGTGAACGTTGAGAAGGTCGTGTTTTTCACAAGGGAGTAGCCACTCTACGTAAATCGCGTCCTCCCGGACCATTTTATCGTATTGAAGTTAGTAACGCTGCCGTAACGATTCATGCTGACAAAAAACGAAAAAACCGTTATTTCGGAATTTTTGAACTATTTGAAATTCGGTAAACCGTAATAAAACAGAAGACGTTCAGATTTCGAAATCTTGGTACCTTCAGAATTATTGTAAAATTAGGAAATTAACAATTTTTTCCGCAATGTTTCGTTACGATAGCGTTACTAACTTCAACCCCGTACCATTTTGTTCTACTCGAATCTCTCGTTCAGCAACCATAATTACGGAGTAATTAACTATCGTTACGAATTGGCAACTGATCTGTTTACCCTCCTCGAGTATACGCAGTGTGAAAAGCGATAGAGAGCCGAAATTAAGCTGGATGGCCTCTGGTTAATTCTAATTCTTATTGGTCGTGTGACTAAACTAAATATCGCGTGGCGAATACAACCAACGGTAATCGAAACATACCACGATCGGTGGGCGAAGGTTATTGGCTTTATTACTTACCTATAAGAAGGTTTGTGCGAAGCGATATTCCGTGTCGTTTCGATACACCCGATAGTGTTTACCAACAGAGTTCAGAGTGCGTCCCAGAGTTTTCCTCACGCTTATGATGCCCTCGCGAGTTGGGTTTTGACATCTGTCCTCGATCTTGAGACATTCAGAAATGCGATCCAAGAATAGGATACGAGGTCCGACCTCGTCCCTCGTTGACGTAGAGAAATTGACTGAAGGAAGATTCATGTTTAGCATCTCGAGGATCAAGACTTTGGAGATTTCGAAGCATATTGAAGTTGGTAACGTTGCCGTAACGATTCGTGCTGAGGAAAAGCGTTATGCCGCGATTTTTGAATTCGGAAAATCGTAATGAAACAAAACACACTCACAGTTCGAAATCTTAGTTACTTAAAAATCGTTGTTAAATTAAAGAAATGGGGATTTTTCCCGAAGGTTTCTTTACGACAACGTAACTAACTTCAACCCGGTGAATCCGAAAGCTGCGACGATTCAAGATGGATGCCTATCTGACTATCCGTGTAGTTCATGACCGTCGAACTCTTCGGCTGTTGTAGAATAGTTAGTTGAACCCTAAAATGAAAAAAGGAGTTAGAATAAGGAGAAAACTGCAGTAGAATTATAAGTTTCGTATTCCGAAGGCTTGTAGCGGTTCTACGTGGAACTACTTCGTATTATGGATACCTACTCGCGTCGTAAGCGACAATTGCGTTGAGAAACGTGAGAAGTTGACGTCGCGAGTTGAGCAGCAGCAGGAATCGGCTACTGTTTCTATGAAAGAAAACTGGTCTGACATGGGGCTAGATTTTTCTGTCATTCGTATTTCTTTTCTTACATTTCACATACGAGACTTGAACAATATCATGTTATACCTGCAACGTTTCTGCAGCTGCGCAGGCTGACGTTGAATGCAGTAACTGGAAGTTGAAGGGTTTCGATGCAGACCTCAATCTACGATGAACATAACAAATTCGAGTCAAGAAAAAACAGTTATATCAGCTTTCCCGGATGCATTGTAATATAAAAATCTACACGGTAAAATATTATCATTGAAATTGTATTCGAGAACTATTATATCGATTGCATATGAAACAAATGCTCTGTAATGTATTAATTCATATCAATTTTCCAGTCAATTGAAACGATTCTTCAAAATGTTTTGTTTCCTTGCATTACTAATATCCGCTAATACCAACGTGTACAAACTGCAGTCAGCCTTGATTTTACTATAATTACTTAGTGAGTTGGAGTGGAGTAATAATAAACCGTTAATTGCAACTTGAAGTCACTGCGGTAATCGATAAATAATTGATCGTGTATGTCTAGGTACAATACAACACACAATCGAGAGGATCGATAGAATAATTTTCTAGGTCGAAAAACATGCGACATGCATTAAGTTTGAATTTGTCGAATTTCGTTAATGCCTGGACTAGGTATAATAATTATAATTTATGTTTCTTATTCGCGTTGGAATATAATTACAATCGATCAATATAGTACACGATGCACAGTTTCTACTAAACTTTATTACAAACTGCACCGACGCGTTCAATATTTTTCCACAAATAAGTTGCTGCGAGTCGTCCGGTCATCGGTTTTCAATAATTTTCATTTCCTCCTTGCGTGTGTGCAAATTATACAATATTATACGCATCACACGCGCAGACATGCCTCAGCAATTTACAGGCACACAAGGTGAGATTTTATGCACTTCAGAGTTCAATATTACACCGTAAGGCGCGTGATTCGATTTGCCGGTGCAGGTAATAAAGCACTTGCACATATATTTCTCTTCCTCAAGCAATTAACGGTCGTCCGATAATTCGGAAACGAAAGGCAGACATGCGTGCATTAATAATAAGTTACGCATGAGCGCCGCACCGACTTCTGTGCAAACATACAAATTACAACCATACGTTATACCGTTATAATATTCCAGGCTTCATTTAACTCTAAGAGAAATATCCACATTTTAACAGGGGGCGAGAAGACTCCAGGAAAATTTTACATTCACAAGTTATATATATATATATATATATTGATACCGCAGGTGAATATATGAGGTGTAATATTTTCGCGATAAAATTCGCACGCGGTATCTAAGCCTCTCTATAAGGGGCATGATAATTCGCTACGTATCACACGGATGATACACTTTTATTGTATATAGGTGATCCAGCAGCGTATATATGTTAAGTATAACAGATATTATTCGGTTATTTATTGGTCACACTAATTCTATTGCAATGTAAGCTGTTGCAGCGGCTATTTATATAAACAAGAACTGCATTTATAAGCGTCCGTTTGTGCAATGCGTGTACACTGTGCATTATATATATATATATATATACACATACACCTAAGTATAATTCAAGATTAGGAAAAGCGTAGGTCAATATCGTAATCGTTGTTATATATCTCGTGCTCGGAATTCGAGGCACGCGTCTGTCTGCAGTAGCACATCGTCGATCTGAGACTTTTAAGTTTACTTATTGTTAGAGGCGGGGCATTCGAATCGTACGACTTTTACTGAGTATTTATCACATGAATATGAAATGTTTCGAGGGCGTCGAACTCTCTGTCGACTTCACACACGTATTATACTTCAATTTATATATAGGTTTATATGCGTACATACATATATATATATGTATATATATATATACATGAAAATACTCCGGATAAATTGTTAAAATATACGACCTCTGTTTCATCGATATTGTCTACATGCGCAAATACCTTCGATTCTACAATGTTTATACATATGTATTGCAGATATTTTACGCTAAAATAATCCCGATGGCCTATAAATACGTCCGAGTATGTGTATATATATGTATATAATATACACACACGCATAATACAGACAGAGACATAGACTCAACCACGTTGGCAATTTATTTCGCAGTTTCGAAAGGCTCTCTCTCTCTCTCTCTCTCCTTCTCTCTCTCTCCGTGGCCGACTGCCTCTGCGGTTTGCTAGCTTGTGACCAACTGGATGACTGACTCTTGGCTACCGCGTGATAACCTCGTGGTCAAGCGCCAGTTTCGTCTGTCGAAAAAGCCTGGCGCCGCGTGTATAATCGAGGAAAGTTCGAAGCGAGACGCTGACGTGCCGAATTTGCTAATCGGACCTGGTAATTAATTGCCTTATCGACATTTCGCTCACCTCAGCCGCAGCGGGAATTCGATACTATTTGTATGTCAAAGAAACTTTTTATTAGTCTGTCTCTCTCTCTCTCTTTTTTTTTTTTTTTTTTTTTTGTTAAATTTTAATTTTTTTTTTTTTTTTACCTTCAACATACGTTACCGAATAACGGCATTGGGATATAAAATCAAGACTTTACAACAGGAAGAATCGAGCTGATGTATAATATAGCAGTCGACCTAGAGCTTAATTTGACTATAAATCGAACGCATGGTTGATGAAAAAAATCAAATCCACATCGTATGAAAATTCATAGATATAGCGTATTAGTCGCGCTATTATAACTGATATATTGTTTATAAATTGCTTCTGAGATATGACCTTTATTCAATTACTCCTACTCCTTACCAATATAACATATTCCTATACGTATATTTATAAACTAAATATCTAAAATCGCGTGTGATGCGAATTCGAATTCGAATTCCATAGTCCGGAAAACTCCCGGTTGCTTGATTCTTGATTATTTATGGTTTATCCCAGCCATTACCATATATGTATATATATAATACTTATCTCGGTATAGAGAGGAATTGTTCGTATCTAAACCCTGCGAATTTCCTCCATACGTGACTTCTTGGAACTTGAGGGGATTAACAGTCTCTAACAATTTCTAGACCAGTCGCAACTTCCCGCAGAGTTTTTATTTTTCGGAATAAAGGTTTGAGGCTGGGCAGTTTCCGCCTCTGTACTTTTACCTGCGAACGGCACTTTGTATAATACGAAAATACCGCAGGTATCGGGGAGAAACAATTTTTCACGAATATCCGATCTCAATTGCAATACGCGCCAAATGTTTTTTGCAAATTGTAGAATTACACTGTATAACTGAACCGCAAAATTTCACCGTTATACCTATGTATAGAGTATTCAAAAAGAAATCGACTATTTTGTTTATCTCCGTTCAAAGAAGTTTCCATGTTCTTTGAAAAAAAAAAAAAAAAAGTTGTCGATTTTTTTTTAAACACTAACCTATATCGTGTGATTTAATCGTGTGAATGAAAACGAAACGGTTGATATGGTCTGACGGTAATCATAATACAACGATCACTTATTACCAGTTTTATGCTGCATGGTTGTGTGAAAGTCTCTACATTATATGCATAAATATCTCGAGTGATTGACTGATGTAATTATAATTATTAATATATGGACTTATGTATGTACGTATGTATGTATGTATATATATAAACGACACACCTACACGCGAATTTCACTTTCCTTCGCGCAGATCATAAATATGACATGCATCGCATTTCGCGATAATAATTGTAATATCATTATAATGTAATAATTACACTCGTGATTCTATGAAAAGTTTGGAAATAAAAAAAGAAGTTGCCTCATTTTTCACGGTCACGTTTACTGATTGGAGGTCGCTCAAGTTATTACATATCGCTGTTCTATGTATAGAAATATCTATATATCTCTCTTACTATATATACATATATATCATATTTCCGTCTGATGAGGAAATCTCGAAAGGCTTGGGGGTCCTGCTATATTTGCCCCGGGCGCAATTGCGATGCTAAAATCAACAGCTGCGGATCCCGCGTTTATATTTATTACTGATCGAGTGATTGATCGGTTCGAGCTTACATAACTTGCAATATATATATATATATATATATATAGATACTAAATACTAGATCTTTTTTGTCGAATTTTTATATATTTGCGATCTTTATACGTATATTCTAAGTCTTATAATTATTTTATAAATTATCGTTAGGTTGTCTTAATTATTTCGCACCGTGATCTTTGCACAAATTTTCCGGGTATTAGGATTCTCTTTATCCTCTCTGCTTCATCTCTAGAAATACTGTGGGTGACGTCTTAATATACGTTTGGTAAGATGTGTGTAATGAGTGTGTATATATATATATATATATATATATATATATATATATATATATATATATACAGCATAACCATAATCCTTGCCAAACCTTGAAGAGTTTTGAATTTGAAACTCAGTTATAACTCATCGGTTAAATTTTTTTGTATCGTATAGTACAGTTTTAGCATTTAGATATTATATAAAGGGGAAAAAAATGTTCTTTACTTTGAATTCTAAAGGTTCTCACCTTTTTCTAATCCGTGCAGGATAAATGCTTGAAACTTGTCGCATGTACCTTATGCTAAATTACGATTATTCGCATGCAAATTGATATCACTATGTATACGTTTGCCGATGAATTAAATAACGATGCGAGATTTCGACGAATGTATAATTACGTAAAGTTTTCAACAGTTCACCTCACGTCCGGTGTGGTTAAAATTATCCTGAATTATTATTATCACTGTCATCCGTTTTTCCATGCGTACGTGCCGCGTTGCTTAGTTTACTTTTCGATTCTTTTTTTCCTTCCTATTCCTCCTCTTCTTATATCGTTTGGAATTTATGTAAGTATAAAGAGAACGTGGATCACGTAATCCGGCAATCCGGCTACTAATTCAGACTCGCATCAATGATGCAGGTATTATTTATACATGAATAATAATTATTCTTACACATGGCATGTATTTTAGCCAATTTATTTAATACGTTGTTACGAGTGTAAAAAAGTAACCGCCCGATGACTCGATCGTGCTAATTTTGACATTTTCAAATTTAAAATTTCCTCTGCCAAATACACGCGTGTTATATACTGAAATCCATAATATATCATCATGGCGGTATGCGTGTGGCAGAAAAGTTGCGCGTATCCGTCCTATGATTTTAAATCTGTAAATCGTGAGAAAGGATTCTTGCTTTCGAAATTTATGGAGAGATTTATCGTTTCACGTATGTATATATATATATATATATATATATGTATATGTATATACGCGTGTGTTTACTGATGATGAAATCACGTGATGGGTTTCGTTTTGAGATTGGTTATAGCCTTTCTTCTTTTTATGCTTTTTGGATAGTTTCCCAGTCGCGAGTCGTCAGCTTTCTGCGATTATGTTTGTCGTATAAAAATATCTATAAAATATATATACATACATATATATGTAAATATAGTCAGGCCAAGAATATTACTCGGAAATAGTTTGTGATCACGCTATCTACTACTCGTGCAGATTTCCTTTTACACATATTGCATATTAAACTACACGTTACATTCTATGCGTAACATAAAATTGCGGCACGTGATGCGTGAGGTGATGAAATTCTCCATGTATACTAGAAATTACTCATCACCGCGACAACGTGATGGGAAAATTGACCGAGGCTCGAGGCGAATGTCGCAATTCATATGCATGCAGTCGGAATTAAAGCATTCGACATATATTAATATTAACAATAACATCTATATATACAATACCTATACATACTATATGTATAGACAAGTGCAGAACGAGGTTAGATGCATATCTATAATTCAAGTTGACACAACGAATTCATTTTCAAGGTTCCGTAACCCTGGCAGCTGTCGAAGGACTCGGAACTGACCTCACGCATCCTTGTCCTCCTAAGCGTTCGTTAAATTGCGATAATTTACGCATCATGTGTGAAAATTAGTATGCCGTCTATATATATATATAGATATATTCCAACACCTAGAACCTCAAGTTCGATGGTATATATATATTCGTTGTTTATATAGACGAGGTCGAAATATTATAAACCGAGAAGAAAGAATTATTAGGACCTGTTTTTACGGACGTCATTATCACATTGCATTTTACAATATTATTATTATATACTGACGTTTGGTTATTTTTTTTTATTTTTTTTTTTCATTTTGATTTCTTTTCTCTTTTCCTCAAAAACTTTGTATTTGGATTTTGTTTTATTTTCAATTTCTTTATTACTTTGAATAATTTTTCTTTATAATTTTAACCGTGAACGTCGTTTTGGACGTTCAGAGAATTAAGGAGACGGTTCCGTAAGTCGGGGATTTTCTTCACACATGTACGAGTTTCTGTCTATCTGCACAGAGGGAATTGCGTGACACGCATGTTGTGCGTTCTTTTAGCGATACAAGATAAGGTTAATACGTTACGAGAATTTTTGACGTCTCGAGACGGGTTCAGCGACTGATTATTATCATGTTCATCGCACGATCATAACGATACGTCGTACATGAGGAACTTTTTGGCATTTTGTACTACATATATATATATATATATCGGGTGGTACGAGGTCCAGATAGACTTTATACCTAAATTACAGAAATCT
Source organism: Diprion similis (assembly GCF_021155765.1). NCBI lineage: Eukaryota > Metazoa > Arthropoda > Insecta > Hymenoptera > Diprionidae > Diprion > Diprion similis. The sequence goes on along the minus strand of NC_060116.1, from coordinate 12,831,983 downwards.
AACGTTTTTTCTTTTTGTATTCAGCAAACGAGTAAGAATATTCATAATTAACGCTCTGAAAATGACAAAACTTACTAATTAGATGTATAATATATTGTTTATAGTTTACTGTAATCATTTGACATACTTTTTAGGAAACTGTGACGGGGGGTACGTTACAAAATTTAAATATCAACTTTGATATCGCGCTTTGGATTATAATTTACATTATATATTATACAATAATAAAAGAACGTTATTTCAATTGCTTGTAAATCGTGTACACAAATTATTGCAATATATTGAAGAAACTAAAGTATGATGACGTATCGCGTACCTGAAATTTATTGGGACGGATAATCTATGCGGATTATTGAATCTTGCAAAGTGAGAAAAAATTCGTGATAACGAGATAACCTATTTCTATTCAACATACCAAAACTACAAATCTGATATCGATACGTATAACAATATACATATAAGTCTTATCGAAAATTTTTGCCTATCATGGATAATATATATATATACATATATATATATATATATTACGTACTAAGTCTGATGCGTAAAAAATTGTCTCGATGGAGTCAAGAATTTTGAAGCCTGGTATAATGAGTGAGCGATAGCTTTAATCTTTTAACGTAAAAATGTTGTTTGTCACATTTCTTTTTTCTTCTTCACTTCTAGCACATCGAGTTAAAAATTAATATTATTGAAAAAAATTCTATCGCATTTCTATCAATTATATTTAAATATAAATAAAATTATAGATAATAAAAATTTCATTTTTTAATTTTAAACATCAGTCGTTTCATCGTTCTCAGCAAATACAATTTTCATCACAGCTGTTGAGCGTTTATAATACATGTTCACGTGACACTCGCAAATTAATGTGCCTACATACCGCTTATACCGTATATGAACATATGAATACACTATTTGCGAAAAGCCTGAGTACATCGCACATTTTTGCAGACTAACAGAAGCAGTTAAGAATACATGGAACGAACCGTCGACGGCAGAATTACTTAAGCCATGAACTCTTTTTGACGACTTTACCGATAGTTTGTCAACGATCGACAGAAGAAACAAGATACCGATGCTGAGCAGCAGACTATATATACAGAATCGTATATGCCAACCTGTAATTAATCCATCCATACGCGGTTGTTTTTACAATTAGTTAAGGGATCTTAAAGGATCTTGTCTTGTAATTTTCCATTGATGAAAATTCGGGCCAGCCGCGATTGCTCGATATAGAACGGACGATAATAAAATTAACGAGGCCAAGGGCGTTTCAATATCTGCACGTATTGGTATTATACGTGTATTGAACAGGTTAAGATAATGCAGGTTTCATGATAATTCGTACAATACTGTAGTCGCAAAAAAAAAATTATAATAAATAAAAAAATTAACAAAAATTGGGTGGTTTAATTTTTGTTTTTTATTTCTGTACCATGTAACACGAGAGGCTTTCTTTCTGGTCATGAGCTGATCGACGATTATTATTGATCAATCGTTATGACCAAATTATTGTAACAAAAACTATGCAAAAAATGCGTGTATAGAAAAGTTTTGAGAATTTCTCAAGTATCGTCTTGAAATTTTTAGACTTTTTCTCTTTCACATCTTCTCATATATATATATATATATATATATATATAAATATCTTTCGCACATGATATTACTCGAGTAATAAACTATATCGATAATCCATAGCCTAAGTCTGTCGTGCAAGCACACTTTCTAATATCTCAAGTCAACGTCCTGGTGCTATCACGCATCTTGGAATTAGATTACGCGTCTTCGTAATCCAAAAAAATATCCAGACGGGATATGAAATGTGCGAATTGGTATGATGGATTATAAGGCGACGTTAACGCGAAAACAAAGATAAATTATACGCTACGGTAATTCTTACGCGTTAAGGTATTATTTGAGAAGAATATCTTGTATTAAAACGGGTTACGAAAAGAAATTTTTATCATTAAAAAAGTCCAAAGAATCGCAAAAGATTTATACATATTTTCTTCCAATATCCGTAACTACAGCGATAATTATTATTGTCCGAATTGATGTGTAATTACAAAAATTATACACGACGACGACGGGACGTTAATTCCGATATTCGATATTAAATTCAGTTTGATTACAATTAGCCTTGATATCTTTGTAAGTATTTTATATTCTTTATGTACTACGCTATCGCGAGGAAAAAAAATCTGCTTTATCGATCAGCGATCGATAATGATCAATATGTTATTTGCACTCTCGTACAGACGATCGTTAATGGGATAAATATCTATGCACATAAATAGTAATCAATTGCTAGGTGATATCGATTTCTAATTCGTATTCATATATATATATATATATCTATATGTATAATGATCCTTTATCATATTAAAATGTATTGCAACAAGTACCTAGATGATGTGCCTGATTGTTAGCATAGCCAGAATTTTTTTTTTTTATAATACTATATAACTGGAATTAGGCGCGATGGGCGATTGAGCGTGGGAGCCATGGCATCATGGCTGTAACATTATATAGCAGCTCCCCAAATGTGGGGATTATCACATTTCACCACCACCACCCTGGCCTCTTAGTATCTCGTCGAGGCTTGAACGAGAGCAATGCGACGGAGGACGTCGCTCCGTCTTTTCGTTAAATACATTCGCACGTAACGTAAGCGAAATTAAAACGGCGTATGAAACGTGCAATAATGATTTTATATACGTGCATGTGCAAAAGTTCAATTTATAATCACAGTGATTCTATGGTAATTTTATCAATATTCGGGGATGTGTAATTAATTTATTATTCGTGATGCATAAGTGTCGGAAAGAGAAAAAGAAACGTTGAATAAAAGTACGATAAATGATTTAATAAAAAAGAAAGAAAAGAAAAGGATAAAGTAAAAAATTGTGATACTTTACTACCGTATCTCAGGATTTGTAACAGAGAAGATATTATTATTTCACTTCATGTCATCGAGGTAATCTTTCAGCTTGTGCTAATTTATCGAAACGTAATTAAGGACGATCGAAAAAATTGATAAATTATTATTTTTCGTTTGATTTGGTGAATTTATAAAACTTATACGAAACGAACTAAATAATTGTATTATCATGTTTGTAGATTTTTTTTTATTTCTTTTATTTTTAATGTAGAAAGCTCGTTTCAAAATCACGAGGAGGGGGTAAAATACTTTGGAACTACCCACGATAAAATGATTAAGAATATTTATCACTGTCAAACATCGAGTGAAAGGAGAAAACGAATTTTGGTTGAAATCTTGTAAACAGGAAAATAATGAAACATAGTGTACGATGGTCGATCAATAATAATTATCTTATATAACAATCTACATCGTCTTCTGAGAAGAAGAAAAAACGGGGAAGAAGTGTTTTTTCTTGTTTAATTTAAAAAAAAAAAAAAAATTTTTTATACGTTCTTTCAAATCTTCTTATCTGCTCACGCCACATGCGAAAAAACAAGACGTTTGATGTGAGAGTCGGTTTATCATCAAGTCTTGGGGGTATCGCAGCTTGACTCACGCGTAAATAAACTGGCGCCTCCCTCACAGTTATTTATTTTATTAAAATACTCTCGCAGTACACACACACACACACACACTGACACACGGAAATACGCGCAAAGATGCCGGGATATCCAGGTCGTGACGTCCAGGTTAATAATAATAATAATAATAGCAATAATAATAACAACAACAATAATAATAAAACAACTCACGATCCTCCTCTGTTCGCAGATCTCGATGTGCTCAATAGCCATGCCAGCCGAGGTGATCCTGGGGCACAGTCCCCCGGTTTACAGCACGCTGCTTTATCGACCCCTGGTGGTGTCGCCCCAGGTGACGACGAGGGCAGTTCCACCGAGGATTCGGCCCTGCCTCTCGACCGGGTCCCTGCCCCTCGACAATATCCAGAACAACAACAAACAGAAGAAACGTGTCGTCTTCGCCGATGATCGTGGCCGGCCCCTTACCCAGGTAAAATATTTCGTAAGTGTCTGCTTTACTTTCGCTTTTTTTCTTTTTGGAAAAAAAAAGGTGGCGGGGCGGGGGAGGAAGAAAAAAAAAACAACGCGAATCACAAACGAGATGAAGAATAACCGATAAACGGTAGTTTATATTGTTGAGAAAAAAAAAAACGAATCCAGTCGTACAGACTTGTGTTTAATTTTTCGTTTTTTTTTTCTGTCTAAAATCGAGACATCAATCCGAGCTTACGCGAAACCGAGATTTATTTACTAACAATAAGTAGTTTGTCGCTTTGATAGATAATAAATCTTCATAACACTAAATTTTTATTGCATCATTCGCAATAAGACTGTCGTAAAGCGTTGTTATTATCTGTCACTTTTAATTTACGCCTCACGCAATTAAAATAAATGAATATATTACTAATTATCGCCGATGTTTTATACTGATCTTTTTTGGGCTTGTATGATATTTGGAAACAACTATAAATACAAGATTTCTATATTATATGTATGATAGTCGTTAAAAATTTCTATTATAAAATAATGAAATTTCTATGCATGAAGTAAGATCGTCAGAGTTTATCTGACAGTATAGAATATAAATATACGATGTACGTCAAATTTTACTTCCTGAAAATTTCGCGACAGCGTTTTTTTTTCACCGTGCATGTAGCTGGAATCATCCTAACACACCAACAACAGTACGCATTGCACCAGTGGCAATATACAGCCGCTTGGAATGCAGCTATGCAAATAAGACGAGATTATTTTGCAATTCCTTTCACCACGCGGCTTAAATTGCTGTCACTTATCCGCGACACGTTGCAGATTAAACGAATTCGCAAAACTCCATCGAATAATATGCACCACAAGATTCATTCGCGTACAGGGGTGGAACAAAAACAAAACAAAAATAAGGAAAAGAAAAGAAAAAAAAAGAACGTTGCCTAATCATATCGTGCATAGAAACACAAAATTTTCATAATACAATGTAAAGCATGCATAGATATTTCGATTTTGTAAAAACGAAAAAAAGAAAAAAATATACTACTTTTTAACACCAATTAGTTACGATCTATTGCTTTTCCGGTATTAATTTATAGTTTTTGTACAAGATTTTTCATCCCCAGAATTATGAATTTTTTCTCCGAAATCATTCTTTTTCTATTTCGTGATATTTTTTTGTCGTTCTTGTAAGTTTATCTATAGGATTTTATCACCGAAAATTTTTCATCTTCCAAGATTAATTAAATAGAATTTATACACTTTGCGTCTCTAGCTAAGTCTGCATGGATTTTGACGAACATTCAATTTCGAGAAGTGAGAGAGAGAGAGAGAGAGAGAAATATAAGCGTCTCTGGTATTATTTCAGGTCCGAGTAATGTCGGAACCGAGCAACGTGCCGCCTTTGTGGAGCAGCGCTTACCTCGCCGGAGTGACCCGAGGTGTGAAGGTGGAGGCGACGCCGACGCCGTGGTCGCCGACGTTCCCCCAGCCGGCGAGCGACTACCTCGCCTTCCGCCGGAAGCTGGACCAGGAGGCTGTCAGCCTGGAGAACGTGATAGTGCGAGAAGCGGAGGAGTGCCTGGTCGGTACGGTGAAGGTGAAGAACCTGGCCTACGACAAGGAAGTGATAGTCAGGGCGAGCAGCGACGACTGGATCTCCCACGAGGACGCCCACTGCAGTTACGTCTCGCAGCCGGGCGCGGCGCAGGCCGCCCTCGTCCTCTACGACACCTTCCGTTTCCGGTTGACCCTACCACCGCGGTCTGACAAGATCGAGTTTTGCGTCTGCTATCGGGTTGCCGGCGACGAGCACTGGGACAACAACGAGGGGAAGAATTACGTCGTTAGAAAAAAGTCCGAGGTGAATATTGAGCTGATGATGATGATGATGATGAGTCTAGCTTGAAAACCTTATGACGCGCGTCCTCCGCACCCAGGCTATCACCCAGACCTTCGTCCTTCCCGCTTGATCTCTGCTGTTTTTATATTCAATACTTGGGGGTTTTTCATCATTTTTTTTTCAATTTTATTTCTTAAAATCTTGTTTGCACTTTCACACCCCCACCTCCGTCCTCCACCGACCTACTTGTCATTTGTCCTTAGTTAATTATGTTGTGTGTCAATTGCTTTTTGTAAACTTCGAAACACATTTTTATCAACTATGTATTGGTGTATAGTTACAATATATCGCAGACTCTGGTTATAGGGATCCAAAGTACTATATGGCGTCGCCTAATAACGGGTGACATCGAGGGTGACATACACCCTAATCCTAGTCGTATTTTAAAATGAAAGACCGCGTATTTCAACCGCGTATTTTATTCAATATTATCAATTCGATGTGAGATAATAAGAGACGCAAGGAGCGTTACACAAAGTTTTCCGTTCTCTTGATACCTTATAGTCGTGTGATTGACCGAAAACGAAAACAGCTAATCAGCTAGCGCGACGCCATTATTACCGCGATACATTGGATCCCGATAATATCGAGATACTTTAGTTGAATAGGAATAATATATTTTAGCATGTTTTTTCACCATCTTTTTTTTATCCTTACGGTACATCCCGGGGAAAGATGTTTTATTTTATTTTTATATTTTTTTTTCACGTTTGATATACATGTTTAAATAAAAAGTGAGATTTAGACTTGATAGATGATAATGGATGGAAAGGAATTCTTGAAGAAATAAATTGGATTTTGCCAGAGCCAATTTGCTTGAAACAAGTATCTCTTATTTGTTCCAAATACGACAGCTTAAATTCAACAATTTCAATTTAGTTAGTTTGACAAAATAAATTGACAATTAGGTCATCTCGAGTACTTCGTACGACAAAAGTATTCTGTTCAATTAAGTAAATACTGTGTTTCCCGCATTACAACGTTTAGTCGAATCAAACGAATGTCACTTGACTGAAAGTAAACTAATTAATTCTCTTCCTCCGTGTCTACATTATATACTTATATATAGTTATACACTGTAATACGATATAGACTGCATTTATTATTATACTTTTATTCTAAGATATAACAAAAATTTAACGATTATAACCGTATAGATATTTCGGTAAATTATACACGACATACAAATAGGTATATAGTTGAAAGTGGAGCAAATTTCGCGATATTGCATATGTCAAAAAGAAAAAAAAAAAAAAAAAAAAATGGGGGAAAAAAAGTAAGAAAGATTCGATTCCCAATCCTCCCCCCTCCCCCTCTCCTGCAAAAAAAAAATAAAAATAAAAAAAGCCTAAGAAAAGAAAGAGAAAAAGATGTGAGAACCATTTAACGGGACGAAAACGTCGTTTCGTGTGGATATTTGCAGCCGCTGCAGCAATCGGCGAAGGCGTCTATGATCTGCAACGGCGGCAGCGTCGGTGTGACGTCGTCGATTAGTCAGACGATGTCGTCCTCGCTCAACACGAGAAGTGACCCGATACCGATCAGCAACGGGATAATGAACACGAGTCGGGAGGATTTGCGACTGAGGGACGCGACGAGGGCGAACATGAGGGCCTGGAGCGAATTCGCATCGTGGAATCACCTGGTGAACGATTCGCCCTATTGGTGATGCCGACCGTTCTTCGACCTCCTCGCTTCGCTGCCCCCAGCCGAAACAATAAACTTCATTCCCAATCACGCAACATCGAACGAACAATCGGAAATACAAATCTAGGAAATTTACAAACGAAAAGAAAAGAGAAAAACAACACCAACAACATTGACGCGATTCGACATTATTGTAGATGTGCAGAGCGAATACGCTGCGTGTTAAGAAGTCACGTGATACTCGGTGGCAATCGGTTAGAAAAATTGCGACCAGTGTACATACCGATTTCCACAGACGAGGCTGCAGACTCTTTGAATTGACGGAAATCGACCTCGCGACGAGGGCATGGACGACGTGTATCATATTACACCTCCCCGCATCACATCTGAACCGATCACCAAACGATCTTCGGCTAAAAAAAGTATCCAATCATCTATTCCTGATGGACGAATTACTCCTGCAGGTGAAATTCATCCGGACTTGCACGATTCTACTCACGTTTAATACCAGGAATCACTATCGCGCAGGAAATCGGCAGCTAATTTTCTTATGGTGAGTTGATTTTGTATATTATTTTTTCCACAATTTATTTTCAAACACTCTTCCCAAATTCGAATAACGTTTGTAATCTTTTTTGCATCCGGTATAATCTTGGCACGCGGTCTAACTTTCGGTCGTTCGCTGTTTTGTAAATTGAACGACTTATAACGATCTTGACAATATTTCTTTTCATTTTTTTTATTTATTCAATCAACCGTTATTTTCAACCCTCTTCGATACCGTTCGACTTTCTTATATATCGTAAGCCATTGGCAACATCCACTCAGAATTTGGATATGGGTTAAAAAACACTCGCAATTTCTGTACCGATTTTTCCCAAAAAAAAAATTGCGATCGTTCGCGGATCGACAGCCCTCGGCTTATGCGGCACAAGCTTCAAGAGTCGACGAGACTCGTATGGTTACTGCGAAACTTTCACTCTATAAATAGCCGTCTATATCGAGATGTATAAAGGCCGAATGTACACGCGACGGTTAGAAATTCCACCGGTATCGTTGTCATTGATACAGTAAATTGGACAGCGTCGTTCCTTATCGTCCCGTTTCACTTCCCCGTTCTCCACACTTTCGGTTACATTTGTTCTATAACCGTTTGTGCGTAAAAGTAAACTTAACGTTATTCTACAAGTACATATATGTATTGTACATAAGAGAACGGTTGATAAACAATATTGTCGTTTTCGAAAAATCGGCTCTTTTCACATACCTACATCGATTTTTCATTATTATAATCACTATTTTATCCTCAAATTTCTTTCTCATTATCTACACGATTATAACGATTCTTATTCCATTTTTATCTAACTACTTTTTCATCAATTTTCCATGTTATATGGGATATACGGGACATTATTGAAATAATTCATCTTCAGATTTAAGAATTTTTTATCCATTTATCACTAGTTCAGACAATTTTCAAGTCAATTTTGTCATTTCCAATCACTTTTCTTTGTTTTTAAATTGAATATGTTGCAGTTGTCGATTTCGAATAAATAACCGTTATACCTGTAAAATATGAGTGATATTAAATTGATTTCCGGTTACTACATTACACGACCATATGCATAAAATTTCGCGAATGGTTTTTCAGTGATTTCCTTGTCTTGTCTTGTCAAAGATCTGAATTAATATCTCGCCACGACAATGTATATACGATAACCTTTCAACTACTTCTGAACTCAGAATGTCTAAACAATTGAAATATCGATTTCCAGTAATTTTCCGTCATTAATAATTGACCCCGCATATAAATCGATAAAGTAAACTGCGTTCTGTGCATGTAGTACACGGTACACATCTGACTATTATAATATATGTATACTTTCATAAAAAATAGAAATGTTACAAATAATCGCCGACGTTTGACTGGAGCTTATCATATACATTATATATAAACCGGTCATGCACTACACTAGCCTCGTCAGCAGAATAATTATCTCTCTATATTCTTTAATCGTTCATCAACGACGACGAAGCGTCGAAGTCGCGGTTCTCCTTGAACGCCTTTAAAACCTACCTATATCGATCTGCGGAATCGGAACGCGGTCTGCTGTATATGCATTATACGTACTTACTTACTTACTTACTTACTTACTTACTTACTTACTTACTTACTTACTTACTTGCGATCCGCGAGTCGATGCAGCGGCCGATCGACGCGGTGCAACAGGTCTGCAGTTGCAGGTAATCCGAAAGCCGGTTACCAAGGCGTGGCAGAGAGCCACACCATAAAATCTCTCGGGTCGTCTAGACGCGTGGGTCTGGACGCCCAGACGCCCAGTTCTTCGATTTTTCTGAACCGGAAACTCCCCTCTCCATTAACCATTCTTTTCACCTCGTTCTCTATTCTTGAATTGAGAAATTTTTTTTTATTTGTTACAGTTACTATCGAAAATTCTAAATGAAACGAATATCTTTGTACAACAAAAAAAATGGATTCAATGTTATTGGAATTAGTTGTCAACACTGCATTTTTTTTTTTTTGTTATCGCAACATTAGATCCATTCGTTCAGTTATACGTCTATCTGTATATAATTTTTTTTTTTTTTTATCTTTCTTTACAAATTCCGTCTATTTTATTCTCTAAAAGTAATGTTTTTTTTTTTTTTTTTTTTTGCTTCTTTCTGTTTCAGGTTTTAACGAGCAACGTGAATTCGCTGTGCCAAACAAATTAAAAGGTCGCCCGTTCGCGTCCAAATTTTAAGTTTATCCTAACTTTACGTAACTATTTTAGTTAGTTTTTATTCTATACGAATACTGGAAATATTACACATATAATCACGCCTTCGTTTTACATACAAACACACTGTTCGTCAAATATTGTACCACACACAAACGCATACACACACACACACACACACACACACACCTTACACATGATTTCCTATTCGTTGATATTTTTTTTTGCACGTTAATTTTTTATTATCTATATTATGCATATATCTATTTTTTTTCTCCCTCTCACGCTTTCTCGTGCTCTCTTTCTCTCTCTCTTCACTATTCAATCATTGTTATTTATTCTTTACTTATTATTGATGATTAGTTCGGTGAAAAGTTCACTATAGCTGTATACAGTACGTACGTTACACGTTGTAAAGGAAAAAAAAAAAAAGAAAAGAAAAACAATGAAAAAAAACACGAAATAGGGAAAACTGAACGGCACCGTATCTAAAGCTCAATTTATATCCACGTACCTATACAGATACACTATGAACTATTTGGGGCTGCGGGGTTTTGGTTTTCTATGAAAAAAAAAAAAAAAAAAAAAAAAAAAAATTGACACATATATTTATAATGTGTACATAGTTCCACGCCATGTTTTTTTTTTACGGATTAGATGGATGTAGAGAATTTGCGAAGGAAGGGTGGGAGGAGTAATGATTTTACAACGAATGAATTGCCGAGGCATGGATACCGTACAAATATATGCGCACACACACGTACGTAGATAATTTTATACAGAAATTTTAAACTTTGAAATCAAGGCAAATTCTTATTTATATGTAGCGTTGATTGGATCGCGTCAATTTATTATATATGTATATTTGAATATATTTATTTCATTATCCTACATGTGTACTCTGTGTTTCGTCTTTATAAATTTATATTGTTATATGCATAGTATATACATTTGAAAGAAAAAAACCTTTCAACAATTTCTTAAGGTTTTACTCATTACAGTTTTATCAACGTACGTGTGTGTGCAGTTATATTTTGAAAAGTATCTGCGTGCGAAGAATTTAATGTGCCTTATTATAGAATACAGCTCGAAATTTACAATATATGCATATATATATATATACATATACATATATACATATACATAAAACGGTGCTACGAAATTCTGATTTTTATTTCAACGTTTTTTTGTTTCCCATTGTCACAGCAATAACGTCAATATTCGTTCAAACATTGCGATATATTGTTTGTTTATTGTTGCTTTTTCAATCGTGATATATGATGCATGAATTTTTTACGCTACGCGGTGATTCCAATTTTATTATATCGTGATGATGAATATGATGTACTTGTAAATTATATATATATATATAGAAAAAAAAGAACACTGATGAAAAAAAAATGAATCAAATATCCAAAAAAAAAAAAAAAAAAAAAGTTGCCAAAATTTATCAAAAAACTGCTTAGAGTAAAAAAAAAAAAACGAAAAAAAAAAACTGATGAACCCTTCTGTAATTAATTGTTGATATGTTTTTGTATACGTATATTTGTATTTTACTTTGGCAAAATGACGAGGGGAACTGAGATTTTGAAAACAAGATATAAATACGGATAGGATGTTAATCGATATTTAAAAAATTGTACGTCTCATCGCGGTACATATACTCAATCACACGAACGCATGCGCACTGCAGGTGAAATTTCTTTCGCTTAAGGGGGTGCCCAAATGGATTTCGACTAAATGTTTATTGACTAAATGAATGGGGCTGTCAAACCCGTTTTCGCGTTTGAGGTACGAGGGCATAGATATTTGGGTAGGTATATATACGTCAACGTCGAAATTGAACAGAGTGCTCCCTTAACATCGAACAAATCAGTCACATGTAAATCGTAAAATTTACATCTGCGGTTGGATTTCATGGAAATTTCATTTGTTCCAAGTTTTTTCTGTGCATAAATGCGTTATACACACATTTGTACCTACACACTCGCACATATGTACATATATATACCTATAAATATACACTTTATGCATACGAAATACGATTTATACTTGGGTGGAAATTTTGTGAAATTTTCTTAAGCAGCGCGTAACTCGACTATACATATAATTAATATTATTTTTCCAAATTGTATTATAATGAAAATCGGTTGAATAGTTTTTTTCACATGTTTGCGTGTGGAAAAAAAAGTAATGTCGATTCCGTCCTGGCGCTGCTTAAGAAAGTATCTATAGATATATATATAGAACGTGTATAGATATAAATATACACAACGTGTATATATATATATCGATATCTATAGATTACGATGAAAAGTTTCTCTGCCTCGTATGTATGATAGAACATAGAATATTATGTATAATATGTGAATATAGCGAAAACAGATTATTCGTGTTTTTTTTTTTCTTCCTTTTTCTTACGTTGAAACATATTTTACAATCATTGTATGTGCATTAATTAACACGTATCTTCAAATCATCGATCGTTAATCGTTCACTTTGTTACATACATGTGTATATATATTATATATGATAATTGTTAAATTCACTTTTTCATTTCATCATCGCGAGATATTTAGCATATTAACAAAGGCCAATATTGTAGAAAAAAAAGAAAAAAAATTCAGTGAGTCTGCGAGAGAAAGAGGGAAGAAAGCCTGTTGTTATACGTGCGTATATCTGAATAATGCAATAGAAATGAATATTATACATGTGTTGCCGCCGTTAAAACAAAGTGTCGAACTGTAGATGTGATATTCAAATTGTTCATATTTTCATTTGCTTGAATAGGCGAGTATTTTGAAATTCTTACGAAGGCAATTATGCAGATTTGTACATATAATATAAGAAATATTTACTGCACCTTTAATACAGTAAGTTGAAGAAAAATTGGAACTCAAAAACAGCTATTCACATTTTTCAAAAAGGCCTTCTACTTTTTTTTAAAACAAACATCACCTAACAGACGTGAAAATTTGTTTACTATTTTAATATCACATCTGCTTAGAAATGCAGATTTTTAAATAATTTCTCGTTATTATTATTATTATTATTATTATCATTATTATTATTATGTTATCGTTATTATTAGTATTTTATGAATAATTCAACATAGGGTAGTTTATGGGAAACGAATTGCAAATATTGTGAGTACTCTTGTCCTAGAGAGCTTAAAGACTGATCATATTATTATTATTATGTATATCTTTGAATAGTTAACTTACCTATCACCATATTATCTTTATTGTTTTTATTTTCATTGTCAATGCAGATGTTATCATTAATTATCATCATTGTCATTGCCGTCGTTGTCGCCTTCATCATCATCATCATCGTCATCATCGTAATCATCATTGTTATTATTGTTATTATTGTTATTATTATTATTACTTTCACTATTAAATTGTTATTAGCCAGACTATATGTATAGAATTAAAACTCATGGATCCTTGAATCACCTGTGACCTTATATCAATATTATAATACATATATATATATATATATTTTTTTTAAATTTCAAATTGAATTAAAAATTGTAAATATTTCACGTTCGTATTACGTAATCCTCTGAGCCCTATCTTCTCTCCCACCCATTCTTTCGTCTTTTTTATATCATTGAAACTGTTTGATATCTCAAAGTTGAAATACATGTATAAACATTTACCCACGTATATATATATATGCATCGAAGGAGGTATATAATCAATTATTCTCTGCACTTTTATCCTCTATTATACAAATTACGATGTATGATATTACACGGTGTAATTTCAAGCACACGGATGCAACAGAGCAGGCATGTCAATGCCTTGCACAGATTCAAGTGAATATTTAATTTTTATCATTATTACCATTATCGCCATTTTATCTATTACGTTAATATATTATACAAATATTATTTTACGGTTATATAATTATACGTTTATGTATCAATCAACGATATTCTAGGTTTCCTGCCTAGGTATATTACGTGTATACAGTTGTCAATTGATTTGTTACACGCATATGCGTGTATATATTATATGTATATTTATATATATTGAAGAGAGGTAAAGATAAAAGTAATAAGTAGCATAACGAATAATTACCGCTGTAGAAAATTTGCTCTACTTTGCAATAAAATATACATATGAAAATAAATATTCAACTTGTTTTTGTCAGTTTCTCTCTCTCTTTTTTTTTTTTCACTGACCCATTTATCTTTACATCGTATGCCTCGAAAATCGCACTAAACTTACACTGAATTATTGAACTGTCGATGCCAATGACCTCAACTCCTAGATATGACACGATTTACGTATAATATTATACATGTAATGTAACAGCTTTTATCTCAATTACATATTACACACAGGGACAGAAAAATCTTCATCAGTTTCTTTGAGGGTATTTTTCCTTTTTTTTCTTCATATATATTTATATTGATGAGAAATATTATCTCAGGCAAAAACTCTCTAATCGCCCGCGGTGTAACCAGTTGACAAATATTTAGCAACTTTAGTGTTGATGTTTGACCAATAGGTATAACTCTATAAATACATATACATATATGTACGATACGTATGTAAGATATTCGTGTAACTGCTGGAAATAAGAAAACAAATACCGTCAACGAGTAAAGATGACAATTCTTTCTAAGTTCTTAGTTTTACAGCGTTGACTCCTATTCAAATTCGAATGAAATGCGTTTCTAGATTTATGCCACTTACATTAGAGCAGTAACCAGCAGTGACGGCGAAGCTTGAACTCGATGCTTATAAATGCCGAAGAAATTGTGTTTGACATTTTTTTTACAGTTGGCAGTTATCGTTGAAGATATACTCTGTTTCTTAATTTTATTTATCTCGTCTAAACCGAACAAATAGGTGAATCTCCACTTTGGTAAGTACAGTCCGTTGTTGTTTTAGCTAATCACCTTGACGGTGTTACGTTAAGTTGAAATGTTGCGATTCGAAACCAAATATTTTTTGTCAGCGTACAGCCAAACGAAAATTTCAGAGGTTCCACACATTGTTTTCAAATATTCGTTCATGTAGTCTAATAATTTTGTAGTCTATTTGTTTCGAAACCTAGGTGAAATAGAGGTCTAATCGGTTTCAAAATGGTAGTTAGAATATTGCTTAGAAATGTCAGAAAAAAGAATACTCACTAGCTACATTTTTATTACAAAAGAATGCATTTTGTGTCGAGGTAAAATATTGAAGTCAGTCAATTCCCGCTTAAACGTTGCAGTTTAGACCCATTGCTGATTGTTCCAGATCTATTTTTTTTTTTTAATTACAATACTATCGTATTTCACAGTGTAATTTAAAAGCATGAATGCATGAGGCTGTCTCGAAAAAGGAGATAAGAAAAAACCTTTTCACACATCTTAAAATCGTACATTACAAATTGGCATGATAAATCTATTCAGTTTTTTATATTTATGCCACATCATGGGAAACCCTGCCACGTGCCTGAGTGAACAGTTAATACGAGAACTTAAAGAGCGTAGGGCTGACGAGGCAAGCCCATTGAATTCCGGAAAAAGATATTACGGTTTTCCATGAATGGAACGATCGCCGTGACCATAACACATCTGGAAGCAATTAAGCACTTTGCGCGAGGCATGTATAACTATATAGTGTGTTTGTATACATATATGTATTCATATATATGCATGAACACGTGCCTATGTACACACGCTTTTATCGTGTAAGCTCGTTTCACGTCGCAGTGACGTTCACGTGCGGCTATTAAAACGAAATTTCGCCATTTCGCCCCCTAATTATTGCCTATACATCCGAATATTTTAAGAAAGTAATCATCGACCGATTTCTACGACATAACTTTGGCAGAAAATTCGGGAACTCTTCACAGAATTTTGTATTACAGAATAAAAATTTATATGTATTTGTTGGATTAGCCTCTCGACGATGGTATAAATAATTATAATCTACGAACCACATTTTTTTGCGGTATAAATTACAGCGATTGTGGTGAGAATTACTTATCGCTGTGTCGAATTTACATTCATGAATCTTTTTTCAACTCGTCAAATACCAAAATCGGTGTAAATTTTACCGCAAAAAGATATGCTGTTCGTGTAATTACCGTAGCGAGCGTAAATCAAATAGATTCCTTTTTTTCGTGTGCATATGTATAGTTGAACTTTTCACACATCGGTTTGTTTTACTTGCAAAAAATATTTCACGGCACAAGTTTCTTGCATCTGTAGATTCGATTTGAAAATCAACGTCTCTTTGAATTTTAAGAAAAATTCGACTTGGCCACGTTTGTAAAGCATGCACAACTGTACTAGAGTAATCATCAACCCCGGAAATAACTGTGGCACTCAAATATTTGCTTAAAATGATACTTCGCGACTGATTTAGACGTCGTTATCTAACGCCTCCACAGCTTCAATTAATCACTATATTATATACCAACACGTGGCAGGCTGTTATGCAACGAGAAAATGCCGGTTATATACTTTTGCGAAATTATTTTGGCTTCGTGCTAGTTTGCAAGTCACGCGAAGATCGCGGGAACGGAATTCCAGATGGTTTGACAATGGTTCAAAAATTCTAAACATTTTATTCATCACATTATACAGCCCATTCCGCTAGAATGTGATTGAGGAATATCGTATATCACATGAATCCGACGCTTCAGCTATTTGAAAAGATTTTCATTGATGGTTGAGTTTGTTTGAATAATAATCAATGGAATCTACGCTTCACGGAAATACTCCGTAAATGATATGTTTATCATGTTTGCTCCGATGGTAACCATTATCTAGATCCTTATCCATCTAACAGTAAAATGAGCAGTCAGCTTCAGCGTTGTGATCTCGATAATTAGTTCGCCATATTTTTCTTCTCCAAAAATTAGTGCAAATAGTAAAGCAGAGGTAATAAGTTAGCAATCGAGCCGCAAAGATCTTGCTCGGATATCTTCGTAACGATTGCAAAGTTCAATAAGCGAGGCTGAAACACCTTGAAGCGTAATGCAACTCTGTCCTGGTTTTGAAGCTGTGTTCTTGCCCTCATTGCTGCATCAGAGCTAATCAAAAATTCAGTAAAATAAACATATATGCAAGTGGCAAGATGTTTGCTCGGCAGCACGGCGCTAATGCTGTTATATTGCGTTAAGTCGTTAGCGCGTTTATCTCGCGGTGAGATTTTTTCGCACACTCTCGAGTTTTTTTCGCACGTTTCACCACGACTAAACATGAAGTGGCTTACGTCCGCAGTCGACGCGGTTTCAAAAAAAATGGTAAAAACGCAAACCGTCACCAACAATCGTTGCGGAAAATTTTGCAGGCTCGGTTCGCAATCAGCCGGGTGCGAATATCCTTTGAGGAAATTTTACATGTTTACATATGACGTACGTAAATCTGCAGACGTACGGAGCTCGACTAAGGCCACTTAATATTCAAGAACGTGAGCTACATACTTTGAATATTATTCATACATATTCGCGTGGGTATCAACCGCGTCAAACTCGCTATATAAATAAATTTCCTCAATGTCATGTCTGCTTGAGGCCATGGACCGGGTCTACGAGACTTTGGTTTTCCAAAACTTTTCACCGTGGATATAAACAAAATTTGAACTCTCCTCAAGTATCACACAATTAAAAAAAAAAAACGATTCTGAATTCATTCAGTGGTTTTTAATAACCGAAATTCTCTGCTTGATCGACCGCGGAGTTGATTAGTTAGATTTAGCAGTTGGCAACGCTGGGACGAAAATCAAAATGGCCACCCTCGACACGCTTCGAGTTTTATTTCGAATTTCACATGACCGCTGATTGACGCGAGATTTCAGATTTTGTTTTAAACGAAACAAAACGACAGCAAGAACAGTTTAGCCACAGTTCGAACTTCGCCGGAAGCTTGAGAATCGAGAATCATAGCTTGTAGAAATTCGCGCGTTGTGAAGCCATTAAAAATGGTTATCATTCGATTTAAGATTCGGACAAAACTATACTCTGCGTTATATACAGTCCAATGAAACTAGTTTCTCTTGATAGGAAGCCCTGTTTCATCAGTCCTTGAACTTAAGCATGCATATATGGAAGAAGATCGACAGTATAAACGAAGAGCGGACCAATGACATTGATAAAGCCATCGATAAAGAAAGAGAAAAAAACGTCGGATTCCGCCTTTCAGTAAACGCGTGACGGGCAAGTCGACGCTATACTTTTATAAAAAAAATGTTGCAATATACATCTAAAGGGTTAATTAAAAATTATTTATAAGCCGGCTCTGGTTGAGTATCTGTGTTTTTCACGCACGAAATATCGGTTTTATATATATTTATCTCTCTTCCATCTGGGTCCTCGACTCCGGGTTACTTGCACGTACGTACTGGCACACTCACACTATCGCGTACACATGATATATTCATCGGTAACGAATGAATGAATTTTTTCAGTCTTGTCGGCTATAAATCACGAGGGGCGTGTATTACACGTATATGTCAGAACCGAGGTTTTACGGTACCCGCGGGGAAAATTTAATTTTTTCAAGGAGTGTTCCATACTCTCAGATCCAAGGACATGGACTCTCGGATTATACCTTCGTCAATTTTTGATCCGGCAAAACTTGTATCGTTTGTTGTTTAGGAATTATAATCGTTTCGCCTTGCTAATAAATCTGTATAATAGACCCGTCGCGCGGTTTGACGATCGCAAAATTTTATTCACGAAACCCGTTGTTACTGCGATAAAACCTGCAGGCCACTCCGATTATCAGACGCAGGTGAACGTTAATAATATTATTTCCAATCGTTAATTCCAAGTTTTATCGCCTCACCGATCGTTGCTGGACTGCACCAACGCCTCCTGCACTGCCTGTAGCCGAGGCTCAAATACAAGTCGTAAAATTGTCATAATTAACACTCATGTTTATTTATAACTGCGAGCACGAAGCTCTGCGGTATCTAAATATTTCGTGTAAAATAGTACGTGCCTATCATATTCTACATAGATTAACGGCTACAGAAATCGAAAATCTGGACCTGTAAAATATCCATCCAGTTAATACACAGATAAGTTGTCGAATAAATTCGTGAGCCAGTGCTTGGGTCATAATCAAATACACATAAAAATCTGTACATAGTTTTAATTAATAATTGAGGAAAATTTGCATTCAACTCGTACATTATTTGGATAAAGAAAAAGTGTCAAAAAATCGTCCGCCAATGACATTCAAACTGGAATTGAGACGAGAAGAGATTATTTGGTCATATATACCGACTTAAGTAAGAAGATTAAAGACCTGCAATCTGTCTCAACCCCGTTTTTATTGAATTATTATTTATAAAATTAGATATGCGCAATATCCGTCGATAAATTTTGCCGATTAATCGTTGAATTTGTTCGAGTATCAAAATCTCGAGTTTAACGATTATTGACAAGTCGGACCGACGAACACAACAAATAATATCTGTAACAACATGACAAATCATTTTCTTAATTAGTTGTGAATAAAATTTCTGTCTCGCTGTCACTTCCAATTTTAAACAGTACGAGTCGTTGAGCGTCGATACCCGACACGTGTTCCGGTATAAAAAATGTCACAAAACGTGTGAACCCTTTGAATAATCTAATATATTCGATAGCGTATAGGATTACAAAAAAGATCAGCACATATTCGCACAAGAGTTATAATAATATATACGTATAAAGTAGGGCACGGAAAGAAATTTGCAATAACGTTAATATTAAACAGGGATTCCGAAAAACAATTTTCCCTGCTAAACATACTCCCGTCATGTTAATTTTACGATGCGTGATTTTGAATTTGCAAAGTTGTTTTTACTCAAGCGGACACGGTGACCCAGAAATAAAAATTAACTTTACTTATTTTATCGTGTTTATTTAATTCCGAGAAGTATATTTGTGTATAAACAAAAAAAAAAAAATTCTGTACAGACATAAACCGAGGATTCTAAAAGAAGCCAATTTTTATTTCCGCACACTTTGGTGTTTGATTTGATATATTGCGCGTTGGCCCAAATAATTCGGGCGCTAGCTTTGTTCGCGAATTTTACCATACGTGCAATTATATACCTGCACATCGTGCACGCGTCGAATCTAGTCGACTTTCTCTCAGTCGACTCTTAAGAAGCTCGAGCTTTTTTTTTGGCAAGTCTTTAGCCGCGAGCCATTGGTGTAAAAATGGTCTGACTCAAGAGTCGAACGATGCAAAAACTCAAGTGGCACTTCGAGCTCTCGCGCTAGCTCATACAGCCGCAGAAAATTCGCGAAGCTAATTTCAAACGAAGATAATACACAGGCACGTATGAATTCGCACAGAGTAAATCGCAAAGCGGTTATTGGCAACCTGCATGCATGCAGACTGTCGGAAAATTCTTGCAGACGATGCGGTGTTGTAAATTTGGCAGGGTGAGACTATTTTTACTTTCCCTTGCGAATACAATAACACCGCTCGGTATAACTTCCCATACTGTAATACTCGCGCGTTATATCTATGCGGAAAAATATTTAACCACGACGCAAAATAATGTACATAATATATGGTACGATGCCACTTGTTGCTGCGGTTTGCTGATTGCAAATTTATAATTATCTTGCGAAAATTGTGGGCCGTGACCCGATTCGTCTGAAATTTTATTGCCACGGAAACGGTGACGTAGAAAACTTTCAGAGAAATTGCGGACAAGGACGATTCGCGAAAAATCCATTTTCGCGAGAGCTAATATTAGACGAATCAACTGCGCCTGATCGCCTTGCGGAATGTTTGGTTCGTTTGTTGTAAGCATCTATATACACGAACGATCTCGAGCGAATTTTTGCACCGCACCTCGCGGTCTCTTCTTCTCTCTCGGCTCGCAACATACATATGAAAAGTGTATGTAAACGATATACCTACGCGCGTCGATTGAGTAATGGGAAAATTAATTGTCTGCAATTTCGAGCCTCGCGGTATGAAATATTTTGGCAAGGTAATCGAGTCGTGGTCGCAACTTGTGATCGACGAGTAATAAATTCTGCAACTATATAATCACTCGATGCTTATTCTGCTGCAGAATCGATTAGCGGAATAAACAAGAAAATTGTTATGAAGAAATAAAAATAAAACGGCAATTTCTGACCGCAGAATTATTTTCTCCCCGTGTTCTGCAGCCGATCGAGTTATGCTGCAAAAATCAATGTGCAGCCAACAAGCCATCCATTCGCCGGTTTTCCTATCTGACATTTACTCTCGACTGCTAGAGGAGTTACTCGTGATAAACTCGAAGGTGTTCCCGACCTGCTCTACTACTTTGCACGATATCGTAGGTAGGACGTTAAATCTAACGGCTCGTACTGTGTGGACGCAAGAAATTCCAAGAGTAAAATCGTACACGTTACATGTATGCTAAGTCTGATAAACACGTACGTGTAAAATAGACATCCAATATTGCCTGCTAACTTCACACCTTAACGTAACCCATCACTTATTTTGTGATAATTATACATGTATTCATTTCTTTTCCCCGATTTATTTGAGTCGATAAATATTTTTTATCAATTATTGTTTCATTCAAATTCTCTCTTAAGAATTAAGTAAATATTATTTAACATCAGCTATTCGTGCAATTAAGTTGCTTTTGCAACTCTCAAAATATTCACAATCAATCGCTTCATTGAACTTTTATCAAACTTGTTGTCTCACTGTGATCGTAGGTATCCATCGAGGAGGAAAGACGACGTGTAACGCCATGGAGAAATATCAATTTTTTATTTTTATTCTTGTTACGAGCTCGAATAGCTCCGGAGAGGATTGATGGAGCCACCCAGATAGAATGCAACTCGTGTATAATACCGTGTGCATATACGTTACATCCTGAGGATAAAACCCCGCGAGCTTCAACGCTCTTCAGAGTCGTCTGCAATCTTGGCGAATAAATAAAGGTGGAGAGAAAAAGCTGCACGGTTTATGGTGTCCGACTGCAGTGGCTCTCAGTCCCACTCACAATCAAAGACTTATCAAGACATACTTGAAGATTCGAGCTGCGTTTGCAATCGTGAAGAATAATCAGCTTCGGTTCCAAGACGGAAACGCGAGCTCAAATTCAACGGCGCCGCGGCGCAGCCATTAATTATTATCATCGAAATACGGTTCGTGAAATTAATACTTCTTGTTTCCTTTGTAGTTTTTCTATCTTAATAAAAACTTTTATTTTACCTTCAGAGCGTTAATCATGATACTTGACGGGTTTATCGTTCGTTTTCTTACTTTTTACTCTCGTCAATTCAACGCTGTATTTCTGAAAGATAAACGCAACTAGCCGCGTGTTATAATTATAAGAACGTTAATTATCGGACTGGGCGTTAAAGTTGTGAACGTGAAATAATAAATTCATCGAGTAAAGAAGAATTTTGCATAATTATATCACTATTCTGTATCTATAAAATGATTCAAGCGGACTTGTACCCGCTGCAAATGTCGCAGAGAGAATTATGGAAATAGAGCGAGAGAGGGAGAGAGTGTGTATGTAATCTCGAGGAGTTTTTTGTATAACAATTGTAGAAAGACGTGGGCTTGACTGCCGTGCAAAAACAACATTGCGATACATCCCTACCCACTCTAAGTTCTAGTAATATTAACTTTGAAACGAATCGTCGAGCTGGATTCTAGCCAAACCAAGTGCACGTCTTTCGTCTGACAATCTATTTTCAACGACGACGTTAAGATATATAAAGTAAAGTGCGACGGGTTCATATAACTAGCTATATAGCAACTTGAGCGAGACGAGTCGCAAGGTTAGAGTTAATTAGACGTTTGAAATTTTCATTCTTAAGCTCTCGTAAACGTCTCTGATATTACATCACGAAATAATCATCTTTCAATTCCTCAAAATTAATCAGTCCACTAGAATACCAATCAGAAATTCATATCAATTAACTTCATTTGATTTTTATTTATACCGTAATTTCAGAGTGCAGTGACCTAATTACTAATTTACACGTCTCGTGTAATTAATCAGACCAATCATGTATGCGACAAATCATTTGACTCTGTGACAGAGAGACAAACAGAGGGGGAAGAAAAAAGAATCGAAGATAATAATATTAGAGACAAAAAAAAATTCGTCAGACTAGAAGACTTCTGAATAAAAATAAAATAGATAACATATATTATAATAACGGTTCTCTTATCATGCGTTCCGCAATTTCAGACTAGAATTCATTGCAACGTTTCGATCGACTCTGAACTTTGCGAAAGGTTGCCAACATTTATTGGAAGAAAAAGCGGAGAAAGAATAATGTAACATTTAAGAAGAAAAAAAAACAAAATAATGATTAATAAAAGAGCAAGCAAAAATATCGCGAGATCACGAGAGCGAAAAGCCTGTGACACATGATAAAACGAATGCCAGGCCGTGATTTTTGTACACAATCATCGCGCCAGTTATCACGTACACGGTATGTAACATATTTATCTTATGGGTTGCGAACTACATGACATCGAATCGTGTTCTCATTGGATGAATTTCTGCACATGTTTTCATTCCAATTAGCCCCCTACTTTAATTCCAGCGATGAATATAAACTCGCGGTATAGGTACTGCAGTCGCAACTTCGCCCGATTGTATGTATTGATAATAAAGCTTATTATTACATGCGATACGGTATACATGCAGACGTATTTATTACGTTGCGTTACACTTCGTCAAAACATTTCGCTAAATGGTCTCACCGTTACAGGTTGTTCATATTATGTACTTATAATTCTCGTACGTATATAATCGTGGGAACGTTGCGAATATATTTTTTACGATTTCGTTTTATCTTTTCGTCGTATTAAATATGCAATTAGAATTTGGAATGTAAAGAATAAAAATTGACCTGTTTTTCCATCACGTATTCTATGATATGCATTGAAATATTGTTCCAATAACGAATAGAAATTATTCTTACGATTAGAATAGATTTTTGAGACCGACTCACGGTTAGTTATATAAATATTTGAGGAAAAAAATTTTGCGACATGCTTGCTTATGTAAACTGTGATATACAGTATATAATCAGTATTCTCCGAAAATGATTGAAAAAAAAAATATAATAATTACGAAAACGATAGTTTCGATAACAATAGTTTGCGTTTAAAACAGAAAATTATTGATACACAGTGAATAATTCGAAGGTGTATTGACAGAAAAATGTTAATAATTAGGAAACTAAAAAAATTTCCACAAATTGAATATCTATTTCGTCATAATTAATATTATGTTGTTTTTTTTGATAACTGTAAAAAAATAGTTCATAAATTATTTGAGACATTTGAACAATTGACAGATATTTATGGTCATCATCGTTGAATTTATATATATAAAAAAAAAAAAAAAAAATTGTCTATCGAAATGAATTCCGATTCTCAGGAGGGGATTTTACGCGCGATTTGTTGGTAGATCAATTTACTTTCAACAAGATGCTGCCATCTGTGAAACAGATGGAATATCATTATGGCTGTGTAGCCAACAGTCGACGGGAGTAAATGGAAGGTATATTCATTCTCTAGTGCATCGGTGATTGCTTTGCTCGTAACCGCGCTGTGAAAACGATGCCTCCATCTCTTGGAGTAGACTGCGGTTAATATTTTCTTCGGTAAATCGATAATATCGATTTTTCTCGACCGACGATAATCAATGTAGATCCATTATCATAGGTAATTGCTTTATTGTAAGTAAAGAAGAGAAGAATTTCAAATAGATCTGATAAGTAAAGAGATCGCGAAAATCAGGATATACTACGTGTGCTTTTTTTTTCTTCTCTTCGAGTCCAAAATCTTGCGAAAAATTAAAATTATAAACCATAAAAGAGTAAGGATAACAATAAAAACTTTTTCACGGCCACACGTTGCTCTCGATCCAGTCAATGAATGAACTGACCCTGCTGTATATGGCTGGTGAATTTTTGAAACCACAAAATTTTCCGAAACTTGTTACACCTACTATGCTGTACATGCAATAGGGATCGGTTAGGACATGCTGAAGAGGCCCGCCGCTGTCACCCTGCAAAGATTTCAAAAGCTGCTTGACGAATCTGTCAGGAAAGAAAACGTGGAAAAACAATTCGCGTTACTAATGCCAAAAGGGCGTGTCAAAAATTTTTTTTTTTTCCAGTCAACTTAAAAATGTGTATAATGTATAAATCTATGGAAAAAATGGAAAAAATTGTTATACATTGTACACATTTTTCAATTGACTTAATTAAACAATTTTTTTTCAATTTTTTACATAAATTTATAGATTATACACATTTTTAAGTCGATCGGAGAAATTGTTTTTTATACGCTTTTTTGGCATTAATAATCTGAATTTCATTTCCTATCTCCCAATCACCTGACAAGTGTCTTTACCACCGCCCAATTCACCGGCGCAGATTAAGCTTGATATCAAACCGTCGGGCAGTTGTTTTCCGCCAATATCCACTTTGAAAGTTTTCTCGCAATCGTTTTCCGCTATGTAAGTCAGCTGCACCTTCATGAGATCGTCGCTGCCTTTTTCGCCCTCTGAAATAATAAAAATCAGCCGTCCAATTAGTCGGTTTCACCGCAATCATTGTGCAGATCCGAATTCTAAGTATCGCTGATGGCAATTATGACATTGTCGTAATTTATTCGAAACGAAACGAAACCAGGTTGAAGTTCCGAATTTGATAATTTCCGACAGCGCTTAATTCCGATTATTTGGTGGCGAAACTTGAAGTATAGAAATCAAACTTTGAAGAAACAACAAAGTTTCAAACAGTGGTCGGAATCCCCACGGTCCAAGTTCAGAAATGCAAGATTCCGAAAATTCAAGTCACGATAGAGCAAAATTCCGAAAATTAAGATGTAAAAAATCTGAAGAAACGAAAATCAGAATAACCAGGATTCCGAACACAAACTTGATATTCAGGTACAAGAAATGTCGGATGTTTGAAATCTGGCAACAGATTTATGACAATGTTTACGTGATTCACCAACGAAATACCGAAAGCTTGCTTTCCGAAGCCAGTCGCTATTCCTTTTGTGCCGGGAAGATCATTCTCAGTATGAAGACAAGCTGGGCGAATTTCTGCATTCAGATCGAACGGCTCATCGACCTTGATCAAGCCTACGTCGTGGTAGCGAACAGGCATCTGATATTTCGGATGCTTGATCCTTTCCGCGACGTTTCTTTCCTGCATTCCGTCCTCCGGATTTTTCTGGTTCGTTAATCCAGCTCTCACCTTAGTTGCCGGTCCTCTGAAATCAATTCAATAATTCTTTGATTCGTCAATTAATCGCATGTATAAAAAAAAAATTGAGAGAAGGGATTCGTCGTGATACATTTCGGTTCCTCCTCTGTCAAGGAAGGTATCCCAAGTTGGTCAGAATACTAGAAACTAGGTAACAGATATTTTTTTTTTACCTGCCATTAAACGCTTTATGGGAAATGAAACCACCCTCCAAAGTAAGGCATGTCAAGGGGTGATTCGGCAGTTACAGTGACAAGAATATAATAATTCTTCATCAATCCAACTGGAAAAGGTATCTCATAACGAGAAATGAAAAATGTGATTTTCTCAATACCAAAAAAAAGTGTTAAATGGAAAACAAATACGTGTAGTTTGAGTTTTAGTCTACTACAACATACTGCAAAAGAAATGAAATCGGAGAGATCGATCTGGGATACCTTCCTTGTGAGTCGAAACGGAAAACCACAACGCATAAATTGAACCGTTATCGATTGATTAAACGATAAACCATATCGTCAAGTTTGATGAAAGCTTACGCGTCACGAGACTCCAAGCAGTGAGCAGCGGTCAAGACGAAGCTTTCGGAGATCAGAGATCCTCCGCACTGCCAGGAGATGGTGGAATCACCGAAACCAATCAGAGCCTGAAAACGACATGCAAAAAACCTGTTATGGGTAGATTTCAAGAAACTTAAGAGGCGAAAAATTTTTGTCTTCTTGTTTTCAGTTCGCGAGAATTCGATTGCCCATTCCCAATGATCGTTATACCTCGAAAGAAACCTGTCATCACAAACCATGTGTGGAAATTCTTTTCTAGCAGCCTTTGATCCGCCTATTATAAGTGGAATCTCGACGATACCGCAACGCGATACGGAACTTGTACCAGCATTGATTCGCAGAACCGGAATCTCCTCATCTACGTAGACGAAATTTGCGTATTCCTTACACTCTGCAGAGACAAAATATAATTGTAGAACATAAGGAGCGACGCAAACTTTCGCAATAATTTTTGCAAGCTTGTTGATAAACCGTGAACGCACTTTCCCGACTTTTATCACCGGCTCCGAAAACTTCACTGCATCGAAGAACGAGAAACGGTAAGAGAAAAGCGGTTCTCTTCGAGAATAACCGCATCTTGAAGCGTTTTATTCCGACTAGTTCCACGAGTTCGGTTCTACATAGAGGAGAATCGAGTCACCAAAGTGTGATAAATCCCGATCGCGATTACGTCTACTGCGCTAATCAAATTTTATTCGCGATCGCTGTACGACGTATAACCCGCACTTCGCGCATGTACTTCCTAACATTTCGCACGATTGTGTATAGAAAGCGATAGCCGTTGGCTGATAAAATTTTTTAAGAATTCGAAGAAAAATCTCGGACGCATTGTAACGAGTGATCGAGAATTAGAGGATCATTATTGCGTCACATTTACAGCAAGTTCTCGTTATATTCTTTCTACCAACATGGAAGGAAGAGATTACACGCCTGTAGGAAGATCCAGAAGCATTTATCGCAGGATCATTAAAGCCTTTCTTGCCTTCGGTGCTGGTTTTCAGGCGCAGGTAGGACTTTTCTCGTCAGAAATAATCGTATAAAAGTCAGAATTCTGCGGTAACCTTGTTTTATACCTATGTGTCTTCGTTATAAAGTACGACGGCGGAAGATCATCGCTTTTTATTTTCAATTGGAGTGTAAAATTTCAGGATTATGACGGTGCGGTGAACGGGTAAGATTCACAGCATATTCATAATTCGGATAATCTCTTTCCGATTTCTACGTAATCAATCAAGGCTCCAGATTCAAAGTTGAAGATTGGACCGTTACTGTGAAACGATAATCGATATTTTACGACAAGAATGAGCGATCGAAGCCTAGTAGTAAAGATATAAGAGTTCTGGCGCACAATGGCGGCATTTCGAGGGGGGGTTCCCCCCATTCCTTCGGGTCATTTATGCAAAAATGAAACAAAGTTTTCCAGAAATGAAAAAAAGTTTTCAGAAAACAAAATCCCCATTTGATTAACACGTAAAAAAAGTTTTCAGAAAACTTGTCTTCGTTTCCGGAAAACTTTTTTTCATTTCTGGAAAAGTTCCTGCGAGGTTGTGTTGCAGGAATTAGCGAATGGCAGGGCGCCTGATTCATTCACTGTGCAGATATTCCGGTTATAAGCCAATCGATTAACCGGGAACTTGTTCGACGATGAACCAGGTGCAATAGCAAGGCAAAGTGAGTCTTCTGCGCAGCGAAAATCATCCTGAATTTTACACTGAGCGTGAACGTGCATTACAGTTGTGCGATTTAATCGAAACATGGAATTTTATTTACTTTTAGAACTGATAGATCGACCGGTTTTGCTTGGATATAAGCTTCCTTCTGTGTTCCACGACATCGCGCTTCTTCCTCTCGAGTCCAGGGTGTCCTTCAACGCCTGGATCCACCCACTCACCACGAGAACTCCGAGAGCTATAGCGACAGAATGGAGTCATGGTAATTGGGGTAAGGTTCTTATATGTCGTTTTTTGATTGAATAATAATGAATGCATGTACAGTAGGTACAGTCCAGCAATATTCCTCTTTTACTTCGCCATCAATTCTGATGGTTATTTTTACAGACGAAGATGAAGGCTCGAATGACGTTCTAAAACTTATACTTCCTTTCTTCGACGAGGCAACTTGCAAGGCAAGCTACTCATCCTGGACTTTTAACACCAAGCTTCCTAATGGAGTAGTTGGAGAGTTGACGATATGTGGTGGAAAAGGTGGCAGCGATGCATGCCAGGTGCATAAACTACTGAAAGAATGTCTTCAACTGATTTCGTGGAATGTCACGACGTATGAAATTTTTGACGTACAGAGGGTGGCCCGTTTTTTCAGAGTAACAGCGGAGGCTCTCTTATAATATACAGTAAAAAGAAGTACTGCATGAACGAGGTAGTCGGCTTTATAAGTTTAGCAAGATCTTACGGACTATCAAAACCCGGGACTTACACACGCGTTTATCACTACGTTCCGTGGATAGAGACCATCGTGTGGGGCTGAGGATAAACCGGGTACGAGCCTGGATCCGATGAGTATCAAATTCAATAATATCCCTTGTCATTTTTGTGTGGTGCAGTCAGAAGTCACGGTCTTGAGCAACTCGACAGAGACATTTGTCGGATGCAAAAGTTGAATACTTAGAGCGAGCTTGTTCGACACTGGATTTATTTCAAGCAAAGTAGTCTACAAGGCCTGTTTTTTCACAAGAACTTTTTGAATAAAAAATTTAAAAGACTCGACGGTATATCGATTTATGTTGTAATGGAAATAAAGCAACGGATTTCGCCCTGAAGATAGTTTCGAAGCTCATTACTTTTAGGATCACACACTGTAAGGTGGCGTTCTGGATCCCGGTATCGAGCATTGTGGTTGTTGAAAAAGAACGGCAGAACTGTAGTCATGCATTCGAGATTCCGAGAGGCGACACTGCAGCGAATAGTGACAGACGTTACAGGCTTTTTGTTTATTTTTGTTTTTCGAGTTTCGACGTCATCAAGCAGGGAGTCGGTGACGATTTCGAGGGAATTGAGGCTGGCGGAATAGCGACGATTTCGAAGGAAGGATGTGGATGCTGCGGAGGGGGACCCAACGAGGATCCCTGCATCGTGGAAATCGGAAATCCAAGGCGGACGCGATTGCCGCTGGTGCTCTTCGTTTCCCCGCCAAAAACTGTCCTTTGCGCCGAAATTCGAAATTCTGCTGTACAGGGTCGATTCGTGGATCGTCTTTTTCAGTGTCGCCTCTCGTGTAGCTCGCGAATGGCCGAAATTGAGTCTATTGTGATTATAAAATTTTGAATCTGGATGCGTTGCGATTGCGTTTGTAAATTTCGGTTTAGTTTATGATTAAAAGTCGACGATTGGTTACATTTGAGTCACGATTGAGTCCATGTAATTATAAGCGGCGAGTATGTGGTAAAGTTGTTATTGTAAGAAGAGTATGAATTTTGCCGTGTCGTGTCGGGTAGAGTAAGTTTCGATTTAGTGAGCGAATTCAGAACCAAGTTAAAGTTTATTCCAGTTGTGTCCGTCGAGAGATTGGTAATAATTTCAGTTTCGTAGCGATTATCCCTCTGTTTCGAAAATGTTTCGGTTGAGAATTTACGATTGAGAATGTAGGAATTTTTGAGCATGGAATTTAGTTTTGAATAGCAAGCTAAAAGCTCGATAGGTTAAGAAGTAGCGTCAGTTACGAAAAAGACGACAAAAGTTTCATGCCGATTGATGTTAATTATCACTGACATCTGCATAACGAGATCTTGTGATTGCACAAAACAGATCCTCTGAGCCAGTTGTAAACAAAGAATCGAGACCGACGAAGATGCGATATTCTGCAATCTATAGAAATTTGCAAAACAGTCCGAATAAGAATCAGAAACATCCGTGTCACGGACAGACGACTGACAAGAAAATTCCCAGGAGAAGGTTGTTCGTTCATCATGAATCTGACAAAACAACACTAACCAGATCTAGTGGAAGAATAGTTATGATAGCTCGAATCAAACAGCAAAAAAAACCTTTTTATTTTCTCCAAATGCATGACTCAGTTGTTTATTGATTCGTATGTTTTCTACCATCATGTAGAATATGTAACTTGATTCACGTAAAACACAATTGAAATATCAAAAGCAATAAAGTGGGACCTTTTCTTCGATTACTTATTATTTTGTATGTTTTACAGTCTCTCGGACCATTTCCACCCTATTAAGAAATCTTTTGGAACAGGAAAATGTTTCACTTTGGTAAAACGACGACGCGAAACAAGATGTGGCCCGCTGATGTGTTAAAAATTAACACTTCACGTGTGTCATCAGAATGAACCATCTTTCACGAGACTACCAACCACTAACTTAACCTATCGATGAAATCTTTTGAAATTAGGTTGTTAAATTGGTTTGAGATCAATTTGAAAATGCTGAAGTTATTCGGAATGTTATAAAAGTTTTTCAAGATCTGAGATATCAGTTGAATCACCTGACATCTTATTAAATCTGGTCAAATCGGTTGACACCTTGTGAAGCACGCTATCTACAAGATTATTGAAGTAACGTACGCTAGAATTGATATGTCATTGTCCAATCATTAACTGGATCTATCGATTCAACATTGCATGTAATTCCTTGTCATTGTGATGTGCAGATCAATTGTGATTATTCAAGTCAATCTATCGTTTACGTTAATACTAACGGTTTCAATGCAATGTCGAATGTGTTACAGCTATACGAATTGTGTCTGATTAATTACTAGTAAACTAAAAGATGTATTTACAACTCACAAACAACGCTGTACATGAATCCCATATTAGTTTGATCGCACTACTCTTGGATTATTATACACTGCCTATTCGATGCGAGAAATCTTTATCATTCAGGGTACAACTTGAAAGGCTGAATACGACTGTAAGGCTGAATGCGAATACAGCTGTTTCAGGAAAATTTAAAAGAAACAATATGCAAGACTTGAATCGCGGTAAATTTACCTAAAGTATAAGTTGGAATCACCGCCCGACTATACGTATGGGACAACGTACGAAACAAGGAGTCAGTTACCTGATGACAAATAAGATGAAAAAACAACGTTATAAATGGCGATGAAGTCTCTGCTTCCAACTGACAATAAAACAACAGTGTAATCTACAAAGTCTGTTGGCGACAAAATTGGAAAGAGAAGTTCTGGCTAAACTGGTCAAGCATTAAATTGAACCTTAAATCAAACTGTGATATCTCGAACACATCTTATTTAAAAAAAATCAACATGAAATTGAATCTACTGTACCTTTTACATTCGAGCTGGCGCAAGTTTCTCGGAAGAATCTTGGATTTACTGATATTGAGCTGCAGACCATTCTCGGTTATTAACCTCCGACCTTCATTTAGTTGAGCCGGAGAACAGCTAAGATAAATTTGTGTATCCGAGTGGCGAAGAGCTAATCCAATGTCATTAATATAGTGCGAAAAAAGGGAGGACCCAGAAACGAGCCTTGAGAGACTCCTGATGTCGTGGGAAGCCAGGTCAAGCAATTATCGCAATCGTCAACAACAGCTTGCATTCTGCCGATGAAATAAGAAAAAATCCAATCAAGTACTGAGTTTGAAAATCCAATTTTCTTCAGCTTCAAAAGTAATTGCAAGTAAGGAACTGTGTCAAATGCTTCACCAAAATCAAATAGAATTAAAATAGTAATACGCCTTTCGTCGATATTGCGTCTGACACCATCGCGTATGCGCGACAGGTGAATTTTTATCTGTTTAGTTTAACTCAATTACTTTTATCGTACAACCATTCTGTGCGGAATTTTTTGAACTGTAATTAAAAAAAAAAAAAAAACTCGCTAGCTTTGTTAAAAGTCGAGATATTTGAAATTAATTTCCACTGGGTATTTTTTACACTCATTGTTGCGAGAGGTGTACCGGTTTGGATGTTTGCCTGTCGGGGGTCAACTACGGAGAAAAGCGAATACCGTCGGGTCCGACTGAATAATACGTTGAACCGAGGCGAGAGGAAATTCAGGAGCTTACTTGAGAGAGAGTGAGGGAGAGAGAGAGAGAGCTGTGGATCCACGTATTTCCACACATTCAAAGCTTGGAACGGTTTCGCTTGGTGGGGATTTTGAGTTTTAATATCTTGGAAGCTTACGTTCCGCGATCATTGCTATACGGACCTGCAGTGTCGCTTCGCTTCGAAGATGATTTTCCCGGTTATTTTCTTCCTCCTTTACGCAACGCATCGCGTCCAGTCGGAGGACCTAGGTGAGTGCGATCGTGAAATTGTATATATTATACCCCTAAAAAGCACCTCTGGTGGAAAAACCTTTCGCCAAGTACATTAAAAATGTCTTTTCATCCCTTGTCAGAAATGATTGAAATCACTATAGCTACCGCCAAGCACGTGTCTGTTAGTTCACAATAAAAGCGTGATCGAAACTTAATCCTCAACTTCCACATCTCTCTGGAATCACACTGGTCTCACAATGGGATCACACTCACTCTAAATTTATCCAACTATAAATAATAATTAAGTATGGATAAAAAACAACAGTATTCATGCATTGATAAAAATCCAGAAAAAAAACATTAATTAGCACGTAGAACTTGGCGGGTATTTTTTAGAAAAATAAATCCAGTTCTATCATTATCGCTTCGTGTGAGTATCATGCCTTGAAAGAGGCTGCACCGCCATCGTGTGGCGTGCCTTTGGGATAAGCTGTAGGAAATTTATCGACAGTTTGAAATGCGGCCAATCACTAGGAAAACAGGACTGTTCAGATTTCGCCACCAGGGATCTAGCGTTCACATAGATTTTGAGAAAGACTTAAATTTCTACGTCATTTAATGTCATTTATACTCACAGACCGAGCCGTTTCCGCAGGTCAGAACAGCGAGATTCTCTGAAATTGGCAGCCGCCTTTTACACTGATTATACATCTATATACACCAAAAAGTGCATGCCACATATGTAGTGGTAAAGTCTCCTGATCGAACTGACAATTTCGTTGGTGATGGAAATATTAGAACTCGTATACTTCGGCTCTCTGTGCATCGATCGTATTGATATAGGGCTTAATCGAAAGCTCTGAAAATCTATAAACGTATGTAATTCGTTGAGTGTCGCAGTTCATCGTTAGAGGGGAGAAATATGTGATAACATTTTCGCCGGGTGATTCTTGTTAACGAACTCGGTGCAATCGGCGGATGACGGAGGTGTCAGGATCGTGGACAAAGAGTTATAAGCGGAAACAGAAGGATTTAGAGAAGGCCTTAGAGAAAAATTTGCAGAAACTCTATTAACGACGGTTATAGCAGATAATGTCAGTAGTTTAAGGTACTCAGTTCTGAAACTGGTGGATGCCGATAAATGCGATGGTAAATTCCCTTATAAGTTTGATTATATTGACTCACAACGCTTCGCGGGTTCATCGCTAAGATAAGAATATTACGATCCTGTTCGTTTATTATTATAGCTTTTGGAAGGCGACGTAGTATAAAAGAAAAATAAAACAATAATGTGCATCAAGAGGTGATGCTTTCGATTGATGTCCACGATACTTTTCCGATGGTTAAAAATTCGAATACGCATCTAAAACTGATGTAATTAACGTTTAACAAATTCTTAATTTCTGTAATATAGTAGATTGCTCTTTTCGTACTTTCTTCTTGGAATGATCGCATGTCTTTACATTAGAAAATCAAATTCCACCCGGTACATCGATTGGTTTTACGTGATCTTTGAGCGGAGGTATGCTGATAAACCAGTTCGGTGAGAAGACACACGTTCATTAAAACGAGTCTGGGGTTCGACTATTGCCAATTTTAAATCGAAAGCGAA
This sequence comes from Diprion similis, assembly GCF_021155765.1. NCBI lineage: Eukaryota > Metazoa > Arthropoda > Insecta > Hymenoptera > Diprionidae > Diprion > Diprion similis. Next base: position 12,797,113 of record NC_060116.1, on the reverse strand, counting down.
ATTGCAACTTGTGTTCTTTCTGCAGTGTCTAAACGCATTCGATCTTGTCGATCGTTTGAGATGAGGACTAAGATTTCTTGCCCACACATTTCAGGTGATTCATGCACAACGAAAAGCGGTGCTTCTGGGGTCTGTAAATTGCTGAACAACTGCGACGTCGTATTCCAGCAATTGGTGGCTGGCATTGAGCCGGATTCAATCTGCGGGTATAAAGGTCATGAACCAATCGTTTGCTGTTCAAATAGCCGACCAGAAACCACGCAGCCAAATCCGATTGTCTCTCGGGATCCGGTCGGTGACGGACGAGGTGCAATTGCGAGACAGAGTAAGTTCAAGCTCTTCAAAATCATCCTACAACTTTTATCACCAGTCTATCACCTATGCGGCTACCTTGAGGAACCGCCGACGTAAATTGCGATTATTTTCCAGAATGCGCTGAATATGTCAAATACACTCACGAACTGCGTCGGAACGTAAATGGACAAAATGTGAATATATCTGTTTGCGCGATCAAGTCCCAAAAGTTGATTGTGGGAGGAACAAGGGCCGAGCGTAAAGAGTTCCCCCACATGGCAGCGATTGGTTACGATTTGGAAAACGGAAAAGTTGGCTGGTTCTGCGGAGGCACCCTGATATCCGAGAATTTCGTCCTGACAGCGGCCCACTGCTCCAGTTCATCCGTTCGGTGAGTTTTCCCACCACCTTATCGTTCCAGGTATTCACTGCAGGATCGCGTATAAAACCATCTCGCAAAAGTAGCTGGTCAATCGAACCGCAAACGTAGTTGATGTTCTGTAACAAAATTATCGTGAATCGCTGCTAAATTACTTGGAGTTCGATTATCGGTGCTAGATTGCACGATGAGTCAGTCCCTCGGTATTTTTCTGGCCGACTCTCACACCATACCCAATGCCTGTTGAATTCTTAGGGGCCCCGCGAAATGGGTGCGAGTTGGCGATTTGAACCTGGAGCGTTCGGACGACGGGGCGAAACCGGAGGATCGTCGTATCGCCGAGAGGATCAGACACCCTGAGTACAAGAGTCCTTTGCAATACCACGACATCGCGCTTCTTCGTCTCGAGTCCAGGGTGCCTTTCAACGCTTGGATCAGACCGGCTTGTCTGCACACCTCACCTGCCACTGGGACTACGAAAGCCATAGCGGCAGGATGGGGGCGTGTTGATTGGTGTAAGGTTCTTATACGTGATTCTTTGATTGAATGATGACAAATGCATGTACAAACAGCCAACTAATATTACTCGTCAATGACTTCTACCTTCATCCTCATGTTTATTTTCACAGTCGACGACGAAGGCTCGAGTGATCTTCTAAAAGTTACGCTTCCCCTTATCGATCAGCAAACTTGCAATGCGAGCTGGGTAGCTAGCGGGGGTATCGACAAGCTTCCCAATGGAGTAGTGGGCGATTGGTCGATGTGTGCTAGAGAAGACGGCCGCGACACGTGCCAGGTATGCATGCAGACAAAAAAATATCTTTCATTAATTTCGTGGAATGTCACGATGTGGGAAAATTTTCTCCTACTGAGGGTGACTTTTCATATTTCAGGGTGATAGTGGAGGCCCTCTCATGATATACAGTAGCAAGGATTATTACTGCATGTACGATGTCGTCGGAGTCACGAGTTTAGGACAACTCTGCGGAAGTATAATTCCCGGGATTTACGCACGCGTTTATCACTACGTTCCGTGGATAGAGTCCATTGTGTGGGGACGAGGCTAAGCCGGATATGAGCCAGAATCCGATGAGACATCAAATATAATAATATCGCTCGTCATTTTTGGATAGTGCAGCCGGAAGTCACGATCTTGAGCAACTCGAGAGAGCAATTTATCGTATGAAACAGCTGAATACTTAAAACGAGCTCGATCGAGACTGGATTCATTTCAAGGAAAGAAATCTTCAAGAACCTTTTTACTTTTACAAGAAATTTTTCAATAAAAAACTCAACAGATTCGACGGCGTATTGCGATAGAAATAACGCGACGGATTTCGCCCTGAAGACAGTTTCCAAGCTTATTGGTTTTAGGATCATACATACACGTATTCATACCAAGATATGCCTTATTTTACGTATCCACTTATAAGATGTACGTCGTACTTATTGTAATTGACTACTTTGTTCTATATGTATCGTAACAGTTATCCTCTAGAAATAAAATAGGTACACAATAATGATAAATGTACACGTTAAAACGTGGAAGACGATCGAATGGGCTACATTTCAATAAATAACTTTCAATCAGACCCACTCGACTTCCAATCGCTCTTGGGGTAATGAGATTTTGCACTCCGAGCTTCCAATGATGGTCAGCAAGCGACGTTCGTAAAACGTTTGCCGCACCGGATACATAGCCGCAAAATACTGTCCTGACGAATGGTATTCAGTCTGAGTACGTCACGGAAGATCACATTGACGATCGCCAGATGAAAGAATAAACTAGATGCACCTTATTACCCGAAAGTCAGCGGTAATAAGCAGAACTTGAATTAAGGAAGAAATACGATATTTTCACAAGTAATAAGTAACACAAAATCAACAAGAGGCGATAAAAAAAGGTGCGGTAGTATTCAGTGGCTCAATCTATGCTCGGATGTACTCCAAGGAATTCGATTCACGATACAAAATCACGCACAATAGCAAATAAAATATAGTAAAAGGTGTTTGTTTGATAGCTACGATGTCGCTCAACGATAACCTTATTTACCGGAATTAATTTATCACGGAAATCATGCAGTCACAGGACGGCTTACAGCACGCAAAGCTACGAACCATGACTCGCAAGGATAGTGGTCCTTACCGACAGGAACACAGCATCGGTTTTAGAAGATCTCTAGACGGCGGTAACAGACTGGAACACAGATCGGTATCTCACAGGTCGGTGTCGTCGGTGGTGGAGTAAACGGTAGACGGTAGACAAGGTGCTTCAGAAGCTCACTAGGGACAGCCACATCAGGTGGTCGGCAGATGAAGCGATCGGGAGCGGAAATCGGTAGTCATCGATGGGTGTTGGTCTCTCGGTGGTCGGGGTCGTCGTTGTGGCAACTTGTTTGCTTGCGTCGAAACGCGAAATTACAGGATTCACAAAGAAAGAATTAGTTACTGGTAGTTATTGACTGTTTCGTATCGAGTGTAAACGTGAAACGATACTTGATGCGTACATCAGTAAAGTCTATCGCTGAAACACGTCTATATTCACATCCTCTTCCAATGTAGACGCGCAACTTAATCTCCTTCGCGCGAACATGCTCAAGTCAACGAATCTGCGCTGTAAAATATTGAAGGGTGAATTTGCCCGTGTGGGCAGTGCAATACCCCTGTAACATGGCCTGGGTGGGGAAAAGTATGCCTGTCCATGGGCATCTAATTTTACTAAATTTTGGGTAGACAGATTCGCATAGTATGAGAGGGGATGAATCAAGATTATCCTTGTCGAAGGATGGAAATACCTCCGAGGTGAATAAAGCCGATTTCACATCCGTGTTGGTGAATTTAATCTGCGTGATATGCGATTTTAACCATCCGCATCGACGAATTTGCTCTTAAAAGAATAAAGAGGGTGTGCATATCACTTTTGTAGATATGTCTCATATGCAATTGAATACGAAGCATGTATAAATATCACGTTTAAGACGTATATTTTAATTACGTTCAGCTCTAGAGGCAGCTCATTTGTGAAGAATCATGCAAGAATCATATCTCATAAAATTGCGTCGTCGATAGTTTCATTAAAAATGAATTAGTCATCTTATAATACCGCTCGTACATTCATTGTTCATACATTCTGGATATCAATTTGCATAGAAATATTTTTTACTTTCTCAGAATAACTTAATATACTCAAGGCAACGTATAAGACGAAAGAAATCACGCTGAAAATTAGCAAAAGTGATACAACAGTTGGTATATATATGTAGAAAAAAAATGGTCAGCCAAAATTTGTGCAGGAAATTGTTTATGCCCATCTCAGAAATGCGATCCTAGATTGGCGATGGGGCGGGGATATAGAAAAACATTTTCGGATCACATTTTTTCAAATACTTGCCAAATTATGTGAATATTAGTGAGTGTAAAACAGGGGTCTGCGGTTCTGATAATTTCGTAGGGAATAAAAGTAACTCGACATCTATGAATACATGATACAGATTTAGAAAAAACTTCGGTTACCAGAGTTTGCAGACATTTCAACAATCATTCATGCCTGATGAAATTGACGATGAGTGTGGGAGACTAAACGACATAGCAATCGAGGTTGGCCTGATATTGAAAAGAGTGACACGTATGCCGGAGAAGGTTGGTGAACATTTTCGGTAAATACCCGATGCCGTTATGCTTCATTTATACAGGTGAACGATTTCTACGTTTCTATCTCTATTTTTCACGTTTCATGACATTTTCTTTTTTCTTGTAATACATATGTATATCTACAGCTACCGTACAATTAGCTTGAAGGTTTTCTCATACGTTCCTTTATTCATGACATTACTGTCTGCGGCATCGCGTTGTTTCATGTCCACGTATAGTAGGATGATTAAAAAAAATTTCTTTTCAATAATAAACGTTTGGGTCCAGCCACCTTTGAGTTGAAAAATCTAAGAGCAATATTTGCAATCGAAAAGTACATTGCCATGAAAATGAGCAATTTTTTCCACATTCATACTACGATTCAAGATTTGCAGTCACGTGTTGTGGTGGATTTTCTTAAATAGAGACATTCAGTTTCACATATCCGACTAAAATGAATCATGAGAATCTTCCGGACCTAAAATAATATGAAAGGATTGTGATATTCACGTTGCGTAGCGCGTAGAGAAGATGAAATTTCAAAGGTCAAATGAGGTCTAAGGTTAGGAAATTTCTTGTGTTGCGCAATTCAACGATTCAAGAATTCGGTGTTCAAAAAAAGATCGATACCAAAGCTGTTCAAATACTGTAAAACAATAGAATTCGTGGATACAGCTTGAGTCTCTCTACGCGCGTCTCGTTTTTTCACACGTCACTACGAACGTCGGAGTATAAAACCGCGGACCGCGAGCTATTGGCATAAGTTCCGAATCAAACTCAGGGTAACGAAATGGGAAAATTTTCTGAGTTTGATTCGGGACTTATCCCAATTGATACCAGTTCGTGATTTTTATACTCCGGCGTTCGGAGTGTCGTGGCAAAGATTATGGCCATCCTCTGTCTCGCTCTGGTAGAGGCATCCGTTTCCCTGTCAGATAGTATGCTTGCGATGTGAGTAATATCCGATTCAGTTTTATCGTGTCAAAAAGAGGACGCGTACCTAAGGTGACTGACTTTCATGAAAGCTGAATTGGTGAAACAAGATCAAATTTCACCAGTTCCGTATTTTTTTTTTCGACCAATGGACAGTAGTTGCTGAAAAATTACGTGGCGTCCATTGAAAACATGTTTTACAATCAGTTTGTAGAGCTAAAAGTGTAATTGTGATGAATTGTATTTTTTCAATTACATTTTTCATTCCAATACGAATATAAAAAATAACGATGAAATCTGTTTGGTTCAGCATTTTCTAAAAAAAGTGAAAAGTGTTGAAAAAAATTGAAAACATCTCATTTGGATTTTATGGAAATAAGTCACAGCCCACTTAATGAGTGTGTCCCATTCTTGATCCCTAAAATAAGAGCTTTTTTCTAGTTTCAAATAAATCAAACTATGCGATCAATTATTTTCAAATTTTCAGCGTATGCTTATTGATATTTTAGGAGTCGAAGAAAAAATTTTCAACTACCTTTATGAAAAATCCCGCCTGCTGATCCTCCTTTTCCGTACCCCAGGAAACCGCCGGTGCCCTTGATATCTTCACTTCTGGTAGTCTGAAAAAAAAAACTACTTTTTTCAATCAAAATAGTCTCATTCTTTTTCTAATTAACCGATTTTCAAAATTCCAACGGGATTTGAAAGGGAATACATTGAGCCTTCAGATGATATGGTGTATTGATTAATTTTTTTCTAAAAAGTATAATTATTTGTCTATCCGGAACCTGAAAATAATAAACAACCGTCAATGGGCAAAGTTAATAAAAAACCACATGTTGCACCTTTTTTTCAACTGCAAATAGATTTTTTCTCTCACAAATAAGTAAATTTTATTTAGTGGACAAATAAATTACCTGCACGGATTTTACTCGATATAAGATGTTTATTTACTTTTCAGTCATTATTTATTCAAAAGATTTAAAAAAAAAATGTCAACATCTCAATATCTCGCCTCACATGTGATTAATAATGAGAATGATTAATTATACTAGTGAAAGTAAAATCGACTCACCACTACAAAATATGTACGTAAAGGGAAAATCCGGGGTATCGAAGGACCCCGCGCGTGACTGCGGCCTTTACTGACTCATAGACAACAAAGAACTGACACGATAATCGATATCACCCGACTCTGAGAACGTTGAAGTGAATTATAAATAACGTCCTGAACCGAAACTATCGTCTGCTGGGTTATGGATGGAGTTCAAAGTTGGCTTGGGGTACCCAGGGACCCCGGTTACCCCGTCTAGGGTTAACGTTGTGATGATCATTTTTAATGCATGTGCTTATGATAATTTTTGAAAATCAATGGTGAGGTTCCAGAACAAAAAATCGTTACATCCGTGCAAGCAGATAATTACCGATAAGAAGAATCAGTTGGTGACGTTGTTTTTGGATATAGAGTGAAAGATACAGAAGCTGTTTCCGTGAGGGCGTCGATTAGAGCGTGTAACAATCATTAATTATGTCGGGGGCGTCGTCGATGACGTCACAACACGATTTGACATTCGCTGAACAGTTGAAAAATCATAACGATTTCTATAAGTGGTCAATAATCGTCGCTACGGGCCGCAGAGCTTACATTTTTGTATTTGGAAAGAGAAAGATAATGTCCTTACATTGAAGAAGCGCAATAATAAACGTGATATACGTGTGTCTATCTATTATATACATCAAAGGTGTGTGTCATCGAGGTATAATAAGTATATCCGAACACCGTGTCATACGATTCAAGGAATCGTTTTACCGTGTTTTATACCGTTCTCCTAGTTCCTTCGTTCATTCTAGGAAAGATTTGTGTGTTGTTACAGAATTTTGGCTACTGCATAGAGGCGAGAAGGAAGTATTAGCAAATAACATCAAGGGAACGTCGTAAAATGAGGATTAGAAGAGAAGCGGAAGAACAAGAATGTGAAAAAATGATCTGATTAGCATTCTTGGACCATCCGAGAAGTACCAGTGAGAGAGATTCTGTTACAAAATACACGTATTTCCACACGTCCAAAGCTTGGAACAATTTCGCTTGGTGGGGATTTCGAAATGTAATGCAGTCCAACCTCCCAATAAGAACGCTCAGCCTACGAGGAGAGAAAGAGAGCATGGTGGTGGTACTCGAAAAGGAGGAAAAACTTTTTCCCCTGGGAGGTTTTGGCGTTCTTGATAAGAGGTCGGACTGGACCTTGGTTGTTCACGTTTCGCGATCATTGTTTTACGGACGTGCAGAGTTATTTGACGTCGAAGATGATTCTCCCGGTTATTTTGTTCCTCCTCTACGCGACGCATCACGCCGAGTCGATGGACGAAGGTGAGTTCGATCGTGAAATTGTATTTATTTTGCGATTTTCGTTCTCATTTGAAAATTGAAGTATTGTGGTTAGTACGTAACGGAAGTGCGTTCAGGTTACAAAAATGGATGGACTTTGAAAATTTTAATCGCGTGAATCGTGACTGCAGTGTCCGATTCTTACTAGGTGATTATATGCGACTGTTTTTCAAACAATGCAATTACTTTCTGGACGGCTTCATGTTAAATTATCGCGATGTTGCGAAAGATCGTTAGCAAATATTATAGCTTTTGGAAGATGACGAAGTATAAAATAAAATTAAACAAAATTTTGCATCAAGTCGTGACGTTTTTGATTATTATCTACGATACTTTTCCGATGATTTAAAATTTCAATACGCATAAAAAACTCATGTAATTAACACTCTACGAAATTCTGTAATTTCTGTGATATAATAAATTGCTTCTTTCATACTTTCTTCTTGGTACAATGGCATGTCTTTTCGTTACAAATTGCAACTCGTGTTCTTTCTGCAAGCGTTTAAACGCATTCTATCTTGGCGATCAGCTTGTAATTGGGACTGAAATTCCTTCACCCACACATCCCAGGTGACCGTTGCAGATTGAAAAACCGCGCTTTCGGGGTCTGTACCTTGCTGAACAACTGCGCCGTCGTATTCCAGCAATTGGTGGATGGCAAAGCGCCAGATTCGATTTGCGGATATGCTGGATTTGAACCAGTCGTTTGCTGTCCAAATAGCCGACCAAAAACCACGCGGCCAACTCCGACTGTCTCTCGGAATCCGGTGGGAGACGGACGAGGTGCAATTGCGAGACAGAGTGAGTTTCAGCTGCTTAAAATTATCCTACAACTTTCATCGCCAATCTATTACCTTGGAGAATCGCCGACGTAAATTGCAATTATTTTTTCAGAATGTGCTGAATATGCCAATTACACTCGTGAAATACGCGAGGCCCTGAATGGACAAAAAGTGAGGATATCCGTTTGCGCGATCAATTACCCAAAATTGATTTTAGGAGGAACAAGGGCCGAGCGTAAGGAGTTCCCCCACATGGCAGCGGTTGGTTACGATTCGGGAAACGGTAGAATCGGTTGGTACTGCGGAGGCACCCTGATATCCGAGAATTTCGTAATGACAGCAGCCCACTGTACTTATTCATCGGGTTGGTGAGCTTGCCCACCACCTTATTGTTCCGGATTTTCACTGCGAGATCGCGCATAGATCTACGCTGCAAAAGTAGCTGGCTAATCAGACCACAAACGTGGTTGATGCTCTTTGACAAGATTATCGTGAATCGCTACTATGTTACTTAGAATTCCATTACCGACACTAGATTGCACGTTTTGATTGATCATGGCATTTTTCTAGCTGACTTTTACTCCATACACAGTGCCCGTTCAATTTCTAGGGGTGCCGCGAAATGGGTGCGCGTTGGCGATTTAAACCTGGAGCGTTCCGACGACGGGGCGAGTCCGGAGGATCGTCGCATTGCCGAGAGGATCAGACACCCTGAGTACCAGCGTCCTGCGCAATACCACGACATCGCGCTTCTTCGTCTCGAGTCCAGGGTGCCCTTCAACGCCTGGATCAGACCGGCTTGTCTGCACACCTCACCCACCACTGGGACTGAGAAAGCCATAGCGACTGGATGGGGGCATGTTGAATGGTGTAAGGTTCTTATACGTGATTCTTTGATTGAATGATGACAAATGCATGTACAAACAGCCAAGTAATATTACGCTTCAATGACCTCTACCTCTATCCTCATGTTTAATTTCACAGTTGGCGATGAAGGTTCGAGTGATCTTCTAAAAGTTACGCTTCCCTTCGTCGATCAGCGAACTTGTAACGCGAGCTGGTCAACTGGCGGGTCTCTATTCCAGCTTCCCAATGGAGTAGTTGGAGAATGGACGATGTGTGCTGGACAATCGGGCCGTGACACGTGTCAGGTATGCGCACAGATAAAAGAGTATCTTTCATTAATTTCGTCGAACGTCACGACGAATGAAATTTTTCTCGTACTGAAGGTGGCTTTTTGCATTTCAGGGTGACAGTGGAGGCCCTCTCGTGATATACAGCAGCAAGGATTATTACTGCATGTACGATGTAGTCGGAGTCACAAGTATAGGACAACTCTGCGGAAGTGTAATTCCCACCATTTACACACGCGTTTATCACTACGTTCCGTGGATAGAGTCCGTCGTGTGGGGCCGAGGATAAATCCGATACTGGTATGGATTCGAGGAGACAGTAAATTTAATAATATTGCTCGTCATTTTTGGACAGTACAGCTGGAGCCCCGATTTTGAACAACTCGAGAGAGCAATTTATCGGATCAAAAAGTTCAGTACTTAGCGCGAGCTCGTTCGACACTGGATTTATTTCACGTAAAGTAATCTAAAATAACTTTTTTCGGCATGTCCGTACTTATAATCCAATGAATCTACATATTTTAACCTAAAATGTATACGTCGCAACAGCCATTACCCAAGGTATATACCTTGTTCTAGTTTATTTCTTTTTTGTTCTCAGTTGATTGTTAAATGTCAAATGTCCGCGTCAAGACCTCAAAATTAAGGAATTATATCACAATAAACCTACAGATCATTATACCTTTTGTTTGAATCTATTTTATTGACTCTCCTGCCTCGTCCCTTGACAATTATACACATAGAAACATCACAAGCCGAATACGGTTCTTTAATTGTAAATCTGCAGCTTTCATTGGGCGTGAAGCTGCCATTTGGAGAAGAAGCGTTAGCTCAATTGTCGACAGGATGAGTATTAGCGTCCGAAGATGGATGTTAGTTCTGAAACATTGAGATCATCTTGAATCTGGTAAAAGGTGCCTCTACGTACCGTGTGCGTCTCTGCCCATCAGTGCTGATGAGATCCTACAGAAACAGACATGAAACTCACCGGTCGAGTTTCCATGACTTCTGTCACTCATACCTTACATACGTTCGATTTTGAAAATCTCTGGTCACATGCATAGCTCAGAGTAGTGTTGCCTGCATTATTTATGGCAGTTTAGAGTATTTCTTGCAATCAGAATCTGGATTCGAATGTGAAAATTCTTGAAATATGTTTTTTTGTACTTTTCTATACACTCAACATCGGAGTATCACAAAGATTTCCAAAAGTCACGAGACCAGGGTTTGAGGATCAGAATGTACTTCGCGATCGGTTCCGATTTTTAGCAAATTACATTTCAGGGTGTGAGACTACTGGCAAAAAACTATAAAAAACTGAATTTTCATAGCACCGAAATGATTTGAAAAAAAATTTGTAGGCGTAGGGGATTTATTGCTGTCAGATTTTTACGTATCACAAGTGGGGCAATTCATCAAAGGCTCTTATGATTCAAGGAGGAGCTATTGCGTCTCGTTAATTTGACGGACGTTAAATTAATTTCTTCGGTCAGTCGCACAATCGCTCGAGAAAATGTTTCTCTCACGTACGACGTGTGTTAGAATTTAGGATGCGAAGCTTCCTCATCTGCCATAACAAGCGCCCAAAAGTATCTACAAGCCTGATATCGGAAAGTGCCAATTTTTTTCTCTTACGGCATGGCGACGCGGGCATGGTGTTGAGAATTGGTTGAAAACCCAGAATACCAAAGTCTTGTTTCTCCTCTGAAAGTTTCTCCGTACTTGAAGGTAACAGGCGGTAAGCCGTTGCCCATATATGGACTCGAGACGCTAGAAGGAAAGGGGGAAAAACATTTCCATGCCATACGTATGTATATAGGTAACAGTTTTCCTCAGTTGCACAGCGCCCCCGTCAGACAGAAATGTTTCTTTCTATCCCAGTGGTTTGGTAATCATCTAAAAAGTGAAATTTTAAACTTGGCTACAGAGTCGCGTCTCTCGAGGATTTCGCGGGGCCTTTTTTGAACTGGTGGCAGCTGTGGGATCGGTATACGAGGTTTGAAAAATGCAAAGCTGGTTCGATAGCCCGAACGGAGATGACCCTCGCAGACATCAATCGCTGATCGAATTCTGCGTAAATAAGAATTGCGAAACATTGACGAGTTCTGGTTGAGAAGAACGTTGATGGTTCAATACTTTAATGAGGGAGAAGACCGCTTGTGTGTAATATTTTTATAGAGATGGTTGTGTAAATGCAGACTCGTGTCGCGGAATAAAATTTTTTGCAAGAATCTAAAATTGATAATTAACCTTTTCGCTGGTACCGTAAACCGGTTATAGATTTTTTTAAATAAAATGACGCGGTTCAATTTGACTAACGAACAGCTTGCCACGGAAGACGTAGATTCACAGGGTACGTTGGAATTCGATTCGCTTAAACCTTCAGCCGCCGCCATAATTCAGGTGCGACGCAAGCTGGTTTTCGGCGCTTTGGTCAAGCATTTTTCAGAATTCAAGTCTCGTAGCTCAGGGGAGACGTAATTTGCACGAGCCATTAAGATTATGGCCGGGATAATTTCTCAAAAATTAAATGCTAATACTAATATCTCACTTGCCGATATTAAACAGCTATCAAAAGAAAAGAAAACAACTGTAACTAGTTCCTGGGCAGGATTCAAATGATAATTATATTCAGGTTCTTGGGGGAAATTAATCTTGTACAGACGAAGCAACGCGCGTGATTTACTGTATTGACTGGCGGTAATACATGATTAAAAAAAAAAACAAAAAAAAAACACCCATTAAAAAGTCACGGGAATGCATATCGTCGGTTCGAGTCTAAAAACAAATTAATAATTTTCTCCTGCACTTACCGGTCAGTTCAGCTTCGACGTTGATTGCGATGATTCGATTGATGGATTTTTTTCAGGCACCAATGAGCTTCCGAATGCCGGTTACACCAAGATGACCCTACCGCTGATCAATCTGACAGCTTGTCACTCCATCTTCTCATTGCAATACGTCAAGACTCTTGAGTACCGATTCGGAGACTTCGAGACAAGGCAATGCTGTCACAGAACTTGCGGATTAAAGTGTTTTTTTTTTGCAGGTTCGTAGGGGCAGGTCCCTCGTGAATTACCTGCAGTGAAAAAATAGTATTACTACTGTACGACGTTATCGGAGTCACGAGCTTAGGGGTCGATGATACTCGTATTTTCACTCGCATTTGTCACTACGTTTCATGGACAGAGTCGATCATTTGGGCCGGAGAATAATCCGGAAACTAGGATGGACTTGAAAAATTAAAAGGCAATCATAATGTAAAGAAAAACGATGTGATGAGTGTGACATTATGTAATAAACATGTTCCTTATTTATAAGTTTTATGATTATCACAGTACCGTCGTTAGAACTTTAAAAATAGATAAACTTTTTTTCACTCATCAGTTGTCATCCGAAATTAAATTACAGCCACTTTGTTTCAAGAGTGAAAAAAATTGTTGGATCACATTCACTGCGTAATATTGTGTGCGTTGCACCTCATCACACCAGCGAAACACCCACCAATCGTAAGAAAATCTTACATCGTCGACCGACTAGTTCCGAAGTTTGATTTAGAATGACGAGGAAATTTCGCAGACTTGTAGTAAGTATTCTATTTTGCCACAAGGGGGCGGAACGGCGGCCCTACGATTCGAATATCGTTATCTAGGTTCAAATCTATGATGCGTGAATCCTGAGACACGATACATTGTTTCAAGATGTCTCTTTGCGTTTCTGAGATGAAAACGGAAAAATTTTCAAACAGCGACTGATCATCGCAATGATTTGCAGCTGGCGTGCAAAAACATTATGTCATTAACGAAACAAATAAGAATCCGTGTGAACTTGATTTTCCAGTGACGAATCGTTCGATCTGTGAATTTGTATCGACGGAGCGTTGTTACTAGCAGGATACCGTCATGCATATATACCAAATGTGATATTATTTACGAAGCGAGGTGCAGCCTGCTGGCATGTCATACACGCTTCGGAAAAAGCGTCGATCTCTTCATATAAATCCCGGTTTATCGTCGTGGGTGGAAATCAAAAAGACAAAAATATTCCTCGATCTACTTTCTCGAGGGATGACAAGCAGTTGTTGTTTGTGTAATTAGATGTGATTGGAATTGTGCAGTGCTGATGATTCTCAGTGCCAGTGTGACTGCTCGAATCTCTGCCATTTATACCGAAACACCCGTTGTGTTTACTGCAGCAGCGGATTGCCGAATAAATAAAAAACGAAATGACGATCAAACCGGATTATTGTAATCTTGACGTTACGAGATACTGCAAAAAGAGAACCGACGAACTATTACGTCAGAGCCTTATCCTCGTAATATTCGGAGACAATTGTTCTTGCATACAATTTTTGTATTTTTGTATTGCAGTGCCCGAAAACAAGAATATCAAAATGGTTAAATAATTCGTACAGAATATCGAAAACTCCTTCTGTCTCTAGCAGCATCTTTTTCATCCTTCTGATCGATTTCGTTCTTATAATGTTCTATGAGTCGATTGGTGAAGCATAAATAGGTGTTCTACTTGTTTTGCATACAAATGAGGTTTTGGTCTGACGGAAACAATAATAAATAAATAAAAGAAACTGCAGCTCTAGAGACAGACGTCATGCATAGTTGCACTTGAAATTGGTAACGTGTGTTGTTTCAACTGAATCTGAATAACAACTGAACAAAACTAGGCGGTCCAATTATTGGGGCGTACATATAACGCGATCAAACCAAATCGTTATATTTGTTTTCAATCGTTGAGGTGTCGTAAACGTGAAACGATACTTGATGCGTATATCAGTAAAGTCTATCGCTGAAACACGGCTGTATTTACATCCTCTGCCGATGTAGACGAGCAGCTTAATCTCCTTCGTGTGAACATGCTCAAGTTCAACAAATCTGTGCTGTAAAATATTCAAGGGTGAATTTGCTCGTGTGGGCAGTGCAATACTCCTGTTACCTGGTCTGAGTGGAGAAAAGTATGCCTGTCCGTGGGCATGCAATTTTACTAAATTTTGGGTAGACAAATTTGCATAGTATCTGAAGGGATGAATCAAGATTATCCTTGTCGAAGGATGAAAATACCTCCGAGGTGAATAAAGCTGATTTCACATCCGTGTAGGTGAGTTTAATCTGCGTGATATGCGATTTTAACCATCCGCATCAGCGAATTTGATCTTAAAAGAATAAAGAGGGTGAGCATATCACATCCATATGTGTAGGAACTAATGTATGATGTGTAGAGCAGGCTATATCATTCAACGGTTATTCAGAATTCATACAAAACTATACGGAATATAAATATAACATGATTATTCATAAACGAGAAAAAATCTGTTATGGGACTACATTTTCGGGCCCAGAATTATACCTACCTTCTGACTTAATTTGGTATCGGTGTATATTTAACGTTGCGATGATCATTTTTCGCGGAAACCAATTATGTAAGAATATTTTTATCGGAAAGGAAGGTGATAAACTATGTTTGAAAGAAAACTATTAATGATAATACAGTCGTAAAAATATTCCTAATTAGAAGTTGTTTAGAAGCGACCACTACAGCAACTAATCGCTGTGTCCACGGCTGAACCATTGATGTAAAAATATTTCACCTACGGAAGCTAAGTTTTTTCTTGGAACAAGTTAACTCCCGTGTTTGCTAACGTGCCGTCTTTGTCATCGTTCGGAAATACCCAACAACATACATAACCATGCTGGACTACAAATCATAAATCTGGCTAATTAGTCGTGTATGAAATCGCAATTCCGCATCATAAATGTCTCGGTAACTTGTGGTGAAATAAAAATCGCGTAGACATTATTGGATGTTTTTAAAATCGACGGTAATGTTCTACAACGAAAAATCGTTACATCTTATCAGATAATTACCGATAAGAAGAATTAGTTGTTAATGTTGTTTTTGACCATAGAGTGAAAGATACGGAAGTTGCTTCTGTGAACGCGTTGATTTGAGTGTGTAACAATCATTAATTATGTCGGGGGCGTCGTCGATGACGTCACAACACGATTTGACATTCGCTGAACAGTTGAAAAATCATAACGATTTCTATAAGTGGTCAATAATCGTCGCTACGGGCCGCAGAGCTTACATTTTTGTATTTGGAAAGAGAAAGATAATGTCCTTACATTGAAGAAGCGCAATAATAAACGTGATATACGTGTGTCTATCTATTATATACATCAAAGGTGTGTGTCATCGAGGTATAATAAGTATATCCGAACACCGTGTCATACGATTCAAGGAATCGTTTTACCGTGTTTTATACCGTTCTCCTAGTTCCTTCGTTCATTCTAGGAAAGATTTGTGTGTTGTTACAGAATTTTGGCTACTGCATAGAGGCGAGAAGGAAGTTTTAACAAATAATATCAGGAGACCGTCGTAAAATGAGGCTTAGAAGAGAAGCGGAAGAATAAAAATGTGAAAAAATTCTGTGATTAGCATTCTTGGACCATCCGAGAAGTAACTAGCTTGGAAGCATGGTTTCATCGATACCAGTGATCCAAACTTTTGACGTCACGAGCGACCTTACGAAGAGAAGGGGAGAGAGAGATGGAAAGAGAGAGATAGAGAGTGAGAGAGAGAGATAGAGCTATGGACACACGTCCCGCTATACAATACACGTATGTCCACCTGTCTAGAGCCTGAAACGGTTTCGCTTGGTGGGGATTTCGAGTTGTAATACTACGGAAGTTTACGTTCCGCGATCATTGTTACACGGACCTGCAGTGTCACTTCGCGTCGAAGATGATTCTCTCGGTTATTTTCTTCCTACTTTACGCGACGTATCACGTCGAGTCAGCGGAAGAAGGTGAGTTCGATCGTGAGATTATATTTATTCTGTGATTTCCGTTCTCATTTGAAAATTGAAGTATTGTGGTTAGTACGTAACGGAAGTGCGTTCAGGTTACAATAATGGATGGACTTTGAAAATTTTAATCGCGTGAATCGTGACTGCAGTGTCTGTGATTCTTACTGGGTGATTATATACGACTGTTTTTCAAACAATGTAATTACTTTCTGGACGGCGCCATTTTACATTATCGCGGCAATGCGAAAGATCGTTGTTTGCAAATTTTTCATGCAGGCGGTAGAAACGGAGGTGTCAGGATCGTGGACAAAGAGTTAGATTGAAACGGAAGGTCGGTGTTAGAGGAAAATTCGCAGAAACTCAATTATCGACGGTTATAGCAGATAATGTCAGTAGTTTAAGGTACTCAGTTCGGAAACTGGTGGATGCCGATAAATGCGATAATAAATTCCTTTGTAAGTTTGATTATATTGACTCACAACGCTTCGCGGGATCATCGCTAAGATAAATATTTTACGATCCTGTTCGTTTATTATTATCGCTTTTGGAAGGCGACGAAGTATAAAAGAAAAACAAAACAAAAATGTGCATCAAGAGGTGATGTTTTCGATTGATGTCCACGATACTTTTCCGATGGTTAAAAATTCTAATACGCATCTAAAACTGATGTAATTAACGTTTAACAAATTCTTAATTTCTGTAATATAGTAGATTGCTCTTTTCATACTTTCTTCTCGGAATGATCGCATGTCTTTTCATTGGAAAATCAAATTCCACCCGGTACATTGATTGGTTTCACGTGATCTTTGAGCGGAGGTATGCTGATGAACCAGTTCGGTGAAAAAAACACGTTCGTCAAAACGGGTCCGGGGTTCGACCATTGCCGATTTTAAATCGAAAGCGAAATCGCAACTCGTGTTCTTTCTGCGAGTGTCTAAACGCATTCGATCTTGTCGATCGTTTGAGACGAAGACTAAGATTTCCTGCCCACACATTCCAGGTGATTCATGCAAATTGAAAACCGGCGTTTCCGGGGTCTGTGCCTTGCTGAACAATTGCGACGTCGTATTCCAGCAATTGGTGGCTGGCAATGCGCCGGATTCAATCTGCGGGTATGCCGGATTTGAACCAATCGTTTGCTGTCCAAATAGCAGACCGGAAACCACGCGGCCAACTCCGACTATTCCTCGGAAGCCGGTCGGCGATGGACGAGGTGCAATTGCGAGGGAGAGTGAGTTTCAGCTGCTTAAAATCATCCTACAACTTTCATCGCCAGTCTATTACCTGTATGACCACCTTGGAGAACCGACGACATAAATTGCAATTATTTTTTCAGAATGCGCTGAATATGCTACGTACACTTATCAGCTGATAGATCCACCGGTTTTGACCCTGAATCGACATAAAGTGAATAAATCCGTATGCGCGATCAAGTCGCAAAAGTTAATTGTGGGAGGAACAAGGGCCGAGCGTATGGAGTTTCCCCACATGGCAGCGGTTGGTTACGATTTGCCAACAGCCGGAGTCGGCTGGTACTGCGGAGGCACCCTGATATCCGAGAATTTCGTCCTGACAGCGGCCCACTGCACGTTTTCATCGGATTGGTGAGTTTTCCCACCACCTTATTGTTCTGGGTTTTCACTGCAGGATCGCGTATAAAACCACCTCGCAAAAGTAGCTGGTCAATCGAACCGCAAACGTAGTTGATGTTCTGTAACAAAATTATCGTGAATCGCTGCTAAATTACTTGGAGTTCGATTATCAGTGCTAGATTGCACGATGAGTCAGTCCCTCGGTATTTTTCTGGCTGACTCTCACACCATACCCAATGCCTGTTGAATTCTTAGGGGCCCTGCGAAATGGGTGCGCGTTGGCGATTTGAACCTGCAGCGTTCCGACGACGGGGCGTCACCGGTAGATCGTCGCATCACCGAGAAAATCAGACACCCTCGATACGAGCTTCCTGCGCAATACCACGACATCGCTCTTCTTCGTCTCGAGGCCAGGGTGCCTTTCAACGCCTGGATCAGACCGGCTTGTCTGCACACCTCACCCACCACTGGGACTGAGAAAGCCATAGCGACTGGATGGGGGCGTGTTGAATGGAGTAAGGTTCTTATACGTGATTCTTTGATTGAATGATGACAAATGCATGTACAAACAGCCAAGTAATATTACGCTTCAATGATCTCTACCTCCATCTTCATGTTTATTTTTACAGCTGACGATGAAGGTTCGAGTGATCTTCTAAAAGTTACGCTTCCCCTCGTCGATCAGCGAACTTGTAACGCGAGCTACTCAGCTGGCGGGTCTGTAGTGCAGCTTCCCAATGGAGTAATTGGAGAGTGGGCGATGTGTGCTGGACAATCGGGCCGTGACACGTGCCAGGTATGCGTACAGATGAAAGAGTATCTTTCATTAATTTCGCCGAACGTCACAACGAATGAAATTTTTCTCGAACTGAGGGTGACTTTTTGCATTTCAGGGTGACAGTGGAGGCCCTCTCGTGATATTCAGCAGCAAGGATTATAACTGCATGTACGATGTAGTCGGAGTCACAAGTTTAGGAAGATTTTGCGGAAGTGCAGTTCCCGGGGTTTACACACGCGTTTATTACTACGTTCCGTGGATAGAGTCCGTCGTGTGGGGCCGAGGATAAATCCGATACTGGTATGGATTCGACCAAAGATCTTCTTTGGGCTCGACGAGACATTAAATTTAACAATATCTCTCGTCATTTTTGGACAATGCAGCCGGAAGTCCCGATCTTGAGCTACTCGACAGAGCAATTTATAGGATGAAAAAGTTGAATACTTAGAGCGAGCTCGTTCGATACTGGATTTATTTTAAGAAAATAAAGTCACAATAACTTGTTCCAATTTTCGATTTCATTTACAGTCCGTTCGGTTTTTACTAGTGCTGTATGATTTAGCCTGTTTAGCCGTTCAAGACAATTAACTGGGCTAATCGGATGAAAATTAGCTGGCTGAAACAATTAGCAGGCTAAAATTATTAGCTAATCAACGAATTTTAAGCAAGCAAATGAATTTTCACCTCTCAGGTTCGAACTTGGAACTTTATTAGGTAAGTTCATTATATTCACTTTACAGAATTATTGTCATTTAATTTTCCAAGGTGACAAAAAAGTTGATCAATCAGTACTAATCAGCTAACCTAAGAGTAAAAATTAGCATCCATCAAATCTTGATACTTGTTTGGATTGATTTTGCAAAGTAATTTACTAGGCTGCGAATATTTTCGAATGATTTAGTATGTATCATTTTCCAACTGTACTTAGTACATTATTCGGTAATATTAAAATTGGATTTGTTCGAAAACTTCTGTAATTCTCAGTAACAAACGTCTATTTATCTGGTATTATTACGTCAAAAGTTTGACTCCCAAAGGTGAAAAATTCATTTGCTTGTTGATTTTCTGCTTTTTTAGGTTTGACCGGGTAAAATTAGCTGATTAACTACAGCCGGTCATCACAATTTGTCCGTGTGCTGAATCTCAAAACAAATACATTCATTGTTTGAAACGTTCCATTATCGCGATTTATTCATGGCATGTTACAATGACGACATAATAGAAAGAAACATATAGATAATATGACTGCGGTATGTAACGAAAACTAGTCCAACATTTTTCATGAGTTTGTTGTAGAAAATTTTTGCCAACACTGTAGTTGTACGATGGAATTAAAAAATCAAAAGACTCGTCGGTATATCGCCGTAATTTTAATGAAAACGACGCGACGGAATTCGTACTGAAGCTAGTTTCGAAGCTCATTAGTTTTAGGATCATACACGCACATATAGATACAAAGATATATGCCTTATTTTATGTATCCACTTATAAAATTTACGGCGTATTTGTCGTAGTTTACTACTTTGTTCTATACATATTGTAACATTTACCCTCTAGAACTAACATATGTACACATTAATGACATGTGTACACATCAAAACGTGGACCAGGATCGGATGCGTTACATTTTAATAAATAATTTTTATACATGACTAGACCGTGCCTGCAATTTAATTACACCTACTCGACTCCCATCATTCTTGGGGTAATAAGATTTTGCACTTCGAGCATCCAATGATGGTCAGCGAGCGACGTTCATGAAACGTTTGCCGCACCGGATACATAGCTGCAAAATAGGTTGAAAGGTTTTGTTGGGCGCCTGATGGCGTGGTCGACACGCCTCTCAATTTCTAATCTTATCAAATAGCGGCTCAGTACCGCGCTCAGTACCCTTGGGAGAGAAGGGTTAATTTTTAGGAGAGAAAGATCGAGATAAAAAGAGGCAGAGTGAGAGAGAGAAAGAGAGAGAGAGAGACAAAAACACACAATGACACCGCACAATTTATCAAAACAAAACAAAAAAGTTTATATATCCTATATCGCGATATAATAACAAGCAGAAAAACGGTCTTGAACAATTACGCGATTCGGACCGTTGCGTTGTGAACAATCTTACGCTGACTTATTCCAAACTCTGTTCAGATAATCGCGACGCTACCGAACCCATAATATTTTTCGGAAGTACGAAATTTCACAAAAATTGAAAACACAAGCGCGAATAATCGCGGTATTGCTCGTTTCTGATTACTGATGGGTCAACGACATTCTTCGTCGTTCTGCTGGTTCAAAATCCTCACCACATCGCCGTCACGTGACTTCTATTTGCTCGCTTGGTGCCGCAGAAACTCGAAAAAACAAAGGAAACAAATAAAAAAGTACACGTATTTCCACACGATGAAAGTTCACAACGAACACGTCTGGTGGGAATTTTGAGTTGTGCTTCCACAGCTCAAAAATTTTCAAAGGAGTGTTGCGCGGAGCCTCGAACTCACTGGACGTCGAAGATGATTCTTCCCGTAATTTTGTTCCTCCTTCATGCTGACAAATGAGTGCCATTTACTTCACTGAGTTAAAATCGAACAATAATTACGTATAATCGTGTATTGAGCACCAGGAAGATTTTATAATTATCACCTTACCTTCACGAAGTGGCTGACCTAGCTTGCGGTTTTATTGCGGCATTCGGTGACGAGGTCTTCCGGTTATCGGGAGTGGGACAATCTTCAAGTGGAAGCCTGGAAGGACACAGAAAACAAAGGCTATAATTTTAAGGAAAAATTTCTTCGTTGTCTCGTTCATTAGCCTTGTGTGGCTCTCGTAACCCTTCATTAAGGTTGTCAGTTACTGTAGCGTCAGTAAGGGGACATGGGGTCCTGCGAGACCCCGTATTGTTAATGCAATATTTTTATCTGCAGTGCAAATAAAAGGATTTATACTGATAATTGTGGTTGTCCATGCGCGTGTCGATGAAGATCTACGGGTTGAAAATTTCAAATTCATTGCTTATTATAAACAAATAATATTTAATCTCAGAAGTTGAAAAACCTGAAAATTTGATCACTAGGGAGGATATCACGAAACAAAAAATGTATATATTAATTTGCATAAGAATATTGTTTTAGCATAGTTGCCAAGACGAAGATATAAACAAAGAAACTGATCCATAACGCGAGATTTATTAACTAATGAGGACAGTTTTATACAATTAAACTCTTGAAAAAGGTAAATAAATTATATCTCGCCAAAACAGCTAAAGCCATCCGACCTTTTTGACCAACCATGAATTCGAACTTCAATTATTCCAACGTCGGTCAACCGAACTTTGCATATGCATATTTTATTACAAGGCTGTCTACTTTTGAAAATAAGTCGCAATAAAAGAGATTGAAATTAATTACAAACACGGTTTTTCTTAGTAAATTGGTAAATAAAAGTGTATGGTTCGATTATCCGAATAGACCGGTTTTCCGAACACCAATGTCCCCCAATTACTTCTGATAATCGACGTTCTACTGTATGCTAATATCTTATCCACAAATTCCAGGCGATTCTTGCAACTCGGAGGATATTAGTGCCAGGGTTTGCTCCTTGCTGAAGAACTGCGATGTCATACGCCGGCAGTTATTGGATTGTCATGAACCGGATTCAATCTGCGGGTATACTTCCGACCATGCACCAGTCGTTTGCTGTCCAATTAGGGAACGCTCTACCTTGAATGGCAGCGAGCGAAGGACGGGGCTCGAGTTACGGATAAGTATACGGATATTGTTTGCAATTCGTTTTTTGCAAATGGACACAAGCAGTAAAAAACTGCGATCTGTGTATCACACCACCAAAGGTTGCCTCAATCGGTTGAAAACGGATTATAAAATTTCCAGTATTTTATAAATATGTATTTTTGTTTCCTGCATTCAAGTATGAAATATGGGGGAAAAAATTTAATTTGTACCAGAAGAGCTAGAGTGGACATCGTTTTTGAGTTGGTGAGTGAACGTCTCGATACCATGTAAGGCTAACTTTCAATCTAGTCATTTTAACATTCATTTTGATGAAACTTATCAATTATGACTGAATTATAAGCAGGACATTTGCAGAGAAGCTTATGAAAATTGTTTTTAGTCCCAAAAGAATGTTGCATACCTCAATTCAACGCATATTAAACAAACCTGTAATAATAAATCGACATTCAAAGAAAATTACTTATGAAAATTTGATTATGACAAGAGAAAATAATTTTTTTCTCGCAATTCTATCAGCGGTTCGTAGTCCCCCAGGGTGTTCCACGTTCCCCTATATGCATCCTCGAAAGTGCATCAAGCGTAAATAATGATCAATTTAATATCGGGAAAACCCGCCAAAGTTTATGCAGTTCGGGGTACACTTTACCAATGGACATTCGCCTGATGGTCCACGAGAAGCCTTAATCCTTGCGAGTTCAATCCTTGACGATTTGTTGCACCGAATGGCAGTGAACTTCACTGCATATCACATCGATGTACCGATTCTGAAGTATGTTACGTATTCATAGATACAAGGATTATGTGTTACCTGATACGCATTACGTATAGAAATGTATATTGCTTTTAAAGTTTAAATTACATTGATTGTATAAAAATGTTGCACACAAAAAATTTGTATTATGATTATTAATTCATAGATTATAAAGTCTGTTCTTCCAATCGAGAGATCTCTCATTCACCCACTGTATTTTATTATTTATTGAATTCGCATTCATTTTGAATTACTACCCGAGACTCACTTCAAGTAGCACGACGAAAGCAATTGATAATGACGAAAGTAAAGGAAATAATTTTCTTGTAAAGTTTTTTTCAAAACACGTCATATCCAAAATTTCTGATAGGAAATAAAAAAAAAAGGAAATGTCGTGTTTTAAAAAGTTCTGCATCAACGGTTTCCAGTAGAACTAAATACCGGTATCAGGTGCGTTTGTTTTAAACAATTGGTCTGGAATGTCGCATCTGCATTACAAAGTAACTGTAGTTTCTATAATTCAAAGACATAGGTATAACAGTTCTGAAAAAAAAAACGATATTTCATTCATATCCCTCTATTTTCGTTGTCACTGCTGTGTCGTACTGTTGGAAGGCTTAAGTACCTCGTTTCGTGTCAGAGGGAGACCATAAGCGAATAGAAAAGAGTGGAAATTAGAGCCAAAAGGAGGAAAATAACTAGTATCCACGTTAATACTTTCATTTAGATGCATTTGAAGACGCATCGAGTTCTGTGCAATCTTTTTAACCCTGACTCTTTCTACCTTGATTTAGGTGTAAGCACAGGCAGTGTACTGAAGAATTTTCTCATAACTTGACGAGGTGATAAGAAAGATAAGAAAAATTGAAAGTGCTCTTCTCAGATGTTTCAACTCCTGCTACAATCCTAGAAAGTATGAATCCAATCGGTTGTATAACGGGAGGGCGTGCGTAATCCCTTAGCAAAGACAAGCAACAGTGACGAATCGACGAACGTGATCTTAATATGTATACAAATAGATGTAAGGTAGAAGTAAATACGTAACAGGTAGTAAGATAATCTACGAATGGCTGAAAACCAGGGCTTGATTATAACTGGCATTAGGAAATAATAAGAAAATAAACATCGCGGTTATATACTGATAGCTGGAATTGTTATCGGTTGAATAATGAACGAGTGACAGAGGAAAGGAACGAATGTCAGTATATATCAAACCTGAAAGGAATGAGGGATGAGGATGGACGTGAAGAGCGTTTTCTACTCCAGCGCAATAACTGCGAGTGTAGTTAACGCCAAAAGGATCCATCTGAGATGGACGAGGATGAAGCTGCTCCCGGAGCAGCTCGCGACGATCAGAGCAGCGTCAGGATGAAGTGTCACGTTTCGTGTGCCTTTGGCGAGGCCAGACGCCACCGGGAGTCAGGGATCCGGATAAACCTGGTCCGGAGGATCGAGAGGAATGTCACCGAGCGTACGAGGGCGCACCATCATCCTGGTAGTCTTGAGACTGTAATCACCCTGCCAGTGTTCCCAAATAACACCGCGGAACGGATCGTGCGTAGCGTTTTCCGGGTAATAATCGCCGTTCAGATTCGCCTCGAAACAGCTGCGGAAAAACGGAAACGATAGAAGTAAGGAGTAAGTCGAAAGGGTCAAAGGATCCCATCCTGATGTCTCACCTATAGAACCACCAGCCACCACCGTAAGCCGGTGCGCAAGGACAACATGGCGGTGCGCTGTCGTTGTCCCGGTCGACGGTGGAAAAGGGAGTTCCATCATGAGCGCTGAAAGCGTCAGTGGCGTTGCCCTCGTAGTCGCCGATCCATATTCTGTAATTGTCCACCTCGGCGTCGACTCTGTCGATCATGTAAGCAAGGAAGAAAAACGTCGCTGTCGTCTATATCTCATTTCACAATCAAGGACAATAAAAGCTGTTTTGTTAGGTTGTAGTTATATATGTATACCTGAAGGTGGAATACTCGGCCCAGGCCGTGACGCCCTTCCAGTCCTCGAGCTCGACCCTCAGAACGACGTCGGCCTCGTAGGTGAGCCTGCGGAGAGGACACATTCATCCAAATTTCCAAGTTCCGTTTTTCGACCGATCTACTCACCTGTGAATGTACTCGTTGCCGAGCCAAAACTCTCCCCAAAAACTGCCGAAACCGAGCCTGTAATCGTCCCAGTTTCTCGTAAAGTTCTCGACGCCACCCCAGCCGCCACCCCTCTGTTGAATCACGGTCCATCCGCCCCCGGCGGTATCAAGATCGCAGTTCCTCGTGTAGAAATCGCGACCAGCACCGTTAAAGTCTCTGTTTTGCCCGAGCATGTAAACGCCCGAGTTCCTCCCGGTGTTCACCAGACTTTCGCACTTCTGTACGTCCGCGTAAAGCAGTTGATCTCCTGGTGCTTCCGACGTCGATAACGTTTCGACACTTGCCGTGGTGACGGGTGGCGGTAATGTGGTGGTGTTTGGTACCGTCGTCACCGGACTCCAGGTTCGTGGTACCGGATATGCGGGAGTCGAGGCTGCCGTCGACGTCGCGTCCTCGCCGTTGTTGGGCGTCCATCCTTCCGTTCCAGTGTCAAGCGGTATCACCGTGACGTCTCTGTCAAGGCTGCCTGGAACAAGTACTTTCTTTATAAAATAAAACACGGATGGAACTGTGACTCCAGAATCGGTTGATCCGGAAAAATAGCCCTCATCCTCACCCTGAGGAGCGTCCTCGTCGTCGCCACTCCCGGTGTCGTCGGTAGCGTCCCCTGAACCGTCGTAGACAAGGAGAGGAAACTGATTGGAGGACGGTGATTCGCCCTTAGTCCGAGAACAAGTCTCGCCGATTTTTCCGACGATATCTTTCAAGCGATTCCTCTGCTCGGAAAAGCCCCGCTCAAGAGCCTCCAGTCCGATGGATGACTGGGAATTAACGTGGTTGACAACTCCTGACGATCATAAATTCGGAGTGATTCTATATGAATATTTTCACTGTTTACCGAGGTCTCTTAAAGTTCCGAAGTCACGCACCTTCGACCCGCTTCATAAGGGTCTCCGCATTTTCTACGAAGGAGCTGACCCGATGACTGCTTGCTCGGCAGCAGCTCGACAATTCTTCAATATCGTGGTGAAGGTTATCGTCCGAATCACCGCGACAAGAAACGCCCGTGACGTTTGAGCCACGCAGTAGATCCTCAATGGCGTCTAACGATTTGATCATCTTTCGTTGCGGTACCATCAGCCTCTTCCAGAGTCTGCAGAGTGAAAATTATTCTTCGACAAGTTTCTCAAAATCACCAAAAAATTCCTGGGATAGGATTAGGATCAAGATTAGATAAAAAAGCATATCGACATGGCTTACCGATTGAGCAGCTTGGCCTCAGTTTGAGAAAGATCCGAGGACTCTGGCTGATCGTTCAACTCGTTACTGTCCGTTTCGGACAGCAGCTTGTCGTAGACGAGATCAACCTTGGCCTGCACATCCTGAAGAGCTTCTTCCACCGCCGGTGGCGTGTTGCATCGAATTACCAATTTTCCGGAAGCCTCCTCCGTTTCGTTGCGTTTCTTCTTCTGTTTCAGGGTCGTTCCAATGCCCTGAATACCGGCCTGCACTCGGTCCACTTTGCGTTCGACGTTCTTCAACGTCGAAAGAACGCCCCTGAAAATTTCAAGATGAAAAAGTGCTGCTCGTGGTCTCCTGAAGAAGGAAGCAAAGTTCGTTTTCGACAATTTCTGTCTTGAACTACTAACCTGCTGGCGAATTCTCCCATCAGAGGATCCTTGGGCGCCTCCAATTGATGAATCCTCTGCGAGGTTTCCTGGAGGCTCGCAGCGACTCTTTCCAATTTGTACTCGAGGTTCATGAGCTGCGAGACTTTCGTGTCGAGGACGATCATCTTCTCCTGGCCCCTTGAGAGATGGTCCATCTTGCTGTCGAGGCTCTTTATCTGCTCGTTCCAGGCAGCCACGTGCAGTTGAAACGTGTCCCAAACGTGGCTTCTCTCTTGTAGACCATGAATATTGCTGTCAATACTCGCCAACAGCGTCGACGTCGTCAACATTCTGTGCTCCAGTTTACCCAGGTACAGACTGTTGAACTTGTCCAACTGACCTAGCGGGATTTTCACAAACAACTTATTATAGGATCGCAATTTCTTCAAGAATATTTTTTTGGGAGATAGCTTTTCGCCAAATTATCGTTCGAAGTCAAGTTCACCGATGAATGGGAGTCCTAATCATCGGTGTTTTAAATTCAAGAGTACAAAACGATTGTGGGAAAGTGCCGAGTGCGCGGGTCACGTGCAAAATGAATTCAATTTGTCTGCTCAGCAATAAGTTAAGCGACCTTGTCTGTCAAACTAATGAATCTGCGCCCAAAGAGGCAGACTTAACAATCCTACATATGTTGCCAAGTAACTGATCCACTGATAAATAGCGTACCGCTTTCTGTTTAGACTCTCTGCATGTGAAATTAACTTTTTGCAATCTCAAGGGTAAAATTAAACTGACGCTTAGTAAAAAAAAAAAACAAAAAAAAAACAAACAAACAAAGTACGCAGATAAAAATCTGAACTTTGGCTTTTAAACAACGATGATCGTCTGCGCAAAAGTTATTTTTTCCATCAGCTGCACCAGCTTGAGTCACAAAAAAGCCAAGAAAAGCAAATAAACTTCAATTGTTTTCAATTCTTCAATAATTCAACGAGCTTTACCATCATACCCTCCTCAATTAAGGAGGAGAAAAAAATTTGGCTGCTCGTTTTTTGCTTTGCTTTGTGTGTATTATTATTATTATTATTATTATTATTTTTTTGTTCAACGCGAGATCGGCCCTCTTCATGCGCTTCACAGATGCTCTCCTCGTGACCTCGGACGCACATATTTGACACAAACACAGCTTATACAGTTTGTGTATAAGTATGGCGTGGGAAGCGGTTCAGTGTGTGATGTCAACGTGTCTTTTCTCTCACCAGCTATACTGCTCATCATTGCTTTAACGCCACCGATTTCCTCCCAAAGACGGTCAACCGGCGATCTCTGTATCTCCGATTGCCTCTGCTGGATTTCCGGTTGATCCATCGTCTGGACTTCCGGTACAACGAAGGGCTGCTGCGTCGTCGTCGTCAAGGGACCGACGGCCTGTGCCGACGAGATCACGGAGATCATCCATAAAATCTTGATACAAAAAAGAAAGTAAAAGACATTCGATTTACAGCGATATTAAGTGTCTTGACCATGAAATATGTAAATTGGCTAAGCCTTGTTACTCTTTTATTAATCGCATTTAATAGAGAAACCTTTTTTTCTTGGGCTATAGAATTTTTATACATGCAATCGGATTCGTCGATGATTTCCACCGTGGGAGCTGGGCTTTCGTTATTTCTATTTAGATTTTAGGCTCGTATACCAGCTGGGCACCATTGATGG
The DNA here is from genome assembly GCF_021155765.1 of Diprion similis. Taxonomy (NCBI): domain Eukaryota; kingdom Metazoa; phylum Arthropoda; class Insecta; order Hymenoptera; family Diprionidae; genus Diprion; species Diprion similis. Next base: position 12,768,476 of record NC_060116.1, on the reverse strand, counting down.
GGGTGAACAATATATGACAGCCTAAACGAGATCTACAGCCAACCAAACGTGACCAAACGTAACCGGTCTACCAATAATCGGCAATTGGACTCTCCCATAGGAATAAACGTGTCTAATTAACCAGAGTTCCGGTCCATTCTGTCTCCTTTGGAACGTAAAGACGACTTCCATATTCGAAAATTCAAACCTACCAAACAACAGTTTCCAAGTACAAGCTCTTCGTCAGTACTATTGAATCTGCACGTGAACAGGTCTCCGAAAATACGAATACTATTTCATTTTGGAGATAAATAGAGATACGGAAATAAGAAACGGTCAGTTGCACTTCAAGAAAAAAAAAGAATAGCATATACATACTAATAATTAACGTCCCTCGCGATGGCTGAGACCCGTAGACTTTATGGCAAAGGTATTTACTGTGTTTCACAACGGTGGGTGTACGTACGTTCTAGGCATCCCATATGGGTCGCGAAACACGTGCCTTGAAGGCGAAGAACGGTGGTCCACCGCTGGTTTGTTTTACGTTCTTATCACGGCGCTGCGCGTACGCAAGATGCGTGCTGAATTAGGAGTTAGAACATTTGCGCAGCATTACCACATGTGATTAAGTTACACCTCATACTTGTCGATGGAATAACAAGTTGTGGAAGCCGGAGCGCGAGTCTGCAGGTGAAAGGATGAGAAACGAGCATCGCAGATTGTATAACAATTATTATTAGCGAGCTGTAATAACCCCGTGGAGAAAACATCTTGCCTCATTTATATCTTATGGCGAATTTTAATTTGCCAAAAACATGCCGCATGTAGGTACGATGTACTTACTTTTTAGGTCACTAGAATATACGTGTGTTTGTTTTGAAAAGAAGACGCGGAACCGGGATGGTTTATATCGTATAACGTAACTACTAGATGACTAAAAAATGACACGAATAGGAAAAAAAAAAAAAAAAAAAAAAACGTTCACTCTGTGTAACCGGTGAGATAGATAAGCGGAATGGATATAAGTATGTGTTTACACGCGGTGTTAACATAACGTTGGCGGACTTTTTTTACTCTCACGAATCAAAGCAATTTCCAAGGCAGTCGATGTATTACCGATTTTTGTACAGAGAATACACTTTGCATTTTTCCATTCCACTCTGACAGCGATTCATTGGAATTATTTACTGTTATACAGTAATTATGCGAAAATCGAGGCGACTGTCAAAGTGGCTGAAACGAGAGAGATAATTATTTGACGATGATTCTTCACCCGGAATGAAACGGAAATTTCAATACTTCAGAGATCCGATTTCAAAACGGGATTGCTTGGCTTCGGAGTTACGCATCGTTTTTGATTCGGGACCAAAAAAAGGCGACCCAAGATCAAGTGCGGATGATAATTGACGAAGATACGTATAACATGGACTAAACCTTATCCTTTTACTTGATAAACTGCCTGTGTCTCGATAAAAATCTGAAAGGAGCTGTACCACAAAATATATCATTTTGGTCTCCAGCGTTCCGAAGCCTCGACTAAAGATAAGAAAAAAGTCACCGCAGAACAGTGACTGATTGACGTTTGACCGGTGAGATAATACATGCTTTCATAATTAAAATCATTCTTTCGACTGCAACCGGAACAGCCTTCACTGCATTTATGGGTTCTACTCTGATCGCTTTGCGACGCTTCCGCAATACATTCTTCCGAATAAGAAATACGCACCGTTCGCATTTAGGTATTTAAAAAATTCTTTACTCTCCCGAATTTGCGAATGAAGATGCTCGGATCTTACTGAGAATTTTAGTAATTGTGCTTACCTGATAAGATCGCATCTTTGTCCAGGCCTCGAGCACCTGATCGCGGATTGGAGTCAGAGAGCCGAGCCGGCAAACAGCGTCTTGAAAATCGCGGTTTGTGCGCGCGCGAATTGAAACGCGGGTTTATTTGACAGTCGTAAAATAAGCGGCGCACTTGTACACGAACGAAACACTTTGCCGGGTCATTAATCTCGAAACGTTCGCTCCTAGCAAAGTCTCTCCGCGGACTGAATGACAGACTCACGATTAGCACCAACTTACGAACTCGCAGCGACTCGAGCTGTAAGCGACTGACAGACGGGAAATCACTGACCGAGAGTCGCTGTTGCCGGGGTTCGCCGCTCCTAATTTTTTCCCTTTTTTCTATCTGCTTCTCCTGCTTTTAACCCTTTGAGTCATATTCTTATCACCTATTTCATATCCATTTTTTGTATATTTAGACGACACTTTAACACATTTCTTTACAGTTCTTGCTGTTTCTGATAGTATACTAATAGGTTTTCAATACTCGAGAGTAATTATTGCGATATAATGTAAATTATTGTTGTTAGAAACGAATTGAATAAAAAAAATCGTCAAAATTGAAGGAGTAATTCATTTTATAGAAAGTTACTCCTTTACACGTAAATTACAAGTTTTTACGGTCGCTGATTACGAATCTGAAATCGGATTTTAAAAATTCAAAATTGCGGATCCAATATCGTGGAGGAAAATTTCAAACTCGATCGAATTCGGAGAAAAATCTCTGTCATGGTGTTTTTGGGGTTGCTGATTACGAATGTGAATCTGATTTTGAAAATGCAGTCTGGTGAATCCAATCAGCGACCCCACAAACCTCTGCATAGAGTTTCTTGATCGTATTCGATTTCATCAAATTTGAAATTTTCGTCCACCATATTGGATCCACCATCTTGAATTTTCGAAATCTGATATTAGATTCCTCCAAAAAGTACAAAATATTATCTCGTTATAAAAGTTGACTCAGTACAATAACGCGTAACATAAAGGGTTAACTCCTGTTCTCGCCTCGCCTCCAGACGTCGCGGGATTAATTATTATCCCCTTGGAAAGACGGCTGGAACAATTCCACGCTTGGTGCGAAGCCAAATCCCGAAAAAGACACGCGGTGCGCCAGTTTTGAGGTCGAAGAAGTTGGAGCAAAGCGCTGCACTGATTTTGGGCGTCAGTATATGCTGAGAATGAAAAACAGTCGGTAAATTTAATTTGTTTCGTTGATTCCGGGCGGTCTGGACTCTGGTTTTTGAATTGTTTGAAATTCGGATCACGCCGACGCTCCTCGAGGGCGAAACATCGATCTTCGTGAGAACGGTGCGAGGTGAGCGCAAGCGCCGAGATCAGTTTTATTTTCAGCTTTGTAGAAAAGCCGACGGAACGGACGCGACGTGCTTTGGAAAATCTTAAGCCAGAATAATGTTAGTCTATTCTTAGTAAACGCTCAATAAGATCGCTTCTTCGTTTTCTGTCGCGAGAGACGGGCTTTGGCTATAATTCTTCGCCTATTTTCCGTTTTTTTTCCATTTTTCTAATACGCACGTTGGGAGGCAGCCGTTCGTTTCGACGATGTCCAAACTCGACGACGATTTGTCAAACAGCGACAAACCGCTCATTACTCAGAATTTTAACCAGAATAACAACGTCGTCAGGTACGCAATTAACACGTTATTTATCCATTTCGAAGTTTCAACGTTCTAAAATCGCAGGTATTATTCTTTCGAAATTAAGAAATTATCATTCTTTGATAAAAATCATTCAAGCTTCCGAAGCTTTCGAGTCAAAAAGCTGCCCTGATTTCCAGCCTCGGAGAACTTTTCAACCATGTAAAAGAGGGCAATTCTGATAAGCAAAGTTTCCTACGTCGAGACGATAAAATGACGTTTTTTGAAAAATTTGAAATCAAAATCGTAATCAAATTGGCATCTCGAATTACTATCAAGTCATTCTGCAGAAAAATACCATTTTATCCAACATAAAATACAAGGCCGTAAATAATTTATTGTATAGCCGGGTTGTTTCATACCTTTTATCGTCAAATAATATTTCTTTATCTTAAGTTCGCCTCATGCTGGTCCCATTATAATTTTTCTGGAAGCGAGACGATCACTATAATTTTCATGTCTATTTTCTCCCGAGCGATTCAACCACGAACCCAGTGTCAGTAATTGTTTTTCTCTGAAATTCCAACAGCCTAGGAAAGACGAAGGGCACGATGAATGATGGTTCTAGTCGTTCTAGCACAACAGACGTTAGTTCGGAGAGGAAAAGATACTGCCTGTGGATATTGATATTTCTGCTGGGTGTGATGGGGCTGTGCAATCTGTTCCTAAGCATAACGATATTCGCGGTATTGCGGATGAATCAGAGAATGGAGAGCATGGAGGTGATACCGGAAGAGAACCTGATAACATTTTTTGGGAAAACTGATTTAGACCGAGTAGGTATTCGCGAAAAGGTGTGATGAAAATCGTGAAAAGGGAAGACCAAAACTAACCGAATTTCTTCCAAAACGCAGCTCTGTATCTGGCGAGGAGTTTGCCAAGGATACGGTGACGAACCAATGGCGATATCCGGCGACGACAGCGGCGTCCAAATAAACGTGAGGAACCACCGAGACCAGAACCATTCCAGCGTCCAAGTGTACTGGAACGGGACGACGGTGTCGAGGGTGAAAGTACTCGAGGCGAAGGACCCGCGAACGGGAGTCACATACTTCTCGACGAGTTCCCCGAGCTTTGAACTCCCTTCGGGGGTGACGAAAATCAGCGTCAAAATAGCTGAGACCCACAGAGTTACATCGCCGATAAACTCGAGCTTGAAGTTCGAGGCCGACCAGCGGGCGACCGTCCACGGAACCGAGGGTGTCCATATGGAGGCAAAAGACATCCTCTGGAAGGCTCGTACTGACCTCTTCCTCAAAAGCGACAACGGTAGTATAACTCTGAGTGGTAAGGAGGGTATTTTGATCGACCTTAACCGCGTTCGCGTCGTGCCTCAGGACTCCAGAAGCCAGAGCGGTCGAAATCAGTATAAAGTCTGCGTTTGCATGCCTCAGGGAAAATTGTTCCGGGTCCAAGTGCCGCCTGGTAATAAGCAGGTGAGCTGTGCCCACGTCAGTATGACGCCGGAAAACAGTCCTTGCAAGTGATGGAAGTGAAAGGTCGAGATCTTGTGTTGTAATATTTTTGCACGACGAGCGATCCACATCGTACCTGGAAAAAGGAATTTCATTTATTTAATTTTAAAGTGATTTTTAGACAGGTGCGTTGAATCTTAGGTGCGTTCCCCCGAACCAAGGCAATGGTGATCGTCATCTGCCCCAAGAAATTAGTCAATCGATTCTCCGGGAATATTCGTCAAACTTTTTTGGGGCTTGAGGCTGCACTTTTCAGTGACTGAATTTCACGGTGATTTCTTGCCGATTGTTTTCTTGTATGTACATAAAATAAAACAGAGGTTCACGTTAGTAAGTTGAAGCACTTACGCGACGGGCTCGTACGTGTAAAGACCGAATATTTATTGATCAAAATAACTTCGTCGCATTCTCGAAGTGACGTTGTTAATTTGACCTATGACGATGGTACAATTGCTCGTCATTTCTCGTTGACGAGTACGAAAACGTACTTCCAAATTCATACGAAGACTGCACACACACGCACACGAGACGTTCTACCAGTATAACAATAATAATAATAGTAATGATAGGAATTATATTAATATTAAGCTAGTTATTTCCGAATGTATCCGTATATACGTAGGTAATTACATAATCGCATTATATATTAAATGTTTGTCAAAATAAGATGTTCGGTGCTTTAAACTGAAAAATAATAAATCATCATCTATGTTTTGACCAGGATAAATTTTTTTACGACCAATAGGCAACGATAAACACACACATACATGTAGTGTGTACGTCGGGTTGCCCACAAAAGTCAAAGAATATACATTGAAAAAATTGATTATCGAATTTGAAAATGGACAATTTCTCTTTACCCATCTCCGCTCTGTTGATACTGTTCCTTGTACAAATTTGTAATTATATAGTAATTATATAAGTTATACCATGTAGGTATAGAGTCGTTCCAAATTTCACGTGAAATTGTATCAAATATACAGACAGAGATACAGGCACGCCTCATAACGATCTGGAACAAGCTGGGTTCGTTCGTTTCTGTAAAATATTGAGTTCCTTATGCGTCTTGGGTCACCATTTCTTCATTTCCTTCGTCCATCTCCTCCTGCTGTTCCTGTTCCGTTGGAGGTTCGTAGGCTTTGTCCAAAGGACTGGCAACCACACCGCCAGCCCATACACTCATTTCTACCGCTAATTTATTACCGCCTTCGAGCAATGGCCGATAACCACCGTGCGCCAATACTCGTAACAGGGTTTGTGCCGTTAGACATACTTGGTCTTGCTGTTCTAAAGTCATAGCGGTGTGTACGCGGATGTTTCCACCCTCGCAGGGATCGGAAATTCCTTAAGATAAAAGTATGAATTAAAATTTGGCTCCCAGTCATTGAGGTCAACATTTTCTCGAATCAAAACAACTCACCGGCTGACCCAGGCAAAAATAACCCGGAAGCGAGGAGCTGGAGCACACGCTTGTAGGCTTGATTTATCGGCAGTGCTTGTCTGCTGGGATTATTCATGATTGCGTTATGTGCCAGAAGATCTAGCATCCATGGAGACAGGGGTTCGAAACCCTCGAATCTAGTCCGCAAATCTCTCAGCAATCTGATCAGTACTTTGATGCTCGAGTGATGGGCGTTTTCTTCGAACCATCGGGAGTGTCTGATGGCTGCTAGGTGTCCTGTAAAAAAATTGGAACATGTTGAAATAAGGTTGATAGTGCTTTGCGATTTTACTATTGTTAACTTGATCAATTTTTGTCTCTATTTTAATTTTTTCCTGTGAACTTTTACTAAAAATTGAAATGACTCCAACGCAACATAATGTTGGCAAATACCTTGGCAGATTTTAACGTCAAGATGTTGCTCGGATTCCAATTTACGCAAATTTTGATGCAAAGTGGTAATGAGGACGCGAACAGTGGCCTCATTGGTTGAAAGATCAAATCCACGTTCCGTTTGAGTTAGCTTAAACGCCTCTTTAGGATTGCCCGCCTTCAAGTCTGTGTTTACTTTCGTGCCCAGTGCTTCGACCGCGGTTTTTGTTGGTAACGTTTTGAGGATAACAACGATATCTGCTACGTTATGACCCTTGATCATTGTCCCTTTTTTAAAGCTCCCGACCTGCCTGACTTCCTCGAGTTGCTGTAAATGAAATAAATCCATAAATTTTCCTTCTCATTTTCCTTTCATTAAAAAAAACATACTTGTATCTCTATTTAAAGGTATTTTAAATTCGCTGTATACTTACACAAGCTTCGAAGGTTCCAGGAGCAACGATTAGATTATCCAGAACTCCTTGTAGCTTGGTAACGAGGTTTAAGATAGAATTCTGCTCTTTCGCCGTCGGACACATGTCCGAGTTTTTCTTCAGAAGTGCGGTAGTGAAATCAGCCTCATCTGCGGCTGCCTTGACGCGAGGAAACGCAGCCTCGCAAAGGGTGTAATCAAAGGGATGTCTGGGCAGGAACTGCTTCCTAGGAAACCCCATTCCGCGCCCCATCCCTCCTCGCCCACCTCTTATCATGCCGCCACGAGCACCTCGAACCATGTTAAGCCTGCAATGTCAGAACAAATCGAATGAAGCGTGTAATCATGTCTGGAGTCGATACATAGTTTACAAGATATTAAAAATTATTGCGATATGATTTCCCACTGGATTACTGCTTGGCGTCGGTACAGGGGATGGATGAAGTGGGTGAAACGTGCTTGAGAGCTTGAACGATTCCGATCAAGGCGATATTTGAACTAAATGTTGGACTAGTTGTGCGCCAACTAATTTGCAGACGAAATATAAGTGACATTATACTTTGATTTATACCCGTTTTACTGCCCCCATTAAATAACCTTCGGCTTTAACCTCCCGCTATCTAAGATCGAAAAAAAAATGAAAGACTAATAAATTTACGAAGCTTTTGGATACATCAGGTTTCCAGGCTCGTAGTTTCGGCAAAAATGGGGACGAAGCGACGCTCGATACTCCTGATCGGTGCGAATCAACATTCAACGAAGAACCTAACCAAGCATAACAGACTTACATTGCTGGAAAATCCAAGATCACCCTGAAAGCAGATCGTATCCCCGTATCTCGTTACTCGGATTGAGACAAGCTGTTATTTATTCTTCTAATCGAGTGCGGTATTTATTCAATAACAACTTACCCTGGAGAAATTATTTACGCGACGGCGGATGTTGATCCTCAGAGCGTGTTTAGCCGGTTTAACGATCCCAAATCCTAATGGCGTTACAGCTGAAGTTAACCGCGAGTGCGCTGAGCTCCGTGTCGCCATCTTGGATTTTACTTTTTAGATCGCCAACTCGAAACAGTCGAAGGTCGAAACAGTTGAAACTCTCTGTCTCTTTAGGTTTTAGCTTCAGGTTATTGTATTGTTGCAAGGTAATCATGGCTTCGGAGCGGTACAGTTTTTCGCTGACTACATTCAGGTAAGAACAGAGAATTTACTGTATTTCGAGTATTCTTGCGAGCTTTAATCAATCGGTATAACCGTTCCTGGAAAACTGTTCCAAATTTTCTCTCAGCCAGAAGTTTGAAAGTCCGACAACTCGGTCCTAACCTAAAACCACGTCAAGATTCGGAAGAGTTTCGTGTCAAACGAGTCTGAAACCTTATCCTCACCTAAGCAATATCAAACCTGTTTCAAATTTTGGTCTCAATCTCCGTGAAAACTTGAAATCAGCTTTATTACATCCCATTTTTCGATCAAAGAATCTCAGCTTTGTGTCCTGTCATCGTTACTCTATATATAGTATGAGAATCAAATTTGATCGCGTCAACTACGATATCTGGTTATCCAAATATTCGATTCACATTAGTCTTCACAGTCATTTTAATATTTTACATTTTTATTCCATACTTACAGCCCGTCGGGCAAGCTGGTGCAGATTGAGTATGCATTGGCTGCAGTATCAGCGGGTGCGCCTTCCGTCGGCATCAAGGCATCCAACGGAGTTGTTTTGGCCACTGAAAATAAGCACAAATCGATACTCTACGACGAGCACAGTGTTAACAAGGTCGAAATGGTTACCAAGCATATTGGGATGATATATAGCGGAATGGGGCCTGACTATCGTCTACTTGTGAAGCAAGCCCGTAAAATCGCCCAGCAGTACCTGCTAGTGTATCAGGAACCAATCCCAACCGCGCAGCTCGTTCAACGAGTAGCGATGCTCATGCAGGAGTACACGCAGTCAGGGTGAGATCCGAGTTTTCATGATTTCATGCAATTTGACAAAATTTTACCATAATATTCAGCCGATCTTGACTATGATATGCAATTTGAACGACCATGATGGTTTTGAATGAATTTTATATGCTGTTTTTGATTTTTTCTTTGCTATGAACGCTATAAGCAATGAAATATAGACATTATCGAATTTAGATATAAGATTTTAGCAGCAAGTGTGTGACAAAAGTACATTTATGCAATGAATTTACATAATAGAATAGTCGCTTGACATTTTTCAATCGAAGACCGTACTCGAACAAAATTGCTTCACAAAGATTTACAAGGAACTGTCCGTAATGATTTACCGGTCATCTATTCCCAAGCGAAAAGGGATAGACTAGGTTCCGCTTCATATTTATGTTTAAGAATAACCGAAGGGTTAAGGTCAGGATTCCAAATGAATGAGTCTGGCGTTTTGATGTCGCAATAAGCCTCACGATTCATTGAACATATTTTGAATGAATAGTTAGTAACGATGTGTTAGATTCGAAAGGTAAATCTAGAGTTTCGTATGAAAGATGAATCACGATTGGATCGACAAAATGAATAGAACAAAGTGTGGGTGAGTGCAGAAAACGAAGCATGCATTGTATAGTCTGGCGAAATGGAGAGGCTTTTAGGTAGGAGGGATAAAAGTCAAGGTATGAGTGAAAGACGATTGTGAAATAAACAAATTTTTGAACTGATTAAATAATGTCTGGTTATGCAGAGGTGTACGTCCGTTCGGTGTTTCTCTGCTGATATGCGGCTGGGACAACGACAAGCCGTACCTATTCCAGTGCGATCCGTCAGGTGCTTATTACGCCTGGAAAGCAACCGCGATGGGAAAGAATCACATCAACGGTAAAACATTCCTGGAGAAGAGATACAGCGAAGATTTGGAACTCGATGATGCAGTTCATACGGCTATTCTGACTTTGAAGGAAGGATTTGAGGGACAAATGACCGCAGACAATATCGAAGTTGGCATTTGTGACGCCAATGGATTCAGGAGGCTCCATCCGTCCAACGTTAAGGACTACCTTGCGAACATCCCCTAATTTTTTAATCAATCTGTATTTACTTTTTTTTTTCTTTGTATTGTAATATCCATTAATTGAATCGGCAGTAAGAATGTGCTCGGGAATAATAAAATCTCTTGAAATAAACAGAAAAAATCGCTGTTCGATCTCTTATATATGCTTTTTATCTCGATTTGATTGAACAGTCTTACTAATTGAACATATCTTATTACGAAACAGAATTCTTTCAATTGATGTCTTCTTCCTATTTTCAGCCTCTTATTTTGAGAAACGACGACTCTTCTTTTAGACGAAACTCTGTTATTGAATTTGCAAAGCAGAGTCTTTAGACTTAGAAGTTTAGTGTAAAAATTCAAGTTATGGCATTTCGCCGCGCGTGTCAGACGATCGCTATCTTTGGCGCTCTCGCGTTTAATTTCGCGTGAGATTAAGCAAGGGACCTGTTGGTTTCGCTTCCGTGTTTCTTTTTCATTTTTTTAGATTCCGGAATACCTGATTCATAAACGGCAGTCAACGAACTCGTGTAAACTGTGGCAAACATGACGAAGCTAAGAAATGATATCGTAGAAAAATCGACGAGACGATGATGCCTTGAATTTGTACTTTGCTGTTCAATATTGAATCGGAATATGTAAAAGCTCTTCTTGAAACTGGTAATATTTGCGAGATAAAGTTTCGTCGTGTGGGGGGTATAAAGTTGAAAAGGGTCGGTTAATATCGAACGTTATACAAGAACGGTGCCGATCTAAGAGAAGAGAGAACATGAAAGCCGTAACAGTTTCTATACATAACAGCGAGGGTGGTTGTATTTAGGATTAGGACGTTAAAGTCAAGTTTCCAAAGTTCAAGTTAATCGATAATCAATTGAATTTCCGGCACATTATGCCATGGGAGCGAGTACTCGCTTAGAGATTACAAAGTTTAAACAAGCGCGGTACGGATGAAGTTCTCTTAAGAAGAAATAAGGAGAGCTTGCGAACCGCGAAGCGAATTATTTAATTCAATTTAACAGCTAATTCGCTGATTCAAAATCGTCGCGGCTCAAGGAGCAGAACACAATTCATCTTAAGGATAAAAATAAACGAATATTGACGATTATACAACTGCGACGATGGACGGGAAATTTTTTGAACGGAGCTTAAACACGCACGAGGCTATTCGACCGCATTTCCGGGCCAACGAACCATAAATCTATCGGCCCCTGGCCACCCCCGCATATCGTGTTTTCAAAGTTCGCCCGGGTATTACTTATATCCCATTTTCGCGTAAGGCCATTTTGCCCCAGAATATATTGGAGGAAATTATTAAATTTCACCCGGAACCGCGCTGAGAGCGAACGGTAAAAAGCCATGCGGGGTGCCCTCAAGTTACCTTCTCCCCACCTATTTCCACGATGAATTATTCCCCGAATATCTGCCCCTCCTTGTCGCAAAATGTTTCCCACGGCTAATGTGATATGTTTTTTTTTTTTTGTATTTTTTTGGGGGGGAGAGGAATTTTTATTTGAATGCTAGTTCATATCGTATGAACGAGATTGTATGAAATCATATATTCTGCATTCGGAATTTTCGGAATGCTGATTATTGAAGACCTTGTTTCAATAGACACATGAAATTTTTTGATTTTGTTCGAAATTCAGCGAAAATTTGAGTATTCCTTCAACCAAAATAGAATTGTTTGAAATTCGTGTACCAGAAGCCTTGGTGTTCGTTTTTAAGTTCGTTTAGAAAGATCGAAGTTTCGAAAGAGCCAAAATTCAGATTCGTCAGAACAAACATGAAAATATACAACAAGTAAAAACGTAGAATGGTCATGAGTTTTTACAATTCTATACGTTGCTTTCGTCATACTGTATTTCTAAATTCTATAGAATGGATTTTCGCGCTGTTGCAAATTCGATATTGTTCCCTTTCTATCTTCTAATCCTGCATTCTCACCCTCGCCGTTGAAACTTTTATGCTCAGATTAAAAAGTTGTAACTTCAAAAGGTGAATTATTATACCAATTTTGATAAAAAATTCTAATCATTCAGACGGGTGCTGTTCTCACGTGAAAATAACTCGACTTCCATTCAATTTTGACTCCTGACTCGTGATGCGCGAATCGACATCGCAGTTTGCACCTAATTGTAGGGCTCACTCGTGCGGGATTCGCGGAGAAGTGGGTGAATTGGCACGCGGTGTATCGAACCGGAAATGGACAATGGGCTGCAAAGAGGGTGATGGGCTGAGAATCGAGACACCCATCGCCCACCGCGGTGGAGTATACTTGATGTTTATTGTGCGGCGTGTATTCCAGCCTCCCTTGCATTCAGGGGTTGAGCAGTTTTGGGTTGATCGAACGAGCCTCGCAATAGGTTATTATGATACAGACTTGAGAGGATAGGACTTTTAATTAACTCTAATCGAGTCGTCGACTCGACGACGCTGCAGGTTTCACTGCCGAGGCCATTAAAAGTTGTCTCGTTAAAATGCGATTGCACCGACCCGATATTATTATCTATACGAATACGAGTATAATTATCATGCGGCATGAAACGAACAATGACATAATTTGCCGTCGTTCGTTTCTCTCCCTCTATCGCGTATCCGTTACGCTTCGTTTTTCATTCTCCACCTCGATATTTTATTTTCTCGATTTCCGGTTAACGCCGGACGCTTCAGCTCTGCCTTCCGTTTCAAGAGCTTCCTCATTGTTGGAAACAATGGTCGAGGCACCGCAGTATCATAGTCATACCCCGTAGAAAATAATGTCGCATATAATAAAAACGCGTATCATAACCCATATACCACCGTCGTTTTACCTCATCTCTTCCTCCACTTTTCTCAGGTCCAACTGTCCCTCCTTAAACTTTCTTTTTCGAATCCTGTAGCTTTTCAGTCCGCAGGAGATGACGATGTAGTCCCAGGATGAACTTTCCTCGGTGATTTGGTATACAATACGAAAGTTTTTCTTTCTTATAAAGAAGGGTCCATCGGTTTGGCAGATGAAAAAGGCAGCAACAAATGTTCCGAATGACAAATATTATCACAACTTTCGCATCCTAGATTGTACAAGTCTTTCAAAAATCGTGGAAATAATCTTTTATTCAAATTAATTATCTCCGCGTGAAAAAGTCACTTTTAGCTTTGGTCGTTAGTTTAAACTAGAGTCGAACCTCGTTTCTCCCTCGACGATGTGCGGAAATAAATGTTGGAAAAAGTGCTTTAAAGGAGAGGCACGTAAACGCGCGTTCGTTTCGAGGGGTTCAAGTGGACCATTTGGGCTGGTCATTGCGGAGGACGACGTGACTATGGACATTTGGCGAGATTTGTTGAGACGGGAAGAACGCGGAACGGGGTGCGCCAGTCCGCGGTATCATCCGTCTAGTTAATTGGTAGGAAAAAGTCGCCGAGTCACCTCCGAGGTCCCGCTCAGAGACGGGACATCGTCTGATAACGAAAAGAGGGAAAGGGAGGCGGGCAGCAGGCCAATCTGCGCCAATGTTCTCGGTGACACGTCATTTACTTGAGCTTTTTCCACCCCCACCTCTCATCGCTGTCCGTCTTTTTTCCCACGCCGAACGAAACCCCGGACTAGAAGAATAGGAGAAAAAATTGTGGAGGGAAAAAAAAAGCGAGGATGTGTGCAGAGAAGAAAATCGACCCTCGGGGTCTGCTGCATTCCCTTTTCTCAAAATCGCGAGAATTTACTTCGTTACTTTCTAATCGCTGCGTCTATGAAATTCTGCGACAAATTGCTGACTTGAACTGTCAAGGAGCAGAACGAATGTCCCGATTTCACGGTATCTTCTCACGGAGCTTTCAAATTGGCTTGAGTGGTTCTATTCAAAGTTTAGGACAGTTGACGGGATTCCGGGGATGAAACAGAGTAACTCGATGATCCCTCACCCCCGCTTCTTCTTCTTTCCTCCCTTGCAATATTTCCTGCACGCTAAAATTCGTCGGTCGGTATCCATTTCCGGCTTGCGGATATACATCCTAAACCTGTTACTCGAATCGCGCCTCCGCGAATTTAAGATCGAAGGATATTCCCCCCGAGGGGTGAAATCCACGAGCATATACGAAAGGGCGAGTTTTCCCCGATTTATTGTAGGATCCGAGTAACCCGTCCTCGTCCTCGTCCTCGTTCTCGTCCTTTCGATTAAGACTCGCCATAACTCGTCGCCGAGGAATATAATGAGCAGTAAACATCGGTGAAACCCAGGCTACGGAATGTAATTAAGCTGACATTCGGATGTAAGACAGAACCCGTCACGTCAGGAGAAGAAGGAGAGTCAGCGGCGGTCTGCGAAGGACGGGTTCGTCGCTACTGTCGTTTGTCATACTGATTAATTTGCGACCAATGAGAAAGACCCGACACGACGCGACGCCGTTTTCGCCTCCATAAGGTATTACATAGACCCCCGCGCTGAGTATTATAGGTATATGCGCCATATCCTTCCTGACATTTACTAAGTTGTCCCCGGGGAATTCTGCACGTCCTTCGCTCGCTTAATCATTAATTTTCCTTTCGTAAACAGGTGCGCGCCCGCTCACTCGCGCTTCGAGCACGTCGCAATTTGAATAAACGTTTCTGTATACGCGTGTATGCGCGATATTGAAAAGTATATTTTTCTCATTTCTTTGAAAAAATTAACCGAAACAGTTAGTGGAGGGTGTGGGAAAAGTGGACTCCTTAAAAAATATAATGCCTAAAATCAGAATAAAATCTTTCTTTTCAAAAGTAATCATAAATTCAAGTTAAGAAAATTATTTCACTTGCGACAAGTCTAGAGTAAAGCACAATTTCAAACGTTTCTCCTTATGAGGTGTGCAATTAATGACTCGAGAAAATCATTTCCGAGTAATTCATATTCAATAAAGAGTTAAGGTGGTTAATTTTATCCCTTGTTATTTGAAATTTTCAGGGGACCCACTTTGCCCCACCCTCCCCTATCGCTTTTCATTCCCGTCAAATCTTGAACACCATGAGAGAAGCAAAGTGTTTAGAATTAAAAAAGCAACAAAAAAAAAAAAAAAAAAAAGCAAGATATCTGAAAACTTGACCCGAAAATATGGGAACAAAAACTGAAGCCAATTTTCCGAAACATGGATTCTCACCGGCTTTATTTAGCCGGCCTGACTGCTGAGCTGTAACAGGGATTCGCGGATGGTGTATTTACGGTACCTACATCGGCGTGCATGGCGTGTGTACCTTACTTACGGGGATATTTTGTCACGCCTTATTGCCGCTGGTCAAAGCCGCCAGAGCCAGCCAGCTTTAACTCGCCCAGCCAACTATCGCGCGTTTTTCCGCAAGCTCGAGTGAACTTTGCGTCTCTCTCTCTTTTTCTTTCTCTCGCTTTCTCTCTCTCCTTCGCGGTATGCCGGTGCCTCGACACGCTAACCCCTTCGATGAGGTCACCTTTGTTCCACCGATTTTCCCTACACCTCTATGTAATACGTGTGTTAAAAATAGATCTCTCGACTCTGTTGGTGTGGAAAATTTGAAAACTCTGTTTTTCACGGAGAAAAAATGTCGGTATTGTGATGAAAAGAAATTACATCTACGTCTTTATAATTTTTATCAAACAGTCAAAGGCTTAGATCGCAACGAAGCACGGAAAAAAGACGGCAAGGTTTTTCATGGAGATCGTTTTATATTTTATACATCGTTGGAAAAGAATTTCATTCATTTAAGGAGAGTCCAAAGGTCAGTTTCAACTTTTTGAATTGCGAAATCACTCCGCTGATATGAATATTTTGAATTAAAGAATATTTTCAACGATCCGGACTTTGGCGCGGAGGTTTCGCGGAAAAATTTAACATATGAAAAGAGATTGAATATATGTATATTATGTAGATTTGTATCTGGACACGTTTCGCGAATCGGGTCTCCAGGCGGATATTATAAAGGATGCGAGAGTCGCGGAAAAAGTTGGAAAAACTCTCGGCGAAAGAAATTTGGTATTACACGAATCGCGGATTCTCTATTCACAATCCGATGAATCGCTTCATCCCGCACGTGTAAATAATATGTAAAATATAATATGTAATAGTATATTAAAGTATGAAAAACGAGCTCAAAAAAAACACTGTAGCAGAAATTTAGAATAATTCTAAACCCATGCGAATTTCGTTCGGGGAATATAAAACGTTTACTTTTGTTCCCCTGTTTCTTTAACAGAAATAGTGAACAATACCTGCCACGTGGATTTGTTTACTACAAAATCTGATTCATATCTCGTGAAAACGACGATGGTTACAATGCAATGGAAAAATTTTGAAAATTTTGCGAAAAAACATGCGAGGATTTTACATTTTAGGTATAATTGTACTCAACGGTGTTTAAATTGACGTTTTCATTCCAGGATTACATAATTTTCAACAAAATTAACTTGAATAGCGGGAAGTATAAAAATGAATCGTATTTTTTAAATCTTTGATAAAGAATGTAGAGATTTTTCAAAACTTTCCAGAATTCCGTTTCAATTCTAATAATAATGTAAACCCATCACGATGATAATTAGATGAGTAAAATTGTGAGTTAAAATTGTGATTTTCACGTTTTGCAAATCAATACCACGTAGCGCGAAAAACTGTATAAAATTGACCTTGCAAAAATAATTTCTGTTTCGTTTCCACATCGACATTTTGCACGCGATCACACCAGTCTCGCTTTTTGCGCCATCAGGGCAGAATCTCCGGTTTTATATCGGAGCGGCGGTGGACGAGCTGATTTTATAACGCTTAAATTACGCCAGCTGGCCTTACGGGTGCGGTGTAAATGGATTTTCCACGAGAACAACGCGGCAACGTACAGAAAATTGCGCGTCGCGTTGCTACTTAATCAGAACTTTACCTCCGATACATAGAACGTCTGATTCTCCTCTGGGTTGCGGGGCGTTAATCGTATGGAAAAGCGCTGCGAAAACATGCTCATTTCCGCCTACCGCCAACTTCCGGTTTCTCCGGGCGTATCTGATGTTCCGGCTTTTTATAACTGTGGCGGGAATATTTTTTAACGCAATAATAAAAAAATATATATGTATACACGTATATTTTCTAAGTTTCAAATTACGTTGAGCTTATTTTTCTGTGATGTATTTTTTGTGTGGAATATTTTTACAACTTTTGTTTATAATATTCTTGTGTATAAAAATATTGTATATATTGTACGTACGTCTCTGTGTGGAATGCATTAATTTGATGTATGCTTTGGTTGATAAATTCAATTCAATACATTCTTTGCGCGATTTTCGATCTAATTAAAATTCTCATTACCGCCAGTCACTGTATAAGTCGCTAATTAATTTTCATTTTTGAAATCGTTGCACTGATATGCATGCTACGCATTGCATTACAAAGTACCTACACGTTATACCCCAGGGTGCAAATAAATAGGTCTGAAATGGGTAAATAAAACGGAGAATTGCAATTAATTTTCCCGCAAAGGAAAACTGACGACTGCACCAACCCCCGAGTCATGGATGCTGCAATTGCATGCTGCAATCAATACACACCTGCTCATCCAGCTGCACCTGATTCACAGCTTTCGCGTTACGATTTGCACTCTGCTGCTGTAACGATAATTGCAACAAACTGACACCGACAGATGAGAAGTCGGTTGGAAAACGTGGATCGATCCTTTCCGCGCGTATTTATTATCTCAATACTGATTGGCCCGTAGCGCATAGTCTGCGAAATTCATTCCGTGGGGTCGTTAGCTCGAACCATTGAAAATTACGTTCGCAATCATTGATCAGCTCGTCGTGCTTTGACGATGATCGGAATCACTAACGAGTGAAAATCCGTATGGTTTTAAAAGCCTAAGAAAAATCGTATGTTGAAAAAGATCTCAAGATCGTTGAAACGAATTTTCCAAAGTCGTTATACGTAATACGTACCTTTGGTCCTCCTAAATCGAGGCGAAGTTATATTATACGCGTCGTTAAACGAATCACATAGAAGGAAATTGCGCACAATTAAGGACGAAGAACAAGCCGGAGGAGCAGTCGCTTTAGATTAGAGAGCGACTAAGTGTCTCTTCTGCCGAGTTCATTTTGGTAAGAAGAATTCGTGATTATATACGTCGCTCGTCGGGAAAATAAAGCCTCCATAACATAACTTTAACTCGCTAGAGAGTTTCGGATGTAGCTCGGGATCCACTTCGCCTTCGAATGGTCTTCTTTTCCTCGGATCGCAGGTGCGGATCTAACGAAAAGAGCCAGCTCGGTGAAAGACTTACGATTATCTCCAGTAACGCCGTCTATTTACCGATCCGTACGTGCACATCCCACCTGTTAACTGTTCGGTATAATGCCTACTTACCTTCCTACCTTCCTACCTCCTGACTCTTATACTCTCTGGAAAACCAGGCGCAGGTCCAGGACTCAATTCCGCCAAGGTACTTCGGTGGTTGTTCCTGACTTCTCTGGGATTTCCTGCCCAGCGCCCAACCCTCGACGTACGTTGCATATATGCACTCGAATGGCTTTGCCGGCACCTGCAGCTGCTCCACTTCGATTATTGACGCTCCCAAGTCACGTCATTCCACGAGTGCTCTACTTTTTCTATTCAGTCTCGACTTCATTCCTAGCTCAAGACGGCCTGCAGCTGATATTTAGCCAGAGAAAGACACCGTCGTAGTTTTTAATAGCGGTCTCGTAATACTTGAACAAAAATTGTCTCGTCTTATATCGAGATCCAAAACGTTTCTTTTTTGTGATCATGAAAAGTCCTGCTCACTCAGTTCGTCGGAGGATTTCTAAACCCTCGTTGATACCAAAAGCATCGATCGTTATCCGATGATCCTCTTTCTAACGATTAAAGGTGAACAAAAGATTTGAAAAAAACGAATGTTGCCGCTAGACCGACGAGAATACCAAGCGTTGCGAAATGGGGTGACATTTTTCTGGATCATCCAACCGTCACGGCTGAAATTGAGGGTCATGTTGCAGAGAAAGTGCGAAAAAACAAGGTCAAACGTGTCCGCTGGTGAAATTTCAAGCTCTTCTTTTTATTTATCCTCTTGATTACTCTCCGGGGATGAGAGTGAGACGGAGAGAGAAGGAGAGGGTGGGAGAGAGTGAGCGAGTATCAACGCGACGGCACGCGGATGCGTGGGAGCTGCGGAGATGTCCAGGAAGAGCGTCGCCCCCTCTTGCAGGAATGAGAGACGGCGGGTCGATTAGGGCGAAGCAAAGTTTTATTTAATCGCCTGGTACCCATAGAAAAGCCTCGCACGTGTCTCGCCTACCTTACGTTCGGGGCAATTAGACGGACTCTAACGGTTATTCAGCTGCTCCACGAGTCATCCTGGAGATAAAAAGTCCGTTACGCAGCTACGGGCGACTCTTTTGTGATCCAGAGTAGGATCCGTTAGACACGGAATGCGGTATATACTGCAGTGTAGTACCAGCTGGTTCAATGTATTCCCATCCTCGTCTTGACGTTGGAGTCGCTCTGCTTCGACGAAGTTATATCAAAATTGAACCACTGTAGGTACCTGTTTTTTACTTTCACATCATGACAAACCGTGAATTGGGATTCAGAACCAACGAAATGTTGGACCATTTGGTTGATGACACTTCACGTTACGGAGTGTGAGAGAGGACCAGGACCTCGTCCATTAGCTTTATTGCGTTACATTTGAATCATCGGAATCATGCCAGAGGGAGAGATGTGTTTTGAAAGGCTGGACCATGTGAGGCAGGAGGGGTTTTCAACTGCGTACAGGTGAATCAGCCACCGTTGATTCTGTCCTACACCCACAGCCTGAATCGCGCGAATTGATCGTAGTCTCTAACTAAAACTACACCTACGTTTGTGTCAGTGGTACACAAATGCAGCTGCAGAAAACTCCGCGCGTTCTCTGTGATGAGACTTTACCTCTTGGTCGCTTCTCTGACGGTATGCCTTTCCATTGTTTGCATCGGGAACAAAGCGAGGCTGGAAATAGTTGAGCAAAAGCGAGACCCTTTCGCTGTTTTGCATTGCTCAGGAAAAGTAGCTGCAGTTTCCCGAATCAGAGTGACACTCAGAAAATCGTCGTTTTGACCCAGACTCGACTTTATCAGTCTTTATCAGACTTTATTATGTCGACTCTCGTCATACATCAATGCCAATGTCAAAATTGTTCGTCGAAATGTTTTGTGACAGAAACGTAGCGGTTATTGAGACCGAAGTCTCGTGCTGTGGGCTGAGAACCACAGACTCCATTAGGTAATTGAGGGAGTACCTCGTGGGCTGTTCTTCTAGATGCGCGGAACATTCCGTATCTATTTAAACATTCATACACGAGGACCTAGAGGCTTGAGGTTTCGAGGTTTTCAACAGGTCTCTGAACATATTAGGATCTCGCGGTAATTTGGGATCCATCAAATCATCGTGAGTGGATTATCCGTTTTGCATGGGTCGAATTCTCCGACAAGTATGGTTGACATGTAATCTCCGTTGAAATGAATAATTGGAATTCTTTCCGAGAAAATCCATATCCATTTTCAACTTTGACGATCCCGATCTACGACACTGTAAACGATCGTTATTCTCAACCCTCGCAGAGCCTCGACTTCCAGTCTAGGTACACCGGGTACGTGATAAGAATTGCAAAGAAATATAAAACCCCATATCTCGGTGTGTACGGAGCTCGCGATTGGTGCGGATTTAATTACGCGACTCGGTGACAAAGTGCGGGAGGTGTAAGGTGGACGGATATGTTATTATACCTACGCTGCGGAGGCAGGCCTCGCCACTAAAGTACATCTGCCTCGAGGGAGTTCCATAAAAAATGTGGCCCGGTGGAAATTTATATGGAATGTAAAAAGGGAAATTATAACGTATACGGTTTTGAACGTTCAACTGCCGAAGCCGCGGTTTTTGCACACGTAAAACTCGTCCGAGGAATCGCTCGTTATGGCTGACCAGCCGGCGTCGCGATGTCGATCCGGACTTTTAATCAGAATCGGGTGTCGGCACGTCGACTTTGCGTAACGCTGCAAGCAAGCGCCTGACACCGGAAGCTTGTATTCCCTGATTCGAAGGGCGAGGCGAGCGATCGAGAAGTGCGGGATAAACCGATCGGCCAAATTGGCTCCCGCGACTCGAGACCGTCGACCGCGATAAAGTCGTAAATCCTCTCCAAGGGGTGGGAAATTTTCTTGTGTAGGTACTGATGAAAAAGCTCAATCTAGGATACAATTTGGCCCGCTCGAAGTCGAGACAACTGCAACGAATCACGCCTACGCGACACCCGAACATCTGACCCTCCAAATTGCCTGAGAAAATCACCGAGCTTTGATTTCTCGGGGAAAGAGGAACGACTCGAACGATTCGGACTCCGGCTCAAGGGTCTGCAGGATTCGCACCCCCTGCACGACTCCGAGGCGTTGCAGTATTCCGAAGCACCCCGGAAACCCCGGGAATTACGATCACTCGGGAATTCTTTCCTTCGCTCACCTGCACAGAGGCGAGGAATTCCTCACCAGATGCCGCCGTTAAATCTGCGACCCCATTGTGTATCGTAAGTACCTACAGGAACAGTCCGGAGGTAGACTGCCGACGGGAATACGCTGCGGTGATGAGGACAATGCCGAGGAGGAGGAGGGTTTCCTGCTCCTTATACTCGAGTCTGGATCCGTTCCTCGGATCTTGGAATCGAATCCTGCGGGATCCTCGTGCCTTGCTACTTATGCATCCATATGCATATGGGACCATCCATCGGTGTTATCAGAACCGTTTAATTATGAAGCCGAGCCTTGATATCCGCTCGTTGCGACACGTGACTTGCTTCTATACTGCCTGCCTTCACGTCCAAGGGCTTTGGACCTCCACTGGCTTTGGCCAACATCGAGGACACCTGTTACTGCCTTCAGGGTGACCGTAATGTCACCCTGGTATTTCCGCCCAAGGAACGAGTCTTTTCCATTTTTTCGTCATCGATTCGACCCCCGTGGGAAAAATGAGGCGTGATGTTTAGCTGATTTGTTTTTGCGTTGCATTGATTTTGCGTAACATGCAACAAACTTATGGAAATTTGTGGATTCGGGGGAATTTGATATGGAGATTAAATATTCACACAAAATGGGTCAGGTTATCTCGACATTTGGGATGTCGGATTTTTAACCACGCGTTGACTTGATTTATCGAATTTTAGACAGATATGTATAGTTGAAAAGTCAAAAAGTCAGATTTTGATTTGAAATTTTGTAATTCAGAAAGACAAATTCTAAAAATAGGAAAGTTAGAAAAACTAGATTCTTGAGATTTTTCATATTCATATTCTCAGTTTCTAATCGTCGATTTGCACGAACGATTTCGTTCCCGAGCTTTTCTTGTCAAGTTCATTATCTTTCATTCAAATTTGAAAAATCCAGAGATTGAAATTCTCGCGTCTCGTCACGGCTTACAATTCGTAGCATACATCGAGGGCTGAAACGATGTCGATCTACTAACTTCCCTTACCCGAGAACCGGGAATCATCCCCCATGGATATGCATATGGGGGCGTAGGGCCGCAATTACGGTGTAGGACATACACGACGTGCGATCTTGTAGGGAGACACACGGGGAGGAAGGGGGAGCAGCGATATTGGGATTCTCGATATATCGATTTAGTCCGTGTCCACGAAGCACGTATTACATACCTCTTCGCGGATCGCGGATTGAATATCAAACAGAAGCATGCTGCCGCTGCATCGGACTAAAACTCCGCACTTCCTGCCTTCTTCCCGGTCTTCCTTCAGACACCAAATGCCGACAAGATATCCGCGGGTGAGGCGAGAGGACGACGACGTTCGCCGTCGAGTTTTTTATTTTTCATCTCAAGAACCAATCGCGATCCGTTGAAACAAGATATCGCAATCGTACGAAGAAATCGTTACCGCGCGAGAAAAATTCACAGTCGACGTTATACTCTACGGTCTTTGACTACTTTCATTTTCAAGTTTAATTAAAAAATACGGTTCTGTTGGAAAAAAATCAGTAGGGGATGATGAGGCAAAGTGGGCACCTCTAAAATTTTTTAAATAACAAGGGATAAAATAACTACTTCAACTTTTTCTAAATATCATTATTCGGAAATCGTAATTACTCGCAAAGATTTTATTCTGATTATAAGACACCAATTTTTTAAGGGGCCCACTTTGGCCCACCATCCCCTACAAGTTTTCTCCCTGTAAATAGAATATTAAGGATGTGTAGTTAATTTCTTGTGAATATTGCAGAGAAAAGATATAGCTACTCGTCTGAAAAACCCTGATCGATGTAGCAAAATGTAGTAAACTATATAAAGATAAGTTGAAGTTGACTTGGATGATTATATTCTGTACTAAATATACCCAGTGGCTGTATAAATTGAATCAAATTTATCCCCCAGTGACGTTACGAGGAATATAATATAAACGTGAAATTCGATTCGTGGGTGCAATTCTTTGATAAATTTTCCAATTTTGCATTATTGTAGATACCGACATTCATTTGTCGCACGCGGTATATTAGCGCGATTGCTTCATGGTGCAGTATAGTTGTTGGATATAATGTATCAAACGAGCTGGTGATAAAGACTAAATAATATCCCGCAAGTTGTTACTTGTACATATCGCAAAATAGATACCCGCTCGGTGAGATAATTGAAAATTTAGTTCCTTCGTCCTCTCGCGAGCTTTTTATTCCAAGCCACACGGGAACGAGAAAACTCTCCCCTGGGAGTATAAGGATATAACCACGGCAATCCAGAACCGCCCAGGCAGGCGTCCCGAGCGTAGTTTCCCTCTTTGTCCGACAAGGTAAAGAATTTCTGAACATTGCGTATACAATAGGATTTATCAAAGGTCGTATTTCAAGCGGGAGTTGCGTGGGAAGCCTTTTTTTGCGAAACGAGAGGAAGAAAAACAACAAAAAACACCAGTAAAAAAAAAAAAAAAAAGAAAAAAAGAAAAAGGAAACGAAATAATAATCACGGAGAAAAATGAAAAATATGACCTAACTAAAAATTACACCGGCATACCTGAGGCTCGCTTATATTATATTATATATCGCCTCACGCGCATCCCACTCACCTTATACGTACGTATATGTATATAACGCATATTATTTGAAAAGTTTGCCAATTGCCTCGCAGCCACGCGTATTCCTCAGCGTCAAAACGAGGGGATAATAATTTTCCCGGGGACTTTTCGGGTCCGGCATTCACCCAATTGGTGTTGTACGTATATAAACACGCATACATACGAGACAGACAGAAACCCTCGTTTCGTATATATATATATATATATATAATATACAAGAACGAACGCCGCGTGGAGTATTTGCTTCGATTTTGCAAATCCCCGCACCTATGCAGCGTCGTGAGGTATACTAAAACCTACACAATACGTTCTACGTTATACGTATATTATATACGGCAGGTATATAATATATATAAAGCTACGCGGATTTCCTTGAGAATTGAAACCTCCCGAGTGGGTTGAGGATTGCCTGTGTTGTGTTAGTAGTCTGTATATACGTGTATATACGTTCATATTGTAACGCTGCCATGCCGTATTTGCGCCAGTGCAGTGCCGCGAAATTTTCACAGCTGGTAATTGACTGTCGCGAATTAAACTCGCGGCAATTAAGGCTCAGATTTATTATTATGTACACCCGCTTTACGTATTTACCTGGGCAATAACCTGCTGCTGTGTGACGAGGTATTACCTACATCGCAACATCTGGACCCGCGAAACTTATCCCAGTGTTACGAATCTACAATGGATTTTCTTGTATTCCTGTTACAACGACATTGATAAATTATTACTTTTATGTCCCGATGAGAAATGCCGACCAACCACCTGCAATTATCCTATCTGCATGTGGTACGTACATGTTGTACAGTAATTCTCTACCGTGCAATGTAATTCGCCTTCCCCACAGCTGAATGAGGATTGCATTATACATGTATCTACACGTGAATAAACCCTACACTATAGCTGTATCAACGGCAGACGTAATTAGACTTCGGCCGATTCAGTCGACAAAGATTTTACCCTAGTGTGTGCCATTTTCGTCGTTTTTGAACTTTGAACGGTAATTGATAGAAATTTCAAATTCCGAAATGAAATGATACTCTGGAAGTATTGAGGAGCTTCACTGTACAGTCTCGTGAAAATATCAACTATATTTCCGATTTTAACGTTAACTCCTAATTAAAAATAAACTATCAAATTAATCGGAAATATTTTTTAAATCAGATTATGTAAATAAATCTAGATGATGCTAAATCTTTTTTAATTTAACTTCAATTCAACTCTCAATATTACAATGTATATATATATATATATATATGCACAATATTGTCTTGATCTTACCTGTGCAAAAATTTTTCTTTCCTTTTCCGCATCGCAATGAGATTCTTCGTCTTCCAAATTGAAATGAGTATTTCCCTCCCTCCTTTGTTGTAGATAATTTCTTCTGTTTTCGTTGCTTCGATTCGTCGACGTTTTGAACTATTGTTTCGTACGTCGGTCGCGTGTATTCTGTATTGCCGAGGGTCAGTCGGCCGATTGTTTGAAAAGTCGAGACAGGTGGATCGGGAGGAACACAGCCCGGATGGTCGATCCATGATGACGTCGATGCCTCTTCGCGTCTCATTCCGCGACTCGAACAATGAGAGGAACAATTCGCAAACATTGCTCGGTTTTAATATGGCATGCAGCAGTATAGCAGCAGCAGCAGCAGCAGCAGCAGCAGCGGATGCGTGAATAGGGATGCTGCGAACGGCAGTTTTCATTCTCGAGGCTTTTCCTCCTTCCGTCTTTCACTACATTTTTATTTGTCATCGCTTTGTTTTTCCGCCTCCTCCCTCCTCTCCTTCTTTTTATTTCAGCTGTGACAGACTGCCTAGAGTAAAAGAGACAAACGGAGATAGAGAGAGAGAGAGAGGTTTTTCCCTCGACG
Source organism: Diprion similis (assembly GCF_021155765.1). NCBI lineage: Eukaryota > Metazoa > Arthropoda > Insecta > Hymenoptera > Diprionidae > Diprion > Diprion similis. The sequence goes on along the minus strand of NC_060116.1, from coordinate 12,742,347 downwards.
AAGACTCGCCTTGGCTTCGTGGAAAAGCCGCAGATTAGTCATTTTGCGTTTTGCAATTTTAATACGGGAATTATAAGGTTTGCTCCGCTGTTTGCGTCTGCGTTGCAAAAGCATTGAATTTGCATCCCCGCATCTCTTCGATCCTCTCTCTCGACCCTTTTTCTTTTCGCCGCCGATCTCCAGCTGTATATAAGGGCTGCAGGATACCGACGTCGTCGCGTTCAAGGATCAGCGAGGAATGCGAATATCGCAATTCTTTTGTTCCGGTGTAAAAAATCACGATCACTCCCCCATCCCCCCCCCCCATCATTTTATATTACCGACCCATTCGCTCCTCCATGATCAGTTTAGTAAAATACTCGTAAAATATAAAACAAGATATGATCAGTTTTTCATTCTAGTCAAATATCTAGTTTGGGAGAGTAAATTCTTACGAATGGCGTTCGATCGTTTGAAATTTTCTTTTTTTCTCTGTTTTGCTCTCCTAAATATTGTGTATTTAAATTATATAGCCATAAACCTTGAATAAAATCTATTTCAATGAAATTTTGTACGACGGATTCGTAAATGAATTTGAACTCATAATTAAAAAATACTTTCTCATCTGCAGTTGGTATTCGAAAAAAATCGATTAATATCGACCAAACTGGAATAGATAAAAAACAAAAGGAAAAAAAAAACACCAGGCTGCAGGTATTATGATATTTCGTATACATAGGGCCGATAATAAATGGCTCTATTAAAATGGAAGAAATCTTGAAAACCTAAGGTAATCCCTGAAAAAGATCCCCGAGGATCTTTAGAATCCCAACATAAATCTCGGCTATTCCTCTCCTCGCGTTGCAGTACAAACACAACCGCAGATCTCTCGATCTACGTACCTCGAAGGTCTTCCGCCTTCACTAGTAGATGAAGTAAACGGCGTCGGTGGCGGTTTTACGCGCCTCGCTCTGGTCCATAATATTACGCCTCTCGATTATTTTCGCGAAACTTGTACAATCCAGCAGCAACCGCCCTTCTTCGTATCTCGCTGATACCGGAGGTCTCAGGTGCTTCGCAAACCCGCCTGCGTCTCCTTATAAGCCTCGCAGATTGAAAATTTCTAACTTTTCTACGGCGCAGCGCGTCTCCCTTTCCTCTCCAGTTATTGTCTCGTCTCATCGTCAGTCGTACGATACGTCGAAACTCCGATGAAAAGTTTCTATATAGGTACACCAAAAAAGAAAAAAGAAGAAAAAAAAAAAAAAGAAAATGGACTATTTATTTTCCAAAAAACATTGAAAAATTGGCAGAACATCCCTAACTTTGTTTACAAAGTCTTCGTGAAAATATGAGCCTTATTATTATTATTTAAAGGTGGCGATTTTTAATTTTCTATTTCTATTTAAATAAAATGGGAAAGTTTTTTTACTCAACTTTGGAATTTTATTACTCGTAAACGAATCACTTTACAATAATAAGCAGAGTGGTTTTTTTTAGGAAATTGAATGTTCTATAAAAATGTTCTCAAATTATGAAGCCTTAACCATTGAACTGTTCTAAATAATGATGTAATGATAACTTCGAAACGGCTCGACTTACGTAAGTCTTCATTCGGAACTTTTTTATGGAGCGTTCAATTTCCTACAGAAATCTATCTTGCTTATTATTGTACAGTGATTCGTTTCCGAGCAATAAAATTTCAAAGTTCAGAAAAAATTTTCTCGTGTTATTTACATACATAAATAGAAAATTGAAAATCGTCACCTTAAATTAATAATATTAAGAGCTCATATTTTAACAGGACCTTTGTTTAGGGATACTCTGAGGATTTTTCAATGTTCTTTGAAAAACAAAAAATAGTCAATTTGTGTATGTATATATATGTAAGTTAAGTTCGCGCACGAATTGTAAATTCCATGTTAATTAAAAATCAATTCACTTTGCTCAGACTGCCGCGAAGTAAGTTTCTCGATTTTAATATCCGGGTGCTAGGGTAGAATATGCGGTAATTGGTATTATTGGCAATTATTACTATTGAACTCGGATGTACGATCGTGGAGTCCTGCAGAGGCCGTTCAACTTGATTGGCAATTAGCGATTATACAAAATTCTGTCGAGGGTGGAGTAATTTTCTGCCCATTATTATTATCATGGATACATTGTACCTACATTATTATATAACGACAAAACTAATATCTTCGGTTATTCGTAAATTTCCTGCTCCACGACAGGACGACAAGTAAAATCTAAACACGCGGAAACGCGACGCCTGAAGCTTAATTCGTTGAAGCTGATATCAGCAAAACTCGAGCAACAGCTTGCAGTTGGTTGGCATATAAAATGCAAAACCATTTAAGATCGACGCAATTATTGATCCTTTTATTTTCCAAAATTATAAACTTACGACACAAATTGTGATCTTCTCGATGACTAAAGCCAAGTTCTAGAGGATTAGACACTAAAAATTTGTTGTTTTAGTCATTTCAGAACTAAGGATCAATCGTATACAACCAAAAAAGGTCAATAATTGATGGACTAACCTTATTCGTGTCGCTCATCAACTGTTTTACAATCCATATTTCCTTTTGCATGTTTTCAATCGTTGTAATCGTGTAATGCGTACAGTTTAACATACAAACACAGCACATTTAATTTAAGTATCAGTTCGATCGTTCTGTAATTGCTGTCGCGATGCGTGGTAGGTAAAAGCAATTTAGAAAATTAATTTTAACCACCATTGGAAACAGAGCGGTAATATTTTATCCCCATTTTGCGAAAAACAAAGCGACGCGGTATTTTCCGCTAATGTTTAATCGGGCTTATCAAGATTGTCAACGATTTATCAAGCGACTATTGCATCTTTAGTTTTCACGTTTTTACATAACTAGAGATTAAAAAAAAGGCAAATTCTGACCTAACGTCACGAGTTTAATGACTGAAAAATTGTATCCAACGTCTGTCATTCCGGAAGTGAATGTTTGTCAATCTCTGGGCACCTTTGCTTACTTACATTTATAGTTATTTGAAATGGAATTGCACCGCGGTAGACTAGCTGAATAAAAATTTGTAGTTATTACATCCTCTCCCTGCAGGTATAATATACATATATAGATATTTGAAAAAGTTTAGGTATATATCGTACCTTGTATACGTATAATAAATATCAGTGAAGGTTTCGCAAACACGGTTCACTGCAATTCCACCGCGGTGCTTTCACGTTTAATATGCAAAATATTTGTCGAGGCGAGCGAGAGCGGCTGATATTATAGAACAGAGATTGACAAGAAATGTTCTCTTTAATAATAAAGAAGGATAAAAAAGTAGAAAAAAGACAGTTTTTATTATACAAAGGAATACGAAGTGATATTATGTGAAACCGAGGTAGGTACTGCAAAATAGTGAAACGGGAACGAAAAAAATTATTTGAAAAAATTGACTCAGCCGACAGAAAGAAAGCGAAAAAAAACGGTAACTAAAAGAGGAAAAATTGTGAAAAAGGTGCGGCGGTGCCAAGCGGGATATTTCATAATTAATTAACGCTATATATTTTATCGTTGGACGGTGTGTTGAACCTGCAGCATGGCGGCGAAGCGATCGGAGTTACTTTCATAAAAATTTCAAAGCTTCGTTTAAAAATGTGAGGGAAAAACGTTATGTTATTAAAAGTACGTAAGGTATATAGAAAAAAATTCTTCCCCTCTCCATCATCCTCATCCCTTGTCTCTTATAGGCGCGCAACCCTCGCGGCCTGCGTCGCGGATCAAAGGTGAGAAATTTTTAGGGACGTTTAATTGGAAATATCGTTGTAAATTCGCAAAACATGAAACAAGACAGAGAGAGAGCGAGTGAACGAGAGAGGAGGAGGAGAATGAAAATAAAAAATTGTCTCTCCGACGTTTATCGCGCTTTTGTTATATACGTACACGCGACCACTTACTCTGTAACTGTAGAAAAACTTTCTTCTTTTTTTTTTTATTTAATTTATTTTCGTTTTTTCTTCTCAAAAAATAATGATAAATTCAAAATCCCGCGGTATTCAAACACTGCGGCACATGCGTGATTAAAATATCCATCATGCTTGGTTATCCTATACCTACACAAACACACAGTCACCCCTACACGCTGCATATCTTTCGTCCGTGTGCCTGTTACGCTCGGATTCCTCTTCTGTTCCAGCGAGAATTAATTTATTTTTAGACAGGATCGTAATTACAATGCATCACGGGAATTTCAGTGCTTATACAGGCTGATGTACCCAGCTTATACGTATACATATATATACGCCTAACCGTTTATATTACACACATACATTCGTCTTCCAGAGCTCTTGACTCCCCCGTTTTTTTTTTTTTTTATTTTTTTTTTTTTTTATTTATTTAGTTATTTATATTTTTCACGCATTTCTCTACATACATTGTTTTTTTTGTTGATAAAATCCGTTTCTCCGTCGCAACTAATCCTTGGACGGAAAATATTCACAGCGGTTAATTAGGAGAAAGAGGGAGAGAGAGAGAGAAAGAAAAAAAATAACGATAGTCGAAAGAAAGCCTCGCGAGGCAGCGAATCGCGGAAAATCATGTTCCGCCTCGAGGGGTGAATTTCCGTGCGTTTCACAGCTGTCCAATGCAGCGCGTGTGCCTTTGCGCTGCGCTTAAAGCTCAAGATGATCCTAATTACGTATTGTAAATTAACGGGCAAGGTAGCGAGAATATCTAAGGATTCCTCTGCCTCGAATTAGCTGCCATTATCAGCCTCTGCTCCCATCAACGAAACCTGCATTTATACATTCATGGACCCATGTATACACATTTTGATATGGATGGAGCCCAGCGTTCAATCCGAGTGCGTTCTCGTATCTTGTATCTGCTGCAAGCCTCTCGAAGATAAACTAAATTGTTGTGCACTTTCTGATAGTCCTTCATTCGACGAATAATTTTTCGATTGGTTTGAATGAGGCTGGAATGTAGGAAATTTTTTCATACCGATAATAATATTGAGACGAATTTTTGAACTGAAGATTCTCTTATATTACCTCCGAACAAGTGCAATCAGATTTTTTGAGCAAAATCGAAGCTTGCGGGAATTATAAGAATGATAAATCTGTCGTTTGTGTGTTTTCCCGATTTCTCGAGGTTCGCACTTTTACTCGCGCAATCCTTGATCACAGTTGGCTGTGTTTATTTCAGAAGCAGAGAGAGTGAGAGACAGAGACGGAAGATAGCTTTAGTATTAATTATGTTAGGAGAAAGCTTAGCATACCTTCTAATGCGGATATGTAGCGGTTAGTCGTTGGATTGTTTGAGGAAAAGCGTCGTGGGTTTGGTGGATAGGGTGTAACAAAGTCGAGTAAATCCTCAAGACAACGGATTTAGCCACTCTAGGAATAAGAGGGTTTCGTTATAATCTCGAAACTTGACTCGTCCCGAGATTACTTCTCGGGAATGGAAGCTGACGGTGCTTTTGCGGCGTCGTTCATGAACGAGAAGGAGGGAAACAAAAGCTGCTGCTGCTTCGGGGCAATGGCGCAAAACTTGTGAGTGAATAAATAATTTATAACGTACACATAAGTTACGTAGCAAACTATACCGCTGGGGTCAGCTCCAGCGATTCTTGTGCTTTTCCGCAGTTTCTCCATCTTGCAGGCAATGCAGCTCTATGCATATCTACCAGCTACCTATATAATACACAGTGGCGCACGTCTTCTGCATTTATTGGTACATACATACTCCTCAAGTAGACGTTGTTAAACTTCAATGCCGATTAATAAACGAGCAGCACTCAACTCTGAAACGAGTGCAAATAATGCGCGCAAATTCTCAAGTGTACGTCTAATCGAGGGAAAAAGAAAAGCTGCTTTTCGTTATATAGTTTGGTCTACTACTATGTATTTGCCTGGTTTCGATTCGTGATTGAAAAGTCTTTTGACACCTTCGGGAAAATCGTCAAAAGGCAGTATGGGTGGGTGATAAATTCTCCGTCGAATGTTTTAAGGAAGGCATAATTCCGTGCAATTTAGCTGCACTGCACTCAAGAGCTGTTCGCACTTATTCGATCGATGCGGCTTATCATCTCTCGCATCACGCTAATGAGGCTGCCACTTTGCTAAGCGAAAGATGTTGAAAAAATCGATTTCGTCCTAGCGTTGCACGTATATTTTCTCGGATCAGCAGTTCGGGCATGAAAATTACCCCGCGGGAAACGGGAAATAAAAATTTCGGTCGATGCTTTTCAGACTTTTCAATGGTCAGTATGCTAAGTATACTTTGGTTGAAATAAATATTCGAAAAAACTGAAAGCGCGCACGACAAGCTTTGCGCATCAAGTGCAGGAAGGAAATGCAGTAACGTAAATAAACCCGATACGCAAAGTGCGTACGTATAGGATGTGTACAAGATGAGATAAAAAATCGAGCGAGAACGATATTTTTAAACACAGATTTTCACGCTGTTGTGACGCGATCTCGTTTCACACTCGATTATTATGTGGATACTAAAAAAGAGCGCTTCTTTCAGAGGTTGTATCATCGTTTTCGTTTGTCTTACCGGAAGTAAAAAGCAGAAAGTGAAGTGCGGTTATTTAAGCATTTTTCAATTGCACCCTGAGAATTTCTTCTTAGTCTTCTTATTTTTTCGAATTATCATTTTTTCCTCTCACCTGGTTTTCAGATTTCAAAATTAGCCACCAATTCTTTTTAAATAAAATTAATCCAAGAATATTAACAGCGTATAAAAACACGAGTTTAATAATTTCGAAATTTCTGATTATAAAACCGTTTCCCAAATTGTTGATATCCTAGCTGAGATCGTGTTGTTAGAATTTGCTCAAACTAATTTCTATCACGCAGCAGGGAAGTTATTTCATTCTCGTTCACTATACGATTGGCAAAAACAAAATTTCTCAAGAATTTTCGAACTGTATTTTAGTCTTTTCCGACAACTTTTCATTCGATCCATTCACCCACAAAGCCGACGGCTATCATTTTTTTTTCGTTCAACTTTTCCACGCATTTGCCAAAAGCGAATCTGACCGTAAACGAAGAGTGTAAAAATGGAGGGCGATGGGGATCGTTCAAAAGTTGGTCCCCTCGGGTCCTCGATTATACATATTTCAAATTTCAATACGCGCGATGCCTTTGACAAACTCGAGGGTCGCCCACCACCCGAGCAGGTCTATGATCTCCGGTAAAACAATAGACGAGCGATTCATAACTTTAGGATGTAAATTTCAAACTTAACCCCGCAAGTTCAAAGAGCCCTGCAGAGAAGAGAGTAAGAGAGAGAGAGAGAGAGAAGCAAAGCTTGCGGAATGTTCGGTGAACTTGCGTTAAAAATCAGCCGCCGATGCAGGAAAAGCTCTCAATTAGGGTCGCCACGTACGCAACTGAGAAACCAGGAAATCTTAGGGTATTTAAAAGAGGTCATAGAACATCAGGAATTGTCAGAAAATTTTTAATTTGGTCATGGAAAGAACTGCAAATATCAGTTTTCTATCATGGCAATTAGAAATGACTTTTCGTCGCAACAAGTTTACTTTTTTCGTCGCGAAAACAAATTAGCTCGAACTGATTTCTTTGTACATAATATTTTCCTTCAATTCCATATTAAATTTCAATCGAATATAGAATTAATAAGCTGAACGATTTAGGTCAGCAGAAACTAGATTTTAGGTCCTGGAAAATCTAAAAATGTCGCGAACTTTTTTCCTTAGAAATTTGTGGCTATTCTGGGCCCTCCACTCTCATCTCGGACGATATTCGATCATCAGATATGTATATATATATATATATATATATATATATGTAATTATGAATCCTATTTACCTTTCTCTTCCGAGTCCTGATCTCTAATTCCCAGTGTACATAAATCGCTTCCTGCGGCTGGATGATTCGGAGCAATATTTTTCCTCTTTCTTCGCAAATAATTGCTGAATAATGGGAAATCCGTCCGTCGAAAGGATCGCGAAAATTGACATTATCCTCTACAAATATCGTCTGCACTGAACGAAGGAAACTGCACGGCATCGATGGGAAATAAATTGAGCGATATCGCGCGTCGTTTGAACCTCTCGCTAATTATGACAAACGATCATCGGTCCAGCGGTCTGTTTGCGAAGTTTATTGTGGGGTGAAGTCGACCGCCCATTCCGTGTTCGCCATTACCACGGGTTTGTGGCAAAAAATATATGACCACCATTGTCAACGGCTTGGCTTTGTCATAAGGGTGTCTTCTTCTCGATGTATCCCACGGGTCTTCATCTCTTTTTTCCACACTCGTCGTTATACTCGTATATCTACAAGCATGTGTCGATCTTCATTCCCTTCTTTCCAGCTAACCGTGATCTCGAGATTCGATGGGATCTCTTATGTTATACTGATCAAGACTTTAGCCACGTCGTTTCGCAGCCATGATTTTTTTTTTCACTTTTTTTTTAGGTATACTTGCACGGCAGCTTTTTTTCACCTGCTGTCAGCGACAGTTTTATGGATATACATGCTCAGAGTGTATCTGTATGTCGTCTTTCACAGCATCCCGATTTCCTGAACGCACCGCAAGATTTTAGATTACATCGCCTCTTCGTGCTCGCGGGTATATACGAGGCATTTCACCCCAAAGCAACCCACGTCTAACCTTCTCCATCGGAGTATATTTTTATTTTTAATTATGGTGCAGTGTATAAAAAAAAATTATTTTTCACCGAACTCTAGATTTTTGGGACCTCGGATTTAATTTTTACTGCTCCGGAAAAACACGAAATCCCAATTTTCGAATAAATAACGTGAGTCGATTGGCATAATATCTTTCTCACGATTTCTATGTCAAAAACAAAAATTTTGAAAGCAAAATTGAAGTGGGTAAGGTTTTAGTTTAAAAGTTACAGGCAAAACAAAATTCAACTGAATGTGAATTTCAATTTTTCAAACTTATATTTAATTCGGTGAATCTAATCTAACCTGGTTTAATACTTAAAAATTGAAAAAAAAAAACAAATAAAAAACACCGATGGTGAGAGTCAGACAAAGGTTGGCTTGGTGTGGAATGCCTTGTATATATGGGTACACACATTTTCATTCTCTGGACTGTTGAGTCTTACAGATTTGAGAATATTCTCAGGGTATTGAAGAGCTTTTTAATTATGTCTGGAGAAGCATAAAAATTCGATTAACCGCCTGATACAAAGAATGAAATAATGAAATGTCGCTTTTCAATTTCTGGACCACCCAGTTCTCAGTTTCCAGTTCCTAGTTCCATCTGGATGGCGTCTGCCAGTCTGTGCCGGGTGTATCGATTCGAATAGGTTCTATGTAACGTTCTCCATTCCGCAAGTCTACGAAGCTCCGGGTTCATCCTCTGCATGTAGCGAGACTCGAGAGAGTCTCTTTATCCATTTCGTATTGCACGAAAAAATTGAAGCTTCATGGCAGAATCGAAGGACATTTAATTCTAAATATTCAAACATATTTCACAGATGATTTGCAATATTTTCCGAATATGACAACGACGTTGATTACCTTAAAAATATCAAGCTTAAACTAAAGTCTCGTAAAATAGTACGATTACAATTTGTTGAATTCAGTAAGTGCAGTGAAAGAAATTTTTAAATCATTTAAAAAATGATCCGATTTGTTCTTCTGATCTTCAAAATTTTTTTAATTAAAGAAACGTTTCAAGAAAAAAACCGTGACTCTGTCGGTGAAATTCGGCGGGAGAATCGCGACGTGGATAAAGGAAGTCGAGGGTTGGCTCGTCGCGTGTACAAGAGAGTTTGGCGATGAAGGGGAGGAGAGGAGATAAGCGGAGAACCGGGGCTGAAGAGGGCCGAAGTCTTTGTTGAAACCGTGCAGCGGTGACTCACGCTGTCTTGTAATTCAATATCGGTCGCGTATCACCGCGTCGACGTCTTTCGAGAGGCAGGAGAGGCTGCACGGCTGCAGGATGCGTCGCCGTCTCCCCTTTCCTTCCACCCCCAATCCACCCCTGTATGATTAACATAGTCCTGACTAAGCTGCAGGCACGCACGAACCCCGCGCCCACTTGAAGCCCGTCAAGAGGACTCGATGCTCTCTTTCGAGAGGCCCGCATCCTTCGCGGGATTAGATCCTGGGAAGCGCACGTCGACAGGACAGGATGTGGTCGGAAAATACGCTCGGATGTATTTATTTATTGCTGTACGAAATGATTTCATAATATCAGTAAAGTGTTTAAATGTTATGTAGGATAAATTAGCCTTGCGATGATATTTTTTTGCCTAAAGTGATCGATTTTTCAGAAATTGAATAAATGAGGTTTTTTTTTTAACTCTCAGTCAAAATGTTCAAAACTTAGCTGAACAGAATTTTTGAACACGATTTTCGATATGCAGATTTTCCGATTTACTGACAGTTTGAAAGATCTTATTAAGCCTTAATTATTTTGCTTAACGTTGTGGGTTTCGAAATTCGAATTTAACGATAATCGGAAGACTTATTTCGCGAGGATTCTGGAGGGACTTTATCTCGTTTTTTCTTTTTCCTCTTTCCTCCTCTTCTTTTCTTCTTGATAATAAAGCTGGCTTACCGGGGTCAGTTTGCCGGCTGTACAAGAGTTTGACTGGCAACAAAGCGAGCAACGTTTTACGGTGTGCTTACAAGAGGATTAGGGACTTGGGCCGGCGCCGTTGGAGCAAATCTACCGAGTGGAATCAAACCGTTTGTCAAAAGTATTTCTCTCCTCGCGAGGGTTTCATTGACACCGCGAAATATCGGAGAGACCCTCGGGTGTAGATAAAAGCGGAATCTTCAAAGCACGTGAGACGCGTCCTATTTACCCTACGATTTGCACACCCTTCAGCGAAAGGACGAGGACTTCGCTTTATTCGCTGACCGGATTACGCCGGATTAGACACACGGATTCCTAAGTTTGCGAGAAGAACGATGACGAGGTGATTCGCGAAAGGAAGGACTTCGTAACGACGATCGGCTTCTTCGTCGTATATTTCCGGTCAAAATACGGCTTCGTGAGGCAAAATATTCCAGGGAAGGGAAATTTCTGTCCACGATTTTTTTTTCTCGTCTCAGAAAATTTCGATTCTCGAGTATCCCGAGAGTGCGAAAAGTCCTTCGCTCTTTTCTCATTTTCCTAAAATCCTGAGGACGAATTCGAGCGCGTGACTCGGGTTCGGCTACAGAATTTCAACCCTGAGTCCAGCCAGATCAACGTGGCTTGACGTCTTTCACGTATCTATCTCTGCAATACGGGTTGTGGGTGACATGAAAAGCGCAAATAACACGAGTGCGGGATGCCGAAGGAAAACGGGATGAGAGTCAATTTGAAAATTTTTATTATTGCTTTCTACCCGCGCAGACAAAAATTTCAGCAATCATCGCAACTCCGTCGCGAAGGAGACGGATCCCTGCGATGAATTGTTGCCATTTCTTTCACGCCGGTCCCAAGAAATTTATTTCAATCTCAAACGTGGGAGATGTTTCATGTTTTGGAGGAGAATTGTATATAGATACCCGAGGAAAGCATTTTCTCCGTAAAAAGACAAGTTCGTGATACAAAGTGGGTATCCAATTTGAGAGTGGTTAAGGAGACTGCTTGCCAAAGTTCGATACTTTTCATTCATTTTATCGACTATATTTGTCATGTCAACATATTCGTAAAAATGCATAAACAATTCCAACGCCTTAAATTTTGTGAACATTTTATTTGTAGGAAAACGGTATTAAAATTCGAAGAGTTGAGATGGCACGCCCCATATGTGCGGGCAATTTACGTGTCTCCGGAATCAAGCTGTATTATTATCTATATAAACCGTCGAGGTAATTATTTATGCAATAACCCGACCTTAAGACTCTCTCTGCAGGACCTTCTTCGAGAGCCTGTAAAATCCAAGGAAGAGCCTTGAGGTAGAAATTTGTCAAGCTCAAGCTGAAGCTCAAGCTCGAGTATAAGAGAGAAAGAGAGAGAGAGGACGAGAGAGAGCCAATGGCGCATTACTAATTACGATGTATCAATTCGTTATTTATTAAAACCGGGCGGCTGGTGCGCCTCGACGTTTATTTATCGCTCGTATTTCTCAGTCTCTTCGTCTCTCTCTCTCTCTCGCTCCCATTCCCTCTCTCTCTCCACCTCCATCACCGGTTTTCCACCCTCTTCAAGAAAATCTCGCGGCACACCTTCGCGAGAGACTTTATTCCAGGCAATTAAAAAGCTGTTTTGATATTCCGAAAGGTTAAGCGCTCCGGTGTTTACGGCGCTTCAAGATTTGCAACTAAAATCTTAATGAAATTTGCATCCACTTCGAATTTTAAACACACCTGAACCCGGAACGAACGAACGAACGAACGAACGAACGAACGCACGAACGATTCTTGTTTTTTCGTTCCCGATTTTCCGCTCGCCATTTTCCCTCGAATCAAAATCAGGCATCGATATATTTTCCCGATTACAGCGGGTTAAATACACCCCTGCATAACACCCAGAACGGCCTTCCGGAATTTCGGATACTTCCGATAGATTACCCAGCTGTTATGATATCCTCTCGCGGGACGAGACCGGACGCAAAGGACACGCAAACCCTTATCAGGATTACGATGTTACGCCAGGGATCCGCCACGTGCGACCCGCCAGCCTCTCGTCCTTCCACAGGAGCCGCGTCGTGTCCGGTGAATACGGAATTCCTGCACCTTATGCGACTCGACAATCCTGGCCAAACGTTTTCTTCAAATTACGATATTACAGCGTGTTGGAGAGAAAGAAATTCTTCCTTTCATTCTGCTCGTCATTCGATTACATTTAATTGTGTTTCGTGGAGCGTAGATACTATTCCAACCATTCCATGTATCACCCTTAAAATTAATCCATCCCTTGCGAAAGCCGAAGTCGAATCCTTAGAGTTGTCAAAGGACAATTGTTACATCTGTAATTTCGCAGAATCTGAGACTATCTCCCCCACCTTTCGTTCCGATTAATTTAATCCAAGGATGTTTCCTTCTCACCGTAGAAATAACAACATCAATTCCACACCAGCTACCCTTCCCCTTCCAAGACGACATTGGTCCAGGGTCCAGTTTGAGGGATGCCTTAACTCCGACACGCGTTGTGTTGTAAGGGGTGGGTGCGGGGTGGTGAAGGCAAACAGCCGGTGGGCAAATGTAATATACAGTTGGACGTCGAAGCGGGTTAACTTTGTTTGAATAATTACCCCGGTAAACCTGCTTCGTATCCATTACGCGAGTCCCTTCGGTGGGAGCTGCGTGTTGCGGAACTTGACCCAAGTAAATTCGCGGAGAAGGACGGCGTTCGGTTTGTATCATCCGCTTTTCCAAGGATTACCTCAAGTTTCCCTTAAGTATCCTTTTTGCCCGTTCTTTTCTTCCGCCCTTCTCGCGAGAGGGTAGAAAACGGAAGTCGCGATTACATTTTCCCGGAGTCAATCAGGGGACAGGAGGAGACAGATGCGGCTGGAGGCTTTATCTCATTATAAAGCCAAATTTTGCGTTATAAAAAACAAAACAAAACAAAACAAAAAAAATATCAACAAAAAATGATGGTAAAAGCAAAAAAAAAATCCACGGATATCTTTCCGCACGAACGAACTCGAATTCGGTATACCAAATGTAAGGAGGTCCTCCTCTCCTCCGCCATACTTACCCTAACGAGAATATAATTGATGATTTACTACCGCCAGGCTTAATCATGCGAAGAAGAGATACCGCTTCTTATTACAACCCTGCAGCGGCCCTTCCTCCCTTCCACCCTTCCCTCCCTTCTCTTATGATTCAGGGACGCCTTTATACCGCTCGTAACTAGTTACTCGGTCTATATGTATATGTCGGAACGTGTAAGTGTGTTTTACCCGGGTGAAACACGGGCTTTGGTGTGTCCGCGTAACGCGCGACGTCTTTTGCGAAGAATCGTTCGCAGCTATTATTGAACTCATTCTTCATTTTCACCATAAATTTGACCGTACCGCGGATTCCTTTTTACTGGATATTAAAGGGACCGATAAGAGGACGCCGGTTTCCGTGGTAATTATTCCTCCTTGGTATATATACTCTGAATTTGCAGCGAAAACACTGGTTAAAAGATTTCTACATTTTTTACGTGTGTTGATTTCGTTCTTTTTTCAATATTTGTTTTCCGACTGTTTTGCGAGATTTCGATTTTTTCTTGAATGTTTTGTTCTTTTTTTTTTTTTTTTCTTCCGCCGAGAATGCTTGTCAGTCCGTCCACCAATTATCGGTCACAGATCAGGGCCCGAAAACTTGATTTCTCTGCAGTTTCGATATTTTATTGCAGTCGTACTAATGGATATGGAAATCCTATAATTTTTCCGACCTTTATAAGCATGACGATTCATAAAATCACGTTCATCTATTCTATCACTTGTACGGACCACATGTCATACTCTCCGGTCCAAATATATACACCGTGGATCGTCGTTTACCGTATATAAGCGACGGATAATTAAGGATCATGAAAGACGTACACTGCAGGTCCACCTGTCGCCTTATTTCCATCGAGTATTTCACGTTTTACGTTCGCTTAGTAATAGCGCCCTTCTGCGTCACGATGATCGTAGCCGGGGATCGTATATTTATAGATGAGGTCATTCGGAATAATAATAACAACAATAATAATATGATAGCGATATAGCGATTTTTAATCGCCAAATTCTTGATCGAAGTTTGAAGCAACAAGGTTGTAACAACGATGAGATAAGAATCGGGGATAAATTAGGGGCTGATAGATCGTCCCGAGTAAAATCCCGGGATTTTCCGAACACTGCGAATCGCGGTTTTCGCGAGCGATTTGCCGGGTGCGGCGGGGGTTGCGAAAAATATCATAATGCGCCAGGGTGGGCGAATAGAAGTGCGGTTATCGTTTCGAGTGTATCAAGCTAGCCGGCTGCTCGGTGACCCGTATTCCTTAAGTCAGCAACAGAGGCCGACGGCCATCCGGAAAATCCGACGCCAACGCCGCTCGAGTAGTCTTACGATCTCGCAACTTATCCTTTTACCCCCTATTTTTCTCCCTACTTTTTTTTACCTTCCTTTTCTTTCTTTTTGCATTTTTTCTTCCTTCTCCTCCTTCTTCTTAGGAGACGCTTTCTGCCCCTGACAGCCATGCTCATGCCCGATTAAACCACCGATATACGAAACCCCGTCGCTTGCGAGCAACGAAACATTTTTTTCTTGTCCCCCCCCCCCCCCCCCCCTCCGAAATTCCCTCGGTCAGAATTCGTAACGACAGTCCGTATGTCCCTCGGCTATTTTCTACACGCTGCGAGAAATCTCTTTCTGCAGCTTAAGTACACTTTGTCGAATAAATCGCGTGCTGTTGGGGCGAGAAATTGTGTAGGTATTTAGTTAATGTAATTGTTTTTATGTTGCTAATGTGCGTTTGGATTCACCAAATTTCAAATTAATTTCTTACTTTTCAAGGTACCTTTTATTTTTCTCGTCATCATTTCTAGCTTTTAATTATACGGTTATGATTTTGCAACGCAATGCGATATGTAGAAATCCGCGAGCTAATGAGAAGATTGGCAATTAAATCGGGTATCAATGGCAAACGATCGGTATTTCTGCACACTGCAGACACAGCAGTGCTGCGGGATATACATACATATATCGTTGTTATTCCAACGACCGCAATTATGCAATCCTTCGGCTAGAATTCACTTATTGGTTATACGCAGAACTGCGTAACGTTGTGTTACGATCATCGGAGAGATGAAAGGTGCAATTAAAACCGACCTGCAAAAATTTCAATGTTAATTAATAACTTGCCGTTTCCGACGTGAACGCCGATGCATTATTATATGCGTATATATGTATACATGAATCGGAAAATAATTATACAGAAAATTGTTCCGTCGCTGTAAGAGTTTCATCAATATTTTACGTTTCGCACGGTGAAATCGCATACGTGTTGTAAATTATTTCTCCAGATTTTAGCAGGTGCAAAAAATATGTGCGGAGACAATGAAAATCAAAAACACAAAGATTCTGTTGATTGGATTTTTTCATTGACAGTCTTTTTTGTGATATTTTTACATTGTTTTTATGATACCGATTGCATATATATATTTTTTCTTCTCTTAGTGAGAAGGGATTTGAAATACTTGAACACGTTCGAGTATACATTTAACGTGACTGAATTATACAAGTAGACGTTACAGCAAAGCTCTATATCGAATTTTTTAACCAAAATATCATTATTTGCAAAATTCAAAATTTTGCAGTAACGATAATCGCGTTGACGCAGACAGACGCGTCATTCGTTCCGCGTCCTCGGGTAACGGATTAGCAATATATATCTACTTTCGGGGTCTTGGAGGAAAAGAGTGATTGAGCATTGTGTAAGAATCCGAGAGAATCATTGAGATCGGTAGCAGCTGTCATTTTTTACCGTTCGATTCGTGTGCGGAATATTGAAAGATATTCCTGCTTCGCGAATCTAACGCGGTTTGGCAGAATTCGCGGTATGAAAAGCCGGAGTTTCGCATCACTGAAATACACCTTCGCGGTCTATCCTTTGAGTTTATTATTTGCATTATGTATATATAGGTAATCCATATTAGGTTCATACATTTTTCATTCAACAGCGGTTGTTGTACATGCGAGTAATTTTCTTCTTGCAAACTTTCTTGCTGACTTTAATATTTTCACCGGATCGGGTTCGGCTGCCATCGCTTACAAGTTTCTCATGTGAGTTGCTTTCCCTTTTCTTGTTTCTTCATTTATTTATTATTTTTTTGTCTCCTTTTTCCTCCTCTTTTGCTTCGTAACTCACAGCTCGATCATTCGTTACCCAATTTCTCCGACAATCAGTCTTTTCCACTTTTTCTCCCTCTCGCGTTTTCCCATTCACTCCTCTATTCCTCTCGCTCTTGCCGAACTGTACTTTTTTTCTCGACCGCCCCCGGTTTTTGTCCGATTGAAAATATTTACTTGTCGGTTCAAGCGACAGGTGACAGAAGGTAATAAATTAGGCGCTCTAAAATCGTTCCTCCCTGATGCCACGGCGAGCTCTGACATTCGCATATATTCGTTACCTACACGGGGAGCGAACGAGAGGGAGACAGGAAAAGGGTGAGCGAGTGCCGGAGATTATCGTTTGCAAAAAAAGAGGACAAGGAACGACCAAAAATTGAGTAAATACATGAAATTGAATCGAGCTTGCTGCACAAGACATGAAACCTGAATTAGAATTAACTAATCGATAGGTGAGGAAAAAAATATGCAAATTTGCGAATTCACGAAAACTGACTTCTGATCGTGCTTAGAACAGAATGATTTTAATATGTAATATACACAACGCATAATACTAACGATTTGGAATTCGTGACCAAGTTTCCAACGAATTTCCTTCATTCATGTAAGACTAACTGCAGCGACAAAAAAAAATATATATATATATACTCGCTTTGGCAAATATTTATTGTTATATCGTGGCAATAAAATTCCGTTCAGCTTAACCTGCTGCACAGTCATCGGAGTAAAGTTGCAACTTCAGCCTCGCGATTCCGGCGATCGGATATTCGGTTAATCAAAAGCTTAAGCGATGTTGAGTGGGTTATATATGCTAAACGTGTCATCGATGACAACGGCCGGTTATTCTGAACGCGGGTATTCCACGTCAATGCACGAGCGAAATTTCAGGAATGGCTTAAAACCGCGGTTCTGCTTTCCAAACAATTTGAAACAACAGGGTTAATCGTCGAACCTGCGTACGTGCAAAAAATATTCCCCGCAGAATTTTTGCTCAGATTTTCACGAACTGACTGTACAATCCCGGGCTTAATTATGTGAACTTAATTCGGTTATAGATGAATATGGATGAACAATTATTGGAAGTTTCCTGAAATATTTCAAAGGTTTCTACTTTTGTTTCATTCATTTATCTACTTATTTGTTCACTTTTTGCTGGACTGCTTTCGCGATTGATCCTCTGATCTACGCGAAAGTGAAATTTCGCTCGACTTTACTCTTCACCATCGATCCTTATTTTAGACCAGATTTTTAGGGGTGAGATCTAGCTCGTCACTGTCAGTCTCCCTATGCGACCCGAAACAATGATTATGTTCGCAAAGAACAATAACAACAATAAAAATACCAATAAGATTATTTTTAAACATCACTAAATCACGGTGCCCGATGTTGGCAGACATGCGTCGAGTTTTTGACTCTTTTGACTCAATTTTTCTTCATCAAAAAAGAAATTTTCGAAAGCTAAAAGATCGCGACGCGCTCAAAGCCTTCGCTACTCGCGGTTTGTGTACCGCGATTATCCATCCGTGCGAATCTGATTCAAAATTTATATCTGCGGGTCCCAGTCGATCCAGTGTATCGAGCGATTAGGCGAGCAGATCCTCGCACAATTTACTCCCCGTTCGGTTACCATGGAGATTCGATGTCCGGATCGTAATATTTGGTCCTCCGATGTTTCTCTCCAGCTATCTCATAATGGTCGGCAATACTATTACTATCATGGTCATTGCTATCGCTGCGTGTTAGTTTTAATAGCATCACTCGAATTTATACGTAGATAAAAAAATAATATTTCTCATCGTCTTCGAAGTTGGCAAACAAATATTTCCGTAGCTCTTAGTGTGTCATTTTTGCAAAGTGAATTGGAAAGGTTCGAATGTCCTGCAGCGGTTTGCTCGTAGAATTAAGTCGCTCGTACCCATGTAACATCGTCCAGTAGGAAAGAGGAAGAGGATCTTGCCACTCGGATACATATTAATTCGGAGGTTGAGAGAGTAGCTCTCGTTTCCTCCTTTCTTTCTCGACTTTCCCAAGTCGGTCGGAGAAAGAATAAGGTAAGAAAAATAAAGAAAAACGAGGGAGAAATAAATAAGCAGATAGAACGGTGACTGGATTTATTACCCTCTCAAGCGAAGCGATACACCCAGGAACGAGAGAAGAAATAAAAGACGGAATTAAAAGCGAAAAATATCTTCGTGTCGTTGTTGCGTGTAAAACTCAATGTTTTCTTTTTGCTATTTTCTGCTTGCTAAATCCGCGTTCTTTCAAATATTATATATAATATATATAAATATTATTTTTTTTGAGTCTCGTGTGACAAAATGTTAGTTTTTGATGTTTTAAGAGCCCACTCCAAAGCAGAGTTCAAAAAAAAAAAAATTCAAGAGGTCGCTTCACATTTTTTAAAACGTCAGAAATCGTCAAGAATCGATTATTTTTTTTTTTTTAATTTTTTTCTCGTTACGGTATAATTTTATAGACAAAAAAAAAATAAGTTTCCGAAAGTTTCAGTTCAAAATTTGAATTTTTAAAGGTCGCTCATAATTTATTTTCAATTTTTTGGTGCATTTCTTTAGATCTTTTCGAGCGACCTTTTAATATTCATATTAAAATTTCATAAATTTTTTTTCTTTAATTTAGTAAGAAAGAATTGATAACAATACACCACGACATGAATTAAAAATCAAACAAAATACTGAAAATATAGTTTTTTTCCATTTAATTTTTTGACGATTTTTGACATTTAAAAAAATTTGGAGTGACCTCTTAAAATTTTTTTTTTCAGCTGTCCTTTGGAGTCGGCTCTTAAAACATCAAAAACTAAAATTTTGTCACACAAGACTCAAAAAAAAAAGTCCGTTTTTTTGCGCCACCCTAAATATATATATATAATATATACGTTTTGCAAAACGATCGTCGTAAGCTTTGACGCGACACTGTGTCAGTTTGTTAACGCCGTTGAGACTTTGGCGCATATACCTAACGGGAAAGTGGAAGTTGCGGAACTAATCGGGTAAGTCTTTAGTAACACCTAACACCCAAACTTGGTACTCGACGTCAGTCGTCGTCGAACGGCAGAGCTCTGATGGAATTTCAAATTTTCACTGTGCGCCTGCCAACTACCACCACCTTGAATACATCTACACGTCGACGGAGAGTGATCGACGAGTGAAACATAATCTCACAGCTGTTTTCGCCTTCAGCTTCTCGTTCGAAACTCCGGTGCAATAAGCTTTTCTTTAAATAATTTCATCGACTTTATAACTCACGTGTCGATCAGCCTCGACGCGTAGAGATGCAGCCGAGTTAGCTTAACGTGTCTGACTTGTTGCTGACTTGAAAACTTTTGAGACAAAATCATTACCAGATTCAGACTTGAAATGGGAAAACGAAGTTAAATGATTACTAAGTCAGATTTTATATGAAAAATACTTTCTTGATTTTTTTAATAATTATCAATGATAAACCCTAGACAGAAAAAAATTCTAGGCAGGTCTTCGTGAGTTTAGAATATTTATAACTTATTTTACATCGTATGATTTTCGATTGCCATAATATTATTTTTTGTCTAGTATTTACGGATGCGGAGAGCTCATATTCCAATCTTGAACCAACGTTTCAGCAAACTACTTAAATCAAATATTCGTTAACTTATATTTTGTTGATTTCTGGTGGCTATTCAATTTTTTTCTACATTGAGAAAACATATTTTTTTAATATGATTCAACTCGATTAATATTTTCGTACATCTCATTGGACAGGTTTGTTCAGACTACGTGCCTAAAATACATCCTAAATATTGTGTGTTACCAAAAATTTAGAAATAACATGAAGGCGTAGTTAAATTGATGGTGCAAACTGCTCGAATTTCCAAAATGCATAAAACAATCAACGCTGTTAATAATGAGGAACATTTAATGAAGATTTTGATTGAATTGTTATCGCCGGGCGCAAAGGATCGGTCCCGGGAGTTTGGTGTGGTGGTAGAAATTGCACGAGAGCGAGAGAGAGAGAGAGAGAGAGAGAGAGAGAGAGAGAGAGAGAGGGTTTAATTAAACTGACCAAAATTAATTACGCCCTTGAAACGAGGTTACACCGTATGATGATAAATGAGTGGACCAGAGGAGGACGTTGGGCTTGGACGTGGGCATCGGGATGCTGTCGGTGGCTCGTCACCCTCGCGGATAATTTTGTTTATCAACAATTAACGGGCACTTTTCACGGATGGCGATGGTGCAAGGGAATGTAGTTTATTTATTTTCTTTCTTTCTTTTTTTTTCTTGTTCGTTTCCCGTAAAACCAACCGATCGTTGATAATTTATATACCCACCCTGGTTTTCACTCGCAGCGCTCCAGAGCTTTCACAAGCAGCTGACCGTTGGCCGGTGGTTAATGAGATATTAATCTCGCGAAATATAACCTGACCTCGAAACTCTGCTGCTGCTGGTGCTGCTAGCGCTGCAGAGAAGAAGGGAAAAGCAGTAGGGACATAAATAATAATTCTCTATCCTCCCCTCCGAAAGCCGCATTCACGTATCGACAAAAAGCACAATAAAAATAATTAAAACCCGCAGACGGCTGTGGACCGGATGCCGGGACGTTATTGGAACTCGAGAAAAGTCCGATTGGTTCGCGGGTCAGTTTTCTCCCCCTCTTTATTGCGCCCCACTCCCCGCAGCACTTACTGTCTACTTCCTAACGAGAACCACCCCCTCATGTTTTTCTCCCTCCGCTCCGTTATAACAGGACCAGGTATACAAACGCACACAGACGAGCCTTTTTCGTCGGTTAATCAGAATAGCGGGAGAAAGTTATTCCATTTGTTACACGCTGCTGGATTGAAACTGCCGCGAGAAACTTGGTTCTGTTACTCGGATAAGGTGATGTCTGGTATCGTGGAATTCCCTTTTCGGTACTAAAATTTTTACACCCTTTCGCGCGTAGAAAGTAACCAGTATTTTCTCTGAAATGGTGAATAGTGTGATGAATATCAATAAGGTTAACAGAATGGATTCCAGCACTGATTAATATTAGCTTTGGTATAAATATTGCATTACTCTCTAATTAAACATACGTTACATGGAAAATAACGAGTGTAAACTAATCCGACTAATCTGTTCAACGATACCAATGACGCAAAATTTTAGAAACAATGATATACAACCGTAACGAGTCCAATTAGGTTATTCTGCTTCAGGATCATATGATGCTGATTCCTGGTTTTACCGCGAGCAATAGTAATTCTCTGAAAGGTTTTTTTCATCAGTGCAAGAAGAGAAAAAAAGTAAGCAAACAAGAGTTGCAGACGTCGTTTATTTTTGCACCCTGTTCACGCAGTATTTTGCGAAGTTGCAGCGAAGGGCTGCTCCTGCAGTTGCAGGTGAGTAAAAAAAAAAAAAAAGGAAACAGAAGCAGAAGCAGCAGCAGCAGCAGCATCGAGGGGCGAGTTTTGCGTCAAGTTTGCACCGGGGGTGAAAACCGAGAGGCGAGAATTGCGGGGGGTTGAAACTCGTGCAGGCGAACTTTAACGCGAAAGGATTTTAATGGTGTACGGATATTGGGGCGGGCTGCAACGGGATGAAGCAGAATTGAAATAATTGAAGGATGGTAACTGAACGAAAGGTGAAGGAGAGAAAAAGAGATAGCAATTCTAGCGTGCAGACAATTTATTCAAAGAGAAGAGAAGAGGTGAATAACTCTTTCTGGTTTCCCTGAAGATCGGGGGAAAACTATCTTCGGAAAATGATAATCTGAGACGAAGCTGAGGGGAAGGAAAAAGAAAGATAAGAGGGTGGAAAAGCACGTTGAATTTCACGCGTTTTTATGCAACAGCTCATAGAAATTCTGCATATAATAGCCGAATTTGCACTTCCGCCAGCCGATCGGCAGCTTCAGAGCCGTTCTTCTTCTACTTTTTGGTCTCATCTTTCGCTTCGTCGCCGAGAATGAGGGAGTAAAATTAAATGGAAATTTTAACGAGCTGCCTGCACAGGGTGCAGTCTCGATTGGCGCGGGGGTAGAAAAAAAGTACGCCTAATTCGTGCCTAATCTAGCGCCCCTCGGCTGTTCAAACACGCAAAAAGCTCTGCGAGAGAAAAACGGAGGGGGTTACGGTGTGAGGGAGGTCGAACCCCGAGTAGAGATATAGCGTGAAGAACGAGCATGATCAGGAATCCGAGGACGGGGATTCGGAGCTCAGAGATATACGTTCATCGAATAGACAACGACAACGACGACGACGTCGACGACGACAAAGTAAAGACTAAACTTTTATGGAACGGCATGTGGATTCGCCCCGGAAGTTTACGAGGTGTAAGCAAAGAGTCTGAGGAGCTGCAGGAGTCGGGAGAGCGATGCTGTCACTTCGTCACGATCCCTTTTTCCGTGTCTTGGATATACGGACGACCTGATATACTTTATTCCTAACAACCCCCCTGAAGTCGAGCGAACGAACTGGGGTGCATCCATATCGCAGGATCAATTTCTGGCAAAAATGTTTAGTATCGGTTAACATTCAAGGTGCATCGTGAAATTTGTGTTAATTTAGTTGCCATATAACGCGGTTAATAATGTTTAAATAAGAATTTTTGTCACTCGTTATTTTTCGATTTCAATTTATGGTAGTCGAAAGTCTGCTCGAGTATGAATAAAATGTCTGTTGTAAAATTATCTCAGATCAAGTTTACTTGTTTTATGAAAAAGGCAAGTAAAACTACATGAATTTTAAATTTAGAGTCTCTGTATATATACGTAATTATGAATGAATTAAATCTAATCGCCTCTCGTCTGATATTCAATCGCAATTTGAGCGACTCTGTCTGTCGACAAATATCAAGAAGCGATTCCCCCGGGGCAATAGATTCTGTCTACCGTTTCTTGCGGTGTTTGACGCACCCTAAAAGTTTCTCCCTACTTGCGTTATTTCTCCGTTTCCGGGCTGCCGGAAAAACTGCGTTGAAAAATTGAGTCGTGAAATTTGATTTTCCGGAGAGGTGGAAATTCTGCAACCGCTTTCGATGATCTTCGCCTTAACGGAAACTTCTTCCACTAGGGCGCATGTTTTACCCTTAAGGTTTGTGACAGGGGCGGCAGGTCGGTGTTCCATCACCCTTTCCGTGGCATCGAGTCGTCCAGCCAAGCGTACGAACAGAAATTTTCACAAGATTAAGTTTGTCCCGCAACGCGGGTAAATCGTGAGCTTGACGACAACAAGTAGACGAAGAAACGAGCTCGAACAATTTCCGTAGAAAATTTCTGGACGAGTGAACAACCGCCGCAAAGTTGGACAGAAATTTCAGTCAATTTCACATATTTTCAAGTCAGTTGGTTACGAATGTGTGCAGGTAGATTTTGGCCGCGATAATAGGTGGAAAAAAAAAGAAAAAAAACTTTCTTCGTGCAACGAAATTTACCTACGGTAGGAAAAATATGCCGGAGGTTTTCATCCGCGAGGAAAAAGGCTGAAAACATGATTTTGAACTCACGTTGATGCCGCATTCAAACTGAAGAGACTCTTTCCTCGTTTCCGTGATACAACTTCCGGAGTTTGGCGGAATCGCGTACCTCCAGGCTTTGCTGGGAAGGCGTGTAATTCCAGTCGGCAAGAGTGGTCGAAATATCGAAGTCGGAGCATCTCTGGCAATTTGCGTAAGTACCGGCTGCTGCCTCGGACTCGGTTTCATCGCCTACCCGGCCTTCTCTAGCCATTAAAACACAAAAGTTGTTACTTTGCGCGGGGATAGCGAGCCGGGGTCGCGTGCGATATTTTCCTCGGTTCTTTGTTTTTTACATTTTGTTTTTTCTTATCGTCTTTTTTTTTTTTTTTTTTTTTTTGCTGTTGTTTCGTACCCTTTTTTCCTTCTTCCATATCTTTTCCACCCTGTTTTTTTCCCGTAAAAATACGCCGCCGTCTCGCTAAAAGGATTGACTCTTACGTATTACGACTCGTGCACATTTCGCGTTAACCAGTGACGAGGAATAGACCGGAAATTCTTTCTCCGCTTCTCAAGCCTTTCACATGTAAACATATTCTTATTATCGCTACGCCGGTCTTTCGTCATCTTAAGGAAGTTAGGAGAGGGCATCTGTGGTCCACAGTTCTGAGGGACACAGCAGCAATGACACGTGATGCTTTGGCTCACGCTTCGATTCCACGCGTTAATAAACTATCAAGAAGATTTTGGACGACCGGAAATATGGGGGGAAAATTTATTTACTGCGTACCGAATTATTGAATTATCATCTCGATAATAACTATCAAAAAAATTTGTATATTTTGAGTGATTCTATTGAAAAATTGTTTACTTTTTCCTTAAATGAATTTCTTCACCTCACGAATAAAATTCATTAAATTTATCGACTCTGATGGAATAATAAGATTTCTATAATATAATAAAACTAATGGAGCTGCTTTTGAATAAAACTGGACGAACTGTGTATATTTCTGGTTAGAAAAATAATCTAATAACATATTTTCTCTGACGTTGTTAACAACAAAATGATTGCAATTGAGATTCGCCGTTAGAAATTTTTTTTCTGGATCAAAAAGATATTTCTAAATTGATTTAACTCGATTACCTTCTGCAGTTGTACTTTTACGCCTTTCTACGTAATGTTTGTTTACTTGAAGACATTTTTACTCGAATAAATATTCCATGCATTTTTCATTCCTAATACTAATCGAACGCGTGCGCAAATCTCACTCATAATTACACGATAAATAAAATGGTTAAAATAAGCTGATTGACATTTTAATCCAAAATTAAATTCACGTAATCAATGAAAAGCCAAATATTCAAGTGTGGCGTGTCTCGTCGAGAAGAATGGTTCGTTTGTGAGACTCGGATTGCCGGTAACGCGTGCAGC
This sequence comes from Diprion similis, assembly GCF_021155765.1. Lineage (NCBI taxonomy): Eukaryota > Metazoa > Arthropoda > Insecta > Hymenoptera > Diprionidae > Diprion > Diprion similis. The sequence continues at coordinate 12,716,741 of NC_060116.1, read as the reverse complement.
GCGATTGAAATTTTGGCAAGAGACCAGCGGACTTGTTCACACCTGTGGTCAAGTGAATGGACACAAATGCTGTCCACATTTCCCCCTTAAATTCATCCTAACACTCGCTCAAAATCCCGTGAAATAGAATCTGAAATTAATGCCTCGCAGTGAGTTTGAGTGAAATTATTCCGAGCATCCGACCGTCTTCGCGAAGATTCGTGTTTCTTAAATCCATACAGCGTTTCACATCCGTCGGAAGGCTTCTTGCCGATGATGGGACGGGGGTTGAATTTTCGAAAAAAGGGAAGCAAAAACAATACTAGAAATTACACGGTTGTCGAGTGCAGGCCGACGAAGCCCGTCGAGTCTAAGGGGTTCTCTGACGACGTGGTCGTTGAAATAAGAAGCTGAGAAGAAGAAGAAGAAGAAGAAGAAGTAGAAGAAAGAGAAGTTCGGGGGTGAGTTTTCATTCGTCGCCTAATGGGGTAGGAAATCGGTCGTAGAATCCGATCCCGGCGGTCTTCACGGTCGGAAATCCTCGGATTTCTTCGATGACTTCCGCGACTCGGATAGATTGAATCGAACGGGGGCGTCCACCCACCTCCTGTTATCAATCAAATCCACGTGACCCGAAGCGAATCTGGCGAAAAGCTCGCCTCCTTTGTCCCTGGTCCTGCGCTTTTTGCCCTTTCCCGCTGTTCGATCGCCTCTCTCTCCCCCCTCGCACCCTAAAACATCCCGCGTGGTGCGTGCTTCCGGGTTAAAGCCATGCACACGCTCCTCCGGAGCACCAAGAACAAAATCGGTTTTACGCAGATGCATGTTTATCGCCGCATTAGCTCCATGGAGGAGGAAACGCGAACGGCATAAACCTCCTCGTAGATCTCGTGGTTTACGGGGACTGTAAACCGCCGCCGCAGCTCTCGATCTCATCGAGTTCAGGACTCAGCGCAAGGACAAATAGTCCGTGCCGTTAAATTTGCTAATCCTTTCCAGTTTCCTCATCCCTTGTTCTTAATAATTCTCGAAAAAATTGATATATCCTGATTGGATTGTTGACGAAAATTTCACGAGCCCAGGAATTCGCGTCTCGGTGTGATTTTCCCGAAGGATCGAAGCCTCTTACGGCGGGTGCAGAGACTGAGAGAATGGGGCACGTGTGGTGTAGATCTACAATTCTTTCGGTACAGCACCCTCGAGTACGAGGCCGGGCGTGTGTAGTGACGGGATGAGAAATGTCTCGGCGTTAAGGAGTTCCTGCGGTACAAACTCGCGGTGACAGGATCTCGGATCTTGGAAAATGTCCAGGCTCTCTGCCTGCACGGCGGTCTCAGCGAACCGACTGGCTCGGGAATTTCCCTTCGGAGATACGGATAAGGATTCGAGGGCTTTGTTAGACGTAACTATTTTCAGGGATCCACGTCGCGGCGCGGATCACGCGATTCGATTTCAGCCTCGACGAGGAGCTAAAGCTCCTCTGAATCGTAAACCCGCTATTTTTCCTTAATTTTTTCTTATTGGCCCCTGTTTGTTTCGCGACTTATTCTTCAGCTTCTTTTTCTTCTTCTTTTTTGCTTCTTCTTCTTCGTCTTCTTCTTCTTTGTCTTCCTAATTCAACGCCAAACGCTCCGCGCTCCGCACGGGTGAAAACGGACAAATTTCCCCTCGTCAAAACTAACGTGTCTTATTCTTCCTCCTGTCCTGCCCGTCATATTTTCCCTTTTCTCAACGCCTTTCTTTCGCCCGAAACAAACCGTGCAAAATTTCTTTCGACGCCTGTTTCTCAAATTGCCAAAATAACGCGAGACACACACGCGATTTACCGACGTTTTTACACAGCGCATTCTTGCCCTTCTTTCACAGTATTTCTCGCCTCGTGGATTCCGCAAGTGCATGAATTCGCATTTTCATTAATTTTCCCCAGCCCCACGCGATTTGTTTGTCACATTAACGCCGTCTCGAGTTAGTCACTGAGTGAAAGAGAGAAAGAAAGCGCAAGCTTGACTACAGACGCGGCGGAAATAAGGGAATTGTAATGATCTCGGAAAACTTTGTTTCAAGTATAATTGCGAATATTATTACGGAGGGTAAAACCAGTCCCTCAGAAAACTCGCCAAGTCGGTAGAAAGAGAACGAAGTTCCCAAGTAACGAGACGTCAACTCACAGATTATTTAACAAAATCTACATGAAAAGTCACCCGTATGAAAAGCGAATGGTTCTTGTCTCGACCACCGTCTGCACATCATAATAACGCGAGACTTAAAATGTTTTAAAAATTCTCATCACTGAGTTTTCCCGGGAAAGACAATCTGGAAAATCCACTATAATTAATAATATTATTACGAGTTGAAACAGACACCCATTGAGGAACGGCATATATCTACAGGGTGCATTACTCCGTTCCAACGACGAAACGATTAGTCAGGGCAGTGAAAATGGCGAGAAGTGTTCACCACGGTTGTCCTCCCTGCAGCAGGCCTGCGAATGATTTACACGCGGAGTCTGTACGGCCTATCAAAACCTCCCGTATATATAATTCATTTTGTCGAAGCGTAAGGGGGTTGAAAACGGCCCGGTATATTCAATATACCGGCGACGTTAGCACGAGTATAACGACTCGACTCGAATTGAAAGCTGTGCTTTCCTCCCTAAACGGAGGAGAGATTTTGTCGAGAGTGCGAAGCTGAGGTGCGATACCCGAGGTGAATCCTCTCGGAAAATCGGGAGATCGACGGGTGATTGAAGGGCTGAAAAAGTGTACACTGATTGCTGTACCTCGGCCAGATGGACGTGACGTTATCGGGCTGATGCACCCTCGATTTTGGGATGAATTATTTCGTGTCTGGTGCACAACGCCTGGATGACACTTGCCACCCGCTGTCGTTGACAGTGTCATCTATCTCCGCCATGTTTCGCGGCGACGCGATGCTGCTGGTTAATGATCTCTGTGTGTGTTGTTACATGTGTGTGTCTATGCCTAAAGGAACTACCGTGCATGGCTGCGTTTCTCCTAGCGAGCTCGAATGGCGATCATGTCGATTAAACAACTAACAACGAGCTAATAATAATGTATAAGCATAATTTTGGAACGAGCGAGAGACGATGAGAATTTTTCGTGAATACACATTGAACTCGCGCTTCCACCCTGCAACCCCTGATAATTAACTGAAAATCACTTTCACGCTGATATCCAACCGGAATTTATTTTCGGATTAGGGTACAGCGGATGTCGAAGGGATTAAATAACGCCGAGTCACGATCGGTATTTGATAACAGAATAGACCTTCTATTATGGATTGTTTATATACTCTCCCGATTACACGCGGCATCTTTGGCTGTTTATATTGTAACGAACTTGGCTTTACGGAATTAAATAGAAGTGACCAAAACAGGCAGAAATCAGAAGATGTGAAAAATGATTTTATTAGCATTTTATTATAATGCATCTTTTACCCATGATGAAAACTAGATCATCAGAGTGGGGGAACAAAAGGGGTGATCTAACCCTTTATATATACATACATATATACACTCAGTAATTTAGTTATTCCCGATAATTGACTGAAGAGGAACATTCTAAGTGTATAAAAGATACGCGTTCAGTACATCTTCTATATTTCGTAAATCACTTGTAGAATCATTAAATTAACCGAGCGCGCTCGATGATCGATCAGACAGCGTTCTAAATTTAGGAAAAACTGCAACATTTCAAGGGCTGGCAACCGCTGCACCTAGCGATAGCCGAACCGTGTTTCGCGTCCGAATTTGACCCAAATCGACTCGCCCGCTACCTAATGTAAGCCCCACATTGAGGCGCATATATAAACATGCATATACGGTGTTCCGCAATGTAATTGCAACATTAGGTGCACGTGGCCACTGTCGGACGGATGCCGGGTACGTGTAAAGAGTAATTAAGAAGACCGTTGGGCTCGGAACGGCGCCATCACCGCCCGAGATAGCCTAACGAGCATCAGGCGTTTCGCCTCGTTTTGTCCTCGTCTCTTTGGGTTGATTGAGAAGCGAGAAACGGACATTTTCCAGGCTCGTTTCAATCTCGATGCTTATTGATTGAGTAGCGTCCCATCCACGCTGCAGCTGATGGACGAGAAAGTAATGATATGAGCAGGTGCAGCACGGCGTTGTGAATCGTCAAGTGAAAATCTTCTTATTGAGAAAAGTCCTAACATCAAACTGCCTTAGAGATGTGCCAGAAGCCTTTGAGCACAAGGCGAACTTCTCGTAAACTGGCGACGCGGATGCCAAGGCGGTAAATAGTCGGGACCGCCACTTTGACTCAAGACTACTGTGAAACGTTTGCCGAGTTAATGCGAGCAGCATTCAACTCTCATGATTAAAGATGTTTCCCAAGCGAGACAGGAATACCAAAGTTCTATTGAAACCCATGCTTGGGCAACCGGTAGAACGCCCAATAACGCTTAAAATGATGGACTGAGCTGATAATTGACCATCATAATTTTACATAACCATTGATAATCTATGAAATACATTGAGCAGTCGATGGATGCTTTTTTTTAACGTTTTTCACTCTCACTGGTTTCTGCTGGTATAACCCTGACGTATGTCCAAGACCCTCGACCATCCGTCGCTCGTTGTGAAACACTCTGTAGCCCGAGGTGTCCAAGTACACAATTGCATCCCTTGACCCTCTGCTAACCAGGCGTATACCCCTATGCCAAATCCACCACCCATCACCCGGACCAATGAATGGATTAGACTCCGTGCTGAGGTAGATTAGCCGTTACCCTCCCTGGTCGTCTGCCCATTTGACGATCCCCATTTCACTCCCGTACAACAGCTACACCGAGTCTCGCACTGAGTACACACAAGTGTTTGCATGCAGCGTGCGGGATCACCTGAATCTCACCATTCCCCTGTCGACGTTGTTCACATGGTGTTCGATGTGCCTGTACAGTCGCGCAGGTCAGCCATCGCTTCGGTCTAGTCGACATTTTGAGTAATTGAGGAAGTTTGAGGGGTGGGTTTAGTCGAAGAGGATGGTTTCATTTACTTGGAAACCATACCGCGATTATGTTTCTCGCGTGTTATTCCTGCGCACGAAGCTGAAACGCGCGTCGAGTGGGTTGCTGGGTATTATAATTCAGCGGTATGAAACTAATCCGGAGAATTTGAAACGCGTATACCCACGAGCCTAGAGAGAGTTAGACCGGGGTCTAAACCCGTGGCTTGGCGCAGGACGAATATTCCGTTGAGTATTAATTAATCGGCCTATAAATTAGACGTCACACAATGGCGGCCGCACCGCCGCCGGAGCGGAGAGGGAAAGCGTCTGGAATTTTGGTCCCGTAAGAATATCGCTGAGCTACGAGGTATGCGTATGGGTTACGGGGCAAGGGTCACGTTCCGCTCATCCTCTCCTCGCCACCCTTCGGGTATCCATCGGGGGATCAACGATGCGGCAAGGGAAACACGCGGCCAATTCTTTCTCCCTTTTTCCGCCCTCATCGGATAGCCTAATCGACGAGGATCGATGCTCCCGTGAGTCCTTGGAGGTTGAAATTTCTCCCGAAAGCTTGCTTCCGATGTGCAAAAGCACTGATCGGGAGAAAACATGGTCGAGATACGGAAAAAACTCATGTTTCGTTCGTCCTGGCTTCGCGACAGTTCGACAAGGACAAAGCCCATCGACCTCAAAGGACCTCAGGGCTTTCACCTTGAAGTAGCTAGCTTCGGAGGAGGATCCGTTACAGTAGGGTTGATGAAGGACGCCGCCGAGCTTTGAGACCGCGAAATTTTGGCTCGATTGAATTCCCGGGGACGGTTGTAAACTGTCCAGCCTGCTTGCGTCGCGGCGCTAATGGTGTCCCCTGAAAATCCCGAGGCAATTCCCACTCGGCGTGATTTCATACCTCGTAAAATTGCATGCATGTTCTCACTAATAAGCCGCTAACCACAAATGTTTCCGTTGTGCAATTACTACAGAAGCTTCGAGTCAATCATTCAAAACGAGCTTTCCGCCGGCCTGGGAGAAAGCTGCTTCAACGTCGCTGTTGTCAGTCACTGAGGTCGGGAAATGATGGCTTGATCCGTTAGCAGAAAAAGCTGCGAGCAACGGTGTGGATGGTGGACCGCTGGAGGAGGCTGACATGGACTCCGTGGGCCATTTCCGGTTCTTGAATTATTATTGACAGCGGGTAACGTAGAGCCCTCGACCTCGATGGTACAATGCGGGGGTGGGAGGGAGGAAGGGATGGAGGTGGGCAGAGCAACGTCGACGCGATTGCCTAGGTTGGTAGTGGGCCCGTAGCCGAGAGTAACCGCTCACGTCTGTTTCACTTATCGGTTTTTCATTTGACCATACGAAATAAATTTCGACCAACCGCCGCAGACGTTTTACGCTAAACGATTCTGAAGGTACTTAGCGTCCCACCGCCCCCCGAAACCGCCCGCCTTATTCATAATTGAAAGTTTTTCCTTTTCCCTTTTTTTCCCATTCTTCGTCACACTCGCGACTCTCTCCTTCTTCTCCTTTCTCAACTCACCTCACGCCTCGAATATTCATTATTAATTTGCACACCATTTGACGGGGCAAAGTGGTTAGAATTCTTTCTTATTTCATCCTCTTCTTATTCTTCTTTCAAATCCATTATACACCGAATAATTGACGAATTTTCCACAAAGTCTAGGCTTCAACAATAACGCTTTCAATCAGACGATGAATTTCTACGTTCCTCCAACGTGTAGAAGCATAATAATCCCGTATAACCTAAATAAATTATCAAACAAGGAAAACGTCCAAGTTTTCACCCTCTGAAATAATTTTAGTGAGTAAAAAAAAGAATAATACATATCTTCTCCGCGTGAAATCCAAACAAGTCAGACGAATAGTCGTTCTTCCGGTTGAAACGATACCGCAAACACGTCGTCACTTTATTGGAGACAGTCGACGTCCCTTATTTCACGTTTTCGGAAGGGTGCGCTGGGCTGGGCCGTCGCCGATTGTCGAGCGGAGATCGCCTCGTAGAGGGATGAAATATTTAGACATCAAGGGCAGATAAGCAAGCCCTGCGTCACCCGGTCCCACTCGCTGCTTCCACTGTCCCGGTGTTATTGCCTGGAAGTTTGATAACGTTAACCGGTGGAAAGGGGGTCGGGGGGAGGGGCGAAGGGTGGAGAAACGCGTCCCGTCCCATCCCAAACCAACCGAACACCACCAGACGCGCTCATCTCGCCGCGAAGTCATTGTCTCGTCATTAACGCGTCGTTTTTGCAAAATTAGGCTCCGTTTTTGCAGCAACAACTCCGGAGGCGAAGAGGAACCCGGTACTTTACCCGATAACAAACTCCCGGAGTGTATACGTGGCTTCCGACCAGCATCACGTGGCCATCACTGAGAAACCGGGAGATGATAAAAAGGGTTTGAAACTTTGCGGGTGTACAGATGTGAGTCCGAATCGCTAAGGGCTGTGGCAAGTTATATTCGTTTTTCTACTTAACTTTTATCCTTCTGACTTGTGAAACGCGATTAACTTCCACCTTAGATTGGAGACGCGGTTGGCGATGAGATGCGGCGATGATAGTTCGGTGTGCTGGGGAAGTTAATTGACTCAAGGAACGGTTCGCAGGGTTTTATGATGTGTATTGGAACGGTGGTCGCGGCGGTCGTTCAAGCCGTTGAAAAACACGTGGAACAAAAATATACAGAGGACGGACGGACGGTTAGCCGGGGTCCTCCGCGAAGCAGCTGGAGACGCCCAGCTTTCTAAATCAGATTTCACATCTAATAAAACCCGCCCGTTCGATATTCAAAAATAAACATATCCAACGCTCACCTAAAACCAGTCAGTCACCGAAGAGCGGGATCTGAAAAGCTTGCAGGGAACACCGACTCGGCTCTTATACACAACGTCGTGGCGTGAATAAAATGTTTTCTTTCCAATTTTCGAACATGTCCGCCGGAATTTCCGTCCTTTCGGAAAAGCGTATCCAGCTTGCTTGTTTCGCCTCCTAAACATGGTCGAAAGAAAAAAAAAAAAAAATACTGGGTGGAATAAAAATCGGATCGCATCTCAGCGATTAGCTACGAAAAAAAAATATTTGCGATTGCAATTAGATCGACGATGAATTCGCAGGTGACAATGAAAACGATTGCACCGCATGCTTCGTACAAGGCATTTTCGGACCTGACGATACGATTAATCTGCAGGATTGTTGGCTGGTTGAGGAAAAGTCGAAGAATGAAGTCAGGGGAGGAGAAGCAGTCTTGTAGCGTTTGCCAACACCAACAATTATCCCAGCCAGGTGCTGCTGCCAGCGTTGACAGCCGTTTGGTTCCTGCTGCAGGCGCCCACGCGCCGTAACCACCGACGACAGTTTTCGGCCGGGATTCGTTTCCGTCCCTCTTAAACAAATAAATCTCGTTATACCGCGGGTTAGACGCCATAATAAACACTCCGGCCACTCCCAGTTGCGATCTAAATTGCACGCAGGGACGCTAACGAAGCTCAAGTACCGCAGCCGCGATTGTGTCACGCAATTACTATTGCGAGACGATTATCAGATCATAGAGAGAGAGAGAGAAAGAGAGCAGAGTTTTTGGCAGTGTCCGCAAGAGGCTTTCTTTTCACGGAGACGTCGCCGTCCACGTTGGTAGAGATATGTTTCTTGTCTCTCTTTCTCTCTCTCTCTCTCCCTCTCTCTCCGTCTTTTACGTCAGGTACAGCGTGTTGGTAGTCGGGGTGAATCGCGACGGAAACCGGAGTGGAAACTGCGGACATCATGCCGCAAATAACCAAATAACGTACCGACGTCGCTCGCACGTGGATACCAAAAATAATATCTTGCTTTACAGTCGGGGCCGACTGACGTCAAGTAGACGGCAGTTAAAAGATCGTGTGCAAGTGAATATAAGTATGTATGTATACTCTTATACACTTGTCTTCTCGGTCTGCGGACGCTCTGAAACGGCTTACAATGAGATGTAATTTATGCGGAATCGTTCGAGCCGTCATTCGATAACCAGCTTCTTATTCACAATCGACTTCAATGCATTCGATCTGCTTTATTGAATGCCCGAAATCAGTGCCTATCGAGCTCTTTGTAAGCACGCTGCTTTAATCAATTCATACCGAACTCCAAGCTTTTACCTTCGTTTTAAACATTTCGGAGAATGTAGAGTGTTTTTGCTTCGGTACTACAAAACTTTAGTAGATAAGAATATTGTCCTGTTTTACCCGAGAACACGCAACAAGCTAATTGTGAGTACCTCATCCAAATTCGATTGTTATCCTCGAAATTTGACGAATCCTTCTTTCTCCGAGAACCGGAACATAAAATTAACGTCATCAACCTGGTCCAAAGCCTTTTCTCGTGAATTGTTTCAACCGCTCATCCATCCATCGCCTCGTCTAGTCCAAACGCGACGTTATTGATACTGTCAAGACCTCGTCAAGGGTAAAAAACGACGGAGTTTTTTCCCTCCTTTCGATCGTTAGTGAATCCGTGAATTATTATCTTCCCTGATAATAACCCGATGCTTTAATGCACGTCGTACTCTGGGTCGGCAGGTCCTTTTTCGAGCACGTACTCTACAGTCCAATTGCACAGCCGCGCATTTTCTGGGTCGCGAAGGCTCGTTGAAACACTTTTTGGCGTCTCGAGCCTCGGCTCGTCTCGGTTCTTTCGCTGCCTCTTCGATCGAAAACTAATGATCTATCTGCTTCGGGCGAATCCGGTGTCACAGCGCAAAAGCCTTGCCGCTTCTCTGGTGCAGGGATCCCGGGTTCAGGGACGACTCCGCGTCCTCCGACATGAAAAGGTCCAATTATCAGATCCCTCGATTCCTGGATCCGGTGATGCTTGGTCAACTAATTGCAGGTCCGAGAAAAGAGACGGAGAAAGGATTACCGATATATTTACTCGGATTGCAAGACCCGTTTCTCGTTCCTCCTCCCTTCCTGTGCTTTCAAGCATATCCAGGCGGCGTGAGAATCCGGAATCAGAAGGTATTTCGAACGAAGAAGTACACGAGGACTTGGTATATTGGAATTAGAATCTCTTTGAGGAAGAATCCGGCTTCGTGACTGATCTTTACCCGATATAATTATCTGATTAGAAAATTTCCTGGAAAGCCGATAGCTTTGAAATGAAACATCATTATAGCAGCGTGATTGATCAGCGAAATATTACGGCTAAAAAAGCTCTTCGCGAGATATTTAGCGTTTGACTTGAATCCTTATCTCTAACGGTGTTCAGCAATGGAATCTGCGGTCAATTTGATAGTCGCAATCGGATTATTTTACGCTTCGTAGTTCTGCATTCCCAGCGTAAAACACGAGACTAGGCTCAGATGGTGCTGATATGTAGATCCCCTTAAAAGTCCGTATTTAAAATTGATGCCTCACTCTCTATTCGTTAGCAGGCAATTGAATATCCAAGAGAACCTGCACCCTGGACGATGGGTGACAACAGATTGAAACGGGCCGCGCACAGCGTATGGAATCACAGGGAGCACGTAAAACGTAAGAATATCCTGAATAACGAAGTTCCCAAAATATTTCCATGCACAATATTCCAATTTGCGAGAATATTCATCAGAGCAATTCTTATAACTTCAATATCACGTTGAAAAAAAACATCACCAACTTTCAAGAATCTTGGCTTAAAATTCGTTTCTCCATCGCGGTGAAAAATACGACTTCTTGTTCAAACCTCGTAAGTTGCTTCTACCGAAGGTGGTAGCAACGATAATGTGCAAAACACAGTGTACAGGCAGCAGCTTCTCGAAATGCCCAAGGGGAAAGTACCTCGTATAAACATTGAAAGTGAATGAAGAAGAAAAACGAAATTCGGGGCCAAACTTCACGCGGTTAGCGGTATCAACCAGACGACCAACTGACCTGGGATAAAAAGCGAAATCGTCTTCGGTGGCCTCTGAGCTGAACAGACGTGAGCACGTAAGCACATGTAAAGCGGCCCGGCGTCGCCGGATGAATGCATAATTCAAAAGTCTCCGCGAGCTCGGTGTAGACACAGCATTTCATTGTGAATATTGACGACGAGTGAGTCGAGTTTGTACGCACTGGGTAGGTTAGGTATACGACGGAGGCCATCACCAGGTGTGAATGAACCGACGACTCCTCTTCATTGTATCCCATCCACGCTGTCTGCTTGCTGTGCGTCATCGCGATGCACACAATCCAAGCGAGTTATTCGGGCTCGGTTGTGATCCGGACCGCACATGGACTCGGAGAAACCTCAGCTCTCGGTCAATGATCAGTAGCGTGGTTTAGCGGTCAACCAGTCTAGGCACTCTGTTTAACTTCCTACCAGCAACTCGGATCCTCGACCTTCTGTTCAACAACCGCTTTTTATCTTCGGATGGACCGAGCTTAATTGCTGACCTGAAAACCAGGCACTGGGTTGCGGGTTATTAATAAGTCGTCAAGCGGGAGCGATCAATTTTATCACTGATTACCGTGCCAAAAACACACACGCATCTCGCGGTGAGTGTGAATCGTTTAAGTGCAGAAGCAGAGTAACCTTTTTTTTATCGTTGGTAAAAGGTCTTTGAATAACATGGAAACGTAGACGTTTGTTATGCCAAGTTTTAATCGCGGTAGGAAAACCGTTAACGGGCATTTTGAGTTTTGTAGTTTCCTTGTTTTTCACATTTTTGTATCGAGAAAAAAGACCTGCTAAATTCGAAATCAAAGCTCGAACTTTAGCAGGCGCAACATCACGATATGCAAGGAACTTCGCGTGTTTTATCGAGTTGTACGAAACTGATCAATGTTGAACTTAATCGAGCTGCAAATATACAGGTCTGATATGTCAAGATTAAAGTGATGTTGAAATTTCCATGGATTGACTTCGTCCCAACCGTCAGCTTATCGATTACAGACACTTGCAGAGCCGTTCGCGATACGCTGGTTCCCACATTTTAACCGTTGCTTTTCAATCATCTCGTCCAACCGGAATTCTCAACCCGATAGCCTTATCTTCTTTTTCGATTCGTTAGTCTTTCTTCTTTTCCTTCTTTTCGTTCGCCGCGAGCTGCGAAACTTATTTATGCAACGCCATAAAATTTGCAAATCTTACCGTTACGTACATCCACTGTGTGGATTGTGTTCGATCAACGGGTTGTCACATCAGGTATCTCGAACATTATACTCGCGAATTATATTTCTTACACGAAAATACTGACGCGCTGATATTCGTCTATCAAAGCTAACGGACGGACATTTGAAACACGGTTGAATCGTGCGTAAATATACTCGTCGCTACGCGAAACGAAGCCGCGTGCCAAATAAAATTTTTGGTAACCTTTTTTGCATTTTTATTTTTTTTATTTATTTTTTTTTCTCCTTACAACGTGGCGTTTGACGCGTTGAATAATGAAGGTTAAGAACGATGAATAATACCTGCTTATTTCTCACTCGGGTAAACAGACCGACTAACCGGTTGAATTACGGCGATGTTATTTCGTTCCCCGTTTTATACACCCATACAACTTATACCAGGGAACACCAGCATGGTGCAGAATTTTAAATTCGAAGCGTATTGAATTCCTTTTCGCCTATTGATTCGCCAAATGCTCCAATTCATTCCTTTTTCCTCCGTTTTCTCCTCGGTTTTCCTCTGTCCTTCCAACGTTAGGTAGCTGGCTCTATAACATGTGTCCGCATTCCCGTTCGAATATCTTAGGCAATAAATAACTCACTCTTCGTGAAGAAAAAACACGTGTTTGCCAACGGGACGAACGCCTGGAGATGAATTAATGCGAAGGCGCGTTGAGTTATCGGAGCAAAAAAAAATCTCTTCAAATATCGTCCACGTAACTTATAATTCTGTACTAATCATTATCCCTGAAGGAGAGGAGCTAGATGAATATCGACGATCATTATTATCGTCAAATTATTCAACATACATCGCGACGCTGCGTCATTTTGTTCCATTAATTGAGCTCAAATCAAATTACACGCAAATACGTGAAATAACTTCATACTGCCATTATACTACATCGTAGGTACACTGGTATTGCATTATCCGCTCGCCATTTCGAGCTGTTTTTCTACCTCAGAGAGCTATTGATATTGATATATGAGTATCGGATTGAAATCAACAAATATTAGCCACAAAACGAAGGGATAATACCCGTAGGTACCCTCAACCCAAGGTTCATCTCTTTTCTCTTCTCACGATGGAAGTTTACCTCCTCATCAATAAACAGACAGAGATAGTTCCACTCGAAATTTGTCATTAATGGATTCGGTTTTGCGCCACCTGCGGAGCTTCTGTTTACCGATACTAAAAACAAACGGCATCACGATATCGCGTCCCGTTCTCCAAAGCCGATACCGGGCATTCCCAAAGTGGGCACTAAAGCAGAGGATATATTTCACACACACACACACACACACAAAATGTGTAATTACCTGATACTCCTTCGTGCCTTACACAGTCAGACGAGAAAGGAAAACCGCCCGCGCCTCGAGCGACGACGTGTTTCGAATGGTCGGTCAATCGTTGAGGAATCGGATACTCGACACGACTACAGGATCGAGATCTAGGCGTCGCTAGATCGCGTGCGTCTATCACGCTGTTCGCGTCGAGTCGAGTGTCAATGTTTCCGAGTCTCTGTGTCTTGTGTACGGTGCTTTGTTTTTGTTGTTTGTTATGCTGCCGAGGGTCAGGCTCGATTCGTATTCCATAAGGTGCGATGGACTGGTATGGTCCTTATGGTGCGGTGTGGTGTATGTAACTCGTCAATCTTCCGCTGATCACGAACGCAATCAGAGCTTTCGAGGAACGAAGCTCGGCTTCTGAGTGTCGGTGATTGGCTTTGTTTCGACTCGTTAACTTCTTTCGTATTGTGCAAAAGTGTATCGAAAGTGACTAACAAGTGTTGCGCGTTTCGGTTATTCAGTTTTGAAGCGAGTGAAGTTGTGAAAGAAGAAAGGTGACCAGCTCAAAAGTGTTTCTTGAATACCGCGATCGCGTTTCGGAGAAAATAAGACAAACACCGACCCAGTTCTCAGCTGCGGACTAGTAAACTATGAAGAATCGCGTGGGTCAGTCTCATTGTACGCAGACATGTGTGAGTATGTTATATACCTACTATTGTTCGTTAGACAGAGCGAGAATCATCAAGTGGGTGGATGGAACCAAGGAAGCGAAAGTGTGTTAATTTCCGTTTCTCAGGAGCGAGCGTCGCCGAGGTTGGAAATTCTCTTCAATATATTACACACTTCCTAAAATCGAAAATATGTAAATGAAGTTTGCAAAATTCTGGCAGACTGGATCGCGCGTATTGAAAATGAAAATTCCAATGTAACGCAAAGCAGTTGTTGATCGCTTGCGTGCCATTTCTTATCGTCTGTCACGTGAAGAAGGTGACAGAGAGTAACGAGATAAACGTCGAGTATTAAGAGACGGTAAACTTAAACCGTAAGAGATTACAGACGCAGTGGTATAAGGTGTGTAATTCTACTTTAAGACACCTGCCGCGCCGGAGTAGGTATATATCTCATATTCGTATCACAAGTATGCCTGCGAAAGGTTCAGGAAATAGCGAAACTTCCGAAAATCGAGTTGTGGAAAAACACTAAAGTCGGAGGTGAGAGAGTAGCTTTGAATCGATTCAGACTATCAGTCGGTGTAATTTGGAGGGTCGTATTTGCGGCGGTTTAATTCATCAAACCGTTCCCAAGGGAGAAGGGGGAGGAGGAAGATCTCTCGTCTTTCGGTTTCGGGCTCTGTTTTCAACGCAGACAAAACATCGTCGAGGAACGGAGATGCCGTTGGAAAATGAAGACGACGAGGTAGAAGAAAAAAAAAAGCACGGGATGAAAGATGCTTCTTCGCCGTGCCGCGAGCCTCGGGCTCCACTCACCGAGCCTAGGACAACTTCGGCTAAAATACCGTACAGTAGTTCGATGTTCTAATTCTGGAACCAACGCGATGTTGTCGTGCAGCTGTGGCTGCCTGCAGGATTCGGAGGGAATGCTTGACTCGAATTCTGATTAGATCGAGCGTTTTTCCAGATACGGATTTTCCTTTTTTGGTATAAGAAATATCGATATTTTTCAAACAGCTTTACATATTCTAAATTCTTGTTTGAATTCAATCGTTAACTCGAGATCAACTAGCATTTTTCAAATAATGAAAAATGACCTCTTGTAGCTAGAGTGTAAGGTTCTAACGAATTCCTCTAATTGTTGCGAATATAAATCACGTGCACGGAGTTTTATATCATTAGTCAGACGACTCGTTCAAAATTCATGCAGTCGAGGCAAATTCTTTTCTCATACAGTCGACTTTGTTATAATCGTCAATCTATTTCCGATTTCGAAACAAAGAACGTACGTATATACAGTATGCAGTATCGATAAATATCGAAGTGGTTCATGTCGCCAATAATTCGCAAAAATAATTTTCGCAAGCCGCAAAACGCGTTACATCATACCGAATAATACCGGGTAATTTTTTCCGCTCATGGCGACCGGTGGTAAAAAGTTGGAGGAAAATGAAGCCAAAACTCTACGGGGTAAAACCATCCGGGTCAAAGGTGACTCACAATGGTTTTACCGCTGTAGCCGAATGGTGTATGGCTCGCGGCTTACACGGGCAAACCCTCAGCCAGTTTTTGTCCACTTGGGACCGAACTACGGTCCGACGGCGTAGCGTGTTTGGGGCGAGGAAAAGTCCCTTTAGGTGCAGCAAAATACGCGGACGTCGTTGACTGTGTGCGATAACCCATAAGTTGCTTTTTGATACCCGAACGTGTATATACGTATAAGACAAAATTTTTTTCTCTCATTTGGCTATAAATGGCCTGAAGAATGAAAATATCTGGTGTTAACAAATTGCAAAACGCAGGAAGAGCGTAAGCGCACTCCTTTTGTTCCGCGGTTTCGCCAAAAAGGTGCGTGAAAAAAACGGAAAGTAAGCGTAAATCGCGTTTGTATGATTTGCGTCGTTAGGGCGAAGCTCGTCGAGATAACGAGCCGGTTTATTTCTCTCACAATGTGAGAGCTGCAGGCGCCTGGCGGCCGCTCAAAACTCCCGACCTTCAGAGACCCAAACCTCGAACTTAGAATCGGCATTCTCGTTCTATATAATTCCAGACTTATGCAATGTATAATTCGTACCTCATCGCCGTCTGATTCACAGGCAGCAGCGAGGCGACGAAATCAGGGCAGACGTTCTCTGATCGATTTTCACAATATTTTTAATAAGCTCTTGAAAAACTAAAATAAAAAAAAGAACTAATCGAAAAGAACTCCGCCAAAGTTCTTCTTCGTCACCTCCGATTTTTCCACGGTTAGACTGAATTTTTTATCGACCATGCAGAAAGGTTCTGCATCCTGCATAGGAGTTTTTGGTACACCGTCAAGAGCGTAGGTATGCACCTATTCGATGCAGCTTGCTTATACAACGCGGTGCAGGTGCCGTAGGTGAATTCAGACATTAATAGTGGATTTCGAAGCGCACCGAGTGCATCGGGATCTGGGATCTTTCTGTATTCCTGTACATAGCGGCAGGTGCGGAAGGCCACGTTCAGGCTTCTCCTTATCCCGCACAGATTGAGAAACCCTCGGCGATAAGTATATGTGTAGGACAAACTTCCAGGGGCAAGATTTGCCGATTAAATAGTGAGTAATAATAAGAACAATAGTAATAATAATAATGGCCTGTATCACGCAGCCTAGTTCTTTCATTTTCTATGGATTCTCGTCATTATCACTGCTGCATGATTAATTTTCGTGCTCGTGAACACTGAGATAAATTGTCTCTGCCTATAGCGAGAGAAATTTTATAAATCGATGGATACAGATGGTGTTAGTAACAAAACAACATGGAATTTTTTCGATTCCGGAATCACAATTACAGCGAAGTGCATTGTTCTCTTGAAATAAGTGTACAAGATTAGCTGCTTCAATGCATAATAACCTCCGGACACTGCGTGCCTGCATGCACCCTTATTATTCCGCGTTATGATAATGGATATAATAACACTTCGATTACGGCCTGCGATTCTCAGTATCGTTGTTAAAATGAATAAAGAGAGAAAAAAAAAAAAAAAAAGAAAAAGAAAAAGAGTAGAAAATATGAATGAAACTAATCCCCTGAATAAAATAAAATTAAAGGCAATACCAACCTACTGGATAAATAAGAATGTTCAGTTTCAAATTAATAAAAGAAGAAAAAAATTGAAAAAAAAAAAAAAACAAGATAAACAAATTGGAGTATGTATCATTCTCGCCGGTGGCGCATCAGTATTACAATCCGTGCCCTGCTCTTCCCGCCCCCGCTTCGTCCGGAATCGCATATTTAGTGGGAATCGTCGTTAATAATCCTCGTCGTCTATAAATACGCCGATATTTCGCCCCGCCGCCGGCGCATTATAGAAGATGTTGAGGAGAAGGAGTACGAGGGGCGGGAGGAGGAGGTGGAGGAGGAGGAGGAGGAGGAGGAGGAGGAGGAGGAGGAGGAGGAGGTGGGCTCCCGGAATCCGTGGATATACCGGCGGCCTCCGCGTCGAAGGCGTTCGGAGTAACGGGCGCCGCTGCGAACTGCACGAGCGCATGCGTCGCGACGCTACGGTAAAACGTGGGGAGGGAGATGGAGAGGGGAGGGTGGCGAGGGGCGGGAGGGTGGAGAAGAGAAAACCGTCAAGGGGGGAAGAGGGCGAGGGGGGAGGCGCGGGACGCGAGGTAACCGCGTTCAGTCCTAAGCCGATCGTCGTAGACAACGGGTGAACCACCCCTTCGACGACAAATCAGGTGATTGGAAAACGGGCGTGCGAATTATGAATATACATTACGTGTATTGTGAATTGTTAATTGTTTAGAGAAACAATTTACGTGGGAGATTTTTTCGATTTATCCTGTAATACTTGGTTTGCGGAAAAAATTTCAATTTGCTAATACAGTTGTATTAATAATAATAATAATAATAATAATAATAATAATAACAATAATATGAAACAATAA
The DNA here is from genome assembly GCF_021155765.1 of Diprion similis. Classification (NCBI taxonomy): domain Eukaryota; kingdom Metazoa; phylum Arthropoda; class Insecta; order Hymenoptera; family Diprionidae; genus Diprion; species Diprion similis. The sequence goes on along the minus strand of NC_060116.1, from coordinate 12,698,780 downwards.
CAGTAATAACGATAATGATAATGACGATGGTAATAATTATAACAACAACAACAACAACAGCAACAATGAATATCAATCGGTCGTTAATCAATTGAACAACGTATTTAAAACAAAATAAGTACGATAAATTGAATAAACGAATTTGTGCGTTGGTATTATTATTATACCTACTATAATACATCACAACTTTATATTGTACGCGGCATCGTGTTTACCGTATAGTTTGAGTGTTCAAAATAAAAATAAAATATAATAAAAAAGAACGAACGCGTCCGATACAGTTTACATAGCGAAAAGGAGGGCGATTGTAAATGATCATGAATGAGGGGTGATTTGAACAAGTTATATAACAATAATAATAATAATAATAAAGCAAACTAATATTGAGATAAAAATATCAACAACAACAACGACGACGACGACAACAACAACAACAATAATAATAACAATAATGATAGAAATAACGACAGTATTGACGCAAATTTTGAAAACGTGTGTGCAGAAGAATTGAATTTATCCACCGGGTGTATAATTGACGTGAGTATATATAAGAAAATACAAATATATTGAATTTGATCGACAAGAGAAAAAAGGGGGAGGGGGATAAAAATTACCGGAGAAACGGGGCAGGGGAAAAGTTTTATAGAGGGTTGAGGGAAGAGGCGTAAAAATAAAAGGCGAGAGGGAAAGAAAAAATGAAAAGATATTGATTCGAAGTGAACCACCTGTGCGAACTGTCACGCTGTCACGGCTCTCGCATCGTGTGTTGAGGGAGCAGAAACCCAGGCACAAGGCAACCGGCAGCAGTGAGTGGTACACCAGCGGTAGCAGTAGTAGCAGCAACACACCTTCGCCCTCAGAGCAGCAGTAGCAGCAACCAGCTATAGGCCAGACGCTATATCGTACACGCAATATAAAGAAGTGAGAGATTCACCTCTTCTTTGTAACGTCTGACATGATAAATTTGAAAAAAAAAAAAAAAAAAAAAAAAAAAAAAAAAAAAACGGAGGGCTGAGGAGAGTGAAAGATTTAGAAAGAATGAGAGAGAGAGACTGACAGAGAGAGAGAGAGAGAGAGAGAGAGAGAGAGAGAGAAGCCTGTTCAGTGGGGCATGATGAGTAATTAAACGTGTGTATACCTATATATGTTATTACGATTTTGAATCGCTGCCACAGTGCAAGAATCGATTGTATCTATTCGATGCTGCAAGGGGGAGTTGATGGTTGATGACCGATAAAAGTTTACTCGTTATTTTGAATAATGATAATCGTTGAGGTAAGATCGAGACGCGTGATTGATTTTAAAAGATTGTCGTTTTGTCTTTTAATTCCAGTAACACCCGTGACTTGGCTGTAGTTTGTTTGCTTTTTATTTCTCATCGTCATTCTCGGATTATTTCCATGCGTAGGAAGAAACGCGCGCTGCGGGTTATATCGTAAAGCGATCGTTTGATCCGTCGACGTGTGATGGTTAATCTCTGGAAAAAGTATCGTAATTTAATGGACAGAAAAAGGGGAGAAACTACCTGATATACTTGTTTGAAGAATCGCGTTGGCGCGCTGAAGCCTTGGAATATAATTCCTGTCCTATTAATCAAGGACGAAGCGATACGCGATACGATTGCCAATCGAACCGGCTTGAAAGATTTTTCGCTTTGTCATTCTTGTGTAGGCAGAAATAGAGGCGGAGAGAGAAAAAGTGAAAGAACCACGTTGAACACACCGGAGCCAAGTTTAATCGTAAAGGAAACAACAACGTTGCGCGCAATTTCCCAGGAGCATTAGCGTTAGGTGTGGAGGTGGTAAGAGGCGCGAGAAACGGTACGAGGGAATGGCTGATATGCACCGGAAATCCTAAGCACTAAGACGGAATCTCGGCCTCGCGACCTCCGTGAACCCGAGTAGAATTCGCCTCGCGGTTAGAGAGAAAGAGAGAAAGAGAATCGAAGAAAAATCGGAGACTTAATACATCGTTTATTCATTTTATTAAACGATAAAATCATTTTGCACGATTTTTAAAAGGAAAATTACGAAGTACCGAAAGATTTTTCGACCGCACGTTGTCGTCATTACGAACGACGTTAGGAACTTCCGTTTTGAATTAATATATCGTCCAGGTACCGATACATTACCCTGGACGATCAAAGGGCGGATGTACGGTTATAAATAAAAGCCGGTATAAACGGTCGATTGCCAAAGAGTCAAAACGAGATTAACGCACGCTCGGACAAATTTAGATAATGACATCTGCCCCGGTACCATTTCAGAAATTCTATGCGCAATGATTTGATGTAACGAAGCAGAGTTATTTCGTGATAGCTAATGCTCGTTTCCGCGTGCCGTCTATAGCCACGTGACGAGGAACTGAAGCACAGACTTATCGATCGATGATCAATATTTCATTCGCGTTGTTCTAGTAAAACGAATCTAGTTTCACGTTGTGGCAATTTTTCTCGCCAGAGAGAATCGACGCCGATTTTTAAACCGGACAAGGCGATCCTATTCTGACCAACGCCTTATAAGTTTAGCTCAGCGTAAACACGTCGCTTGGGATCCATACCTAATCTTAATGTAAAATTAGCTTATCCCGGGTGATCGCAGTCGTTGACCTTTTCAGGCCGGAATCCAGTCTTTAGGGTGACCCGAGTTCGTGCGCTGCTGATCCTAACTTCGTGCAAATTTAAAGAAAATATTATACCGAGGCGATTTTTTTACTCTGTAATTATTTCATCGAGAAGAAACACCCTCGTATTTCATTCTGGATTAACGAAATGAGTCAGGCAGCATAGATTTTAATCCGTTGATAAAAAGCCACTGTTTTTTAGCCAAATAACTCGTTCGTTTTTATTGTTGTAAGATTTTTCAACTTTATCAAATTGAGAGTAAAATGAGAGAAAAATAAAAATAAAAAATAGGATATACATCGGCGAGTCAAATTTTCTCTTCGAGGGGAAATGCTCCGTTTTACAGAACTCGCTTCTCCGACGATAGATCAAAATATGATATCATTCGATTAAAAAATATTGATTATGATTTAATAATCTCCAAACGCGGATGATCAATAAAAATATATCTAAATCCTTATCATTCATGCAAGATATGCATGTTTCGGTATAATTATGTAAAATCGTCGGATCGTGACCACCTCTTCGTATATAATTTTACCCCAAAAGCGAAATGTTTGAGTTTGTAGTATCGCCTCAACTCTGCGCGTGATCCGTGAATTGCAGCAGAGCTTAACTTTATTGAGAAAATAAAAGCAACGATCATACATTATAAGAGTATTTCACGTGTCACATGCAACTCGCGATCAGAGAGAGAGAGAGTAAGAAGAGAGCGCTTTGATAATAATCACTGCGCGAGCTTGGCTGCAAGTGTAACCGAGAAAGGTATTGCGCAACGATAAACGCGGTGTCAAGATAATACCTATATGTATAATAATGTGGAATAATGCCAAAAAATGTGGTGTCAACGGTACTCGGTATAACGTACGTATCGCCTACATTCGATTTATTCGTTTACCCGTCCATCGTCATTTTTTGCCTGATTCTTGAGAGCTATAAATACATGGACAGGTCAAGTGGTAAGGCAGCAGCTCGGTTATATGTATATACGTATAGATTACGCCGCAGGCTTTTTTCAAAGTGTTTCACGAAAGTGCTTTAAAAGTCGTACCACCAAAGTGCATCGTCCAAGAGTGCGAAAGAGCATTGCATTGAGAGCTGCTGCGGCACAGAAGCAAAGAAGCGGCACAAGAGCGCATGCAGCGCCAGCAGCGATCAACCTTTCTCAGAAACTTAATGCGTTTCGCTGTATGATGACGGGCGGAAACTGTTGCAGTATCAACCTTTCGTTTTTCGTTTTTCATCAAACCAGTTCTCTCCCGGCGAAGGTACGACGAATGTAGGTCTCTTCGCCAAGTACACCCACCGCAATGCGGCCGTTGAAAAAACCGCAAATGGACACGAGTGTAAAACAGTGAGGAAAAGAACGAGCTCTTTGTCGTTATTTAGAACGCATCGCGCGCGATGTTCAACGACGAAGAGAACGGAATTCGTTTCCATCGAAATTTGTCCGCTGTATCGACCGTGCAAAACCGTCACTCGGTTATACGCGGAGAAAAGCTTAGCTCGTATAATTGTAAGAACGGTTCGTTAACTTTACGATCAAACGCTGCCGATGCCATTCACCCTGCAGTTTGATATCGGAGGCCGGATTCTCGTCACTGACAAGACGCATCAGATCCTGATTGTCAGATACATGCTGTAGCGTTTAATACGGCCAAGTAGTAACGCCGGTACCTACACAGCCGGAACGTCGTTGCCACGCCATCCACTCCGCTTCTTCAATGCTTCGTCTGCCTATCTCCAGATTGGATCTGCGGATCTAGCTCTGCTTCACCATCGCGAGATCGAAACCGGCTCGATTTCCTCCCTGCAACGCGACGTCTGCGTATCAGGCACTCTCTGAATATGAATCGGTTATACCTGTGAGTATAACTACTGCAGAAAATAAGGAGAGGTAAAAGAATTAAACGGTCAGAATGTAAATTGCCAAGATATCGAATCGTCAGAACTCGTCTCGATCTTTAAAAATCGTATACAGATTCTCGACTTTACCGTTTTATATTTTGACCTTTTCATATTTTATCTCTCTGTACTTCGACTTCTTATACTTCGAATCTTCTATACATGGTTTTTCTATATTTTATTTTATTTTAAAATTCGATAATTTAGTCTTTCAATCGAGCATTCCAGTTTTTCTTTACACTCACCGAAAGTGTTCATACCTCGGCACACGGTTAGAGAATAACTTTGAAAGAAAGAAATCCGTTCGTTCGCAACATTCCGTCGTTCTCTGCAGCCGGACAAAGTTAATCGTGCTATTCGATGCACATGCACATAGACGGCTCGAAGTAAACAATGCAAGTGAGAAATGAAACGGTTTATTTACTCACCGACAGACCGCACATTCGTTTTTTTATGATCAACGGAAAATCTGGTCCCGAGATCCCCGGACAGACGAGCGATCGAGGATCGCATCCAAACCGGAGAGAGATCTGACTCTACCGGGGGAAAAGCGCTTTGTTAGATCAAAGGGTAAAACGCTGCTGTTGCTAAAGCTCGAGCGGAATACGCGCGCTAATTGAACAAGATAAACGTCGCTCTTCTCCGCAACGACGTATGCCTATAGCGATTGATTCGTTATTCGGGAAATGTTTATATCATCCCGAATTCTTTAACGTCAAATTTTCAATTCTTTGATCAAAATTAATATGTTCAGAGAGAGAAACTGTAATACGTACATATAATCTGAATCGAAGATTCTAGATCGAGATGTCAACCTGCATGGCTATCTATCGAAGTATATGTAAATTATATACATGTATGCGTAATATATATATATATATATATATAATATATATATGCAAATGCATCCGACCCCGGTTGCTCCGCGTGTATCGACGAACACAAACACGTGCAGCACACGACGGTGAATTATATAGAGATGCAAAAGCTGGCGAAGTCATAGCGCGACTGAATTTATCGAAAACCCATAAAGCGGTGTTCACTGAATGCGCGCCTGATTTCATAATATGCGAGTGCATTTGTGTATGCATGTATGTATCTGTGATAAAATCCTTTAAAAAGAAATTTCATTTTTTGAATTCTTACTAAACCAATTTAATTACCTACATAGAAGTTTGGAATATTTTCGAGGTTCAAAAACAAGATATTTCCCTATTACAAACATTCGCGATGCGAAATCGAGTAGAACGAGTTGAGAATCGGACCAATGTTTCGTTGCTCGATCATGCAGAGCTTATCGCAAAAAAGAAGGCACGAACTTGGGCAGCTTCACGATAATTCAATCAGCTATATCTGGAATTTGCCGTCGTGTCACTGGGGTCAGTCTTTTTGCAGTTTCAAGCGACGAAAAATAGAAGGAAAAAAAAAAAAATATATGATCGAAACTTTCGATTCAAAATCAATTTTTTTGCTTGTAAGGAAGTTAAAATTTTTCCTTAAAAAAATACGCGGATCAGAGAGAGAATGGAATAGAAATAGAATAAACCGTTTATCATTATACTAGGGTGGAGACCCGCCAGTACAAAGAAAGCAAATTGTACAAAAAAAGAAAATTTTTAATTACTAAATAAAGCTAATTTATAGAGAAAAAAAATAGCGTAGTGGAGACATTAGGGACATTAGTGCCCTAAACAACTAATTAATGATAAAGACCATAAGCATAGTGAGCATAATGAGGAGAGTGTAGACAGTGGCGAAGGAGAGAAGACAATGAAGATAAAAATAACAATAACATTAAAAATAAAAATAAAATGGAAATAGAAATATAAATGAAATAAAATGAAAGAGAGAGGAAAAGGAAGGATGGAAAACAAGGCATAGCATATGGTAAAAAATGTGAAACCGAACGATCGCCAATCTAATCAGTGATATAATTAAGACTCGGAGGAAACGTGTTACGACGACGACGACGACGACGACGACGAAAACGATTAACGATTAACACTCCATTGAACCAGTTTCGTAGCGTAACATCAAGGCCACCGGTTATTTTTTTATACACATGATATCGAGTTATGCAGCCCACACAAATCACTCTCTAACGCATTCATATGTATGCATCACGTGACTCGTATATATGTATACATATGTATCAACGCAACGTATCAACACATCGGCGTCACGCGTATAATACGATTGTCAGCAATTGTTCAATGAATTGAAATTGTATCGAAATGATAACAGCCTTGAGGACCCAACGTCCTCGTTTTGCACGTACATACAATGCGCGAACGAAACTGTATAGAAAACAACTATATATATTATATCGATATTTATTTATCGATATAAACATTCAAACGAAACGTTCCAATTATCTCTTAATTCCTGCTCGTCGACTCACCTGTGGAATCGACTGCTGTCACTGATCTTTGATGCATCGAATCATTACCTGATAAATATCGTCGCTCATTTATCTGCCGCTGGCTTATCACGTCCGATTTTTCGATCCGCGTGAAACTCATCTTAACGATTTTAACGAAGTCTCTGCATTTTGTTAGTAGTTGAAAAAAATTTTACCGACAAAAGTTTCACCCTGATAATAATTTTTTTAATCGTGTTTTAAGCTTCGACATTCAATCAACTCCACGCACTATGTATATAGATACAAGGTGTAAGTTTTCCTATTTTCCGCAGACCGCGCATTTTTCACACGTCTTACGAGGTATTTCTTTTCCACCGTTTCTCAGAATCATCTTCGCTTAATTTAACACCGCGATCAATCAACTTGTAATTCACTCTATGATTCAGCCCAAAAAACGTACGACTCATGTAGCTATTACGAACGCAGTGAAGTTTTTTTTTTTTCTTTTTTTTTGCCGATGTTGCAAGGACCGAAAGAAATCGTAATCGCCGAAGTGGTTTTTCCTGCTTTCTGTTCTCGCGCGTAAAAAATTTGCTGAATTTTTTATCCCTTCCTTGTACCGAACAATTTTACCTCTGTACATATTTCAGGGATTTTTGTCTTCACATTTGCGTTGTTTCTAATTCTCGTCATTTTTCCGCCACAACGAACTTCTTGCACGGCGCTCGCTGGGCTCAAATCGTCGTTTACCGTGACCCAGTAGCATATTTAGATTAATCACAGGATTATAGATTGACAAAATTTTAACCGTAAGGACAGTCTAATCTTGTCATTAAACTTTCGTCAAAATTAAAAAGCTATTCGAAATCTTGTACAATATTGGAATCTGGTTATTTTACACTTGATATTATATCTACTTTGAAAAATCAATTTTCTGCTCCATTTTTATTCCTGCTGTAACATTTTTCGCGAGACTCAATTGTATTGTCACGGTGTGACTTTCTCTCGCGTTTGTAGAAAATTTGAATCGTAACAGATACCATACAGCGAATGATGTTCCGAATTCAGTTACCAGTTGGCCTCGCGTCCAGCGATTGCAGAGACTCACAATCAAAGGCCGTGTCGTTCGTATGCCGTTCGTGAAATAGGCCAAAGACGCCCTCAAGTCGTTTATTCAACCAATTTAAAGACCATTTGAAGTCTATCGCTGAACCAGCGACGTGTCGTTATTTCCTTATGGCTCATCATTGCCACTGTATTGTTGTTTTTCCTCCGATTTGTCCGAGGAGAGACGAGTGAGGAGAGAGGAGAGAGGAGAGAGAAGGATGATGGGGGCAAGAGGGAAGAGGGGAAGCGGGAAGGAACCCTCGAGAAAGTTGGGCATGTACCGTGGAACTAGAACAATTACTGGCTGACTGATGGAGCGATCTCTTCTGGTTATTCCTATGCAGAAACGTATCGCGTTACAGATCACTAAATATTGCGTGGGTATCGGTGTCTGTATATATATATATATTTATATTTATATGTATAAATTTATGTAGGCATACATATATGTATATGTGGATATTGGCAAAGGCGTAATTTTAGAATGACCGAATTGGAAAAACTTTTGTGAGTTACGAAAGCGGCGTTTAAATTTTGCAACTTGAGAAAGTATAACGACGAGAATTCGATTTCTACGTACTATTTGAATAAATTTTTCTGCTCACAATTTCTGCGCTGGACTATAAACTTATTTTTATACAAATCACATTTTTTTGTTATACATTCAATCCGTCATAATTCGATCGTTTGAAAATAACACATCGAAGAAATCGATTCGGTACAGCTGACCAGATGCTAAGAAGTTATTTATACTTCAAGGTAATTTTTAACCAAACGACTTTCGCGATTATATAATTTATAAGTATTTATTTTTCTATGAATCAAATGCATGCATTAGATCGCTTGTAAAATCGATAAACGCCTAGATCAAATTCTTATATCTACACGTTTTAAATCTGAATAATTTTTGTTCTATTTCAATCAGTTGCATTGTGACATTTTCTTTTTCTTTCTAATTACCAGACTCTCTGCGCATCTTGTAGAAAAGTTGTCACTTTTAGTCAGGGGAACTGTACGTGAGACGAAAAGAAAAATATGTCAAATATGTTAGACGGATATTTTCTGGATGGGCATGATTAAATATTTACTCGTTTAACCAAAATATCACTTACCCAGATCTAAACGTCAGTCAAAATCGATCAATTCTCAGTTCTGCGGTTCTCAGTTGTTGAAGGAAAATCAGCATGATGTTTAATCAAACGTAAACGATCGATCTATCAATTCTGTTTCATTTCTAATCGCATTAGCTTCTACAGTACTGCGTGGACAGAGAGATTCGACGTGAAAATTATAAGACCACAGCGCGGTTCTGCTACATTAATCTATGCAAGTTTCCAATAAATTGGCGCAACAGGAATTGATCTATTGCATGTTTCTCGCTCGAGATTCTCTTCCGACGCGCAATCGCGGGTGATCATCTCGCTTTCAGAATCTTCGGAAGATCCCCAGAGTAGGTACGGAGGGTAAATAAAAATATACAACCCCCCGGAGAATCTGAAGGTTGACAGCATAATTCGCGCTTGTGTTTTCTGCGAGAGTATAAACTCGTCGCAAAGTCTTGATATATCATTTTTAAGAGGTTCGTGCAGGACCAAACTTGGTAGTAAATAATATTTTGAATCTTATATCTCGTGCATATATAAAGCAGCAGTACGTTATGGGGGGTGAACGATATCTCAGAACGAGGTGGTGATAAAAACACGTCAGAAAAGAGTTTAAATTTGAAATGTTGTCACGGTAGTTGTATTCTGTCCGCGTAACAATAAATAAAAACAATTTTTACCACCGTTTCGTTCTCCTTTCTTCACCACTTGGTTTTTCGATGAAAATCTATCTACGTTTACCCCGAGTGTCGCGCAGGGTGAAGAGATCGATGGTGTTAACGAAGTGCATGAGATCAAGCCTGATCAGTCTGCACCCTTCGTCAGGCTCGTTGACACTTTTGGGTATCGGTTGATTTCTGACTACCGACCAATTACCATTTGCTCGTGGAATTTTCGGCACGTTTCCGTTAACGGAGGCTTCGCACTTCCTGACTACTCCGCAGGTCAGAGGGTCGCGTCCCGGCTGTTGACTCAGTTAATTAATCAACCCTGTTCCGTGTCGCGGAGGGGGATCGGGGGTCGAATAAAGTAGTTAACGAAACAGAAATTGAGAGGGGTGAGGTAAAGGTGACGATGATGAAAGAAAAAGAAAAAGAAAAGGAAGAAAAGAGAAGAGAAAAAATTGCGTGTACAATCCTCGGCTCCCTTGAGAAGAGCGCAGAGACGCGGCCGATATTAACTTTGAACTCAATTTGAATTTCAAATATCTCTCAAGTCGAATGAGAAAGAAGACGGAAAACGCGGGCGCCTACTTTTTTCTTGAATATGATAAAATTTACCGCGTTTGTATACATCATATACGTCACGTGGATTAGTAAAAATGTTTCAAATGAGAAACGGAGGGGAGGAAAACGCTTTTGTTGCTGGAAAATCGAGCTCGGGAATCTGAAACTCGACTGCGAGCGACCGGCAGCTCCTCATTTCGCTGTCTAATTTCAAGGATCGTTTGTTTGCAGAGTGGTTTGCCAATACTCGTATAGCTTATACCCGCTGCCAACGTCGAAGCATAAATTGACGGGCTTTCCTCTCCGCGAACCGACGCTTATAGTCAGCCGCAGACCGAACAGCCAGTTCCGCAGCGACTGACGTTGAAACCTTCTCCTGTATACCGAGTAAATAGCCGTCGAGCTCTTTCGAATTAGGTATTATAAACTGCGGATAGATTCTGTATGGAAGCCGAATTTCGTTGAAATTTTTAATAAGTTTTAAATTATTTTCATTACCGCGAAGTATTCACTAAACCTCTTTTCACCTCAATTTCAATCTTCTTTCGAAATTAACAGCATTTTAACAAGATTTTGCAATTGATGGAGCAGTTCTAACAGCTGGAAAACGATAAGATGAAAGAGGAGAGATTTTTTTTTTTTTTTTTTTTAATGAAACGAAGCAAAGGATGAAAAAAAAAACTAGACGTGAAAAATACGAGACCAATTTTCTCGCTGCGCGTTAGTTGAAGAGCAAAATTTAGAATAATTATAGATTATACCTATAAATATCTGGTCACGGATATTAGAAAAACTTATATACATATATATATATATACATACCTATACTACACGGACAAAGGAATCGAAAAGCGTCGAGGAGCTGGAAAGTTTGAATTAAATTTTTAATACGATTCGCGTCGCTAATATAAATTCTGCGGAAGCTCTACCGTTCCGTAGACCCAACCAGGCTCTTGCCTCAGGCATCGATACGCTCCAGACGTAAAAATTATTGAAATAGCTTTTGCTCAATTTCCTCTCGAGCTTCCGGCCGGAGAACGAGTAACCGGTTAGTTCGGCGATCGCGTTGCAGACACGGCACAGCAGCTCCATCCTTTCGCATTCTTGTGCGAAGGCCCAGGACGAATAAGGGAATCCGGTCTCAATATGCTTACCCGAAGTACGCAAACACGCCGAGAAACGAGCCAAAATATGAGATCAAAAGAATCTCTCGAAGCAAGTGGGTACGTTCGTTGGACTGAAAACTCGAACGTTTTTCACGTTTTCACCGTTTCACGACCTCTCTAAGTGTCTGTATTTCTGTATATAGTATATGTACATTGTACATTGTATAATAAGAGGCCTGCAAAGTCGCGCTAATGAAACGAAATTCAATATACTCTGCCTTTTCTCTCGGTCTGCCTCTCATCACCGTTTCGGCGATGTGTAATCTTCAAACTTCAGTGTTGCACCTTTGAACAGCTGTTTGCGATTTTAAAAACCGAAACGGACGAGAGTAGAAAATCGAATGCGCCTCGCCTTTGTCGGTGGGAAAAATACGTCTGCCTCTGAGTGTTTTTGGCTATATAATTAACTGCAAAGCTTTTCACGACTGACTACTCAGCAAACTCCGCATAACCAAGCCACACGTGATTTCTTGGATAATATAGGAAAGTTGCAGGACGAGGGGAATAGTGGAGGGTAACGAGAAGATATACAGAGGAACGAGAGATGCTGGGTGCCTACTTTTCGGTTGCGTAGCTTTTTCATTATCGGAATTGCCTCTGTGCGCTACTGTTACAATGGGTGGTGACACACTTTTGGCATGGATTTGAACGGCGTGAGTGGGCGGCTGGTTGAATGGCTTGGTTGCCGTTGGACTATGTCGTCGCAACTTTTGGCCGGTGCACGGCTGCAGGATCACCAGCCGACATTATACGCGTTGGCATCGCCATTGTCCGAGATAGGATGTAGGTGCATATGGCATAGCCGGAGAAGTTGAAAACAAAACTTCTGAGCACTTTTCCTCGTTTTATTTTCTGCTTTTTTGTTTTATCTTCTTTCTGTTTTCCACCCGTTTTTGCTCATCATCCATTTCGCTCGCGCGCTACCACGTCCCGGTGGAGATGTTGAAGTGGCTAATTGACGGTAAAAGTCCTCGCTAATTTCACAAACTACTAACGGAGTACACCTCAGACTCTTCTGCAAATAACTTGGCTTTATACAATATTATAGACGTAACGTACAGCTTCGTACGAGATATGAAGCTTGCGTTGCCATCCCTCCACTGCATCCATCGCGCATCCCATATTCTTGAGGATGCTACTTACGCGCAACGAAATTCGCGGGACCAATTACAGTAATTAAACGCCGGGATGATGAGGGGCCTACGGCCAAACTCGAGGAACCTTATGAAACCGTAAATCGAGAAAGTACGACACTCGGTTCACCCTCTCGCGAATCTGACCCGGGATTTCCGGATCCCGTGGGCACCTCCAAGTGAAAGGGAGACCGTCTGATTCAATAGCGTTGAATGTTTCGTTATTGTAGTCGGTTCAGTAGTGCGGAACGACGACGACTACAGTGAACCTCTCGGGTTAAGTTTTAAGCCAGAATTTCATCAAGACGCGTCGCGTCGCGTCGCCGAGTTGTCACGTCCTCCATCTTTATCGTTCGTCACCTAGCTTTTATCTACCTCGGCTTCTGCCTGCTTGTTTTCTTCTTATATTAACTCGCCAGGCAGGACTTGAGTTACGAGATCGTTCGTGTAAGAGGTGGTGTAGGTTATACTGGAGGAATGTACCTACAGAGCGAAGATGAAGGTACAACGAAGAAAGTATATATATATATATATATATATATATATATATGTATATTAGGGTGGCGCAAAAAACCGACAATTTTTTTTTTTCGAGTCTCGTGTGACAAAATGTTAGTTTTTGATGTTTTAAGAGCCCACTCCAAAGGAGAGTTCAAAAAAAATTTTTGAAGAGGTCGCTCCACATTTTTTAAAACGTCAGAAATCGTAAAAAATCGATTTTTTTTCAATTTTTTTTCTCGTTACGGTATAATTCTGTAGACAAAAAAAAAAGTTTTCGAAAGTTTCAGTTCAAAATTTGAATTTTGAAAGGTCGGTTATAATTTTTTTTCAATTTTTCGGTCCATTTCTCTAGATCTTTTCAAGCGACCTTTGAATATTCATATTAAAATTTCATACATTTTTTTTCTTCAATTTAGTAAGAAAGAATCAATAACAATACACCACGACATGAATTAAAAATCAAACAAAATACTGAAAATATAATTTTTTTAATTCAATTTTTTGACGATTTTTGACATTATAATATATATATATTCTTTTTGATGACGAGGACGACGGAGTTTCTTTCACGTTGAGATAAGCATCGATTCGCTGTATCTTGGAAGTTTGAGAATCAGATCGAGGGCCAGGGGTCGAGCCTCGAATAATTGGTTCTTTGTCCTTGCCATCGGATTTCACTGGCACGAGGCACGCCGCGAATTAGGTCCAGCTCGTGGCCATGGAAACTCGAGACTCTGAAACAAAGACCGCAAACCTCTTGCCCTCGAGGAGCTGTAAATTCACCGTCGGAAATGAACGTTTCGTACCTACGTACGTGTACCTTAACGTAGACACTCCATTAATTTTCTACCAACGTCACTTTGGGACATTCGACCAATTACCTTATACACGTACATATACCTACACACGACGACAACAACAACCCACGCAGGAATCGACCGGTAATTTTCGTCGGACAGACACGACGCGCCTCTTCCTTCCAGGTTCACCTCTGTTCACTAATTTTGCAGACCATCGACTCTGCCCACTTGCCTAATTTTTTCGGTTCAGGTTTACGAACCTGATGAATTTTTCTGGTCTTCCTTTCTTTGCTCGGCTCTTTGTTCTTCCCATTTGATTTCATCTCGTCTGCGGCGATGTTGGAAACCCGACGAACGACTTTCATCGAGGAATTGCGTTTACTTTCGGGCCGGACCGTCTGATCTGTACGATAATTGACGAATGACTCGTGACTCGTTTAGCCGGTTCTCAGGTCGTGAGATTCGCGAACTCTACGACTGGTGTCTGGAGCTGAAGAACTCTCGGATCGATCGCCTCGCCATTCGGCTACGTCCACGGAGTCTCGACTGGTTTTTACTCTTGGAGAGTTTTTTAACTTGAGAAGTTTATCTCCCGAAGGAAGAAGTCCGCCAGCACAGAACGAAGAATAAGTAGGATCGCCGGTTTTCAAACTGCTTTCCGAATGTCCGTCGTGTTTCTCTTCGCGATTAGTTTATCTCACTGTCACAATCGAGGCTAGAAAGTCGCCCGCGTTCGTTTACCAAGCTTCGAACTGGACACTCGCGATTCTCTTTATTCGGCAAGGATGCAGACCAGATTCGTTCGGCGTGTGTCTCTGTTTATTCAAACGATAACGGCTCGTAGAAACGTGGGTGGCGAAGCCTCGAAGCAAGCCAATCGATTCTTTGTCCCCGGATTACGACACGCGATATCGGTCTTGATAACCTTCGGGATCCCTCCAAGTAGAACGGCGATAAAAAATTGATTAGGAAGTTTCATCTGTCATCCTTGTTGGAGTACCAACTCGGGAATGAAAAAGAAAAGAAAAAAGAAACAAACACAAAAGTCTAGACTTTTGGTAAGTCAATATAAGAACCTGGACGTCACTTCGGCAGGTACGGAACTCACACCCACCCCTCGAAACGGAATGTAATAATTTCCTTCGTCAATCGACGACCCGAGTCAAACGAAGGTCCTCGAAGTAGTCTGACGGGTGAACAGCGCTATCTGAAATCGGTTTCGACAGTTCGCCGATACTCGACCTCTCCTGCGTAGCTTCATTCAACCCCTCATCGTTCATTCATTCGGTTATTAAATTCGGACTCCCTCATCCTCATGGACCGTTTGTCGAACTTACAGCCACGTCGACCGCTCTCAACCGTCTCGTCAACGAATTCCTTGAGATTCCCCGGAAAGAGAACGGCGTAAAATTAACCGCCGACTGGCGCCTTGCCTATTTTCCAGTTTGCGCGCTGCTGGAGTATCGTCATCGTGATGCAGGGACACGCGTGTAATTCAGCATCTCTCGGAGACGAACGATCTCCGCGAGTCAACGACAGCTGTCGCATGCTTTATAGAAATATGTTATAGGCACAGAAATATTTGTCAGCAGCAGGAATTGATCTTCTTTTTTCTTCTTCTTCTTCTTCTTCTTCTTCTTCTTCTTCTTCTTCACTCTCCACGGTGCCGCGGGCGTTAATATTAGCATCATCGAGTTGTCTCCAGCCGGAACGGATTCGAATAGCCTCCGATATCCGACTTTAGGCGAGAAACTCTTTCCTCGTCGACCGAGCGGTCGCCGGGGTTTCGGCTAAACTGCAGACTGCAGGAAGTCGAGAGTGCATCGAGTGCAAGGATGAGCTTTCGCCCAGCTGCAACCAGTTTCCCTGAACCCCACAGAATCTGATTTTCTACGGTATATTAAATTTGCATACGGCTCGAGTGGTAAGTTGACGATATCTCCCGGCCAACACCCTCGTTACACGTACCACCTCTACCCCTCTTCGAATCTCAATCTCATCATTTTACACATGTATAATGAAACATTTGTGTTTCCACCTCTCGCGTAGACGCTCAATAATTCATTAACTCCTTCGTTTTACATCTTTTTACTTACCTTCCTTTTCATTATCAAAATTATTCACTTGTATTTTCCTTTCTTCTCTGACCTTCCATGCATTTCCTTTATTTCGTACCGGCCTTCCAATTGTTTGCTTATTTTATTTCATCGTTTTATTTCCAACCCGCTGTTGGTGATTTTCATATTCTTTTCCTTCCACCGAATATATGTATAATTACACGAATTGTTATGTATGACCGTCTCCCTGTACGCGCTTACTGCATGCAAAATTCACCTGTTTACTCTCGGTTGTTCCGGCAACGCAGGGAATGAAAGGGGAGGAAGGAGGGCGGAAGCCACGCGTTTCGAGAGAGAAGATGAAAAATTTTCGTTTCCTACAATTCGTCCCTCGATTCGCATATACGAGAGTGGAGAGTGGATGGGACGAGCCCTCGACGCATCGGCCGAATTATGCATAGCTGGGAACGTTATGTTATGCGTCGTGTAAGGACGTGTATCGCATTACATTCCGTACAAGTGCGTACAAAAAGTGCGCGGTTCGAGTTTTTTTTTCTCGTTTTTTTCGCTCGTTATCCACGGGAGGTACTTCCTGAGGTGAAAATTAATTTACATCAACGGTTTGAAAAACTCCAAGTGCACGAGGCTGATCGTCGACCTCGGTTATTCGCCAAAGAGGATTCCCCGGTTTTATCGATTTTCATGCGCCATTGCCTACCGAAATCCGTGCTCAACAAAATTTGTCCTCTGTGACGAAAATAAAGCCTTTGTAATACAATAACGCCCCGAGGGTGTGCAGGTACTGCACGTACGTATAACGGATACAACAAACGCGAGAAACCCACTCGAATTCGAATCGCCATTTGATATATTCGATTGTAATACAATTGAACTGGAATTGGTGCAGGGAAACTGTTAAATTTCACAAATTTTCAACGGACAGAGAAGTGGTCAAATTTGTTTCTATTTTTTGTTGTTTTTGCTGGTTTTTTTTCCTTTGACACTTCCATGCCAACCAAATTGGTTTCGGATAACAAATATTTGCAGCAAGAGAGAAACTTTTTTCATTCATATGGGTATAAAATTTGCCGAAGGGTAAAGAGGAAATATACCTATATACACATACGTATAGTGTATACGTATTCAGAGGGACAAATTACGTATGAAGTAAGGGAAAGGAAAAACAAGGCTTACGGAGAAGGAGAGGAAAAGAAAAATTCTCTCGACCTGCGAAGACTGACGTAATTCCGGCAGAGTAAACAGTCTGGTTTACCGAGGATGAAACCTCGGTCCAAAATAAAGAAACTCCCTTTTCAAACCACGTCTCTTATACTGTTATACTTATTTGAATCTGAACAAAAGTCGAATGCCTCCGACTGTCGATCCGGCTTCGGTTTTCTCCGGGCCTTCGAGCGATCAAAGATCGGATCAGCCGATGGTCGTCCTGGAAACCTGAAGTATCTTTTACTTCTCCCAGCAATCTCAGCGGTTCTCACTGCATAATAATGGCCGTTTCGTACTTAGGTGTATTACGTAGACTTACCTTTTTCACTTCTTTACTTTCTCTCTTTTTCTACTATACTCTCTGATCTATATACGTATACGGATCAGCGAAATCTTTTACAAGCCTGTTAAACATTTCTCGCGTGTTATTTTGTATTATAATATACATAATCCGTGAGAAGGATTGAACGCTGACTTCCTTTTCCTTTACCTGATATTTTTCCACGTCGATTCTTCGCGCGAGGATGTAAGGAGGGTGTTTTAATTCAGCCGAGTTCGCTTAGGCGAGCCAGCCTCGCGAGTTTGTGTGTGAAAAAATAGAACCCCTCAACCGGATGATCCTTGCGAGGAAAAACAAGGAATAGGTCTTTCAGGTTTCAGGCGAAATGGAGAAAACATGCGAGGAAGAGAATAACACGAGCGGTTCAGGTAGACTTGGTAGACCGTAAACGATTAGTTTTGTGTACGCGGTAAAGGAGCAGCTCGAGGCTTGGACGGTGGCGGGTTTATTGTGCTTGGCACGTATGGCGAACGAGAGGTAAGAAAAGAAGGGACGAAACGCGGAAACGCGACTCGGAAGAAAGAAAAGCGAGATAAAGGTACGGCAATGGTTCTACATTGTATGCACAGCTTCACAAGTAAGCCTTAATACTATGACTGCGGCGATGTTCATACTCGTATATTTAGATTGAAGAAAAATTCAATAACTATGTCCTGACCGTTTAAGAAACGATCCTCAAGCTCGTTGTGCTCGACGATAATACTCGAGATTGAAAATCGATGTTACTAGTTAGCCATGATGGAATGATGTGCTGGTTTCCCCGAGGACGGTTGAACAACTTTTGAAAAACTATCGGCATGGGTTGGATGATTGGTACATCTAATTGATTATTACGCGATATCATATCGCGGAGATTTAAGGTCTCACTAATTACGCGATTCTCATGGGAGAAAATGTTTTTTTGTATGTGGAGGGTAATCTCTCGAACTACTGAACCGATTTTGAAAATTTTTTCACTCATAAAAAAATAAACTATCCCTGAATATTATAAGCTATAATTCACTTTGATAATAATAAGTTTTTCGTTTCAATTTTCAATATTTGTAAATTAAGTCGGTAAAAAAGCACTGCTTGATTTGACAAGCTTGACAAGCTTCAAGCGGAGAGACACTCACGTGATTAAGTCTACATTTAACTTAGATTTGTCTATCTGTGAAAAGCCGGGACGGGTAAGCTAGTGGATTATAAACAACGATACAGGGTGGAAATTATATATAGTGAGACTGTGTAGGAAATTTTTGATAAAAGAAGATTGTTTTGTAAGTTATACCATCTCGCGAAGTGAACCGTTTTCTTTCTGTTTTTTGTTGTTGTTTTTTTTTAAGAAGTAAGCACGCGGTATAAAATGATTACGTTTATACGAGCACGTGATGTGGAAACGGGAACGACTCAAATGGAGAAAGAATGACAATATTACGATGGGGCATGGGGGTGTGAAATTTTCCTCGTCCTGAGTGTAGTCACTTTGAAGAAAGAAAAGGGACAATTTACAGGTGGAATTTCTTGCAGTTGGCCAGTGAGTCCCTTGATTCTTCGTCGCCCCTTAATTTCATCCACCCTCGAGGGCTTTCGCGGAAGGGAGAAATAGAGAGCGTGACATCCCTTCCTCTCAGATCGTGTTATCGACGACGTGTTCGCAGCGTGGACAAATTTAGAGTGAAATCAGTTAGCCTGCAGCGAGAGTGGGTATCGCATTGGCTGGTTTAAACTTTCGTCTATTTGTTCTTTTGGAGAAAAGTTCGAGGAGTCTGAGGAATTTTCAAGCAGACGCGGACGTAAACGTGACTGGAAGTAACAGGTGACAGGAATCTCCTTGACCCCCTTCACCCCGGGCAACAGCCAACCCTTGACTCACGTCCCGACCCAGAAAAAAGCATGCAGTAAAAAGCTCTCTCATTCTTGCGCCATCGCAGGCGTCGCTTGTAATCCGAAACTGAATAGCAAGCCTCGTAATTAGCGAGATGAAGCGAAATGTAGAGGGAAAGGGAGAGAGAGAGAGAGAGAAAGAGAGATGGAAAGAGATTCCACGGCTACGTCCCTCCGAATTAAAATGAACGGATCGAAGGCGTCCTCGCGCCGTTTTAATCGTGAACACCGGATAACTAAACTCGCCATTCATGATTTAGTCGGGAAACTGAATCCGCTGCGTGTCTTTTTCATACTTAACTCAAGGGGAGAAGGAGAAAAAGAAAAAGAAAAAGTCGAGGAAGAAGGAAACTCGCATGTTACGCTTCGACATGTCAATAAACCCTGGCCCCGTTAATTTTTCACATACTTCCATGAATAATTGATAATCACCGAATCGATACCCTCCACCTTCGGAATACTGTATCCCGCCCTTCTATCCCCCCGCGAAACTCGCACGATACGCATCTCTGGTAGAAGGTATACGCACTGAATCGTTTCACGCATCAGTGCTTGCGGGAATCCGAGCGTTCGTGTTCAGCTTTCATTTCGACTGCGAACTGCAGTTTTGAAAACTAGTCTTTGTGCTTTTATGCTTACCCAATTACACGATTTCACTACTGGGAATATAGGTGCGCTGCATGAAAACTGGTTTTCTACTTGTTAAATTCGGACCGCGTGTCCTGACGGGACTCGCGCAGAAAAACCGTCGAAATAACTCGTAAATCTACGCTAAATGACACGTATCGCGTATTAAAATTTTTTCGCAAAAAAACTCTGCGAGTAAACCGATTTTGATACGGTTTTTTACACCCTAGCCATCCCATAAATTCACGGGTTTCTGTCTCTCGGACGAACTCGCGCATGTGGGTGTCGTTTACGTAGATTTTTGTCAAGCAACACACACACACACACACACGTGAAGGCGTCGCACTGGCTGCTCGTTCCTCTTCCTCACAGGCAGACGCACTGCCTGCACCCCTTCGACCCGGAGCTTTATTGTGTTTTTCTATACGAGCTTTCAGTGCGACCGCAGAGCTGAAATATCCCTCCAGTCCGATATCTCGTGTTTGTGTTTACCCGCCTTTTTTTTTAACTTGGAAAATCTCTCCCTCCTTGAACCAGCTATCCGGAATGAAAGAATCCGAGCGAGAGAGAGAATGATTATCTTGTTTCGGGTGAGGAATTCCGAGCTTACCGATTAGCAGGGGAATCGCGTATACATATATTGCGTACCTACAACAGTCGACGCGGAGAAAGAATTACTCCAGAATTCAGGACCGAGAGGGATGTTATTATCTGGCCGTTAACGACAGCGATAATCAGGATGATAACAACGGGCTAAAAGTAATATAAAAGCGGTATGAAAGGATGACGTAATTTACAGTCGAGACTTCGTATTAAACGACGTCGTAACTTGATTGCCCAGGATCGTTATGAAGGGTTCCGGAAATTTAGTACCTGTATCAGTTGCTGTACGGCCAGAGAGATGGCTGAGTTTGTTCGAAAAGTTGATACGACGACGACGGGGCTTTCGTTCGGGACTCCTCGTCCTTCGAGGACTGTCCAGAAGTCGTGTTTCGAAGAGAAGCAAGGAGATGTTCAAGTTACGTCCCAGTTCAACTTTGTCCAAGTGTAAATTACACAAATATATAGAGTAGGTACAGGAAGGGTGACGTAGAGTTGGGATACTAGAGACGTGGCCATCATCGATCGAGTACGAAAGTCCAAAAGACGATCACCGTGATTATGCGCCAATAAATAGAAACGATCCAATCCAAAAAATCTACCCTTGATCTGCTTTGTGGTTCAAGTTTTCAGGTGAATTTTGTATGTACTTCAACCTTTGAAGTATTTCGAGCCGAATGGCCTCAGGATTGAATCCAGACTTAAGTATTCGAAGCTTTTTCGAAAAGGGGAAAAATTCTGGTGAAGTCCGAGAGAGGTTTGAGATTTCTTGAAATTTATTATAACCCAAACCAGCAGCAAATCGATACCTCGTAATAGTTAATCCTGGGTCAGAGATGATTCGGCCTTTGTGTAACAATCGCTATATATACCTTTAGGGCTAGCTGTTGATGGCATATTCAGGGACTACCTGTGCATGTATAATACACGGTATAAATGCAAAGGGTACTTCGCGGATGATCCTCGCAGCTGCGGAAGCAATGGCCGCGAGAATGGGGTGGAGGGGGAGGGGGAGGGGGGCGGAAACACCTACTTTGTCATTAATCATCTCCGCTAAAGCAACCCTCTTCTACGCAACGTGGCGATACATCTACCAGCTCAACCTCCTCCCCCGCCATTCGCCCTTTTGCTGTCGATGTACAGCAGCTACTACAGAGAGCTGCGAAGTACAGAAGAAGAAGAAGAAGAAGAAGAAGAAGGAAAAGAAAAAGACGTAAGAGAGATAGAGAGAGGGGAAGAAAACCTTTTAACGGTCGATACCGAACACCGTCTTAACGGAGATGGAAACCGAGACGACGGAGGCGGAGCGGAAGATGCGGGATTAAAGGAGAGGAAGAGTATCGGAAGAAAGAAGGACCGAACAGAAGGGAAGCAATCAGGGATAAACGCGGCGATGAGCACCCCGTGTTTCACTTTTCATCCCACACTGTGCGGACTCTTTGCCTCGCTGATGCGTTTACATGTGTATGTAGGTACATGCGAGTACACACACACATTCCATCCTCACTTGGTCGATCCGGTCTCGTTTGCCTCTGCAGGTAATTACTCGAGCATCGATTTCACCCGCGAAATCATCGATTCCTTAGCCGCCATGGAAGGGGAGAAGGGCCAACTGTTGTCGCGGGTTACGCGAACACCCCTGCAGGGGAGATAAATGAATTCGGTGCTCTGTCGATGGGGGCGAAGGGTTGACGCGTGCATTGCCCGGAGCTTTTATCGGCCCACCGATAAACCGTCAGCAGAAAGCTGAAGAAGAAGAAGAAGAAGAAAAAGAAGGGGGTTGGAGGGACAGAACTGTTCTTTGAACTGCTTCTCGCTCCTTCTAATCATACCGAGTTCAAAGCTTCGGGAGCGGCAGTTAATTACGGGGATGATCGACGCCAATTGCTTGGAAATATCGCTGAAACGCGCAGGCTGTTGAGGATCGAGGAGAAGGGTTGTTGCTTTTCCGTGCTAAACGGCGTTTATTTATATTCAACCCGATTTTGCGTATTCGTTTGACTTGATTTTACTCTTCAAACATAATATTAAACATATCGGGATTTCAAATTTGGACAATTTCTAGTTCGAACTAAACACCCCGAAAAATTGAAGCGTTTTAAATCCCTTAGACTGCTACGACGCCTAACGGTTAGCTAATTATTTCACCGGCAATTTCAATCAGGAAAAAGAGGAAAGGAACGCAGCCCTTCCTGAGTTCTGCGCAATGCCAGCAACCCTTTTTTATTCAGCCCCGTTTCGTCCGGCATTCATGCACACCTGCATAAATTCTCTTCTATATTTTATATCCGATGGGATTTTCACCTCCATTTTCACCGCTCGTCCCGTTGTCAATTCGCCCACTGAAATATCTGACGCGGGGATGCTGATCAATTTTTTATCCACACTCAAGCTTGCGGATCGCAGGACCGCGATAAGCTGAGGGACAGTCCTCGATTTGATTCGTGAAGCTGGAGCTGAATAATGTTCTGCAGCGTGAATTCGTCAGGAGGTCGGAGGAAAAAAACAGACTACTAAAAAACCAAAAAAACTGTCCTTAATTGTCGTCCACCATCGCCTTAGTTCACCCGCCTCAAACGTGTTGTGCATCGTAATTGGAACGGAACTTGAGCGATAGATACTGCGACACGCGGTTTCCGACGTCCGTCATCTCTGGAACATCATCATTCTGGTTTGATTTTTCCGTGAGATCGCAGAGTGGATAAGGAACGAGCAAAGAGACACTTCTTTATGCGATTCCCTTGTGTGCTGTGGGTTTGGAGAATGGATGGCAGATAGAGAGAGATGAGGAGAAAGGGAGAGAGAGAGAGGTTAGACCCGACGAAAACTATTCTTGATCTACTTTGGCATTGTTCGTTGTTTCGACGTGACGTCGAGTTCTCACGCTATTCCGTCGAGGCGTGATTTCTTAGGGATTGGAAGGCTGCAGCAGCGAGATACTTACATCCTTTTACCTTTCTCTCGTCACGCCTCCGTCACTCTCTTCCACTGTTTCTCTCCGCGCCGTCGATAGACGGTTTGTAAAATTGTTTCGAAGGGAAGTCAATACCTGTATAAGCCTGATATAAGCCGTCATTTGTACCAACGTATATAGGTAAGCTATATGCATAACCTAAGGACTACTAATGCGAATCTCTTCGGCCGCACCTTAAATATCCATGAATTACAATATGTTATCCATCAATTTGACGTGTCTTCGTAAATAATGAAAATAACCGTCTCGTCAAGGCTCCCCTACGACAGCTTGTGCTTGGCTGCTCTCGCGTGGTTATTCCAATACTATAATTAGACTCTAGCTCTAATCAACACGTGTGTCGCACGTATACATTCGGCCAAAGCACGCGTTAGGCTTGATGGGTTGTGGGAAACGGTCGTGTATATTTACTTTATATTTATGGATCTAAATATCTGCCGATATTATTATTCATTCGTTAACGGAATTATTGTCACAAGAGGAGAAGAAGGAAAGAACAACAGAAACGAGAAAAGCCTTCCACGTTGTCGTCGTTCATTGTTTTTTTTTTTTATCTATTTATTTTCTTTTTTTTTTTACTATCTTTTCACCTCCGCTTCATATTCTTATCACCATCCGAAAAATTTTCATCCTTCAACATTCAGGACCTGGGATTATAGAATATTTATTTTTTCTATCCTGCTGTTTTATTTTTATTTTTTTTTTTTATTTTCAACTATTTCATGTTAATATTTAAAGGAAAAGAGAAAAAAAAAAAAAAAAAATTTGACGCACGTCCGGCCGTAGACGACGAATTTCGAGACAGGAAAAGTAGCGCATGGGAACTTCCTATATTCGCTCACCAATGTCAGTCACTGTGTTTAGATGTATGCTGAAGACAAAAAAAAAAAAAAAACAATTCGTCGTGCTGGATGGTTTGTAAAGAAGAATTCTCTTTCAAGTTCGTAATACCTATAAGCTGAAATTAACGTGACAGAAAGGACGAACGCTGACTCGATAATCCGTGCTTTAAAACAGTATCAGATATATATATTTTGTACGCATATAGGCATTTCCTTTGTCACGTTAATTTTTCAAATAACTGTCAAATCCCGTTAAATTTTCAATTTTATACAATTTTAGCCACCGTTTCATCGTGCATGTACCCACACTTTTCCCAGTTTTCCTTCGTGCGAATTTCATCCCGCGATTTTCGAAATAACTCGTATGTATGAGTGTTATTTAAAAGTGAATGTTTGAATTTTTTCCCCCTAAAATTGATCAAATTAGTATTTTCAAAGATCATATTTGTTTCTAGATATCAAGCGTCGTTCATCGTAGCAGCCAAAACGCGGGCAAACTAATATTATGACATATGTTCGTAACTTTTTTCAACGCAGTTTGTTTACGGAGTTAACAAAGTGTCGCGTGTAACATGTAACATTATTTTACTGGTATTGAAAATCAGTAATCAACGAATCAATCCAGTTATCGTTTATTCCTATTATTGTTGTAACTTATGACGCATGATAATTCTATGAGTTTGGTAGGGTTTTGGGAAAAATTGATACCCGCTGAATCGGAAACTGCGAACGGCGTCTGGTATCGATCGACGAGAGGCGCATTGTGGAGAACTGATTAATACGTCAAGTTTTACCCCCGGCTCGTGGGTTTTAGTTTGTCGGCAGCGTTGCAGAGATTTCTATTGAAACAGGAAAGCCCCTACTTAGGAACTTAAACGGCCGCCGACTGTACTTGGGAATCCGAGAAACTTGGACCACGGTGTTAATCGCTGTTTTACTCCTCCCGAAACTTAAGGGATAAGAGTCATCCTATGTATACCGAGGTTTCGTCTTAGCTCTCGGTTAACTTGGAATTCTCTCGATATTATACACAAGAGCCGTGTTTTCAGGTATAAATCGGTAAAGGATTCTTAAAAAAATTTACTCTTCAGGTATATACCGTGAATATAAATTTCGAAGTCGGTGATCTGGAAAAATGATCGAGTACCGAAACGTAAAGTAAAACTACGGCGATTTTTTTCAATCGTGAACTAACGTCAAGCGAAAACACGTCTCACCCATAAACACACACACACACACACACACTCGTAGGAAAATTTTCCCATTTTCTTTAAGTTGTTAGCGTTAACTAGACCGGAAGTGCCTCGGCAGACGGCGGAGGCAGAGGTTGATCGGTGCGCCGGTGAACATTAAAATCTCGTCTAAAGTAAGAGGAGGAAGAAGAAGAAGAAGGAGAAGAGGAGGAGGAAAAAGTGGGACGGGACTGAGTTCAGCAGCTTACCGAGTACCTCTGGCCGATACGCGAATAGATCCTCTTCCTTGGGTACATCGTGGAAAGTAACACGATTTCCAGAGACAAGCTAATACGGAGACTCGGAAGACCCATTAAGAGCTTCGACTTGATTATTCGTAATCTCAACGTCTTCCTCTGGTCCACGTTATCTACTTCGATAGTGTTACACGACGCCTTCGCAGTTATATCCGCGCACGTGGTTTTAACGACGCTTCGATCATATTTTATTCCGCAACTTTTAACGAAGCGCGAATCTCCTCTCCGTCTTCGACGAAATATTTTTCAACATTTCAAGACGTCACGCAAACCAATTAGCATAAAAGGCTGACGCTAAGCCCTGATTAATTTTTCTTTAACTGTTTTCAGACGGGATCAATTGATCACTGATTGCCAATTGTGTAGGCACGAACTGATTTGAAATCAGAGTAATAAAGAAAGCGAGAGAGTGGAAGAGAAAGAGAGAGAGAGAGAGAGAGAGAACTGGTTCAGAGGTAATAATCATATTACTCTGGTCGGTTTCCATTGCAGTTTTAATCGAGTATAAGCAACACGAGCAAATAAATCAGGGTATCTATTTAAAAATCTTTGGTACGAGTTAAAAGAGAATAATTATACGAGGAAAAAAGACTAAAACTCCAAGACGAACACGCATCAACGAAGCGATCGCGGTCACCCGTGACCCACCAACTAACAGATGAGACGGCACATGTTACATCTTGCATTAGTTCGAGAAGACATGAGATGAAGTAGAAGAAGAAGAAGAAAAAACATAAGTTAAAGATGAAAAAGCAGCGGGCATCGCTGTTCGTTGAAAGTCATCTCTGGATTTAAATCCGAATCTCATAGTCGTCGAAATACCTATACGTGTAGAGAAGTGGCGGGAATGTGTGCGATTATATATTTAAATATCATCACGTCGTCCACACACGCAACAAGGACGCGAGGTCTGCAGAACTTTGCACACCTACCACCAATACCTACTCGTTTTCATGATTCGTCCGCGATTCGATTGATTTTTTAGCCGAATGAATGGGCGAACGCTGTCCTTTCTCCTCCCCCTCCCCTACCTTTCCTTTCGCTTTATAGAACCCCTTTTTTTCTCCCTACAGGACACTTCGATTTTATTTCTATGTATTCCGGCAGCTCTCGCTCGTAGGTACATACATACGACAGAATCGCTCGAGATGCCAAAGAATTTCACCGGAATTCAAAATCCGCAAAGTATTATTCCTATATGTACATGTATGTACGTGTTTGCGCCCGTATTCACGGGTATGAAATATTGAAATTTTACCGGAAACCGTATTACCCAGGAACAAAACTCCGCGCGTCTTTTTTTTCCGCATTCACCTTTACAACCGCGTCAGATTATCGTCGAGGATAGCGATGTATGTACATTATGATGTAGAATATATGATAAACAAATGTTTATCCTCTAAGCTGCGTTTTATGCACCCACAGACGATCAGTCGACTCCAATATCCGATTCAATGACTTTCCGGCGAACGAAGTTCCTTGGGAAAACAAAAAATTTACACGCGTTATGGACGGGCTAATGTAGGTTACGTTATATTATTTATAACATCGTATTATATGTATACCCGATATGTATTATACTAAACGAATGCAAAGCAAAACGGGAGCGGCCTCTGCCCACGTGGTTGTGCCTCGAGTGAATTATATGGGTTGGTGCATTTGACCGGAACCTGCGGATCACGTTTACAATCCCACCCACACACCAGTGATCGAATGACGTGAAAAAATCTGGGCGAGTTACGACTCGCATTCGCGAGCACATGCAGGCAGGATCGATTCGTGATCCATCGGATCGCATGTGCAGTGGATCACAGCGTGGGCCGGTTAGCCAGCCGGGCAGCAAGCTCGTAGCTTTCTCGAACTTTCTTTGCCGCAGAAATTGACGCGCAAGTTTTCGCTGCACGCAATTCCTTATCAAGAAAGTCTCAACAATTAGCCGATGCTGTTTGCCTGTGATTTTCCTCTCCCTTTGCATTACACGAGGTTTTTCCGAAGTCACTTCATCTCCCATGCTTTGTTGTTAAGAGCACGGTGCACAATGTGTTCCAACCTCGTCTTATATTTTTCCTCAGCAACTTCTTGTATTTCCTCTCCTCTTCCCTGCTTTTCTTTACCTCTTTCTCGTTCTTCTCACCCTCGGTGTCTGCTGCTGAGTACAAGGAGTTAACCGAAGCGGTGTTTTTTTAATTAAGGGACTCTTTCGGTCTCCCCGCAACTCGAGTCCCTCCGTCACTCTCAAGCTTGAGCCCTTTTCCGACGACCGAAGGAACCCGAAGGTCAGCCTCGAGCCGCCCTCAAGAGGGGGGGGGGGGGGGGGGGGGGGGAGGATCCTGCAAAAATCGCAATAAACCGCACGAAACGCAGACAACTTTTTACCCGCCGTTGACCCGCACGACCCTTGCGTTTCTTTTTTCCTCTGCTCGATCGACGAGATCCAGATTTGATCTCCCGTTGGTTTTTTCAAACCGTCTTGATCAAGCTCCGGTCAACGAATCCCGGCTCGCAAAAAATTAT
This sequence comes from Diprion similis, assembly GCF_021155765.1. Lineage (NCBI taxonomy): Eukaryota > Metazoa > Arthropoda > Insecta > Hymenoptera > Diprionidae > Diprion > Diprion similis. Next base: position 12,670,321 of record NC_060116.1, on the reverse strand, counting down.
CCCGTATATTGACGAAAGAGCGTCCGATTTTACGACCGGTTTTGCTCACGGTCTTCTGCAGTCACTTTTATTTCTCTTTGTCGCCTGTGTGTGTGTGTGTGTGTGATCGATTGTGAAAACGTTTATCTTACGGACTGTGTACTCGCGCATGTGCCAAGCGAGACAATGCCGGCAAGTATACTAATACTAATACTAATACTAATACTAATACGGCAACCAGTCTCGATTTTACTCGGGCAGATATATTTACGGCTTCCTGCTAGACACACCCGATTACGGATAGAGAAAGTCCGAGGAGACCTGAACTCGCCCAGCGAGCAAATCGTGTATCTTAGGGACGAGCCGAGCGTGGATACTACAAGGAGTAACAAATTGCCAGTACCGTTGGACACGAGCTATTAATTATTGCTATTTTACCTACGGTTTAACGGAACTTGGTGTATACGGTGTTGAACTTTTGCTGCTCTGGTGCTGGTCCATTCTGCCCAAATGGTTTGTACCCGATCTCGAATTATACGCGACGATGGGGCACCTACATTTTCCTGGAAAATTCTCTCCATTAATTTATCGCAAATCGTTTCGCACCGATTATTTGCACGCAATTATACGTCTAACTATCGGACGGGTTCGATTGAGCGGATAAAAACTCGCCGTCGGAAAGCCTCGATGCGAACTGACTTCGTTCAGCTTGAAAAGCTATAGCTGGCGATGCAACACCGCGGTCTGAACATAAAATCCAACGGAGTAGATTGGTAACAATTACTTTAACTACCCGCCGATGCCGTTCGGGACCGTAAAACGATGCTGCCATAGTTTAATCGATGAACTCTATATACCTGCTGCTGCTGTTGCTGATGTTGATGCTTATGTGCTGGTGTTGTGGAGGAAAGTAGAGTTTCAGGGTGTATCGGGAAACGTTCTCCAGACTCGCAGAGCAGTTGCAATAAAACGGGGTAAATAACGCCGAACCCAATTTTGCTGTGCAGTGTAATTTTCATTGCGGTTAATTGGCCAATTGCAATGGTTCGTAATTTTAGCTTCTTAGTTTTTCCGCGGTCTTTTTTACATTCCACTTTGCTCAGCTACTTCGAATTGATATCAATTAAAAGGATTCATCTGGGGGTTAACTGAATGCAATGGACCAAGTTTGTTACGGAAGATTCGTTGCGGAGAGTTGACAAATATTTCAAACACACGATAAGTGGAATTTGTCTAGAATTATTATAAAATAATCAAACTTTGACGTATTTTTTCGATAAGTATTCTTTTACATTCAGGAGATATTGTCTTAATCAGGCTCAACTTGCAGTACGACAATCCTGACAGTTTTTGAACATTATCTGTATCAAATTAATTTTTATTATAGTTTACATCGTGACACTTTTTTGATCTGTAAACGAGGATTTGAAATAAGTTCCGCTAAAAAGGAGAATGATTTGCGAGCGATCGAGCTTGGCAAAGGTATGATTATAGAATTAATTTTGGAAGGGATCAAAAATTCTCGAAATATTCAGCAGACTAACGTAATTTCCGAACGATCTCTGACGATGAATCAAGTCGGGGTAGGTTTAGCGGTGATTCCGCACCCATCGTCGCGTCTCGTCACCGCGGATCGACTTGGGGAAAACGGAAGCAATGAAAAAAAAAACAGAAGCATAAACGTTTAAAAAAAGAAACAGAACCAGAGCGATAAACCGATGAGGAGCAATTTGAAAAAAAAATAAAAACACGTGCGGGGGCGGAAAAGTGATTGTAACGAAAGTAAATAAAAACATCCTGCGGCACGTCGAGGGACATAAACGCGCTTCGGTGTGCTTATCGATCTTCCAAATTGATAGTTAATAAAGACTCTCTTCGTGTAGCGTTTCCATTGAAGAGAAGAAGAAGAAGAAGAAGAAGTGTAAACACGTTATTTTACCGCACGTGCGTGGGCATTCACGCGCTTTTTATCAAGCCCGATAAATTTAAATTTCCGCTACGTAGATAAAAGCCGCCGTATACTAATCAGTCACGTGCGTGGGTGGTTTGCAATCACAATTAGCGGGTTGAAAATCGCTCCTCGCCACCGATTTTTACCCCAAAGTTCGAAATGTTTATCATACGGGTTATACCATCATGGATACACTCGTTTTTCGAAATTAGTCACGCATACAGTCAACGTACAGCCGGCCTCGCAATTTTTTTCGCTATTTCTTTCTTTCACCACCTGAATTTCTTTCTCTCTCTCTCTCTCTCTCTCTTTCTTTCTCCGTGTCCTATCTCGCTACACGCGCATTGACCGAGACAGTGTGCAGGACAAATGACACGCGTTGTATTTACAGCCTCACGTTTCACGCAGTGCACCAGAAGCAGCAGCAGCTCTTTTGCAGCCATTGTAGTTTCCATTATTCTGCTTTTCCTCTGTGCTTGCGCGCTTTACTTACCTTACACACCCCCGGACTCTCCGCTCTTCCTGTTTCTCCCATCGACCCGCGCCCGTTTCCCTTGTTCCCGTTCCCCTTTCTCCTCCCGTTTCGCTGAATAGTATCTACCCACTCGGTAGCAGCAGTTCGCATTCCGCAAGAGGAGCTTCTCCGTCTCTCTCATCTGCAAATGCTTCTCTGCAACTACCGAAGAGGAAGGAGAATAAACGGAGAAAATTGCGAGACAAGACTGAATTAAAAATTATTATTCAAGTTTCCCGTCGTCTGTGCAAAACGGATTGGCGGAAAGCAGGGGTTTCCGGAAACCAGTTGATCTGATTCGACGCACGAAGTCTCCGACTCGACCACCGAACCATCGTCACAATCAAGATGTGGATGAACATGAACGCGTTTTTCAATTTCCGATCAATTATTACGATATCGGTGCACGGATATTTGGAGAGATGCAAAATCATCCCGACGACGCTTCGGTGTCGTTTCCGGTCTGCAGGAAAGTAATTTCCACTATGTAAAAGCTTGCTGGGCTGCTGATGCTGCACGTTTCATTGTCGAAAATTTTAAGCCTTGTTTTTCTTCGCCGAATATTATAGTAGAGTTTGAGTTGAACGAAGAGACGAGGAACGGAACTGGCAGTAGCTTAAATTACTTAAATGCGAAACGAGCTTTTTGCCTCTACGGAATGACTGGATGACTGGTTGTGTTCCGACGATAAATTTGCCGCGTACTTCGGATAACCCAGATTTTGAAAACCCACCAGGGCGTGACGACCAAGTACCTGCAAAATTCGCTTGCTTGGTTTCACTACGACCCAAGCCCAGCCCCTGAATTACTCGCGGGTCTAGCTTCCTTCTAACTCTCCTAAACGGATCGCGCTTTGATCTAGATGATCGGTGGCTCTGGAACCACGGCTCGAAAGTCACGAAACAGGCGAAACACGCACGGGAAAATTGATCATTCAAATACGGATCGTAGAGAAATTCTGTCGAACAAGGCGAGTTTCTAATTTCCTGAGAGTGCCGGATTGAACGGAATTCGGTTATTTCTGTCTGTAAAAAAAATGTAATTTCAATTTAGAGATGTAAGGGTAAAAATGTAGGCCGATTAGAAAATTCAAAGGCTACAATTCTTACAAAATTCTGATGATTCTATATTTTGAATTTCTATACGATCCTTGTAAGATCTGACTTTTTTCCCACATATATGTATAATCATATTTTCTGCGTAAGATTGAAATTCTATAACTAAATAGATTTTCACGTCCTTCGAACTCGATATCGTAACCCTTCCATCGAAACCTTATTCCTCGCCCAATTTAGGAAAACCTTACAAAGTCTCAATACCTGCCTCCTCGTATATTCGCTGTCTGAAATCGTTCGACAGACCGATTTCCTGTCCCTCGGTTATCATCGACTCGATCCCTGGCGAGTGCTCATCTATTTATTATCTATCATAGACGATGCGCGTTTGGCAGGCTGAATGAATTCCCCGCCCTCCTCCTCCTCCTCCTCCTCCTCCTCCTCATTCCCTGCCATACATACAACCGACCGCGTGTCCTAGGAGCGAGGCTGAATCTCAGTCGACGTCGACGTCGACGTTTACTCCGGCATCGCCTGGTGATCTATATTTACATTGACCAGTTTTCCGTACCGCGGTAGAAACGACGACTAGTCGACGTCGACGTCGACCTCCTTGCCGCGCGTACTCCGTCAAATCCGGGTGACTGTAGCCACTGTAGATATACCTAACTTGTAAACGGTCGAACCCCGACGAGTTACTTCGTCCTATCCAATTTACACCCGGGAGTTCTGGGCACGCTTTGCCAGGAACGTCGAGTTGTTGCGATATAGCGGCAGAGAAAACCGACGCCGCGACGCTCGGCGTCCCCATCAAGGCACGACGCGACGCGACGCTAAGTAACGACTTCGTTTGATTTACAACCTCTAGCCTACAAACCACTTCCTGTACCATATTATTTTACCACTGTTTAATTGTTAACTCCGATCCGTCTCGTTCCACGCTATTTAATTTTAGGATGCTGTGTACCGAAATCATTCACAGCTGCAGTTTTTCAAAATCGAACATCAAACAAAACCATTCGTGAACGATATCTTTTTTCTCATTACATGCACCCCGTTTTTTTTTTCTTCTAATTTTCAATCCAAATATTTCTTCCGTTTTGTTAAATATTAATTTCAACCAAAAGACGTCGCATTATAATCGGAGTTTTTTTTATACATACACACAATATGAGATAAGAAACTGTCAGACTCATTTTTCGTAAAAAAAAATTCTGTAAATATATTTCGTTCAAATTACGCGGAGGAGTGTTTTTTTTTTTTTTTGTTTTCTTTGAAGTCGTTAAACCGCCGGAAGTGTAATATCGACTCGTACAAGGTAATTGCACGTGTAATATTAACGAGACCGTGGTATCGAAAAAGATAAAATCTAAGGTGCGGGTGAATTTTTTTCCGCGGATTTAATTTATTCTCCGCTTTTTGTTTTCCGATTAAAGCGCTGCGTCATGGGTGAAAGGTTGCGGATATAATTATAACCGGTCGATTTTCATATTATACGAAGGGAGGAGAAGCAGGCGGCTGGTGTGAGAGTTTTAAAAGCGTTGATTCAGAGCCGAAGGGTTAATTCGGCGTTATACACGACCACGAGAATTGAACAAAAGTCGAAGTTATAAGGCAGCGAGTGCCGGAGGAGCTTTTGCCAGGTTCAGCAGCACTTTCATTGCGCCAATTAAATCGAGAGAGTAATCCAATTAGCAAACTATAGGAATTAATAAAGTCCTCAGACGTATACGCGGCAACGATTTTCTTCTCCATCGACGGCGTTACCGCAACGAATTGTAATAGAATTTCTTCAAATTTTAACTCCGTATGAAATTGCTTATAGATATATGCGAATTTTTTTCTACCGTCGTCGTGCAACATCGAATCCTGGGGAACGCTCGTCGTCTTCTTATTTCTCGCCGACCAGCAGCAGTTTTGGCTCATCTTTAACGGCGCCGGTTCGACTGGCCAAATCTGGCTAGGTCAACATATAACCGAAATATACATGTAAACCATTCCACAGCTGAAAGTCGTTCTCCTCCTCGAGCACTAAATCCCCTCCGTCCACGTGTCGGGCGATGTAATACGTTTGATGTGAGTGTCTGTGATGTATTGTATAACAACGTGGCCCACTTACAATTAGATCTCCTCGTTTGATTGCGAAGGAAGGTAATCATGTGACATTTTTTATATGTTATACTTGATGTGCAAAATCGGAGAAACTGGAATAGATTTTAATTGCAAACTTATTTTAAACAGTATTTTTTTTATCATATCGTTAATCGTCTCGATCGACCCTATGGCCAACAGGTTTTAAACGATTTCCGGCTCCTCGATCGTCCTTAAAGACTTCATTGATGTGGAACAGCTCGTTTTTGTAACTCGATGAATATTCTGTATATTAGAGGCTAATTTATGCATGTATACCTAAATGCAATTCAGATTTTTTAAACTAATCCATATGAGAATAAAACGAAGTTTAGAGTTTATAAAACTTATTTCAGGATAAAACTGAAGAAATTAAATGTGTATATACAACAAATTTCAAATACGAATTTCACAGTTTACTCATTTTTAAATGTTGTCTCGCGATTCACTTCCCGCTTCTCTTGAGTAACAAAAACGCCAATTGGTAAAATTTTTATTGTTTTCATCTTTTTTTTTTTTGTCTCCCTTGTATATATAGTTCAGGAATCGTTGAAGCTGGTGAAGGGTTGTATTGGAATTAGTTAAAAATCCTCGTTACGTAAAACGACACTCAAAAATCGTTAAACAAATGCTCCCTAAACTTACGTAATGCGGCGTGTACAAACAATGATTAGTCGAAAACAACAGAGAGTGACAGAGAGAGAGAGAGAGAGAGAGAGAGAGAGAGAGAGAGAAAGAGAGAAAAAGCGATAAAGCAAAACGAAGAAAAGCAAGAATTTGGAAACCCTAATTACAGCCAGATATAGGCAGTTGTATAGACGTCAAGCGTATTTAAAACGGAAATCCGTGAAACTCGCAAAACGACAGTTTTTGCAGGACGTTCCAAGTTCGGGTGAACATTGGAACAGTTTATAGGCGTGTGCTGGTAATCAGAGGTGGAGGTGGAGGAGGATGGAGGGTGTGTAAAATTGGGATTAGTCTGGAGGCGAGAAAGCGTGGCGAGGAGCGAAGGGGATTGGTAAAAAAAAAAATAAAAAAAAAAAGAAACGAAAAAAAAAGACTTCCACCAAATTACTAACAGGGTCGTCGTCGTTTTTACTATTCGGAAAGTTGGCCGTTCATTCAAAAGTTTGGAGTTTAAGCTCGTGAGAGAGAGGGAGGGAGGGAGGGAGGGGAGGAGGGGGGCTTATATCGCTTTGAACGTTAGCCAAGCAAGGGATACTTGGAAGGTTACCAACGATCCCCACTGCAGGGGATGAAATGGCCACCCTGGCGCCGATTCTCGTTTAATAATAACCGAGAGTATAAAGTAAAAAAATGTGACAAAAAGAGGGGGAAAAGGAAGAGAGAGAGAGAGATATATAGGAATGTAATACTTGCCAAGGACGAAGCTGCGAAATTATATGGCAAATTTTCCAAATTCACATTTTAAGGATCACTCGCAAGCTGCGTGTCGAAACGATTCTGAAATCCTTCACCCTGATTCGTCAGTCCTGAAAAACCTACACCAAAGCATTTTTGTTTTGTTTTCTTCTCTCTTCCGTAAATTCGCGAAACGTTCAGCTACTCGCGCCTCAATCGTCCGCTGCTTCTCCTCAATGATTCCGAGGTTTTTTCTCCCAGCGTTCTTCAGTTCAGGGATTCTCGAGATGTTCGTTCATCTCTGTAACGCGGTATGTGCATCATGCGAATCTACTTGCGGAATTATTTTACTTGCTTACTGAGAGTAGTTATGCGAGAAATATTTCATGAGTGAATTACTATCACTCGATAAATCTCTGCAATATATTGTCTATTAAAAATTCCCGAGCAATATTAATTTTATACTTGTAGTATATTTGTTTCAAGAATTTCGCGAGAAAGGGTAGATGGAGGGGCGGGGCGGGGGGGGGGGGGATTTCCACACCCGGACACCTTCAGGTATCATATATAATATAATGCGAACCTCGTTACAACGTGCGATCAGCTTCAGGGTTTTTCTCTCGAAAGACGGGAAACTCGATCCTTGTCGATCGTAAGGTAGGTACTTACGTGTCGTTTGTCTCAGCTTGTCAATAATCCGCGCAGCTGCAAGTCGTCGGAGAAAATAAGAGTGAAAAACCGATGGAGAAATTAATACGACAGATAATAATAATATTAGTAATAATAACAGTAATAATATTTCTCGATTCTCGTTCGTATACGTCCTTGTATAAATCTAAAATTAAAATAGTAGACATTGAAAACTTCAAGTTAATTATATTAGATACCTACACCGATATTATCAGCGTTGATGAGATGACGAAAAAAAAATTCCGTAAAAGTTTGAGCTCTTAATATTAATATATTAAGATGCCTATTTGTGATTTTCCATTTCCCGTTTAAGTGAGACGGGAAATTTTTATTTTTTTTCATTTTGGCATTTTATTACTCGACAACGGATTGGCGTATCGTAAAGAGCAATACATATTCTTATAGGAAATTGAACGATCAAAAAAAAAGGTCTGTTTTGATTTTTTCGCAAATCTACTGGTTCAAAAGTTGATAAAATATAAATTTTGTACAATAGTTTACGTTGAGAGCTTATTTCTTGTTAAGTTATCGCAAATTTTGGGAAAATATTGATGTTTCAGTTAAGAAGATTACATCAACTTTAAGAAATATTATATTTTTTTCATTTTTCAACCACTATTTCATAGTGAAAATGGAAAAAATCGTAAAATTTGACACAACTAAGGTTTAACCTTAAATAACTTTTGAACCAGTAGATTTACAAAAGAATTCTAAGAGACCTTTTTTGTATATCGTTAAATTTCATATATAAATATGTTATGTTCTTTATGATACGCGAATCCGTTGTTGAGTAATAACATTCCAAAATAAGAAATAAACAAAATTTCCAGTGTTATTTATTAGACAATATTTTTGGCCCACCCTAATATATATTATATAATATATATACTATAGAAAAGGAAATATCGAGAGAGTTAGAAAATCGACGTTATTACGCCATTATACATATTAAGTTTCACAGTTTCTACAATCCGGCATCCATGCCTCTCTAATCTATACACCTATACATGTATTATGTATATATATATACCTTGTAAGTTATAAACGTAAGATTTCCGATACATGGAATACGTGTATAATGCCGCGGCTTGAATTCTGGTCACATCGATTTCACAAATATCGTCTGATTTTCCATGGAATATGTATACATACATATATACAGTATGCAATAGCCTAGAACCGTCGTGATATGAGACCACAGCACGCGGCTGCCACTCGGAATGTTTTTCGACCACGATTTACGGTCCAAATATATGTAACTATGCTATATATATGTATAAATAAATACATGGGTATGTATGTGCGAACGCAGGAAATACATCGCCACCGCAACCACAGTGGCTTCATGGCTCAGCCATGGGGTTGGAATTAAAAAAGCCGGAAATGAATGACAGTGTTCCATAGCTTTCGACGGGTGTTTCACTTTATTTCATTTCATTTTATTTTATTTTCTTTTATTTTATTCTATCTTTCGTTGCGCTTTTATGGTGACCGAAGGGAAAAAAATGAGAAAATCCGTTTGTCTCAATTCGCGGATATTTATGTGCCTATCTTTATTATGTGCGAAGGGCGCGGTGCGGGTGCAAAATCGCTGCTCAATTTTTTCCGCTTTATGTTCCGGACCGATCAGAGATCAGTTTGCCGAAGGTTAAACGATTCTTTAAAACTTGGCAGACCCATAAAATGCCGCTTTACGACTAAATCAAGATCGGGGAACCGCGCTTCGCAAGACGTACCAAAAACAATTTCGACCCTCTCTGATGTGCCAAAGCCACGGTCGCTGCTTAACTTCCTATCTCGCGCTCTATTTTCGTACCGTCAAATCCTCGCTAATGCGAGGCTTTCAGTTCGCACGCGCCATTATTATTTGACCTCGGACGAAAAGTCATTCGACAGAAAGAAATGAAGAAAAGTCTTCGTCGATCAGTTTTCGGTTTTTTTTTCATTCTCAAAGATCATCGAAGATTGGTGGAAAAAAGCGTTACAAGAATCGGAAGAAATTCAGTAGAAAACAAAGAAGAGAAAAATAAAGCTTACAGTAATAATGATAATAATAACAACAGTACAGTGATAAAATAAAAATTCAAGATTCCCCGGCTGCGGAGTACATAAAAAAAAAAAAGTTATACACTCGCTGAATTTCATCAAGACTTTGCGACGAATGATCGTAAAAGTTATGAATTTTCCTCAAGTTTTCAAGTGGAAAGCTTCTTCGGCACACTGCGCACGGAAAGCCCAGAAACGAGAGGGGGCATAACCCAACCTGTAGAAGTTTAGAAAGTTTGGAAGCACGGGATTCTGCCAAAATTTCATCTCAATCAATTAAGTAATTCATCAGAATTTCAGAGCACGGAAATGTGATGTCAGAAACTCTAGAACTTTCACGATTCCCGTAAACAATTATCCACCTAATATCTGCAGTGCAAATTTGCGTCTTGTGAGGCTGACAGCGAGGCTCCTCTTATGCAATTCGATGTTTCGGGTGATGATTGAAAAGAAGAATAGAAATTTCCAAAGAGCCGAGAATTAATTTTGTAGAATTTAAAAATATTATAAAGAAGCAAAGTACATAGATTAAGGCCAAAATATCGCAAGATTAAAGCATAAAAAGCTTAAAACGTGAACCATGAGTGTTTTTCTAAATTTTGCACTTTCTAAATTTTCGATTCTTCTGTATCTCGAATATCTACCTTTTGATATTTAATTCATTTTATTCAATAATTTCGAATCGCGGTGAAAATTCTTTATTCCGGGAATAAGTTATATGGATATAAATTGAAGCCAAGCGATTTCGATATAGGTACTCGACCATGAGTACAAAACCGTGGGAATAATCATAAGAGAGCAGTCTTGCAAACCGCGAATGCAGAGAGAAGTCTTGCAAACGTAATTATTTACGGATGTGAAACCAGCTGTATTGCGATTCCAATTGAAGCTGAAAGCTACACGCAGTCGTATTATACCAAGTTCGCCGAATTTCGCAGCCCGAAGGCTTTCGCGTATAATTTGAAATTGGCAGGGTACCTATCCCTGTAATGTATAAGAGGCATTCAGCGCAAAACCAACCTACGTATGACCCTCACCGAGGTTTTTTTTTTTTCAATTTTTCAGTATTGCGTAGAGTGTAGCTACAGAAAAACACTTTTCACCAAGATTTAGATTTTTTCGATCACGGATTTGATTTTCACTACACCCAATAACGTGAAAACCCAATTTTTGAATGAATAGCTCCCTTCTCCCTGAATCAATTGGCTTGAAAGTTTTTTTCACCAATTCTTTGTTGAAAAACGTAAATGTCGAGACCAGTAGGGAAGTGAGCAAGCATTTGGTTCGGAAGTTACATATGAAAGAATTGAGTGAAAGGTGAGAAAAAATGTATAAGATATAAATGAGTATTTTTTAAATTTATACTTTATTCGATTTTATCACTTTTTAATTACTCGTTTCGCACGTAGCTTTCAAACCAAAAGCTTGCCATCTTTAATCTCGGTCTGAAAATTTTCATTCTTCAACAACGAATTCACGAGAAAAGCTTAAAGCCAATCGATCTATTCATTCGAAAATGGAGTTTTGGGGAGCAGTTAAAGACCAAAGCCGTGATCCTGAAGATCTAAAATCGAGTAAAAAATAATTTTTTTCTAAATTCTGCACCATATAGTTAAAAATAAACACGACCCCTGATGACGAGGGTCAGACGCAGGTCGGTTTGGTGGTGGAATGCCTCATACACGTGCAAGCCTGCATCTCGCCCGTGATTGTTTCCTGCAATACAACCCCGCGGCCTTCGGCTTCTGATGTTCGTTTGCAGTCCGTCCGCGGAAAGCGAGAGGGGCGAAACACCGGGATGGCGGAATGGCGTCGGGGTCGGGGTCGGGGGCGGCGGCGGCGGCGGCGTGGGCGTCGGGACGCCCGGGGGCCGTGGGGACGTCGATACCGCGACGCCAGACGCCGCGGCGCTCTGCCGCGCTCCTCGATCAAACCACCGCCGCCAGGGAACGCGGGATTCTCTCGGTGCTGCTGCGGCGGCATGCGCGGACGAAATTCTTGCTTCTATGCCCCGCCAACATACCGCGTACTATGACCTACACCCTGAATGTGGCTGAAAATGTTCGTGAATTCTCAAAAGAATCGATCATATCGGCAGGCATGTAACCGTCAGTGATGTAACGAATATTCGCAGATTTTCATGACATTCGCAAAAATTGTGCTACAATTTTGAGAATGTGATTGTAACGATTAATACTTCATATTTTGCTTATAAATATTGGGGAAACAATGTGAAATTTTTGTCATACTCTAACCTCATAATTATTTTTTTTACGCTATCCATTTGTTGTTGAATAAGCAAACAAACAATCGGTTTGTTTCGCATCACCTCGGCAATTTCAGAGAAACGGTGCCAGATTTAAAAATGTATGTTAGCATTCGCGAATACTTCAAAATTTACATTCTTTACATTACTAGAAACCACGCAGATGCAGCAACGCGATATGCACACCGCGAATATCTGCCAAATTCCCTTCCCCAAAATCACCCAACAATAAATTCCTCGCATGGATACGGCAAATTTTTTTCTTGTTTGCTTCGAATCCTTGTCATTACTTGAATTACACTATATATTGATAAATTTCTATGTATCACAGAGTCTTTTTAACGCATAACTGTTTGTGCTTAACATTTTCGATGGTGTGCTTAAGTGTGTGGCTGTAGAAGTTTACTTTAGGATGAAGGAAAATTTTCAGGAAAATCGCGAAGGAATTATTATTATCATTATTATTGTTTAACAAATTTGAGTCTGTGTATGCAAATGTAGATCTTCTCGAGAGGTTGAAATCTCAATATTATTATACAAGTTTACGAAGGTGGAAATTTTTTTTTACAAAATTCTTTAACGTTGATTTAATTAAACCATGCAAATGAGATTTAATTTTGGTGCAATACACTTGCGAAGACGAATGTGTTCTGTCAGAGAGTGATGATCCTTGGTTATTGGCACGCCGCGGTGCTATGCAGGGACGAAAATAGCTGCGTTGCTGCGACGCAGACGTGTATATATATATATATATATCTATATACACCCGGGAATTTTAATTATTGAAAAATTTTATCTCACTGCAGTGAACGGGGACGAGGTACGTATCGCACATATATACTATACGTAGATCTGCACAGTATAACCCGTATGCGAATTGCGTTGGAATATTGATAAAATAATTAGCAGAGCTTGGAAGCCCCGGTAATATGAACGACTACAGATTAGAGGAATTAAATCTACGATTTAAATCTCCAATGACGTTCAGTTAACTGATTTTTGATGCCTCATCGATCCGGATTTTCTCGACTCCGTTGCACCAGCCCATATGTATTCATTCGTAAATTATTATGCAAATGGATAAATCCTTTGTTTCGCAAGTTATCGATCGTTGGTGCACGAATATCATAAACACGAGGTAAGGATTATTGTTGGATAAATTTTTCGTACGATACACGTAATTCGTATTGAAATAGACACAGGGGTTGAAAAACGAACCGGCTAAGGGAAACTTGACATATATTATGGAAATGGAATGCGTGCATCTAATTCTAGTCAACTGATCGATCATTGCCAATTACCATCATCAACATTATACCCAATAAAGCCGGGGTGTGAAAAAGGAAGGTGAAAGAAAAGACGAAGCGTCGCGACGCTGTTTCGATCGCGAATGTTCCGAGATATATTTAAGATCTCGGGTTTTATAATACGCGCGACGTAAGAACGAAATAGTAAAAGCGAAATATATAGAAGAAATAAGGCGATAAGGCGAGAGAGGCAAGGCGTCGTCGTCTCTTGTGCGAATCGGCTTCGCTATAAGTCAATCCGACGTCTCGAGCGTCGCGACGACGAGCGAATTGCACGAGAAGATATAAAACTACGCTTCGTCTCATCCTTTCATCGCACGACGCCTTTGAGACACGAACGTAGGTAACGACACGCATCGCCCACGTGGATCTCGATCCCGGTTTCTAGCCTCTATACTAGACTGCAGCCATCCACCTGAAACCTAATACCTACTATGCAACCGTCTATCGGTTTCACTTGCGTTTATATTACGCGTTTAAAACGTGCAGTTTCACTTGCATTCCGATTCCAGTTGTTACTACTTTTACGCTTATGTATCGCCAATGACGAACAGCCCTTCGATATATTTTCCCATTTTGCACCCTCTTTTCACCCCGATTAACGTCTTTCTCGCACACTTTTTATTCGTACTGTACGTGTTCCGCATTCTCCTTGATCACGCAGGTGATCAGAAATCGCTGCAGGTGAACGTAGTTTCGTATAAAGTTCATCAGAAATCAATCAGAATCGATTAAAAGAGCACAAATGGAAATATTTTATTATTATATTACAGATAAAATTCATATATTATTCGAAACTTCTTAAGGAAAAATATGAATATTATTGATAATTAATTTCAATATAATTTCATTAAATACGAGTTGCTTAATTGATCAAAAGTAACAAGGTTAAAGTTGTCACACGGTAAAATCGTACAGTTTTTAAAATCCAATCTAAAATCTTTTAAAAATTACTAAACTACGTCTACGCGATAAAACTTATGAGTATAACATATACATGGATTTTTCCAATCCTCGTGATAATCACTAAACGCAATACACGTAACACGTTTAGGGTAATGAACATCGTCTGTATTTGTGGTCGAGGACCGAAAATGGGATGAAATTTTTGTTGCGATGGGGTGAAAAGAAGGGGTGAGGCGTGAAAACTGTACTCGTTAATGGGTCCCTCCCGCCCTCTCATCCCCTCACCCCTTCCCACCCTTTCTCTCCTACTCCTACAGCAGACCGTCCAAAATCCTGTTCAAACTCCCTTCATCCTCATTCCCAGAGTGTGAGCCTCGGTGCGAATGTGTGCATCGTTATCGCACAGGCACAGTGAACCACGGTTAATCAATGTGCTCAGGTGTCGTCGAGGCGGACCCACCAATACGTATACACTATATACACCCACAATCCATATACACTATATATATACACATTATAGACCTACGTATCGTACAGCAGCCGTTATACGTGGAGCTGGCTAAACACTTATATGTGTACAAATACAATTTAGCGAACGACAAGGTACGCGTATTATAAATATCTATATGTATAATGTATGTATATATATTAGGGTGGCGCAAAAAAAAACCGACTGTTTTTTTTTTTTTTTTTTTTTTTTTTGAGTCTCGTGTGACAAAATGTTAGTTGTTGATGTTTTAAGAGCCCAATCCAAAGGACAGCTCAAAAAAAAAAAATTTTAAGATGTCGCTCCAAATTTTAGAAAAATGTCAAAAATCGTCAAAAAATTATATTTTCAGTATTTTGTTTGATTTTTAATTCATGTCGTGGTGTATTGTTATCGATTCTTTCTTACTAAATTAAAGAAAAAAGTTGAAATTTCAATATGGATATTAAAAGGTCGCTCGAAAATATCTAAAGAAATGCACCAAAAAATTGAAAAAAAATTATGAGCGACCTTTCAAAATTCAAATTTTGAACTGACACTTTCGGAAACTTATTTTTTTTTTGTCTATAAAATTATACCGTAACAAGAAAAAAAATTTTTTTTTTTAAATTCGTTTTTTGACAATTTCTACGTTTTAAAAAATGTGGAGCGACCTCTAAAAAATTTATTTTTGAACTGTCCTTTGGAATGGGCTCTTATAACATCAAAAACTAACATTTTGTCACACGAGACTCAAAAAAAAAAAAATAGTCGGTTTCTTGCACTTCGATATTCTATTGTGCGGATTGAAATAAACCTTTCCTTTCGCCATCGGCATTAGGCTCGATGGTGTACAAGCTGTCTGGAGATATACATATATCTGGCTGTGATATTTTGTTCTCCTTTTTTCTATTTTATTGAACCTTATCTGGGATATAGATCGGAACGCGTGACTCCTGCAGCCGGAGCGTGAATATTGTTCTTATTCAGGTATGGTGTATGAATAATGTACAGGCTCCCTAGTTGTCGACAGATTATTTTACAATTAGCCTTTGTACCTGACGCTGCGAATCGGTCGGTAGAAAATTCGACTCTATTTTTAATGTAACCCTACAATTAGAAATGACGAAAAAACATCTGTAAGCTGCAAATCGTATGTTAAAGCTTTTACAGTTTTTCCACGGTGTTGAACGAAAAATTACTGACCCCGCAAATTTTTATGCGAATTATGTCGATTAAACGCAGAAAATGTCTGCTAAAATTCAGTTGACTGTAGACCACGTAATATGAATTTATTTTATCTCAAAAGTCGTTGATAATTTCAATCGTGAATTTTGACCGGTATTGTCCTACGAAGAGTTTAATAATCGGATAAATGTTTTTCATCCTCCGGGGGGAAAAAAAGTATTTATACACCGGGCGAGGAGTTAACGATGTCCGTATTGGTAAGTTCTGCGGGAGCTGGAGCTTGAGCTTGAGCTTAATGGGAGGCCTTAATTTCGGGCTCATTGTTTGCGTTAAATTTTCCCTGACGCGGCATTCTTCGCCCGGTACGGGCCACCGCTTTATTAGCTTGCGATAAGAAGCTAATTTACATTTACCATCTGGCCCCCTTTGCGTTCAGTAGCACCCTTAAGTGCGCCTGGCCATCGCCCTTCGCCCCTTTTTCTCCTTCCACTCCTTCCACTTTCTCTGCCTCGTACGCTCTTCGCAATTTAGGATTCGAGCCACGTTCTACCCCCTCCCCCTCACCCTCTGCGATCTTTCCCTTCGTATCAGCGTTGTATACGCTGCATATACAGTGCGCGTGAGTGTATCTCGCGGTTACCAGATTTTCTTATTTCTTTCTTTCTTTCTTTCTTTCTTTCTTTCTTTCTATTTTTTTTTCTTACTCTCTTCGGCAGAAATCAAATGAAAGTGTAACGATCGTGCAGAATTTTAGAATTCAAAGAAAACGGAAGGATTTGAAGAGGAGAGGTTTTTCAAATATGATCGACAACTTGCTTCACACTTCTGCCTCAAGTTGTTCGTGTGTAATGTTATAGGTATAATAATATGACACAGCGAACGAGTGCAATGAAATCAAATTCAAATCTATTTCCACGATGGATCTGTCGTATATTACTTATGCCCTGTAGCACTTTGCGTTTGAAATTTGATACCTACTACAATTTGTTGCCATTCAGAATTAATTCGAAATTCTATGGATGGAATAAAAAACAAAGAATGAGAGACAATTAATTGATTTATTGCAGCGTACGTAATTGTCCGCATATTTCTCGAAGAGTGATGGAGTGAGAAGAAGTAAAAAATCAATTTTTTGATTGATATATATATGTATATATATATATATATATGTATAAGGATGTTATCATGGCTGCACGGGAACGTTTTCTTGGTCTCAAGTGGTATTCCAGGTTTTTTGAACCGTTATTTTCGTCGCAAGCGAAGAAAAAGGAAAGCCCGTAGCGAATAACAATTGAAGCGACGGGACCCTTATATCAAATATTCCTGCTCTTTCTTCTGCGTATTTTCAGTCGAACAGTCGGTGGGTAGACACGAATGCTTTATCGAGCAGAAAGTTGATAAAAGAAATAAAAAAAACAGAGAAAGTGGGAGAATTTAAAGGACGGAGACCGTTTTGGTATCAAAAAAATGCCACGCGTTTTCGTATATTCGCCTTGTCGTAATTTTCACAGTATTTTCTTTATTTTGTAAAAACGATCGTCAGATTATTTACCGCAAAGTCGCTGAAACAGTCGCTTACGTTATAATAATAATTGTAGCCCCTCGCGTTGGAAAAAATATTCCATTATTCAATAATGCAGTATTCTAAATCCAAGACTTGTTGTATAGGAAAATCGTTATCGTTCGATCATTTATTCTTATAAATCTTTTATTCATAAAAATGCAGCGCAAGCTAGACGAGGAAAAATGTAAAAAGAAATGGAAGAGTCGCGAAGCAGGATATGGGGTGTGGAAAAATAGAAATAAAATTTACTGCAGCGAAGACGAAGAGAGTCAGACGCCGTTCTCATTGGTCATATCAATCCTTCGTTCTCGAAACTACGCTCGAATCATTTGTCTCACTTCAACTATTTTCAAAGGCAGTCTGTTCTCGTTTTCCGTACATCGAGAAAAATCTTTCCCCCTGTGACTGTAACGGAGGGGTAATTTTTTTAAAATGATTTTACAAATCCACCCCCATTCCGCGAGTGCTTTTC
Source organism: Diprion similis (assembly GCF_021155765.1). Lineage (NCBI taxonomy): Eukaryota > Metazoa > Arthropoda > Insecta > Hymenoptera > Diprionidae > Diprion > Diprion similis. The sequence continues at coordinate 12,652,425 of NC_060116.1, read as the reverse complement.
TATAATATTAAAGAAACGATGATAAAAAAAATAACTAAAGTTTCAATGTTTTTAATCCGTTTGCAGTGAAGTCGGTGCTGACAACTACCCGGAGTGAAGCGGCTAAAATACTCTTGCGACAAATGGCGGCCGCAAGCTTTCCTCCGAATTTCTCCAACGTCGGGGTTCTGGAAAATTGGTAAGTCGAATATCATTCCGACGATATACGTCGATCAGCTAATTAACTACGTGAATGTATGTACAAATCTATCACTATATATATATTTACAATCACCAGTACCACTACGAGTATATTATACACTGCAGTTAACCGTATACCGTATATTTTGTTACTTTTTAGGAAACTAATAATTAAACGGTAGATCTGTATACACTATATAAAACCTTGATGTATAACCCGTTATACGCCTATTATTTATTAGGTATTATACGTTATTAAAAAGTCAAACACACACTCGTCAAAAGTATCGTAGACTAACCGCATACGTTATATATCTATACATATTATGTGTATAATACATATTTGTACACACGTATAATATGTATATATATATATAGATATATATATAGCGCATGGTAAATTGATCACCCGCTGTAGCACCAAATATACATACAAATATCTAGGGTAAATATATTTTCGTCGGGCATTTGTTATGTATGTACTCGTAACTTTATAATAATGCATACAAATTAGACCGACGTCAATAAAATTTGTCAATTAACATCAAATACAAATCGTCAGGCTCGATGATATTGTATTAATTCACCTGGCTAAAATGTTTACAGATAATTGTTAACCCCTCGTGAAAAATTTACCCACGCGATTCACACACACCCCCGTAGAATTAACTTCAACCATCGGTCGGACAAAGCGCGTTGTTACATTAATTTGCTACTCAAACAATCATACGGTGGATGCGCGGCAAACACGCCGCATAATTCGCACGCACAAGTTTGCGCGATATAGTAGTTATGACCAGCGTTAACGGACCTCCGTGCTTCTTCAATTAACAACAATATCCGGTTACATAATTTCGACGATTGCGTACATCGTTGTACAGGTAGGCTACTCGAGGTAATTTACACGGTTAATTTCACTGAAAACATAAAATTTGAATTTTTTACAATAATTTTTATACCTACACTTGTTCCCGTGGTTATATTAAAATGCGCAAAATTTGGCGAACGAACGTTAGAATAAATCTTTGTCCAAAAAATAGGCGCAGCTAATACGATAATGTGTATATATATACCGTAGCGATAATTGATATTCCGCAAGATTTTCACGCCATATGGCGGACATTCGCTAGACGGATAAACGATCGAGTTATCGCTAAGTGTCTGTGTGTTTGTGTGTATGTATGTATAGTTTAAGGGAAGAACGGGGGTGCGCAAAGCGCGGCGGCGGCGGCGGCGATGTGCAGGGGGGAGAAAGAGAGAGAGTTTTACCGCAAGCTAGAGAGCGCGCGGTGGGAATCCTCTTATTTCGTCAGTCAACCGGAAAATAAGAATTTCCGCGAGAAAAGCGTCGGGGAATAGAGGAACTCGTCGCGGTGATTCCGTTGCAGCGTGAGTTTCTCCCTCAGTTTTGCAACTTCGCCCACCTCACCTGACCGCGAGCGAAAAAAACAAGGTAAAACAAACAACGGTAACAGAAAAGTCACCCTCGCTTGGCAATCTCGTCAATTTAAACAAGGGCGGTAATTTTCTAATTGCATATAACAATTTGAGAGAAACAAAGAGAGAAAGAAAATCATTTTTCTAGCAAGCTTTTTTTTTATGGAACAAGATGTACCGCGGTCGGCAAAAAAAGCACATCTAACCCCCCCCCGCAACATTTTCCCTGTGTAATTGAAAACATTTACTCTCACGCTACTCGCGCGCAAGCTCGACCGGAATTCCTTTTTCGAGAGCTCGCACAGCCGTTTAAAAGCACAAGTGTTTCGAGGGTTGCAGGCCACGCTCTCGAACTATACGTCAATTTGAAACCTCTCGACTCGACGTGCAGGAATTTTTTTTTTTTTTTTTCCTCTTTTTATTTCCTGAGGGTCGAAGTGGAGGGGCGGGGGGTGGACGTCTCTTCGCCTTCTCTTGAACGAGGAGGCAAAATTATAATACGCGCGGGTGTGATGTGCGCACGGATCGCCAAAAGCTTTTGATTGAAAGGAAAAAACCATTAGAGAGAGGGTCGCGTTTTCTTGAAATTCTCACCGACACGGGCGTCGTTTTCTGCAAACCGAAACGACGCGACGCTTCGACGCCCAAAGACCCGACTCGTGTCAAGTGAAAAATATCGTCCGGTTTTCTAGCTCTTGAAAGCCCCGGCCTTTTTAACACTGGGCTTCTACCCCCTCCTCACCTTTATCCACCCTCAAAGCTACTGGATAAAATACACGTTATTATCAACCCTTGGAAGAGCCACAATGAGTTACCCCTCCTCTCATCTTCGTATACTTACAACGATATTTTTAAACCGTTTTTATACTATCTCAGATTTTGAGATTTTCTCTCGCCCTCTACCGATTACGTAAAGCTGGCGACAGCGTTGAGTAATTTTCGGGTCGTTTTCGACGGGGTGGAAAATACTTGCAACCTGGGTTTTCAAAAGACTTGTCTTACCTCGTGAAAATGTGATGATTAATAACTGTAAAAATCCTTTCTGATCGTGTGAATGTATTATCGAATAATGTAAAGATCCGAGGCATTCAATTGCCTATTATCGATTCTCCCGAGTTTTCAGCGGCAGCCATTTTGTGACTGAAGGAATTTACGTACAAGACTTTCAAAAGTACATACATATCTTGGCGATTCCACAAGGAACGTTATACTTTCTTCGATGTTTATTGAAAAGTTAAGGTACTATAGAAAACGATTGTGACGGTAACGTGTGACAAACCTGTTGGTTTTGGTTTTTCACCTCAAGTAGGTATACAAGGTATCACGCTTGGTGAATTGTGAAAGGAACTCTGCTCCGAAACCGCGCCTTAGAATGTGTAACACAGGTATTATACATATTATATACCATGTCGTAGTTTCGTTTGATGTGAGAATTTGGGGACGACTAACAGTCAAAGTAGCAGCACATACCGCGACGAATCGGTAATAGGATCTGTATCGTTTGTATACCTATACATCTGCACACACACACACACACACACACACACACATAATGTACGTATACATCAAAAGCCAACACTCTCCTTGATGAGGCGTTCGGTGCCTCGAGGCCTAATCGCGAAGAAGAGATGAAAGCCGTTAATGGTGATTTTCTGGTACCAAAGTACCAAAGTACCAAATGCCAGTTTGTACAACGTTTGTACTTGGATACGAGGTGGCTGCCAATTCCCGTGTCTCCGTTACCCAAGTTCGGAAACTCGGTGAACATATACTCGAAGAGAAAGGGAAACATCTTGGATATAATACCGTACGAATAGCTGCAGAGTTGTTTGGATCTGCGAGTGGGTTTCCAAATTCCCCAAATCTTACTATCGCCCTCGTCTCTTCTCCGCGGGATCCGGTGACGGGAGCTTGGATTTGAGATGCCCATCCTGAAGGTGGGGTGCGAGACTTCCCCGAAGGCAAGGGATGGATACTGTAAGCTCGGAGGCGCAGAGGTGCTTCCGGTGAGAGTTTCAAGTCGGTACCGAGGCGCCCATTCACCACTTGAACAATAAAATCGCATAGACAATGTATACGAAGAACCATTGTTGTCAACTCAGGAGGTCTGAAACGCGCTATAAAAGCCCCGCGAGCCTTGATTCCTTAGAATGGTGCGAATGAAAAGTAGGTCCTTCTATACTATCCCTCTCTCTCTCTGTCTCTCTCTCTGCACTCTTCTCGGTTTTGATTAAACCTTTGCCTGCTTTCTTTTTTTTTTTCTTTCTTCCTCTTATCTCGCTCAGCTATTTCTTCTTTCTCTTTACTGATCCAGCCTCCTTTCTTTCATCTGTTCACCTCCGGGTCAGCGAAGTCCTCAATTTAAGACTGCATCTTGCTACCTTGAACGTGATGCAGTTTAATGCTTGAAAAAATTCATTTCTGAACTCCGTTGATAAGTTTCTAAATATGTTTCTAATGTTTACATGTATATGAGTAAGATTAAAGACATGATTTATAATGATGGAATGTTTTCTGGCCTGCAGCTATGTGGCGGTATTAAAATACTTTATATCGCCGTTTCACGATTGCGGCAGCGGCGATGAATATTACCGCGGAAACTATTTTAATTGCGCTAAAAGTTGCGCCGCGGCGTAGAGGGAGGAAATATAATTATAAATATAATTCATCTCCCCACCACGAAATCGGGCGTATAACCTCCACAGCTTATATCCGGGCGGGTTAAAGAAAGCCGTTCTTCATCCGGGGAGTTATTTTAATGGGGAATTTAACCTAGTTTCAGATAATAACTGTCGTAAAAAAAATAAGGAAAAATAAAAAGAAAATATCCACCAACGCGCCACGCGCTTCCGGGACTCGCAAAACTCCGTCTTGACGGGCGAACAGATACGATGACCACCACCTTCGCGAACTTCCCGGTATAAAGAAAGTTAGTCTTCAGGTAAACGGGGAGAGAAATCGAGTCGTGGTGGATACGGAAGCTGCTAGTGGGACACGAAAGGTGGCTTCGGGCATCGGGATTAAGGAAGAGTGGATAGTTGAGTGAGGATTAGGGGTTACAGGATGCTGTTCGTGGTTTTCTTTTGTTTCCACCCCTCGCCTCCTCTTTTCTATAGTGTAGACGCTCTCGAGCCAGGGGATGTTTGTTCTTGTAAGTGGTCGGTTGGATTGTGCTCGAGGAGAACGAGAATTATTAGCAAAGAACGGTCGAGTCGGAAGGGTCGAAAGAGAGTTACGGTGAGGTGATGAGAGGGGGATCAGGAGGAACGAGGGTAGATGGACGGGCGAAGAATCTCGAGATGCAACTAACAATAAACTGCACGATATGAACTGGCCGAGCCCCCCCCCCCCCCCCCCTGCCCCCCGTAAACTGTTATTAATCTGAAGGAAGACAGGTGCGCAGGGATCAAATATCCCCTAATTACTCCCCTGTCACTCAATTAATCCAACTTCATCCCTGCGTCCATTGTTCGCGGTCTGAGGTCTGACACAATTCAATAAAGATCGATCGATACACGAATACGTATACATACACACATACAGGGTACATTGTAATGGCCGAAACACACACGAACACACAGGAACATTTGACTTATATACGAAATTTGGAACAATTACCTGAATAACGCAGCTGCGCTAACATTGGCCAAGAAAATGCAGATCTCATCGCCAAACTCGCGAATCAAACATCATTCGTTACACAAATTACACTTCGTTCCTTCGTTCCTCCGTGAAACATCCGCTGAAGGAGTTGCGCAATGATCGTAGGTGCGAATGCAATTGCAGAAGCTTTCGAGGTATTATGCGCATGGACCCGAAATCGCGATCGATCAAGCATGATCAAGGACGTTACGAAGATCCACAGGTGATCAGAACTAAGTTCACCATTTCGTGTTCAACAGCTTCCAACTATCTGTCAAAAATTGAACGCTCAAACTCTGTTGTATCGGAATTACCTGATCGATAGAAAATCTTACAGGCACGTTTGTACGCACCGATAAAAATTTTTTGTACGCTATGATCGATCTTCGATTCCTTCGGTTAATTCCTTCTCAGCACCTTCGTTAGTTTTAATCTATCACCTTTGTCGTGCTCTCGGTGCTCCTTGTAGGTACAAACTCAAAGGACGATCACCACCTCGAGTTCGAGGCCAGGGTGACTTCACCCTGAATACGTGGTTGCCACGCTTTGAGCTTTACCGCTGGTCCTCAGTCGGCAGGGTGTTCCAATTACGCGGAGCGCTGGGGAGGATAAGCCTCGACGTATTCGCGGGTCGAGGTCCTGGGAATTATTGTATTCCATACGAAGGATCATTCTTCCCTCCATTACCGGGTTGTTATATGAATTCCATTTTACTGCGAATGAAAGAGGCACTTCGCTGGAGCGGGATTTCAAACGGAGGAACTGTCATCATCAGCAGACGACTCTCCTGCTGTTGCAGCGTTTCATCCAGCAAATTCGTATAACAATACGGTAATCTTGAAAGCTGAACTCTGCACGCCCGATACTCGCGGATCGTATTATTCTGCCTGCTCTCGGTATCGCCTCGTCGTTCTCTGTGTATCTGAAAAACTTATACAAAAAATTCAAAACTACCCTCTTTTCTATTCTCTCGTTGTACGTATGTACATACGTCACTTCCTGCCTGACTTGTCTGCTTTTGTCAGATTTATAACAGAGCTTTCTATGCTGAAAGGGATGAAAGGTGACGGACAGAATTCAGTTTCGCATACATTGCAGTGAGACTTCTACGTACTGATTTAATACAGTTCAATATTCCAGAGGACTTCCTTCAAATTTTATTAGCTTTTTTTTCTCCATCTAATCCACGACCGACTCGCAATTATTCTGGTTTCACTATCTTAACTCACCCGTAATGTCGATCATGAAAAGCTTGAGTCTTGTACTCGAAGAGGACTATAAACGATGATTATCCGCGAACTGAAATAAGTTTTACAATTTTTTCTATAGTCATTGTTGATTTTAATATTAACAATTTTTTTTTTGCTTCTATCCAAACAAGTGCAAAATTCTCGCAGAATAATTCATAGCTGGTACGTTCTTCGGTTACCTGCAGGACGAATCGCGGCGTATTAATTTTCTCTATTCGTTTCTGCCACTATTTAAACGTGTAATTTTCATCTCTGGCTGACGGTGCAGGATGTTTCTCGGTTAACCTTCGTGGCTTATATTTATATCCTGGTTTCTTGTTAACCGTACCGCAATCTCATTGCCGGCTCACGAATTTCCCTGCAGCGTAGCGGGTTGCGAGTGCGTTTTTTTTTTTTTTTTTGTTTTTTTTTCCTTTTCTTTTCTTCTCCTACATCCACCGCGTAGAGTCGGAAGCGGCCAACTTATGCAAACAAGCTTTTGAGTCACTCGGTATAGTAATCGCTCCTCTGCACTCGCCTAAAAACTGTGATTCGTCTTCGACTCGCAATATTTATCCTCCGGAATTTACGCCCCTGCAAACTGTCCGGTTTCCCCTCACATCCCAAAGGCCGCCAAATAAGCCCGGGTCGATTCCGGATGGCGAAATACCGCATCCGATGGCCAGCTATGGCCGCGGACAAATTATACCTCCGGGGTGGAATTCTTCTAAGAATCAATTCCGCCCACCTTCAAGGTCCCAAACACCTCAAGCGACGAAATTCTTCCGTTCTTTCCAATTCTTTGTTTCAAATCCGGGGATCAATTGATCGCCATATTCGTCAAACTTTATTGATAAAAAAAAAATCGTGTCGAACTAATTCGTAAGCAAGTTTTCATAAGCAGAAGTTATCGTATAGGTACATGAATTTTACGAATTACGAAAATAAAATTGATCACAAGAATATTACAGGAAATTTGCGAAAAATGATGCTACGGATGGTCTTGAAAAATAGGGGCGCTGAGGGGGTGAGTAGTTCTTGACACGGCGAGAGGGGAGGACTTTGACGGGGGCGTTGGCTTAGCGCCTCCAAGTCAAAGCGACCTTTGTAAGCAGGCAGGCACCCTCGGGACGGATGGCGGGGGCGGTAAATGAGTTTGCGGCCTAAACAAGCCCATCTCGGGGCGTTTTCGCGGTCGGTAACGTACCACCCACAGGACTCCTGCAACGCTGTCGTCTGCACCGACGTACGTTCCGGTTTGCGACCCTCGCCGCAGGGCGGCCAACCCTCCTCACCCTCTTGCTCACCCTGCCAACCTCTCGGCCCGTTTGCCTATATGCAGGGGGGGGGGGGGGCGGGGGGGTCCATTAGGCTCGTCACAAAAACAGTGTCATTAAAAAATTGACAGTTTTTATCAATTTTATCACGGAGTAACCGCACACTTAGTATTTATTAAATTGTTAGATTCGGTAGAAGGCTACGAAGATGACTTTGAAGATAAAAAAAGGAGGATACTAATGTTATAAACTCAAACTTGGACATCGATGCTTAATTTCAAATCGCTTCGAAATTCGTCAGAATTCAGAAGATCCATTCGATTTCACTTTACGATGGCTAATTTTATTCTTAGGTGACTAATTTCTACAAATTCACTCATGTTTAACGTTTGATAATGTGAAAATGAAAAATAAAAATTGTTTCAATGAATTTATTGGTACGAGTATTCTAAATAAATTGAGGCACCACAGAATGAAGACGGGCGAATTTACCAGATTTTTAACCAGTTCGACGCGATTTAAAACGGAGCAGCATCGATATCTAAGCTTTCATTTTTAATATCAGTACTTCTCCGTCCTGATATTTTTTGCGAGATTTTCGCAGCTCACGAGTGTATTAATTTGACGAATACTCAACACGGTCTTTGGCCAACCAAGCTGCTTAAAACTTATAAAGAAGCAGCAAAGAAAAGTGGTCGCAGAAAAAATTTCAAATCCAGACTAACTGAACTTAAGGTATCTGCAAATGAAAAGAAAATATACCGGAAAAAAAGTAAAATGAAATTCTGTAATTCTTGAGACTCTTTCACTCGAGTCTGTTATCCGATTTTATGTTGGAATGCGAAGCGAATTATCGCTCTTTGTTGTGTCGGAGGTCTGTGTGCAAAAACCCACACATTATATCACGCGCATGACAATTCTGCGGTATTTCGATCACACTGATCGAAGCCCTTCTCTTCTTTTCATTGTTTTCTGTCAATCTTTTTCCTCTGCTCGCGCGGATTGACGATACACGTGGAAACAAATTTGAACTTGTTAAAGCTGATGTATTTTAGAACACAATACTAAATCAGTCCTCGATTCTATGTAAAAGATGTGGACCCCCCACGTCTTATCACCGGAAAAAATTAGTACAGGCTTGAAGAGCTAGACACTTGTGTATAAATATATCTTATAAATATAATGCATATATATATATATATATATATACATATACACATTTATGTGTGTGTGTGTATGTACACATATAGCACGTTTGGTGATTTATGCATGTATACAATTCGCTGCTCACGATACAAAGTAAATTTCATTCGGTGGAAATAAATTCTCCTCCGGGGTTTCACGTTTAATACGATTTTTCTTTCCTTCTCCTCTCTTTCGTTCTTTGTCATTTTCTGGCTGAGCATTACAGATTTTGCCAGATCGAAGTCTCGTTTGTTTGTCGTTAGACATGAAAGAAAAGATTTACTCGCCGTCCGTGAACAAACCGTAAGGTAAATGTCTGCAAAATTATATTTTATCCGCACGATCGTAATCGTTCCAATTTTTTGATTCTTCTTAATTTTCACGGTGCAAGAATTACATTATGACACGCTAATATCCTACCTCCCATATTTTCACCCCTTGGATTCTCACAGTATAAAAAGTTCTGAATTTTGTTATCAGAAGAAAAAAAAAAGAAAAGAAAACACCTCGAGAGACTTATAACTTCTTTTATATCAATATATTTTCAAAATATATTCACTCGGGACAAGTTTATATATTACACATTACGGCTCGCGATGATATAACCTTTTTAACAAAGTTTGATAGAAGGGAAAGTACGAAACAAAACAAAAAAAAAAGAACTTTCCATCGAAGAAAACGATCGTCGCCAAACCGCTGTACAAATAAAAACTTTTCGTCTTATCGTCAAAGTAATGTTCTCGGTTCTTCCGCAGTCTCGTTCGACTTCTCGTTTTCTCTACATCAACATGTTCCTTTAATATAACTCACGATGGAATGAATTATTCAGTGCAATAATTACAAGAGTAGCTTATCCGACGATTATTTTTTTTTTTTTTTCTATTTGCTTGAATAACGAAAGCGAATGTCTCATAAATATAGGTACTACCACGATAACGAATTCACCGAAGAATCCGAGAGATGATCAGGCATTTCCGAAGCCGGTAACACTGAAAGAAAAAAAGTAATTAAATCATTAAATGTGTGGTCACGTTCAGCGAAGTGATTATTTATTTGTGTAAATAAAATTTAGTCAAAATCAAACAAATGTTTTATTAAACCAAGAGATCTTGAATTGGGACAAATAAATATCCTCTTCGCCAACCGTGACCACACATATTTAGTCGATTCAAATGACTTTTTTTCTATCAACGTTGGGTCCGTGCCGTATTTATAATAGATACAGGTGCAATACGCTGAACGACCCGCAATGCATTGAAAAATATGCCGAACCTCGCAGGAGCAGTTGCAGAGGGTATTTCTTCGTCGAAAGTCAGCGAAGCGTGTGTGTAGACGCGGGGTTATGCATGCCTTCCCCGGGGTGCTTTTCTAAATATATACATAACATGCCACGTCTGTACATACCTACGTAAATACGTGGATATAGATACGCTGGAGGAGATACACGAAAGTCGGTAGGTATCTGAAACGCACGGTCCATAAAGCTGCAGGGCAATCGGCTCTTTCGAGTATCATCATAAGAACCAGATGGAAACCATCTATCGCGCGGTAAACCAAAGCTGGTTCCTCTTCTTATCCTTTTTCCTTTTTCCTCTTCCTCGTTTGCGATAGATAGTCGAGGGTTATCGGTGCTCGTTCTCTTTTGATCCGCGCTCTTTTCACGGCCGCGTAAATAAAACCGACGCCGATTCGATCCGGTTGGTCGCAAGTGGTAGCGGCTGACTCTGGTCGGCCACCGACGTCGACGTCGGCGTCTCGGGCAAATCGGTGCCAGCCATTCGCCTGGTGCTTGAATAAAGCTGGCGTGCGCCTTGCGATAAAAGCTACGTTGGATGCGTGCCTCGATCTCGATGACGTTTCATGACTACATACTTAAGTCAACGTCGGGTTAAAACGCTAAATTTCCTCGCCCCAAGACTCGATCTGCAATTAAAACACGCTCGAGGCATACGAATATTCAACTTGAAACTCGAGGGGCCGATGACGAAAAGGAGGAAAAGTCACTCAAGAAACTTCGACGGTATTCAAACAATGTCTTTGCTCGTTACACGTGCCTGTATACGTATACACTTACAAGAATAGGACTCGGAAGAATCGTATTTATGTAGAAATATGGTACTCGTGATCAATTTTCGTATTTAGAATAGAATAATTATGACTTGTTTCACTATTTTCGTAACAGGAAACAGAAATTGTTTCTATTGAATGTAGGACTTTTATTTTAATTAGCATTTGTTTTTACTAATCGAACTAGGTTGTATCCAGCTCACACCTTTAATCAAGTTTTATCTTGAAACAGAAAATATGTGTGAAACCGGTAAAATAATACATCTTCCGCGTAATTAGTGCGACGATGCATCTCGTTGTGTTACATACGTTATCATACAACGTAACAAAGTGTATATTCGCATAGATCCTGCATCCGAACAAAAAATAAGATGCAAAGTTTTAACGGAACAAAGCGTGCAACAGCGTAGGTTGAAAATTGAGTTTTGAAACTTTGGTACAGAGAAAATGCATACGTACAACGATTATTATATTTATATGTATATTTTTTCAAAGTATATTTATGCATAATAATATACGAGTATCGCACTACAAACACACACACACACACATTGATGTATATAATCACATAGTGTGGAATAGTGAAAGAAGAAGGTGCGTAGATAATCGTTTTCTTGACAACGGTAGGAAAGGGGGGAGGAGGAGGAGGAAGTAATAATCGCGGAAGCAAAACTGTGCGAGCTCGGACCTAATAATAAAGCCGATGTGGTTAGAGTCTCCCCGGCGGCAGCGTCGCGACGCCCATCAATCGAGCCCCGCGCGACTTGCCCGGTTAGATTCGATTTACGACACGCTGCCAGAGATATCGCCACCAGATTGCCATTGGTCTCTCCTGTCACAACTTCCTCCCTCTCCCTATTCCCTCCCTCCATCCCTCCAATCCTCCCTCCATCCTCGACTGCCAAACCACCCCTTTTCAACCCCTAACTCGCCGCTTTCTACTCCCTCTGCGTATCGCTATCGATCAGACATTCGCACACGTACAGAAAACGGGGAGAGAGAGAAAAAAAGAGACGCTGCGTTTCACGGTTCGACATACGGAAATATTATATTCTTTGTGCGTGTATTTTTAGCGTTTATATTTGTACTTATTTATTTCGCCATAGTTAGGCTTTCGAATAATCTCACCTTACTTGGAAAAATAAAAACATATTGCTCGCGATGGGAAGATTGGATTGATCGAATTATTTGAATCAATCAAAATTGTAGTGATTGAGAATTTTCCTTTTCGTTTTCTTTTCCCTTAAGTATAGATTGGATCAGTATAATGAAAAAAGATTCAACGTATACAATTGAAGCAACTTGTTTTTAATGACGTCGTTTTCCGGAAACTTTTGCGCAGAAATCTGGCACCGAGATGAGGGAAACTGAACAAGCAATTCTGACGGGTAATGAATTTGTTGAACAATGCACACGACGACGAAATATTCAGGCAACTCCACGTGGATCTACAACCAGTGACTTTTGCAGTTACACACATCCACTCCTCTCGAGTCTCTCTTCGCCTTATCCTTTACTGTTCAAACCTTTCCCACGATTTATTTACATTTTACAAACAGCGTCCCTTGTTCACCAGTCTGGGAACCAAGGACACGCAGGAGTTGGTGTGCGACTCGAGTACTCGTGCGATTAAGTGCACGTTTCGCTCTTACCTCTCTTACGCCAGACGTAACGCAAGGAGAGACCTGGACGAACCGTAATATACGAGGACTGAATTGACGAGGGGCTACAGTGGCCTTTTATGGAGGCCAAATTCCAGTCCGCTGTCCCGGGCATCGGAGGACCTCGATACCGAGGTTGTAAAAAGATGCGGCCGTCACTTCCGCCTCGCCTCTTCCTCGTACCAGTCGCATTAATACTTTCCGTCGTTGCATTTCTGCACGTTGGTTCGCGGAACGTTTCAACAATCCGTTAGGAGTTATTACGGGTCCGTACTTGGCGAGGCTCGACGACGACGAAGGACCCACGTTTAGTGGGTAGGTGAAAACGTCGAAACAAACCGCGGGACCCTGAGTAATGCCAAGGCAACGTCACGTTTTCCCGTAAAGATCGATTGAACGGGGAACGACGAAAGCCACGCTGAGCCCGGCGTCTCTAATCAGAAGATTGAACCTCCGTTTCGAACCGACACACACACCGCAAAGTTGTTGCTTCTCGCCGGACAGAGGAAAGGGATTTTATACACAGCTGTGGATGTCGCCCATCGGGGTTCCTCGCACACTTCCTCGATCCGAGACCCGAACAAGGAACACCTGTTAACTTCACCCGGGACGGGTCAACGAGGCGGGCTTGTGATGTGACAAAATTAATTGCCGACTCGAGCACCCAGGAACCTCCTTCTCCACCTTCAAACGTCTTCGGTATCATTAAGAAGAAGCAAAGACCGAGTTGTCGAGCACCAAAGCCAAGTCAAGGCTGTGCAGGTTTTCGTTATTAAACAGATGAGAGGGGCTGAGAGGGGAGAAGTGAAACCCCAGGTCTTCACTATTCAGCGAACCTTTCTTGCTTAGAGACCCTCAACTTGAGAGGGTCCAAATGATTTTTCTTTCACGTCGAATACATGTCTACACCAAAGTCTGTCCAATTTTAATGTTTGAATTTAAAGTATCAGCTACATCGTGAACTGTATAAATCGATTAAGTTTTTCTTGATCTGTAGCAAAGCTGTAACGGAGCTGTTTTTTTTTTAATTTTTTTTTTTTTTTTATTCTTCTTTGAAATGAGGGAGAGACGAGAAAAAAAATGAAAAGCTTGAGGTCGTCACCTCGACGAGTCGTCCGGTAATCCAGTGGGAGAAGCCCTACAGGCCGGAAATCTGATCGGATTTAAAACACGAGTGTATATACTACGTGTATACATATATATATATATGTATGTATACATATGAAGAGGATGGGAGTTAAACGGGTGGGGTAAATAAAGTAGGAAGTGCACTCGATTCGTCGCGGGTGATTTGAAATTCCGGCACGAACACGATGAAAATGAAAATCCTTCGATGGAAATAAACACACCTTTCAGCGCTTACGGCGGCATCGGCGGCATCCGACGCCTTTCTTTAACCACTATTTTGCTCCAGCAGCGTGTTGAGTTCATGGAAGACGGCTGGTGGTGAGTAGCTGCGGGACGATTTATGGTAACGAAAATTTATTAGCTCAATTTCCGGGGTCTTTAAGCCACGCCAATAGTCAAGGCCATGCGATTTCCACTTACCTAGACCCTCTCGTCTGATTCATGGGACTTTCCCCTTCCGCATCATAATACCACGGAGGTGCCTATAAGCTTCGGTGCAAATTCACCTTTTTTTATGTCTTGGTTTTAGAAGAAGTTTAGTGTTGGAAATGCACTTTGGCGAAGCTTGATATGAAGTTCTTCAGTTCATACTCTTCGCAGCTGTAGAACGAGCTTCTGTTTGCTTGGAATTATCTTGCCTAATGATCCTGTATAGACGGTATACTAAATCAAAGATCATGCCGACGACGTCGAGTAAATCAGAGGCCCCGAGTGACAGTCGAGAATCCATTTTCCGCTTCCACCTCGGGATGCTTATAGAAACGGTATCGAAACTGTCACAGGCTGCTGTACATCGAGAGATTCTTCCGGGTCTCCGGGACTGTCGATACGTCGATATGCGCTTGGATTCCATTTCACTTCACAGTAGGTGAAGTTGACAGCGCGTGTCCTTTTTCCGACCTCTTCCAAGTTCTCGAGTTCCCGATTTGGAGCCCGGGCGAGAAGATCGAAGACCGTGGGATCATAGATCGTTTAAAAATACAAGGAACGGCGGGTGGTGCTCGGTTTTTCATCGTTCATGCTAGCCTTTGATATCCTTGGAGTCTGGCTGACGGACGAATGAGTCGCTCGTCAAAGGGCGTGTTCAAGAAGAGAAGACTTGCCCTGCAATGGTGTCCCGACGCAGAGGAACCTCCACTGCACCCAGTTCCCGCCTCGACTCGACTCGACTCGACTCGACTCGAATCTACTCGACTCGAGTGCCGCGTCTTTGAGTTGGATAAATTTTGTCCGGTGCAAGAGTGCACCATGCAGCCGCAGAGTGAATCCAAGAAACGTGCGTGCGCATTGGTGGGCTGCACACGCAGACAAGACGCGTGCAGACGAGCAGACACGAGCAGACGGACGTCTGGCAAACCGGCTGCCGCTTTTCTCTCTCCTCCTCGTCTCGGCACAGCTTCTTTCAGCGAGTCTGAGAAGTCGTACATACGTAACGATGGACGTTGCACAGAGCGCGTTAAACAGTAAAGTCGGGTACGTCGCTCGTTGCGACGCCTCTTATGTTAACTTTTACTCCCTGCATCTTCACTGCATTTCAGTCTCTATCACCAGCATGTCACGATGAATTTAAAGGAGCTCAACTTTTGTGCCCCACATGAGATCAGAGCAATCGCTTCGGTCTTACGACTCCTCCAAATTAATGGGAAAATTGCAAAGCTGATGTGAGAGTGACCATGACGTCTGCTGCTTCAACTCAAGCACAGCCACGATTCGGGTTCATGGTCACCATAAGATCTGCTGTCACCGACTTCAACCCCAAGCTATTTACGCTATCTCGTCCTCTGTTTTTTCCATCCAATCCCTGCAGTGAAGCTGATTAGAAGGCTTGACGTAGGTAGTCGGCACGGACGTGGATCCGATCAGCATCGAGCCGGAGGATTTGTGGATGAGAGCCACGCGGCGGACTCGTGATGCATCTTGGATGTAGCACATCCACCTATATAAACCTATATAAGACACATGTAGGTGTCCGACTGAATTTGAATCACACATAGAATCACTTTGTGCAGGTAGTCCGAGGAGACGTGAGTACACATCCGCTCGTGGAATATTCTATTGTGCTTAGGGGGAAGGGGTAAACGTGCCGGGCTTAAATCACTGCGTAGATGTTTGCTTTCGCGGGATTTTATGCGATTTGCATAAATGCAGGGGTCAACGATCAATCAGTCCGGTCATGTATTTTCAAATGCTGAAATTACCTGGAAGATCTGATAATTCTAAAACACTTTCTCACTGAAGTTTGGAAACTGCATAGATATATTTACTTGCGGTTCCATAGAATATCCTGTTGCAAATTCCACCCAATGATACAATGATTATAGTGGTCATTAGTGCCGAAGGTGTATAACCATCATAATTATGATTGCGGTTGTCCGAATTCGGGATGGAATCGAGAACGTGATACACTTTGGTAAATTGGAAGGTGGCAGCGTGCATCCATGCCAATTAGCAGAGATGAGTAAAACTCGATATACCTCTATTGACCGATAGTATATATGTATATAAATGCAGTATAATAATCATTCCCAAGCCCGTTTGGATGCAAAAATTGTCAACGGTTAACGTCGATTCCAGAGTTTTCGCCCGATTTGTATTGTAAAATATGGACCCTCGCGTCGTAAATCAAATCCGTTCGAGAATCGCGTCGTTGGAGTTTTTTGGGGTTGAAAAGTTTTAGGAGGGAAAAACCGTCCCCTGCAGAAAAAAAAAAATGTCCGCGTACCCCGAACCTCTTTTCTAACGTAAGCCATTTGGCCACGCACGTTACTCGCCGGTTGAGTTAGGTCAGGTTAGGTTAGTCTATAGCTCCCTCGTCCACAGATCGATAGTACCCAATTGGACTGGATTGGTTCGAATTGGCCCTGAGCCCCAGGAGCCATCCATCTCATCGCTCAGCCCGCTGATTGGCACCGCGTGCCGACTTGTCCTTAAACGACGTTCCGTCTTCCTGCAGCTGATACACGCGCTAATTGATTGAACCACGTACTTCTATCTATCTTCCAGATTCAAATCGCGGCTGGACGAATTAGCCACGATATGATCCCACCTCGGATTGTGGAGTCTTGAGAATTAGAGTGAGACATCAATTTTGGTCAGCCAAGGTCAACGTCGCCGAAGTTGAACTGAAGGCACTTACAGTCACACTTTTATACCCGGTGTCCATTGGACTACTTTTTAGAAGAAGTGTTTAAAAAATGGTGCGATGTGTGGATTTCTGAATGCTACGTACATTTGTTGTGGAATATCGAAGTTCGAGTCACGCACCATCGTCGAACTTTGTCATGGGGACGGGAGGCGTCGAGTGGTATTGGAATAATGAGAGTAAATTTAGTATAATTTGATATCGCGTACCTAGAGTGGGACGACAGGCTGCGGCAACTTAACAGCGACCGCTGGTCTTGTTTCCCGCACGTGTACACTCGCCGCGATGCGAATAGTTTGACAAACTCATTAGAGTGATGGACAGCGCTTATACCAACCTCGTCGTCGCGGTTGTACCGCAATTCATGCGGAACGCTCGTCGAAGTTGGCAGAATTTCAGAGAGTCAGAGTGGAGTTGAAAACACGTCGAAAATACTAGAAACCCGTTGTGGTGGTCTGATTGTGAGTGATGCAGGGAAACAGCGGAAACAGTCTTACCGTAAATCCTGAGATCGACGTTATTTGCCGAGGTACCGCAATTCCGATGCGGCACGCTATCCCTCCATGATATTTCGATTTAACAAACCTAATCTAGGACCCAAAGATCAGCCGCGATGAAATCCAAAGCAGGAAATTGGTAGGATAAGGATAAGGCATACGTTATAGATCGATATAAAACGCGAACCACGTGGCATAACGAATCCCAAGACTATCGATAACTGCTAATCAATTTGCTCAAAGTCCCGCTGTTCTTTCGAACCGATGAATAAGTCCCCCAAGCAAACAAGTCCACTCCACTCAGTGGTCCCTATGGATCCCTTCGACTTGCGGAAAGATTCTTCCACGTGACTTGCGGACCGCCGTCCGATTGTCCGTGTAAGCGAAACGGGGATCCAGTGAAGGCAGGAAACGGCCATAGCACGAGCCACGAAAACCATATGGCGTAACGAATTGTAAGGTTTACATGTCCGTCAGCCCTGCAGCTAGGGACTCTGCATGACTACCTAGCCTCGTGCCAGGCGGCAGGAACTACGCCTCTTGGTCCGACAGCTGACGATCTTCGTCCTGGTTCGTGCTAACGACCGGTCGCCTGCACTAACCTCACTCACCTGCACTTAATTCCGATACTACTGACCCGATCGTCGCAGTACCTACTTTAGGTTTTCATAGCCAGCTTCTGGTTTCGTCCAACTGTTTCATTTACGGTGAAACAATAGTTCAATCTGCATGAAGCAAGTCGCAAAGTCTAAGTGATCATTCAATTGTAACCCTGATTTATTCGGAGCAACTTTAGGAGTTTTTTTCTTCAGATTTTAGTGATTTCGTAGGTACAAATTATACAATTTGCGACCGAAGAAGCCCGTTCCCAAAATCCTGTAACGTTCAAAGTGGCCGTTGACTGAAAATCACTGATAAATAATCCATTTCAATTATCCCTCGGGAGTTCGAGGTGTCTGAAAGCACCGAACTCACCCGCCGTGTTTTGATATCCCATCAAGTAATTTCAGGTATAACGTTTATAGGGTCGTCGGTGAAATTTTCTCAACCGTTTCAACTCTCGGAATTTACATTTGACGGTAGTCAGTCATCTTCTGCACTGATATATTACCGCGTCCTTCGATGTCCCGTACATCACACCAACGTTCAAGCATTCGCAATTTTAACTTCAGCTTTAACGTACCGACTGAGTATAGAACTCCCACGTAGACCATGTTCAGGATCAAAACTTGCGCAAACTTCCTGATCACCCACTCGTGCCCGTTCTGCAACAAGAATATCGAACGACGCGATCAGGCCAATACTTACAGCCTTCGAAAAGGTACAGACAGCGACGTTACAAATTAAGTTTAAGAGTGTAATAAACCTCGCAGAGCCGGAACGCGAACAGGTTTCTCTCGGCAAAGCCCCGGCAGTGCACAAGTATCCTTATCATCCCCGTGGAGGTGTATCAACGTCGTGTATGTCGCACTTATACGTCCCCCTCCCCCCGCCCCTGATCGACTTCTCCTCACTGGTTGGCCTCTCGAGGCTTAGGTTACCCTCGGGGATCGCTGGCCGCGTAGACACCGGACACTACGTAGGTACCTACCTACCTACCTATCTACCTACTCGTTCCAAGCTTCCGGCTTTTTGTTCTCACCTTCCACCACGACAGAGGAGACCTCCGGAGGTCTCGCGTAGCCTTTCGTACACTCTCCAATACATCGAGACACTCTTCGCGCTTATACTACTTATCCTCCCTGCACTAGTCGCTCGCACTTCGATTTCCGAACTCTTATCCGACCCTCTGTGCCCTTGCCCATTATTCTCCATCATTCTCGATCATGATCAGAGAATGCCTCTTCACAGTTACCTTCTGGAATGGTCCTCGAGGCTGATGAAAGTCTTAACAACGTGAAATTCTTTCGACAACTTCGACCAAGCGAACGGTCAACCAACTGCAAACTTTTTCTCGTAGGTATACCAAATTCTATGATTTCATCTGGTACGCAAAGTTTTTTTGGAGAAGTTTGAGTATTTATTCATCGTTCAGTGTCACGGAAACTTGATCCTCGAATCGTCCGACCTGCAAATAGTCCTTGCGGATGCACGAAACAAACTACATGTGATAGGATTCTAAACGTTCTGTCCACGATTCAGAGGGAACATTTTTACCATTTCAAGTGTAATAATTTTAGCCCGGCTTGCAAAAGCCCCGATACGTACCTACATCCAGAGAGGTCAGGGCTGAGTTGTGTCGGAGGAGGGTAGGTTGGCTCGAAGACTAATGTTTGGACAGTTAACCAACGTTAAGCTACGTTCCCGGCTTCGGGACGCAGACGCGCTTTCGTCAGCATCAGTGAGTCTAATTTTCACGAAAATTCAAATCTCCGGACGTGCAGGCGGTCCTTTCTAAATTACCCTCGTAATTGTAGCTTTAAGCGCTTTTCCCTCTCCCACTGCGATTCGGTCTCTTTCTCTCTTTACCATTCTTCATTCTCTGTTTTCGTTTCTTTTTGTTGCGGGTGGTTTCCCGTTGTTGTTTTTTTTTCTTCTTCTTCTTCTTCTTTCTTTCTTCTTTATTACCGAAAATTCTTTCTCTCTTTCGTTTTTGCGCACCCTGTAGAGCGTGAAATATAAGGCAAACAACCGAAGCTGCTGGTATCCTGGCGCGCCTCCAACCTGAGTACCCTTTGCCATAGGTTATACCCCCGGACGCGTGTCTAAGAGTATATATATATATACACACATACATGTACATACACGCGTACATGTTCGCCGCCCCCGAGAGGCCGGCTTTAAAGCAAATAAGGTCGGCCATATTTGGCCATATTTGGCGATATTTGGCGATATTTCGACTCGCCTCTGCTATAACTATGAGTATGAAACGTTACTGGGAACGACGGTTTCGCCGTAACGTCGCTTACCAAGCGTTTATGTACAACCCTCCTCGAGAGCTTTATTCTTTGAAGTAACTCGCCGCTCGATCGCCTTTATATTGTACGCATTCGGTGAGCCTACTCAGGATTACGGATGAGGGTACACCCGGGCACCTTGACACCATTTTTTTTTTTTTTTTTTTTTTTCTTCATTCTTACGTTTTTATTTCTGTCTTTCATCTTGTCCCAAGTAGGTAGACGCAATTTTTTCCTCATTTTTTCTGTCTTCCCTCAGTCGCGACGTACTTATGCGGACAGGCGTGCGTAGTGAGCAGACTAGGAAACTATACCTTTGTGGTACAGAAGTATAGGTCACATTCCGAAAAGGATTTGGATTAGAAAAAAATAAAAATTTGCAAATGATGAAAATAAAAAAACACAGGCTAAACTCGTTTCATTTTTATTCACTAATCATTCAATAATTATAATATAAGCGACTGGGCTTTAATTTAATCAAATACGTATCATACGTATGATTACATCTATTTGCCTCTGAAGGGCCTTAAGGGAGAACGATAAAAGCGAATGAAGCTGGTGATCCGGAGGCGGGTCACACGGAAGTTGGGTGTGATAACGCGAAACGTGTGAACGAGCCGAGCTTTTCCTAGTCCTACAGTGCCCAATGGAGATGAAAATGAAAGAGATGAAAATGAAGAAAGAGAAGAAAAAGAAGAAGAGGTAAAGGGAATGAGACAGAGAGAAGAGTCCTTAACAAAGGGCGTCGGTCAGCCCTTATCCTTTCCTGCATCTCCCCATATGCCACATATGCACGCACGCGTGTATATATGTATTTATACATGAATATACGTGCAGATCAAGGCTCCTTAAAAGGGAACTTTTCCCGAGGCTTCAGGATTAATCCGCGCGGCATTATCCTCTCGCACACACGACGCCCGCCCATATTATAGCACCTCTGCATTTTCTCGACCACATTTGCAATCTGGATGGGTGAGAGTACAAAGGACCGACAGGGGGGCAGCCAGACAGTCAGACTGTGTTCCTCGAGGAACGGGAACCGGGAACCGGAGGGAAATACCCGCCGCACCCCGCCTCTCGCCTAGACAGGATACAAAGTCGCAAAAGTGCAGTCGCTGCGCCTCGTTTGCGTTTGCGGCGTTGCATAACTCGAAGCTGCACCTCGTGACGTCACAAGGTACCTTATACGTCACCCGGTTTCGACGAATTGCCAAAAATCGGATTCAATCTTATTAGATTCTTTAATCCGACGTACTTGCCGTATAATTTTTATTTTATATTTTCACGTTGCAGAAAATCTGTAGGCAAAAAAGAAAGAAAAAAGAAAAAAAAAATTCGAATTCCAGATGTGATAATGCATCGTTACGCGTTTTTGCTACAAGAATTTTAACATTACGTCGAGGAGTGATCAGTGATCAGTCGATGCGGATGAATTATTCACTCTGTAAAAAAGTTCCGTATCCGGCAAATTGGTATTATTATTTTCAAATTCATCTGCCTCTATATGTACAGTTATATAGAGACGTGACGCGGAGCTGCAGCTGCCGGTTCGTATCGCGCCGCGTCGGTTTCAACGCAAAGCTCCCTTGTGTCTCGTCGTTGAATACGGAAAATTCTACAGGGGAAAATTATTGCGGAGGTTTAAACAAAATTTTACGCGGTTATACTACGTATTATGCATATTACACGCATGTTATTATTATATATGGTTGTAAATTTCCCAGTGCATTTCGCACCGTGCTGTTTATACTTGTACATTATAGGTATATACTATACCTTATATGAATATGTATACACACTTGTGCAAACTATTTGTATTGCTAATTCGTTGCACAGAATTTGTCTCCGTACATACATATGTGCATACAACGTATGACGTATTATAATCTTGCCAACTATCGTTTATTATACGCAAAGTTTATGTGTGCAGAACTACGTGATATGCCACGTGGGTGATGTTAATGATACTTTATATGCATGTATATTATTATACATATGATCTATATTATATATATATATATATAACTACTTGCTGCGTCTAGCGTCTGCACACCGCGAATTAAGATAACGCCATTTCATTGTTTTGGTTCTTTCAACGCAACACCGGAATGTTATGTGGATTTATACCATGTATATGTATGTACGTATTTATAAGTTATACTGTATACAGGTTATACGATATGTAGATACATGAACGATTCAGAATGTTTGATATTCTGTGCAGCGATTATCTGAAAATGCACTTTTGTATTATAGATTGCAGATTTGGATATTATTTCTTCTTTATGTTTATTTTTCATTTCGTTTTGTTTTTTTCCTACAGGAAAGAGAAAAAAGAATTCGAGGTCACAGTATAATTGATCCAATTTACGTTTTCGAGAGTTGTATTTTTTAAATTCAAAGGAATTTTCTACCTGCAAGCTTACCAAATTATTACGATAAAAATGGAATCTGCATAAATTTCATATACATATTTATTATTTCAATAATAATATTTCATGAATAAATTTTAACTAGAAAGATGAAAGTCGAGTATGACGAAATTGTAGTTAAGCTAATTGTAAATCTTCCAATGCAGTGATTCAACCTGCTTTGTATCGAGAGACTCAGAGTCTCGCGTCAAGTGCAGCACACGTGTTTCGTCGGTCTGTTTTTCAAAACGGCGGCGAACTTCTCAATAAAGTGTAAGACCTTCGCGAATGAATCAGAAGTGTTTTGCGCCATTTTTCCTGATCATGATTCGTAGAACGGATTCCTCGTACTTCTCATTGTAGAGGAATAAAATGATACCAGCTTTCGCAGCTGCGGATAAGCAGTTCTTTACGTTTTTGCAATTAATTAGAAGGTTTCGTGAACAACAAGAGAGTCATTACATTTGTGTGCAAGAATAAGAACAACTATAACAGGAGTGCACAGTGTAACGACGCAAGACTCTGCTCATATACATATATTCATATATAATTACGGTTCTGTGTAAGTTTGGCATACAAAAAAATTTTCTCGTCAACGTTTCTGCAACATCCTGATGGTAATTTAATTGTGAATAATTTTTCTCACTATTTACGTGAAATTGAAAAGCCGAGAATCGAAAACCGGCAATTTAAATACCAATTCGCCATTGTTGGGTTCGGACTGCGAGTGTATACAGTTCTGGAGCATTCAGTGTTGTTACACTACAGAAACGCCCTGCGAATAGTAAACAGCCTCGCTCGAGCGTCAGGTAGAAAACACACACGAACGCGGCGTTAATCACAGGTTCGCGGACGCGTGTGTAGACAATATTGCCAAAAATTTATCCTCATCCGAGTTTATGCGACGTATTCGCAGATGCAGGTGTAAACAAGTAAGTACGCCGACATATCTACCGAAGGAAGCACGCGTCGAGAGATTGAAAGACTGTAAATGGGTAAACAATGACGAACCCGATCTGCAATTACGCAAAACACCGATCTGCGTCGATCATTTTACAGGAAAATTAAAACACCTTCGTTTTCGTTCAAGCGAAAACCGCAGCACAAACCACAAAGTTCAACGTGAATCCTTAAAAGGCAATTATTATAAATTAAAATAAATTCATAAACAATTTTCTCCGTCATACAACAACACTATACAAGTAAACAACAAATTCCCGTGAAACATCCCGGCATATAAGACGAAGCGACGTAATCAATGCGACTAGAATCCCCCATTAGCCGGTATTCGAACCTCCCATCCATCCATCCATCCATCCATCCATCCATTCACCAAGTCCCGAGTGACGGGGGTTGAGAATCGCTGGAGGGTCTAAGGAAGGGTCGCTGCCTTCAGCCCTGAGAACAATGAGAACCCCCGATCTATCCGAGTTCCAGGCAGTCGAAGGGCTTCGGCGCCCGCGGGGTTTCGCCGGTTTATAGTTCGCCCTCCGTCCGCCGGGGCGCAGGGGTTCGCTCGCGTCGCCCCCACCCCTCGATCCCATCCCCCCCCATCCCCCCTCTACCCTTCCCCTCCCCCCTCCCCCCCCCATTCGCCCCGAGGAAACGGTCGACGAGCGGCAAGCGGCGCACAGCTGCCAGCCGACGCGAGAGACGCACCGCGACTCTGCTTGTATTCCGTTCATTCTCCGGTCTCTTTAGCGCGTAGAGAGTTGTGTTTTCTGTGTGTAATATTTATTAGAAAATTCCCCTACACCCACCCTCCGTACCCTCGCTCGATTATCTATATCTTATATATATATATCGTTATTTATTCTTCTTGATATTGATTGATTATTGATATTATTATTATTGTTGTAATCCTTAAACCCCCCCCCCCCCCCCCACACTCCTCTCTGAGTTGCAAAGTTGATGTGATGACAATGTATAGTTTGATCAGATTAGCCAATTAACCTGTTCTTACACGTACACGCATACATACACACATACATATACGTACGTAGTCGACGGTTGAAGAGAAACAAGTGTGTAAAGTTTCTTTGATACTACACGGATGAATAAATAAGAATAGAAAGAAGAAGAAGAAGAAGAAGAGGAAATTGAAGTGAGAGTGAATTTATACATTGTTAGCTTGTTAGAGAGTGAGTGATCGAGTGAAATGCAAATAGACCAGACGACACAAATTGTCGTTGTTATATGTTTATCATATAAATAAATAAAGAATCGAAAACGTGGTTCGGTATTATCGTATCGTATCGTATCGTCTCGTCTCGTCGTTGGTTTCTTCGTTGTCCAACGTGATCCGGATTGAATAAACGTATTATACGGTGTGTTGGTACACCTATATAGGTGTCTTTGTGTATAAAGGAGCGAGAAGCAACGCGTGTAGTCTCTGTCTATCTGTGTCCTGCAGAGTCTGCTGCGTAACGACGCGGCGTCTATACGTTTCTCGTGGTTTTTTAAAACTAAACGATTGAGAGCAACGGGGACAAGTTTGCAACGTATATATCAGTGATGAAATGATAAATAATAAAGAAAATAAAAAAGTAAAGAAATAAATGAATAAATGAAGTGAAGTTGAGAGGGAGGGAGGGACAACAGGAGCTCGCTCGCTCGCTCGTTCGTTCGTTCGTTTCTTTGTTCGCGCGTGCATGGCGTTGCTGTTTCTATTCGTTTGAAGAAGGAAATAGAAGAGAAATAAATAGTTTTTGCCGGAACCGCGCGTCGCGTGCCGGTCTTGTTTGTTTGCCGTGTTTAGAAGCCTCTCGTTCCTTCTTGTTATTATTCTCATCAATTCGTTCCTGGACGTGTACACACATGACGGCGTGAACCTAGGAAGAATAAAGGACGATACGCCGCCGATCAACGACGAATCCAAGCGAAATCTTACTCGCCGAATATTCGAAGGAAGGTGGAGGAATTGGGAAAAGCATACGGCCAAGGAAGAGGGGGAGAAGAAGAAGAAGCAGCAGCTTGAACCCGCTTTTTACTAACCCCTCCGAGGGATGTTTCCATACACGACGTTCCCGGCCGTTGGGTAAGCGCAACGAGACAAAATAAAACTGGGATACGTACGTCGCGAATCGTCCTCGTCCTTGTTTTCCTCTTTATTATTCTCGCACCAGATACGATTGGATCCTGATCCTGCTTCTTGCAGTTTGATCGACGAAATTGTTTTGCTGTTTTTGTTGCTCTTGTCGTTGTTGGTCGAGATGAAGGACGAACGCGTCGTGACGTCGTGTTGCCCGTCTGTTTTACCTACATGCATACATGACATACGTGTTTCTTGATTCGTAATTCATTGTCTTAAATTGTACACTTTGTTAGAAGTCATGTTTGTCTCTTTATTATGTACTTATTTATTTGTTGGCTGGTTGGTTGGTTGGTTGGTTGGTTGGTTTGTTGTCGATGTCTTTCATCGCCATCGTCATCATCGTCATCATCGTCATCACCGTCATCGTCATAATGCTCGCAAAATGCTACTTGTTGTTCTTTATTATAGCTCTCAGCCCCGGTCTTATTTCTCACTATTTACATGTATATGTATATACAGAAATAATAATTATTATTTCTAACCTCTTGCTACGTAATAATAGTGGTAATGATAATAACAATAAATAACAAATTATTATTATTATTGTTTTTCTTGTTGTTGTTATTATTATCATATACACTCTACTCTGTGTATATATTTATAGACGTAAATATGCACGCTGCATCGTTGTCTCTCTCTCTATTTTTTTATCTCCATGGTAACATGAATAACAAACCAAGTTGCTGGGTGGGTATTATTATACTTATATTAGCCATATTATTTACCAACGATATTGTGTACTTGTATTTTATTTACAACAAAGAATAACTACGTCCGTCTATTGCTCTCTGTCATGTAATACGTACATGTACTTACTTAGGTGCATAGGTATATATACATATATACGTTATGCCACTCGTCACGTCACGTCACACACGTCATACACGCACGTGTCTGTCTGTCTGTCTGTCCTACTCTCTCTCTGCCTGTGTGTTCGTCTCTCCTAATATTATTATGTATGTACATACATATATCATGTACTGCAAGCAGAAGCAGCGTATTGCCTGCATATCTGTAATACATACATAGTTAGCTCGCTTCGTACGTAGAGATGTAACGTATTTAATAATAGACGAAAAAAATTCGAAACGACGATACACTGGAAAATCGTTTGTTTGATGGTTTGAAGCGTGTCTCTTTTTTTCTCCTTTTTTTCAAATTTATCTCGTTATTCACCCGACATGGAAAATGTAATGTATCTATTATGTGTTCTCAATAAGGGAAAGTATGAGAATAATTTCGGCATATTGTGCTTAAGTCGCGAATCCAACCCAAGCCATCCGCGTTGCATCGCATCCTAATGCAAACTTGATTTAAACGCGTCACACGGTTCTTCGTTATATGTATAAATTATATATATATATCTATCTGTGTTAATCCGTGACTTTGATGCTGCACGCGTGCGTTGCCTTGCGTTACGCACGCACACGCAGGTATTCGGTTTGTAAGTTTTTCTTTCTCATCAACGACACAGAGCGGACAGGGGTCGACTTACCCTTGAAAGTCACGTTCGTTCCCATGGATTCTTCCCTTCGTTTTCTTTCTCCGCTTCCCTTAGTCTCATTCTTTGCCTTTTTTATCCCCCCTCCTACTCCTACATTTCTCACTCTGGTTTTGTCTTCTCACCTCAACTCTCCTCTCCTCTCGACGGATACACTATCCACCGTCGTCGTCGTCGTCGTCGTCGTCGTCGTCGTTACGCTGCGAGAATATTCCAGACGTCTTTCAGTATCCGCGAATATACACTGTGTTTTTCTCCCGTTAGGTATCGTTCCACCAGCCAGCCAAGTCCTCTCATATCATGTTACGTTATACTGGTTATACATATATTCCAAGATACAGGACAGTGGAAAAGAAATCTCTCACTCGGCAAAACGGCAATATAGTATACAAAATATATCATATATATACCTATATACATTATATACATTATTTTCTTTAAAATTTCTTCATCTTCGACGATCCTTCATCGTTTCAAGGAACTCGCGCGAATCTCCGAAACGTGCGTGTGCGTGCGTGCGTGCGTGTCTGTCTGTACACACACTACGTATGCATGCATTTACATACGCCGGCTACGAAGAAGTGAACCCAACCCGCGGCACCAGCGGCGGTCGATGCACGTGGTGGCTGACAGAGTTTCCATCTCCACACCGCGTCTGACTCTTCCTCTTTCTCTTTCTCTCCCCCTCCCCCTCCCTTTACCTCCCCCCGCGTCCCTGTTTCTTCGCCTCCCGACTCTTCCCCTTCTGTCGGCGACGCGCGGCGTAACTATTGTCGAACCCCCTCAAACCCTTTCCCTTCTACCCTGCCCCTCATCGTCCTACGGATTCCCATTGTTCCGCACGACGATGTACCTACGTACCTCTTCTCCTCGCTCTCCCCTTCTACTCTCTTCTCTTCTTTCCTCTCCTCTCGCTCTCCTCTCTCGGAACTGTCAAACTTATCCTCGACGCGATGCCGTGCGGCTCACGGAACTCGTTCGTGCGTTAAATATATCGACTTGCCGTATCGACGTCGCCGATAGATCATTCGTTATTATGTGTTCCAGGTAATAGATGCAAAATCCACTTACATATTATTATTATTGTTATTAGTATACGCAGGGGAGGGGTGGAAAGAGTCAAAATTTTTAAGAGACAATATTTCGAATGGCCGATATATTATCGAAAGTCGACATTTCGTACAATTCATCGATCGTTATTTTATTTTCACGTTGATTTGACCCCCACCCCAGGGGAGGGGGAGCAGCAGACACATAGATATAACCGCTTTTTTATTTTCGCCTTAAATTTTTCAAAGTTTTCACCATAATCGGCCCCAATCATCCGGTTGTGTTCCACGCCGATGCGTTTATGCTGTGCCCTATCTTTTTTTTTTATTTTACCATGACGACGCCGCCTGAAATGATGGAAATGTTGCGACAGGGTTGGTATGCGGACGTTGTTGTTGCATAACGAGATTGTTTACTTTTTTCACCATTACCGTAACGACCAATATCCTAACCGTAATACGTTGCAAGAAAATTCAATACCTTTAACAATAACAAGCGATAGGCTAGCTGAGGGGGAAAAAACTTCTCTCGATACTCGACTCGAAACTCTCTCCTTTTTTTTTTGGCTCTCTCATTTCTATTTTATCGCACGACTCCGCCTATCTCTGCAAATAATGACTTTGCTATTCGGGAAAATACTGTGAAAGTTTATGTAATAAACGCTTTGCGGTGGTTCGGACTGAATGGAAAGAAATCGCTGATCGCTGTCTCTCTCCCTCTCCCTCTCTCACTCTCTCTCTCTCTCTCTCTTTGCGGGTTCTCTAATCCTGATTTTTGTAAAGAACTGACAACTGCAACGTTCAGAATTTTAGCCCGAATTGCGTCCGGACTAATTTCTGCACCGTATATGTATACGTATAGGTTGTATGTACAATGTTCTACTTACATGTAGAATGTATATATACGCCGAAGAGGGTAGGGGGGTTCATTTTCGTATCGAAGTAAAGTTTTTCTCCTCGCTTCGCTAAAAGTCTCGTTATTGTATTCTCCTTAAAAAAAAAAAAAAAATCTACGACTCTTTTGAGACTTGAAGGGGTCTGAAGGATGAATATATATAGTATATATATATATATATATACTATGTGGATTTTTTCCCACGTGGTAGGAGAGTTAAACGAGTTACATACTCCATTCGATCATGATTTATTTTTCAAAGTTGACGAAAACACCGAAGCGAGGAAAGAAATCTACGTCCACCTATTCGCCGTCAAAGAAAGTATGTAAAACTTTGAGAAACACTTTGGTAAAGTTTAGCAATCGACGGACGACAAACGTTTGATGGAAATCGCTCCACCATGCCGTGCTCCGTGCTAACAATAAGTGTGCATTCGTGTAGGCATTATGCATGCCCGTAATTGAAAGGTTATAGCTACTTACAATTAGTCTGCGATGTGAAATTCTTTCGCATTACCGATACGTTTGTCAAAGTGTAATCGCACGCTCCTTGAGGGCTATCATTACCCGTGAAAGTCTCTTTACGGTATTTAACTTCGCGATATGCTTCTTGCGTTATTATACTACTCGCGATTGGTCCGAACCTAACGCGCTTTTAATGGATCTGCTCACCGAGCTGTATCTATTTGTTGAAGAAACTTTTTTGTGTTTATGAAAAATCGCATTATCGTGTCGCAGGATTATGGAAAGAAAATTGCAGGGAAATGCAGCAGAGTTGTGATGTATTTTTAATTGTACTCGGCGTATGCGATATATAAGTAATAATATTGCATTGAAATTGCGAGAAGGAGATTTTCTTCCGGTATTTTCCGATATTACTACTTACTAATTGCTCAATTTTTGGTACCGTTATTAAACTAAAACATGCGGACTCCTTTACACGGTTACAGAATTATTATACTACAATATGAACACATTTGCGTCCTACCGCAGGGTGCGTATAATCGGTTTTCCAGATCTTTGATCCGAGCTGTTCGCGTTTAGGCGTATACACGATTTTCTACTAAAAGCTTCGCGCCGTGCTAATAATCGCAATAAACGCATGCCTTGTACGATCGTAACCAGCGATAGTAATGCTAAGAATAATAATAATCGTAATACAACCAAGTTAAATAAGCTGTAGGAGAGCCAGAACAATTCTTACAACCTCGGAAGGAGAGTTGAGTTTTTTTTTTCTTTTCTTTTTTATCTTCTTCATTTTTTCGTACGACTCTTTATTAATAATACTTTGCAACGAAAGAGAAAACAACTCAATGCTTAAATAGATTTTCTCTCGCAGTTTGACCATTTTCTTTTTTTTTCTTTTAAACACGTTGCTTTGGATTATACGGTTGCAATAATTTCAATATTCTTGTTATTATATACACTTGAAAGAATATTTTACCCGTAATCGTCGTTTGTCAAGAATTACTCAAAATCATGGTTAAGGGGTTTTCGAAATTTTTAATTGTTTCATCGACAACTTCAGCTTATCATTAGGCTGAAGTTCGGAACGTTAGCAAAAATTTGGAAATAGCTGCCAACTTGATTTTCGTCTTTGTTTTACACTGAAGAATATGTAAAAAATACTATTATACGAAAATTTGCCGGGTCAAAATAGCCGTGAAATTGTAAAAATTAATCGAAAATGACGCTAATTTTAGTTTTTCGAGATTATCTCGGCAACGGTAATGAATTTCGACAAAAGTTTGGTACAAAATTTGTACAGCTAAAAATTCTGCGTCGAAAAATGTTCTCTGCGGTTTAATTCACGTCCAGTATTCACCAAGTGGCAACGAATTTCCGTCTCTTTTTTCTCGTTAACTACTACAATTTTCTGGATTTACGCATAGTGTATATAAAACGGAGATAAAAGTCAAGATCCAGCCACTTTCAAAGCTTCCAGATTCAGGACTTGGTTCACTGGATTACATATTTCGGAGATGCACTCGCGCGACGATTCGCGACTCGCTGCTCTCTCGTCTCGGTAACGCGCAGAACGGCCGCGCTATGCTCATACAGTCAAAAGCTAGTTGTTTTTCCTCCATTTCTGATCCCCGTCGTTGGCCTCCAAAACGGTGGTTGGCCTCTGCTCGGTGGTCGGCGGGAGAGGAGGGCGCGGAGGAGCGATCGAGACTTTTGGAGAGATGAAAAATTCGCGAGGAGAGGGAAGAGCCTCGTTTCTTCGTCGCGGATCGCGATCATCCTCCTCTCCTCGGTTCTGTAGCGTCGCGGCGGCGTTTTCTTTCTCGCTCTCCTCCTCCTTCGCCTCCTTCTCCTCGTCCTCATCCTCATCCTCATCCTCATCCTTCTCTTTGGGCGACGCCAAGGCCAGGCCATTCGTTTACCTCACGTACCATTTTTACTTTTCACTTTTTATTCTCGCGGTCATTTCTTTCTCGTTTCATTGTTCCGCTCCACCGACTCTGCTCTGCCTTGCTTACCTCCTCCCAGCACGCTCTATACCTACTGCTTGCCTGGCCTTAGCTGCGTCTCGACGACGCAGAATAACCACCGATTTCAGGCGCGACTACTCGGCTCACGATCACTGCCCTCCCAGAAACCTTTTCCTGCGTTAGTGATTATCATTATTATTATTATTATTGTTATTGTTATTCGTTGCCAGAAAATTCCCTGAAATTCACCATCCATGTCACATGGCTCTGGCTCTGGCTCTCTCAAGAGAAATTCTTTGATATGATTTATTATGCAAATTTTTATGCAATTTGATTCCTGTCTTCTGAAGATGAAATTACCAACGGAATTCGGCCGCTTTATTTGTAGCTGATTTTGTTTTTACTTTTTAATACTTTTATTTCTCTTAACAGCAGGGGCTTATATAGGTTCATACCTACTGACGCTGCGGGACGCGGATGTTATTTATATGTACCTTCGAGAAGGTCCGAAATCGAATCTATATCGTTTTTTATTTCGTTTAAAATCTTCCAATGTGTATTTCTTTTATATACGTATAAACGTAAATCATACTTACCATCACATTTTACTGGTTTTTTTTTTTACTTGAGATACAATTTTGGCAACTTACCGAAATGTCGTTTATGGTGAATTGAATTTCGGCTGAATATATTGACTGAAAGTTTACAAAGTGTGCGACATGAGCTACTTGTATGAGGAAAATTACTAATTCGTCTTCCACAACTCGGTAAATTTCAAAATTTTACCCAGTCAAGGTGTGTTAAAAATTGAAATCCATCTTCTTCTCATATTCATCGTGCTTTTATTTTGTCGCAATATGTATATCCACCCGTTTTCACCTAACTCGCGAGGGGAAAAAAAGCTTTTGTGTTTGCAGAAAAGGAGTAAAGGAGAAAAAGCGAGACGAGAAAAAGTGTGAGAAAAGAAATGAGAAAATAGGCAAAACTAACGCGTGACGTAACATCAGAAAGCATTACGCGCGTAAGCCTAGACAGTTTTTCTTCCGGGCTTGCGTATAATATCGGTCACGATAATGGAACGGAACCGTTGCGGGAAGATTAGTTCCAACCACGTAGATTCGCGTCGTTTGATCTTTCAACATTCCATGTATATACATAATATACGTTAGGTAGGTACATAGAAGACAAAGGTATATAGATATAGATATCTACGTGCAGATCCAGGTTTTCATTCAACGCGGGTACGCGACAAGTAAATTATTTTTCAACTCCTTGCGTTTTTACCCTTTTTTTCCCCTCTTCCACAACCCCCTTCAATCATTTCGAATGACTGGCTATCACGTACACTTCTCACAAAGAAATATCTGTACGATAGTTTTATATCTACAATATTGTATATCGTTTACAATATATATGTATATATATATATATATATATATATATATATATATATATAATTATATATCCACAGCAACTCTTGCAGAACATTTAGAAACGGCCACACCGTTCGTTTTATCGTTGATTAGATCGTGCGCTGTAATAAAGAATGAAAAATCTCCGTCACACCTAATCAATTATGAAGGATGTAAAATTAATTACGCATTTAATTATCGTATACGATTTATTATCACGAGTACGAAAACCACGTAACGTTTAATTTTATTTATTGGGAATTTGAATGATATACATGTATATATATATATGTATTTTTGTTTTTATTTCCTTCTTTTTTGTCGGTAATAGCGCGCAAGGAAATTCTTCTGCGTAATCTAAAGTGACACAATGTAACAGCGCTGGGCGGATTATGGAAAGATTCTTTTTTAATCAGATGACGTATATATCCGAGTTTAACCCAGTTTTTAAACTTCTTTAACAGGCGTTGGTTATATATGCATGTTTATAACGTATATCATTATACGGGGTAAAATGTCTGGTTGCAAAAAAAAAGCTTCCCTTGTACCACGTTATAAATAAAACTTGGCGATTTTTCTCCGTCATATTTTTTTTTTGTCAAAGGTGGTTTTTTTTTTCTTTATCGTCTTCCTCCATATCGAAACGCCCTAAGCGAAGAAAACTTCACCGCGATATTTTCTGGTGCAAGCCAACTCTGTTGTCGTCTTCTTTTCTTAAATTCCCGAGGAATGGAAACTCGGAAACTTTCAACGCGATTTCAATACCTTATAACGACGACAATTTCTCGCTGTTTATACTATGTACGTATTTATTGGATTTCGTTCGATTGGAAGCTGAATAAAAATTAACTGAAACAAAAAAAAAAGAAAGAGAGAGAATGAGATATGCGCAAATTTGTACGAAATCGAGAACCGCCGCGGTTTGGCAACATTCATTATAATCTATATATTATATTGCATAATTTTGGAAAGCGGATGATTTGCCGAAGCGATCCGGTTAGAAAAAATTGCCATTTTTCTGTACCATAATCGAATAAATGCGCCCACGATTCTTTAATGACTCTGCAATGGTCGGTTACTTCTCGTCCACTTGGATTGCGAGTTTCTCATCCGATAAAACCACATTTTATCATCGCATAAGGAACTGCAAACTACTTTCGCTGCTCCTGCTGCTGCTGCTGCTGCTGCTACGCCTTATGCTGAGATCTGTGTGCGGCAGCAGGTATAACATTCCATTCCCAAGTCGAGAAGTACAAAAACTAACGGACTTTTACTACCTGTCCCAAAACGCAGCCTCTCCGATCCTCTTGACGATTCGATTTTACGCTTATCGTTTACCTATTTTAGTTAATTCTCTTTTATTCTTTTTTGTTGTTATTTCTTCTCCGTGTATTTGCACTTTTTGTAATTCTCAGTTTCGCGATACCGAAAATTAAAGTCTTTTTAAAATTTTCACACTTTAGCGACAAACTGTATTTTTTTTTTTTTCCATATGGAATTGTAAAGAATAAATTATTAGAATGTAACAAGATTGCAAGGAATTTATGATGACTGAATAGTTTGGTTAAATATTGATCAAAAACATGTTTTTTTGAAAAATTACAAGTCTCGTATCTTATCTCGGTTTCGGTACATTATCGAGTCTGATTAATAACTTCGACGTCAATCAAGTAAATCGAATTGAGATCCACTGACCATCGGGGTAACACAGCAAAACGGTGAATCTTTCGCTCTCGGGAAGAATATGGAGGCCTGAGTGTGCATGCTGCCTGAAGCTACACAGGCTGTGTGTTTTCGAGGGTCCGGGGATCGGAATGCCTACGTCATGCCCGCAAAACTACCCTCGTCTTTTTCTCTCTATCTCTCTCTCTCTTTGAATTTTATCCCTTACACAAGAGTCTATAATAAACATGGCCGCCGTACGCGGAAGATGGAAGTCTCGGCGAACTGCTTCAAAAACCTTCTTCTCTACACATATAGATGGATGGATGGATGGATGGATGGATGGATGGATGTTTGATTTCATGCAGTAGAGTATCCTTGCGCCGTGAAATTTGGGCCCAAATGCCTAATTCAGTTTTACAATCTCTTTTTATTTTTTTATTTCATTTTAAATTCTTATAATCGCTTTTTAACAGGGTTAACGTAAGAGTAACGCTAACGTAACGAATTAGCACTGAAAAATAAAATCTCTTTTTCTAACTACAGATCGGTTTTGAAAGAGTTTAACTTCGAAATTCCAAGTACAATGATTTTCCATAAGAAAAAAAATCATCCATCCTTACGTTAATATTGCGAACCTTAACCTCGTGTCTTTTTAGAATTTACCCCGCATAAAGCTTGCAAAAATTGTTAGTTCCCATGTATTCAGTTGAATTTTTACAAGTTCGGTATAAAAATGAATTTAAATCGCAGATTTACTCATTATATAATCTCCAATAAACTTTGAGTCATTCTTGACTCACTGAATTTTCGAAAATATTATATATTTACGTATGTAACAAACGACTGGGGATTCACCTCATTTTTCTTCGTTCAATTTCTTCTTCGACGCTTGTTTTTTTTTTTTTTTTTTTTTTTTTTTTTGTTTGTTCCCTCTTTTTTTTTTATCTCTTCACTTTCGACAAGTTTTTTCGCAAACACAAACATCCAGCGTTACTTCGGAGAGGAGAACCGCTGCTGGTGGTGAAGCCGTGATGCGGCGTTTGCTTGTTCCGCGACGCCCTGCAGCGGGACGATAAAGTCTGGAAGCAGTAAGGGTGGGATGGCGACGAGGTGGGGCTGCTTGGCGTCACCGAGGCAAGAGGAAGATCCTCCGCCTTCCTTCCTACGCGAGCAATATCCTTCCCTCTCTCTTTTTTAAACACGGCAGCTTCCTCTTCTTCTTCTTCTTCTTCTTCTTCTTTACCCACCCTCCGGGGGGTTGGAACTTCTTATTTTTCTTCTTCTTCTTCTTCATGAGAATCGTCGCGAATGAATCGAACTTTTCGCCTCGGGTTGAAAAGCGAGCTCTTTCACACTGCCCGTGTCTATCCACTTACTTTTACCTTTCCTTCTACTTGTGTAACACGAACTCTCGAATCGGCCGTGGGAGGAATTTAAAAAAAAAAAATGAATAAAAAAAATTAAAAAATTTGGACAATTTTTCATTTCGATCGATTCGATTTAAATCTCGTCAATCATTTATTATCATGGCGAAAAGTTTTCAGTTTCAAACTTATGTATGTATGTAGAAGAAATGAATATATCAATATATGTGTGTATGTACCTATTGTAGATATTCGAATCAAGTCTGTAGGTCTGTTTTCATTCATTCATTCATTTATCTATTTTATATTTTATATTGCTTGATCTTTTTCGAATTCCTTGTACTTTACCACTACATTATCATAACTTGCCGCCTTGTAGGTACCTCTTGTCGTAGCTGAACTCACTCACTCGTCATAATATAGCTTACGCTAATGACATCGCGTCGTCTCTCGGCTACGCTCTTCTTCTCATCAGTTTGAAACGAGGAGATGAGAGACGACGACGCCGATGAATGTACGTGCAGTTCTTCTTTTTTTTACACTTCTTCTTGTTCTTCCAGACCTGCGACTCGTATCGTTTCACATCCTCTTTCTATCCACGCACTAGGCGACGAACCATGTACCCATTGTCATTATCATTATCATTATCATCATTCAAATTACTTACTACTCCTGTCGTCACCGTCGCGTCGTACCGTCGTCGTAACTTTAACACCCGTCAGATTATTATTTTTTTCTATCGTCGTCGTTACACTCGGTCGATGTATCAAATATGGTCAATCAAAAACCGATCGGAGAAAACTATTCGTGGGAGATGAAAATTTAGAAAGTTTTCGTTAATTAGATGATATATATACATATATATACTTCGTACGTTAATACGATTGTCGTATGTTATTCCTGCGCATTTTCGCCTCACGTTTGCATCGTCAATCGTAGAGAGAAATTAGAATATCGGAATAATTCGTTGATCTAAACTCAAGTATTCGCGTAAAAAATTAACGGTCATTTTATATGATCCATCGATCATCAGTGTCAGACAATCACTTTTCAACTTGAATCTCAAGATCTGGGATCAAATGGTGACCAATTTTCTATTTAATACACGCAGACTCTCGTAAAATTGAATTGTAACTGGAAATGCAATATAGACACGAAAATTCGTTGTAGTCGCATATGCGGCGGGAATTCCGCTTGCAGTAAAAGCAACAACAACAGCAGCAGCAGCAGCAGCAGCAGCAGCAGCAAACGTGCGCTCGTATATACCTAAGAGGGTGCCTTGTGGCCCCCCAAAAACCAGCTTTGTTCTCGGTCGAACGGGGCTTTGTCGAGACACCTGGCGGATTCGGACTCCCCGGAGTGGCTGGTCGGAACCCTGATGACGTTGCTCGTCGTCGAAGGCCTGGGATCCTCGACCCGAACTCCGGGGAAATCGGCCTCGCCTCGAACCCATAAACCCCCAAATTTATTCCTCCCATCGTCTACCCTGTGCACGGACGAAGGGAATTTCATTTCGGTATGGCTATTGTGGGAAGTTACAGGAAAATTATAAAAATAATATTACAGTTTCAATATTTAACGTTCAAATATACTGGGAGTATATAATTATGAGAATAATATTCGGCACAAGTTTCGAGTCGTTATCGATAGTTGAAAACGAAATATGAAGAAATAAACGGCATAGATAGAGTCTTTTTAATGATTATAAATATATATATATATATATATATATATATATATATATATATATGTATAATTATTTTTATATTTATAATAAGAAAGTTTCGAAGCGTTACATTTATCAATATTTTTGCAAAAAGGATTGCGAAAGTTTTTAATGTATGTAGGTACCTACGCGGCGGTGCTGCTGTTGCTACTTTTGCTGCGATGGAGTTTCGCCCTCTCGAAGTGCATTACGACGTACGCGGTATAAGAAGAATAACCTGTTTTAAGACCCGTCGTAAAACTGCAACAAGAGTCTGTGGCCTCTGCATTATAAATAAATTCACTATCAGTTATAAGGTATTTATTTATATACTATTCCCGAGATGGAAAAGAAAAAGAAAAAAGAATAAAGGTAAATTCTTGCCTCTAGTTAGTCACTAAATTTGCATCGTAGGTGACATTGAATATATATGAGTAAATTTTGCTGTTCAACATTGTAACATTGAAAAGATGAAAAAAGGTATTAAATTTGATCCTCCTCTTGAAAATTGCAAGAAAATTAGAAACGATTTGTATCTAACGTTGTTCGTACTCGGATCGTTAGATTTTCTTTTTCTCTTCTTTTTCCTCATCTTACCAGTTTGACGTTAATTCTGATTTTTATCGTGTGTGACAGTCGTTGAAAATCTTTTCCTTTCTGCGATTTCGTGCAGAATTAGTGTTGGCTGTAGAGTATAGATATATAACAGGACTGGCGGGTTTGTCCAGGTTCAGACTGCGAACGACAGCTGCAAGCTTTTCACAACCACCGACAGAAGCAATGTAGGTTGGTATAGGTTGTTGTAAAGTTGAAGCCAGTTGGATACCGCTTGGTCAAAACGCGCCGCGTTGCGCTTGACGCATTCATCGGTACTTTTGGAAATGAAAATTAAAGGTTTACTAGAGGACGCGTATTTTGTATTTTTACATCGGCATTTAATTATTAACATAATCATCTCGGTACGAAAATCGAGTACCGCAGAATAATCTTCACCATTTTCATAACGATCAAGGATTCATTCTTATGTTTTTCGATTAGTTTCACTAAAAAATCTTTACGAAATAAGGATTTTTTTTCCGCGTGTGTGTGTTATTGTAGGAAATGGAAATTAATTGTACAGGGTAAAAAAAAAAATAGGAATATTTACCAATCTCGGAGATAGTCGATAAATGAATTTTTGTTTTCTTTCTATTTTGTTCGTTTTTCTTTACATTTTCCTTTTCACCTTTGCATGTTTCGGTAAATGAAGAAAGCTACAAGAACGAAACGAACGAAAGAAAGCAAGAAACAGAGAAAGACAGAAAGAAAGAAAAAAAGTAATTAATTTCCTCGCGAAAGCGAAATATAATGAACGTATAATAAGAAAGTTTTATATATGGGTAGGCATGTATATAATATATATTATATATGTATATATATATATATATATATTAATATTTTCTCTTTCTCTCGTTTCCTGTCTTTTTCCCTGCTTTTTCTCCTGCGTAAAGGAGAGACGTTCTCGTACATACATACATACATACATACATACATACTTACTTATATTAAGGCATACCGTAGGTGTATAATTCATAGAACGATGTGTAGCTTGAAAATCGGAGAAGAGAGTCTCGCAGGATGCGAGAGTATATATACATATGATGAGTATACGTATACATATATATGAAGTATCTGCCGTTAAGTCGAAAAGTTGAGAGGATCCGTTATCGGTTTTCAAAGCTACTCCTTTTAATCTGCTAATGGTATATATGTACACCCACCTTCCCAGTTCCTTCATGCTCTCTATGTACCTCCTACTAATTCTCTCCTGCTGCAACTTACCATGCTACTTTTACATATTTTCAAACGTTACGTACATATATATATATACTATCTAGTTTCATCTCATCTCCTCTAACCTCTCGAGTCTTGAGATGAATAGCCGCGTTATCTTCGCTCATTACTAGGACCGATATATAATAGTGTGTATGGGTATGCACATTTTTGTGCGCAATATATATGTATATATATCAAGGAGGGGGGTGTGAAGAGACGGAAAAGAAAGAAATAGAAATTGTCTCGGTCGGGGTCGCGTCTTTGGCGCTGAAAGGTCCAAATCATTCTCAACTCTACGGACAACATCCTTGTCTCGAGTCCCTTTTCTCTGTACGCGATAACAGTGACGGCTCACGATTTTGATGTGCCAAAAGAGGTGGAGAAAAATGAAGAAAATCTCTGTCTCTCTACGCCTCTCTATCTATCCATCTATCTATCTATCTATCTATCTATTTATCGTTACCAAGAGCCTAACTACGAGCTATTATACATTGAGACGGGTCTGATTTCTCCGTGACTATACCTATATCGTTTCCTTAATTTTCGTCGTTGTTGTTCTTATTCTTGTTCTTTATTGTTGTTGTTTTTTCGCGATGGCGGGTAAAGCCTGCGGGAGTTGCCAGGGGCTCAGCCACGTGTATTATATATACTTACCTACGTATTGTAATAACGTGATGCAGTATCACGTATATATATTCTATACGTGTGTCTGTGTGTGGTTGTGTTTATGTATATATTTATATATATCTTGTTAGTATTGTATGTAGCTCGATACATGAGATACGGAACGTAAAGAAGGAAAAAGGATATTTGCAAGAATAGCTGAGGGCGATTTGATTTATTAAAGTCAAGCCTTGTCTATAAGTAGGTAAAACCCCGTCTTGAGAGTTCGCAAATACACTCTATTTTTCCATCGAGTCAGAATATTCTTTCATTTTGTTTTTCATCCTGTTTAACGCTGATTGGATTTTCTTTCTTGTCTTTACACTTTATTCTTTCCAATTAAATTTATTTTACCTTTCATTCCCCCTCCTTTTTTCCCCCCGAATGTACTTACGGTATTTCTTTTTATCTAATTGGCTGTGGATTAATAATCTGCAAACAGTTTTTCGTGTATATATATATATATCTATTATACAGAATTATGTAAAATGCGCGGGAACAAAAAAAACCTGGACGTCTTGTAAATTTGACATTTGTTTCGTGCGGTCGTGTAATTATATATTATATTATATTGTAAAATAAAACGAAGTGAAATGATAACAAGAAAATACAACGAAAATAGCGACGAAATATCGTTGAAACGAAATTTATTTTTGTTTTTTTCTACGGGGCTAAAAATTTCAAATTCATTTCTACTCTTCGGCACCCCGAGTTGACGGAATAAACGAAGGATTCAAAAGTTACAATCACACCGTTGTATAACACTTAATTCAGAAAATCAACTCGTTGACTTTTATAAAAACAAAATATTTCCATTTTCCTTTTTATCTAACAATAAACGAGAATCGAAAGTAACGTTTTTTCTTTTTCATTTTACAAATGTGTACAACGACGTGAACACTTACGTATCACACGATATCATAATTAATATCACTATAAACAGGTAATTTTTGCAGATTTTTTTTTTTTTTTTTTGTGAAAAGTTTTACGGAAGAGAGATAATTGCAGATTAATTTCTTCCACTTTCCTTAATGACATTAATTTTTGGTAGTCGTTGCTTTTTCATTCTATTCTTAAAATTCTTTTGGAATTTCCCAGCCTGTCTCGTCCTCCCCAATCTCGTCAGTCTCGTTACCATCGGCGTCGAGCATCGGCTCGTTTCGCATTAGGCGGTATCTGTTGTCGAGGTGAATCGCCGGCTGCCAATTGTGAGTGTTCATCAACTGAGCGGAGGAAAGAAAGAAAGCACAAAATTAACTGTAAGAAAAAATTGCAAAAACCACAACGAGCGGAATTCACCGGGTGAAAAATTTATAATGAAAAAGAAACGAAAAAAAACATGGTTTAATATCGTCGTTGTTCTCATTAGGTATAGAATATATATATACGCATATACATATACAATCGCACGCTTATACACACGATGAATTCGCAAAAAGAAATTTATTCAAAATTCACGCCGTGTATTGTGTATGTATAATATGTATATATATATATATATATATATATATATATATATATATATATATATATATATATATATATATATATATATATATATATATATATATATATATTACGTACACGGCTTATAAGCTTACACGACCATGTATATTATATTATATATATATATATGTATATAACCACTCTCGAGGTTTTAGTCGAACGAATATTCATGGCGTTTCGTTGCGTTCGTTCGATCGATCGTTGTTACAATCTACTTGTATGTATATAATATGCGTTATACGGGTATGACATGTTTTTATATTTACACCAGGCACTGTACGAATATATTTTGTGGGAGGCAGTTTTATTTTAGGACGTTGAACACACGCGCACGCACTGCAGCGATGACCCATTTTTAGTAATGATTACAATATCATTTTTTCATTTCAGTCACGAGACGGATGTGAAGTTTGTAATTTTGAAAATTAACCGGACATTGAATAAAATTAAAATACTGAAAAACAATTGGCTCGGAAGTGTATTTAACGAATACATATGTATGTGCATATATATATATATATATATATATATATATATATATATATATATATATAGGTACACATACCCATGTATATATCCATACACAGGCACAGGCGAGAGAGAAAAGTGGAGTTATCCAATTTAACGTGGCTAAATATTAAAATCTCATCGGGCCGCAGAGAGAGAGAGAGAGAGAGAGAGAGAGAGAGAGAGAGAGAGTAAGAGAGGGTATATAGGTACATTTTTTTTCATTCTCTCTTGGAAGAACAGAAGATGCCTTGGCATGGAAAAATTGGAATATGTACATAGCTATGTTTGTATAAAAGATGAAGAAAGAAGGAAAAAACAGCTTGCAGGGAAAAGTGAAAACGAGGGGAAGAAAAAAAATATTAATAATTTTTAATAATCTAAGAGAAAATTTCACCCTTCGTGACCCCGGCTGTAGCGCTTTTCATATTATATTCGTATAAGATTATCTCCGTACCACAATTTCTATTAAATGTATAGTATATATACTTGGAGTTCGTTGAGGTTATATTGAGAATTTTTCTTTCCTACCCATTTTTCCAATTCTATATATTATTTTCGTCTGCCGATGCTGGTGCTGCATCGAAATCTTATAATCTTATTATATAATTAACTTTTGATTTTTACTTGAGCATAGCGAGCTAAAATCAACAGTTCTTACACGTGAAATTTTTATTCAGATTATTTATCTTCGGTGGGTAAATATATTTTATTCGTCCTCCTTTCGTTTTACTCCTTCTTTTTTCTCTTTTCTTGTGTTTTTTTTTTTTTTTTTTCATTTACGTGCGTACTTCTTAATGTTGAAGAACTGATACGGGATAATTATTTATTCATGATTATCGATCGTTCAATAAATTTTCATATTTTATACATATTGAAGGTATTTTATTAAATTTTACTCTCTTATAACTTGAGTCTTAGAAAATGATTCATTAAATTTTTACCCAGCTTAATATTTCTCTGCTCTCGTACGTCCTGATGGTTTTTTTTTTTCTTCTTCCAACGAAAGTGAAGAAATTTTATGTTTTGTGAAGAAATGAAAAATTCATCATCTGCCTCACCCCTCCTTTCCCCCTTCCTCTCTCTCTATCTCGTTTTCTCTCTAACTCTGTCTCTTGTAATCGAGACAATCTTGTTACCTCTCAGCTTCTGTGCTTCATCCCTAATCACATTTTAT
The DNA here is from genome assembly GCF_021155765.1 of Diprion similis. Taxonomy (NCBI): domain Eukaryota; kingdom Metazoa; phylum Arthropoda; class Insecta; order Hymenoptera; family Diprionidae; genus Diprion; species Diprion similis. The sequence continues at coordinate 12,608,884 of NC_060116.1, read as the reverse complement.
GTAACAAGCTATGCGAAGTCGGTCAGGGAGGAACGAGAGGCGAAGGAGGGAAAAATCCGCGCTCGTTAAATACGAAAAAGTTTGCGCAAAAGGACAGGAGAAAAATATGACGCGTTATGTATGTATAAGTCTGAATTTATAACGTATATCATTATTATTATAACAATGAATTTGCAACCGATGATTATACAGTCGAATCGTATAACACGGCGCGCTACGTGTATACATATATATGTATTAAATAACGATTGAATAAAATTCACGGACATCACGGAAAGCAAAGAAATGGAATAAAATGAACGATTATCTTGGAAATAGGAAAGAAAAAGACGACGTTGAATCAATTTTTCACAATCTATCACCTCGCGACGACGAGTTAATAACGCTAATGAAAACGGTGAATAACTCGTGAAATTATAATTTGCGGCTGTGTACGGATTATGCGACAGCAAATTAATGAAATTGAATTAAATCTTAAATGCATGGATTTTATACTATCCACAGGCGTACTTATCCCATAATTTGTTATAATTGCCATATAAAAAGAAATGAAAAAAAATTATATGTACGCAGTTTCCTGTATTCGATCTTGTTCCTTATTTGGAAATCTACTATGAAATTATCGCTTATATATATATATATAATCGATTCGTTGTTAGAATTTGTAAAGAATAATTTTTTTGTTTTGTCATTTCTTTTAAATTGTTATTATGTAAAAGAATCAAGCTATAGATGTAACTAATCGCGAGAGCTATTACATCTATTTTTGGTCAATTTATACAAATATATATATATATATATATATGGACGGATACTCGTAGATGTGGTTCAGGTATAATCCGGGAGTCGTTCGGTGCCAGGTGCGTGGCTCTGGCTGTTCCTGCAGGCTTACCTGGCGGTATAAGGTACCTGGGAACCGGCGATGTCTCTACCTCGACGTTCCCTCCTCTCCTACTAATGTACCACCACGTCAGCAGGGCGTACCAACTAAACGTTTCAAACTTTGTTCCGGGATGTATGATCCATGCGAACACAGACACGCACCTCCACCCCCTCCACCCCCCCAAAGACTTATTACCCTGGCTGGCATGCTTGAGATTCAAGAACGCGTCAACATTCCGCATTTATGCCTCGCGAGAAGAAGTTATACAAAATTATGGTCATGCGATCCCATCTTATCTTTCCCGTTTCAATTGTATGTATTATATTTATCTTATATGGGAGAAGTTTTTATTTATTACTGTAACTACGCGAGTTACTATATATTTTACCCGACGATCTTCCGCAGTCACGAATAGCAATCGTTTTTTGCGTTTCCATTGCTATAATCTTTGATTCGATTCTTATGTGTGAGCGAAAATCGTGTAGAAGGTGTAGAATTTCTGATTCTTTTTTCTTCTTTTTTTTTTATTCATTGATTTTTACAAGGTTTCCCTTTTTTGCAAAAGGAGAAATTCTTCACCCATCCCCGCATGCTATAATGATGTATGGCGGGTAATATTATGTCTGCAATATAGACCGCATTAATTATTCGATCACCCTTAAGAAGATTCGCGGCGTTCTTAAGTTTTGATCAACTTCGGAGCTGAGCGGAGCCCAGCAACACGCCGCTCGCTCTTATTGTCAGAATAAGCGGCTTAACCTCCACTCCGATCCTCCCCAGGCGGTGCTTCCACTCCACCATTTTGAGAAACCCCTCACGCTTCTTCTACCCTCCGGACGATGATTATTTCAGGCTTTCTCGCTACGCGTTTCGCCTCATCTGACGGACTTCTATACACCCGACATGCCCCGTCAGTATCGTCGGATCGAGTTATTCGTCACAAGATCTCGTCTTATTCGTATATATATATATATATATACACTCGGTTCTCGGAAATATTATTTTTCTTTTTCGGTCTGATCATTTCGAGCGATTCATAGATTGATTTTTGGTCAGGAAGATAGAGTCTAGTTGCTTTTGTATTGTTGCAGCAATTATGCATGCTTGATAAAAATATTTCGATAAAGTTCAGTGATTGTAAAACAATCAAGATCATCGAGGTGAAAATGTACGGAATGTCGGAACATAGAATCTTGTATGTATATACGTAGTATTTAAACGTAGAAGTGTAGAAAAAGTATAGAAATTCTTACGATTCTGTTATCTGTCTGATTTTTTTAGCTTTCAGAAATGTTTCTTCACTCCTCTGTACGCTTCGTTTTCATATTTCATTTTGAAATTTTACAAATTATATGAATATTAAGAGTGTTCGAAAAATCTATACATATCTATACTGTAATTCTTCTCTCGTATGTAAAAAAAAAAAATTCTGCCAATTTCAAATACCGTTTGGCAGACTCGGCAGTAACGAATTTTTTTTTAACACTCAGTTTGCGTTACGCACAGTTTTGAGGTTGTAAATTATTCAGGTAGCGAGAGAATTAGGGAATGGGCCTAATCTCCTGATCCTGCGATCCACCCCCACCCCATCTTATACCTGGTTGAAAACAATTTGTCAGGTTGAAATCCGGGGCGGATAATCGCGGCGAGAAAACGACTGTTGTAGGTATGTAGACGTAGGTACCCTCTCTGTTAGACCCGGTTGACCCGTGCTGCTCGTCTCTGTGTTATACTTGTCCGTGTGTAGCGTGTCTTTCGTTATTTATCCGACTACGAGCTGCCCTACCCTCCTCAACTTTATATACCCGTGAGTCACTGTCCTTAACTTTGATTTGCGGAATTGCAGCGCTATCGTGACGGTAGTTCTACGTTTTATTCGTCATTTTCTCTTTCATTCCCCTCCCCATCCCCCCCCCCGCCCCCCTGATGCCCACAATGATATCGACGCCATGCACGGGTTTCTTTTTCAATAAACTTTATTAATATTCAAAACCGACGGCCATCAGTGCGTGTAGTAAGTGAATAGGAGAATTGATAAAGGCTGTGAGTGCTGTTTTAGAAGAAAGAAGGAGAAATCATTTTTTTCTTATTTGCCTGCAATTCTTGGTTGCAGGAATTTGCAGCCTTTTTTTTTTTATCCCCCTTTTCAATTATTTTTCGCTTTGTTATCAACATTTTTGAAAAAAAAGCAACCAAAAAAGAAAAAACACATAATATACGTGACATGAATTTTCATCGTCATCGCGTTACTGTGAACATAATTTTTTACTTATCCACTTTTTTTTTTTCTGTCTCCACTCAATCATATTTTATGCTCATTGCGGATGTATAAGTGTTATATATGTATATTTTATGTAGGAAAACGTGGGAAATTGGATTATCCACGAAATTCTCTCGAGACCATCGTACGCACTGTCTGGAAGTGTTTTAAAAATAATTCACACCCTCCGTATCATGACGAGCGCATAAAATAATAAAGTACTCTCGAGATTTAGTGCAGTTATTGTATATAATAATAACATCGTGATCCGGACAATTTCTTTTTACCTTTTAATTTTTCACCGAGTTTTCTTTCCCCGTTTCGGTTTTTCTTTTCCTCTTTCCATGCGTTATATACACACAGTTTCGAATTACCTCCTGTTGTACGAAAATTAAAGTAACACCATACGGCTAACTACCAATCTACCTACGTTTAAACTCTTTGTGTATTTATTAATGATACGTGGCTTGGGTAGTCGTGACTCGATAAAGCAAATACATAATTTTATACGTACATGTATACGTATGTACATATATATATACATTATCTAAGGAACTCGTGTTTCTTCACACGTGTGAATATATACATACATATACGCATATTTATATATACGTATACTCTGTGCTCTTGAAACCGGCGCTCTTGAGTTTGCCAAGCTCTTGAATCTCGCGATAATTCAAAAACACGCAGGCATGAAGCTGCGGCAGCAGCAGCAACGATGAACATAGAAACCATAAGAGAGCGTGGCACAGAGTCGGCTCTGATATCTATATCCAAAGCCAGTCGTATTATACACAAAGCAACGAACGAATACCGGATCCGATCGTGTCAAGTTGAGCGACATGGAAATGCTCGTGGGATATACTTATGCAGTAACAAAACCCTAACACTCGAAACGAAAAGTAATACACACGCAGCCCCATGGAATGGAAAATGCGTGAGCGGTAATTGAAATAATAATAATAACAACAATAACAATAATAATAATAAAGTCTAAACTTGCCCCGAAACTTCTCCTTCTCCAGCGTTTTTTAACGCCGATCGAAGGAAAATTTTTTGGGGCTTCCCGCCGACGTGTATACGTATGCATACATACATACGCACACACACACGCATAAATATATAAATATACCAATGATATTGAAATAAATACATGGGTATAATGTATTATGTATCCAGAAAATTGTGTAAGGGAAAATTCCATCTCTTTCCCCTCTATATAGATGTGAAATCTAATTAGGTGCGATATCGCTGTTATGTATATACCTATGCTTTTGTGTAAAATATATATGTAAATACCGCAAGCATCTGTATCACATATATATTTGTGTACAGGTTATATGTACAATACACGATAGGTAACCGCGAATCACGCGAATTCCTGTAAACTCGAGGTTGATGTACGAACTCTACTCCCGGGGGAGGGGGTGAATATTCTCATCTTCAGTCGAATTTCTCAATGTAACCGGAACCCGCTTGTCTTCACTCGAGATATCGTGCAGAGTTATTCTATGATGTACCAAACTTGGATTATTATACTGGGAATTTGCAGGAAAGCCTTATATGTACATAATCTTGGAATCTTGGTATTTCCTGTGTAGGTGAGGGTATCATCACATCCCTCGTTACCTATCTCGGAAAATCGTCCGACGAAGGAATCGAAAGATCGAGATGATTTTATTTGAATTTGGAAGAATTTTCGAGGATCAATAACGCTGTTGAAAATTACATTGTCAATAAATACTTTATATATATATATATATATATATATATATTTCGGTTTTGTTTACTTCGTAGTCGACACATCGTACGAAACAATTGTACTTTGTATACGTAATTGTTGTACATACTACATACATAAATACAAATCGAATTAGCGTTACATGATGCGCGCGAAGCCAGGCAAAAGCGAAAGATCAACGAAGCCCCTAATGGACGGAATTTATGTCGAGCAGATCCCTCCACGTGTATATGGGTATAATATATAATGCGTGACCTGAAATTGGCAGGTCTTCGCGGCAGTTTCCTCCCCCATTCCTCCCTGGTTGGTTCGTTGGCTGGCTGGAAACTCTTTAGAGGTCTTCCTTATTCCGATGAAATGATAAACACGTTACACGTCACGTATATACTCGTAGGTACTGTAATTGTAATTATATAACGCGTTTATCTCGAGTGTCTGTTGTATTCTCAAGTATATGCATATACATACATGTATATATATAGGACACATAAGTACTCGCAATATGCAAACACGCGGTACATAAACTCTCCGTAACTTTCTTCTGATCTACCATAATTCTGGGATACACATGTTACACGTGTCAACCACCGAGTGATCGAGGCTCCTTATTTCATCCCTCGTTTTCCTCGTCAAGCATACTTCCCTGTGATCCCGATTCCCAGGGGAGCGAAGAGAGACGGCGCCGTAAGGTACATACCTACCTACCTACCTACCTACCTAACTCCTCGAGTATAACCTTCAAGGTATACGACACGAGTCTAAACAAGGAATTTCGTGACCTCCACTTTCAAAGCGATTTTCGAAATACCAACGTCGTCTGTAAAATGTTGAAAATTCTTGCAAACTCAGCTCTAGTCTCGGTCTTTTATTATAGACCGTTATAGTTTTTCTCTACCGAATTTTTTATTTCATTATATATAGAACTTCAGAATGGGGTCTCGCGAGTTTCGAATTATAACTGTCGATAATTTGTTAAAGACTTGAATGGTTTTTTTTTTTTTTTTACCGATTTTTCAATCCCGGGAAGGCTTGAATGTCCTGCATTGCCTGCAGACATCCACTTACAATTAGTGGAATGTGAATGTTTATAATTAAGGGGTCTCAGGGGCCTGTTTCACCAGCTTATCTCGATGTGAATTGGTAAAGCGGCAGCAGGGGCAGTCGGCTGTTGTCGAGAGTATATCCCAGGGGATAACCGACGGGCAAAGCCATCCCTTGCACGATATATGGCCGGGCTTTTCTCCTAGGATCCAAGAAAGTGCGCGGGACGAGCGAGCCGCTAACCCACGAACCTTATACCTTCTTATTTCTATGAGGATTTAGCGCAGTTTCGGAGGATCCTTATTCTTCGATCCAACAAGTTTCCTCCGGTGAATGCTTTTTGTCCTGTCAGAATCGATCGCAATCAGTCTTTTTACCACTAATTATTGGGCCGTCAGAAATTCAATTTAGAGCCTTTCAAAACGCCGTAGGATCAACAGTTGCAGTGATATAAAACGAAATTTCGTCACCTTGCCACCGAAACTTTTGGAAACCGTAAATTTTGAAAACACTCGTTTCAAACCCACGATAAAGTGTCTTTTTAACGTAGGAATATGTATGTATGTATGACTTCGATGAGTCAGGCTCGCTCGTTTATCACGAAAATCCATTTTTCATTCTCAATAGTCAGTACAGTATTCACGAGAGATGTTCACGAGGACTTTTTCGATTTCGATATGCCTACCGAATGAAAAAACGAACCTGCAGAAATTTTTCGTATACCTATTTTTTTCAGCGGTCTTGAAATAATGTGACTGAGACATTCTTATATACATATATATCATATATACATGCATATTTTGAGATAAATTCACTGCTAGAGGTAATTGTTCAATTTTTTTTTTCTTTTCCTCTTTTGCTTCTCCGGCCGCGCAAGCTAAGGACGTTATCAAATGGCGAATAATGGGCTGAAATGCGTGATCGACATATCAGGTGGGGAAGCTGCGTGCAGGTGGAACATGTGTTTTCCGATTTATGATAACACGCGATGGCAGCCGCAGAAGCCACTGAAGCTGAAGCTAAAAGCCAGAGTTAGCAGCCAAAAATATTAAAGTTTTTGAAAATGGAAAAATGCAGTTCAGTTTTAGCCTTGTAATTCTGTGAAAGTATCGGAGGTTCAAGGTATTTTTTATAAAATTTTGATTTCCGGACTGTGTTACCATCTTCGAATGGACATTGCAACGTTTGTCTGGTTATTCTGGCTGCATGACCTGCGAAATCTGGCGCGCAGATTTAACCTTGCGGAGCGGAGAATCCGGCGACGCGACATTGAAGCTGAAAATGAGCACCGGCCCTGGGAACCCTCGTGTTTAGCAGCCCCTGTGTCTAGCCGTCCGCCCCTTACCCGAGTATTGATCTGGGGGATGATTTTTAAGACAAAGTTTCCGTCGCTCCTCACAGATGGCTCCACCTAGCGATCGCTCGCCTCTCTCGCTCTCATCTTCCTCTTCCTCTTCCTCTTCCTCTTCCTCTTTTGAGCTCTCGACTCCCACGGCCACGTTGCGAACCCAGAAAACTCTGGTACATTCCCTTGTCATCAGGACAAAACTGATGGATACATGACCGAAGTCATAAGGGTGATTCTTCGTTTGATGGTAGGTACAAGGGTTAATCAGTTCAGGTCTGATGCCGAAGTCTGGGTTAATCCTGGACTTGCGGGATATCTTCAACCTTGAGAAACTTGATATATTCCAGTCGATTGTCCATGAACGTGTGCAAGGATTTGTGTTAAATCATTTGCATCAAGTCTTGATGTGAACTTGATGCAATTCAGCTTCATTTCACACGTTGTAATCTGCTGAATAAACAATCCACATAACTAAAGGCAACGTAAATAAAAGTCCCCGGAGAGTGTAGAAGCCAGTCGACAAAGTCCGGTCGAAGTGCGAACGAAGAATACAAGAAGCGTTTGATGTACTTTGCATGCCTTTGCACATGTGAATATGGAAAACTCTGCACGTCGCAAGAGGGCTGAATAAAGTGAAGTTGAAGACACGGAGGAAGGCGCCGGAATCATGCGGCAGTCGTGAAGTAGAAACTGGCGGAAAATAGGTAGCAGAAAATTCAGAATTCCAGGGCCAAGAACAGTGGTTCTCATGTCCTGGCTGGATGGTCTCATGGCTTGTGGGATGAACGCTGGAGCGAGTTCAGTTCGCCCGCTCTGAAAATCGCGACTCAATCATAGTCATTTTGCCTTTCAATTACGACGCAATAATTATCACCGTTACTTTTGCACAAGTTTATACTGCATCGTGCACTCGGGTTACATCCTCGGCTCTAGTGACGCTTCGGACATTCAAGATCGTCGAGTGAAATCAATCCATCCAGACTCGATGACGACCGGACTTAAGATTGAAGAATAACGTTTCCAGTGATTGGAGGTGTGACGATGATGCTGAGAGTAGCTTGAACAGCATTTTTTTTTTTTTTTTTGCATTTACTCCTGTTGTTGAGTGTGTTATATAATGTCACAGATTTTGACACTCTTTGTGTTATTTCTCTTCGACTCCTTTTCGGAATTTATGTATTTTTTTGGTTACTTTGAGCGTTGTTGGGTTATTCATGATCCGGGTCAGGTTGGACATCTTCTTTCGGAAAATCTCATCGCGGGAAATGAAGTTGCTTGCAATAGTTGCATTTTTTTGAAATTCATTTTCACGTGGATGTAGGAGAAAAAATAATTCTCGAAAGAGGGGATGTTGGCCTGGGGTGAGTCACAGACGCTCTTTAGAGGGGCTCTTGAACCCTTCATGCAGTCGATATCGTGTACGAGCCATTTCCCCTTCTCTCCATCTCTCTCTCTCTCTCTCTCTCTCGCGCTCTTCCTCTCTTTTTTTTTTGTCGATAACTATGCACTGATACAGTTTATATTTATATGCACGGCTTGCTGGCGAAGTTGGCTGCTTGGTATCGACAAAACGACGAGATGTGTAAACGTGGAAATAAAATTGAGAGGCGCATAAGCGATACCCCGCAATTCTAGACTCGATCCAATAAGTTTCAATTTCCTCAGGACCCAGCGGTAGGTAATAGAAGTTTTTTCCAAAGCATAAAAAAAAAAAAAATGAAAATAAAAAATTTACCCATATTTACGACGGCTTCGGAATAACTTTGCAAACGATTCGCGAAAATACGCAACCAGTAATAACAATTCAATGCTCGATCAGTCGATGCTTTGCAAAAAATTTAATTATAGTTAAACGTCGTATACTTGTATAGTTTTTCTCATTTTAAGTGATAATCATCTCTGTTACGCCGATTTTATTGCAGCACAAATACCGATTGATATAGATATTCGCGATAAAGATATTGATAAAAGTTTGGCGAAAATGTTTTACCAGACATAACGAGACAAGTTGTTGTTGACCATCTCCGTGTTTCGTTCTTACTCTAGTACTAGATAAGTTGTCGGATACTTGGAAAAGTTTCAACAGTTGAACCTCCTTTATCTATACCTACTTCTCCAAACTACTTTCCACGTTTCGTTTCTCTAATTTTCTGCTTAACGGGATTCGTTGATCGTTCAAGTAAATGCCGCCATTAATGTAACATCGCCACTTTCATTCTACAGGTTCTTTTATTATGACCACATTAAGTACCAACTATATGTAGGTGATACAAAAGTTAATCAACGAAGTAAACGGAACGCAGCGTGATAATAATTAATTAAAGAACGAGAGAAATGAGGGAAGAATAACCGATTGTAAAAAACAATCAATTGCACTTATCCCGCGGGAGAGTAAAATTTATGAGGTTCAAGTTAGTAACGTAATACTTTGACGATGCGTGTTCAGAAAAAATCGTTACTTGAAATCCTTACCATTTTCGGATATTCAGCTAATAAATCAAAACAAAAAAAAATCATGTTGGATTATTTTTAATAGCCAACTCATGTTTTCCATGATTTTTCGTTACTTCGATGTTACTAACTTCAACATTCCTCAAATTTTCTCACCAAACCGTCACTAAAGGTGATGGTTTGTACCTACTTATATACCCAACAAACATCATGACTGCGGGACGATCGCTCGCTTTCTTGACCGCGTTTTTACGGTCAATTAACTAATTACACCGACATTTATAACTCCGGGGGCAACAAATACGCCGTGCGTTCGACCGGGATTGATCGATCCGTTGCAATACGACAGATTCCGTCGTCTTGGCCCCGAGAAACACGTTTTCCTTTCGAGTACCTCGTATTATTCTCCATCGAATATAATCGCATCTTTGTCCCCGGAATAACGACGAAACAAGAAGAAGATTTCTGCGAGAGAATTTTTTTTTTTTTTTCTTTTTCTTTTTTGTTCCGTTGGAAGGGGGGGGGGGGGGGGGGGGGAGGGTGAAGAGCTTTTCAGCTGTTCCAACCGCCACGAGAGAATGCAATTCAACATTGTTCCACGCTAATTGAAATTCATTCCCCCTTTCCCCCTTTCAATCGTTCCCAAAGAAGAGAAAAGCAATGCAATGTTAATTGAGAACCAAAACAATGCGCCGTGGCGAAAATTTGGTAAATCTCGCGGATACTTGTTTTTTTTTTTTTTTTTTGTTTTTTTTCTTCTTCTTCCATCTCTCCCATTCTGCCTAAAAACGATTTGGTATAAGATGTTCGAAAATTCGTCAATCACGCCGATGGGGAGAAAAAGTACGGGAAGCTTTTTTTTTTCGTTTTCTTTTCTACCTTCTATATACTTTGTTTTCCATTGTGGGCCACCGATGACGCGGGAAAATTGTGAAAAGCCTCGCTTGCTGTATATGACTAATACTATACCTAATTGTATCACCACCTGTCTTACATACCTCGTTATATTTTGTTATTATTAATTAATCAATTGTATTATTATTATTATTATTATTATTATTATTATATACGCATTATACGTACATTGACACGAGAACGTAGACCTAGTGACTGTAGTAAACATATTTAACGTAATATGTATATTATACAACAAGTATAATATATGTATTGCACATACACTCATATATATATGATATATATATATATATCATATATATGTATGTGATAGATAATATAATTCAATATGTCAGGGAGCAAATTAATCTTGATGTCTAGAAGTAGATTTTGTGTAGATTTATATTATTTCTATAAATCATCATCATTATTGTTATTATTATTATTATTATTATTATCGTCATTATACTAGCACGCGATTCTTGGGGCTTATACATCACCATAGATTGAGATTATAGTATATATGTATGTATAGATATATAGCAGAAGACACATAGAGTCTAACGTTTATGTTTCTATTATTTATTGATTATTTATTATTATGAATATTCGCACTGATTAATCGTAAACACCGACGACTATGCACGATCTATATTGTACCATAACGGGTGAAAAGTAATTTTGGTTATTATTATGTCGTGTGAATACTTGACGTGCATCTGATATCTGAATCATCGAAGGAACGAGGGGGAAAACTGATCGATAGTGTTGAGACATCGCGATTTATTTTCTATCACGACTCTGAAGATTATCAAATGTCCTGGCTAATCTGCACGTGACCCAATTTCTCCTACTACAATATTTATAATAACCTAACGAACGACGAAATGTTATATAACAAGACCTACATATATATATATATATATATTTGGAAGGATTTGGAACATTGTGGAAGAAGATATAATCGCTCAGCAGTGAGATATAATATTCTTACCGTGTTAATTTAAACATTTCCATTGTACAAACGTTGAATAATTTATTTATCATCGGGCGGAAAAAAAGTGATCAAAGAAGCTAATCGTATGTTTTTGTAAAAATCGGTGTATATTTGTGTGCGTTCATTTGTTTAATACGTTTTATTATTTATTTTTCAACTAACTACTTGTCACGTCATCCATTCAATCGGGAACTACGGTTTCTAAGTATAAATTGTCTACTAACGTTTTTTACCTCATTAACAAATGATGATACGGATCTTATTCCACACGTCATTTCGGAACGTTGTAAAACTTTGGGATACGTATCGTTCACACACACATAAATATATATATATATATATATATATATATATATATATATATATATTTGTTTATGCAGGTATCATTTATTATATATTACATAGTATTATATGTTTGTGCATACGTAGAGCTAATCGCTGTATATTACTAATATATAATCTACATTTGTAATCCAAACAGCTGCTGCCAGCTAGAGGTAGTCGGTTAATTGTTCCACATCACATATGTATTGCATATGTGTGCATATGTGCATATATGTATACGTAATACATCTCTATCTGCATACATACACATATATTGCAACGGGTATGCCTTATTCACGTGCCAGAGTAGTTTTGACTTACAGTATATTATTTATTGTTAGTTTCATAGGCGTGAGTACGTATATATATATCACTTAACTAGAACTAGTATCTATATGTACAGCAAATGTATAATTGATAAACAAACGACACGTTTTTCTGCATCGCTGCACTCTCAGGTTGTTTGAAATTGCTGTGAAATTAATAATAATAATAATAATTATATATTTCGATTAATAATATTTCAGAATTCCGGAAATAATGAAAGTGTCGCCCGATATTTCTTCTTTTCCTTATTTTTTATTGATATATATATATATATATATTTATCTTTCACATTTTCGTTAAAAAAAAATAAATAAACGAGCAGAGGAGAAGAAGAAAATGATGAAGAGGAATAAGAAGATGAAAAAGAAGAAGAAAATGAAAATGAAGACGAAGAAGAAACGAAGGATAGAAAGAAAGAAAGAAAGAACATTGCAAATGAAACAAAAACACGTCAAGTTTTTTTCTTTTTCTATTTTGTTCTTAATCTGTTTGATAATTTTTACCTCAAAACCTTGTAACTGTAGTGCAGCGGCAAAAGTTTACAGTAGACACATTGTGTCTAAAGCATGTACTTATATATCACAGATACTTTACTATTCCGTATATGTATATTGTACATATACATATATTACGGTGTAGCCTGCAATTTAAGACGCGATGAAAGGGTTTGTTGTTTCCTTCGTTTTCAGACATGAAAGTTTGTCGAGAAGTTTGAGTAATAACCATTTATATTCATTCGTTCGTTCTTAGAAACTGAGGATGAAAATTGAAAATTGAATGACAAAGAAGGAGAGAGAGAGAGAGAAAGAGAAAGAAATCGGATGATGAGTCGAGTTCGAATTATACTAGGTACAAACACAAAAAAAAAAAAAAACTTTGATCGTTACGACGAAAACAAAGTATACAATACGCCCACTTTTGTGTAACTATTAGCGCCAGTAGTTCTTTGTAGTTTGATAATTAACTTATCACAATTTAGATCGTATGTATGTGTCCGTTTGTTTTTTTTTCTTTTTCCTTGTCCTCTGTGGACAAAGTTGACACTTAACATGGGAATTATACACACGTGCATTTTTTTATGTAAATAATACTATGACGCGTATTTTATACAGCGGAAAAACTGAGTTGAAAACTAATACGTTAGTATAAAAGTGAAGAATTTTCGCTTATTATATTCACTTGCAATAATTTTTTGGAGTAATTTTTTTTTTTTTTCAATTTTGAAGGATTATATGCAAGGAACCGATCTAAAAATAAGCAGAAGAATTTTATTAAGAAAATTTTCTCGAGCCTTTTGTAATACTTCTTTTTGTCATATTATGCCCTACGTTGTATCCTGTGAAATCCATAATTTCGAAAAACGTAACAAGTACGAAGTCTCATCGATGTATGAAGCAATTTTAACATTAGTTCTCATATAACCGTAGAATTATTATGTATACGTATTGGCAAAGCGGTAATTTCTTTCTATTAATATTTTCTCGTGTCTCTTACGAAACCGTTTTCGAAAGTAATACGTACATTTTCTTTCACGTATCGACTTTGTTGAGTTTTGTAGTTTATCATGTATTAGTGTACACCTCACATGTAACGTGTGTACAGTAGCTCAATAAATGTATATCGTATATTCTCAAGTATGAATTAAACACTGTACACTAATTATGAAGAGCGTTCTGTTGGTAATCGAGGCTAAATATTATACCTTAATTTTTTCAGGAAGGACATAAGAGGTTATCGTTTTATTGCATGTAATATAATAATAATGAATTGCAAGGAAAAAAAAAAAAAGAAAAAACGGTATTTCAAAGTACTCGAGTAGAAGAGTTTAACGAAGGAATTGAAAAACCAAAGTGTTGTTGAATTTTCGACTGAATTTTTTCACCGAAAAAATAACGAGCAACAAAGACCGAAGGTCTTGACACGTGCATTCCCAAAAACATTCTTGATCGCAAGTCAAATAGTAATTTACAATAATTGAATTAATTATTTATAGTAATTGAATTTCACAGAGTTATAGATATTAGTTATTGTCACATCTTACGTACTGTAATATGTATCGATATGCTTACAGCATATGTATACCTACATGTAATGTAATAGCATGCGATGGTAAAGGACAACCCGTTTTCTCTTTTCCTCACTCTTTTTATATCGCTCTCTCTCTCTCTTAATCAGTCTGCACTCGTATATAATTATAATATACTTAATTATAATATACAATCATACATATATATAGCATTATACGTATTTATAATATATTAAGGGTACGAAGAAAGAATATATCTATGAAATAGTAAAGAAAAAAAATAAAACGGAATTGAAAACGAACGTAGGATGTGAAAATTTCTGTAGTTTTCGTATACTTATATTAATTCATGTATAATAATTCTTTCTTGTCCCATTACTGTTATTATTATCTGTACATCCACTACTACTACTACTACTACCATTACTACTAGTATCACTACTATTACTACCAATACCACTACTACTACTACTACTAATGCTACACAATTCCACGTAGAAAAAGAGACTAGCAAAAATTAATAACAGCTTTAATATCTAAATTAGAGCCCTATAATAACGTAGTAACACTCGCAAAATCAGTTTTAAAAGTGAGATGTAATATATACATACATATATATATATATATATATATATATGTATATAACATTAATAATATAACATTATATTATAAGATATGCTTCATCACGATATGAATTATGTTTTTCAAGGAGGCAGGTTACATTTCTGCGGATCGAAAGGCGTCGTAAGCGTCGTAAGATGCCGCTGGACCGCGACGGGAATCAAAAACTGGACCATCGCTGACAGTCCTTACCTCCAACTCCCCCTCCAGGTAAAAGAACAAAGAAAAAAAAAAAAAAGAAAAAGAAAAAAAAATGAAAATGAAAAAAAAAAGCTGCGGGAGACTGACGAATCGATTTTCGTGTAGCCTCTCCCCCCTCGCAGCTGCTGTTGTTCTTGTTTGTTAGATCCACCTTTCATGTAGCTCTGTCTCTCTCGCTCTCTCGTATTTGGTTGGTTTGGACTGTATGGTAATAACTTGATTGAAAACATAAGTAAAACAGATGAGAGAATATGAAAGAAAAAAAAAAAAAAAAAAACATGAAACTCCCTTAACTGTTTATACGTATTATATTTGTTCATTAATACCACCGATGTAATTAATACTTACACCTACATTATATTATATGTATACATGTTGGATTATCACTTATTTCACATTATTGACCTGTTATACTATTATTATACCTATATATATATATATATATATATATATACTATGTAGTAGTGGATTTATTACGTACATCACATAGGTGTGCAGCTTTTTTTCCTCCTAATCAGCCCTGCGGCAACGTTGATTATTTCAAGTTTTATAAAATTCCATAGTTTCAGTTTTGTCGAATCATTCATACGTCGTTCCTTGATTTATTATCCAAAATTCTCGATCGAGACGATCGAATGGATTCGTTGAATTGTGAATAACGCATTTCTTCCTACAATTAGTCAAGTTGTCAATGTTGGCAAGGGGGAGACATTTTTCTTTGAGCTTTTTCATTTTTTTTTTCAATTTTCTTGTTGCCTTAACGATCTGTGAATACCGTAGGTTCGTGGTCAGATAATGTGGTCAATCATGTTAACTAAACGTACCTCTCTAACTCTTAGAAATCACATTACTTTAGTCTAACCTTATAGAGGTAGGTCAGAAGTGTTAACCCAGTTTCAACTGGATATGCTCGCATTATGGTGTAATGTATACATATATACGAGTATATATACATGTATATATATATATATGTGTGTGTGTATGTATATATACTTGGCATATACGTATCATATGTATCGTATTATTATTGTTATTATTGTTATATTATTATACATATATGTATACATACGTATACCACATACCTTACATAGTATATAATAACAATATCATTCGCATTTTGTTGCTCTCATTCATCGTATTCTTTATACATACCTACACCCATTGCTTTGTTGAGTTTATAGAAATGGCGAATGATTTTGGGATTAGATTTTTGGGTTCCCTAGGGATATCTGATATGTTTGTATAAATCTATTATACGTTATATATATACCTAGTGGCTCTAGGAACAATATTTATTAGAATAATATGTTGGTTGTGTAAATTTTAACGAAGAAAAACAGACAGAATAGCGTGTAAAAATAATGTCTTTTTAACTCTCTGGCATGGTACATGTATTATTATTGTATCAAAATTTGGCAATACGCATATTATAATGTCATCTATATCATCTATATCATCTATCAACTATCATCTACGTAACTCGCATTGAAGTATATAATACATTTCGTTATTTGGGTATATTAATTATAATAATTATATAGTCACTACTTAGCGTTGAATAATCGTATACATATATATATATATATATGAAATTGCTATTTTTCGTTTCGTCTCGTTTCATTCCTAATTTGTTTTCCGTCTTATTATACCCATGTGAATAACATGTATTATATAATAATAATAACCTACGTTTGTATTGAAGAATCGTGAATAATTCACGTTTTTATTAACATGCAAGTCACTCTCACGATCGGATTATAATATCGTAAAGCAAGTCGATCGTTGTCATGGTTTATATAATATATACGCTGTGGTAAAAAAAAAATTCAATCGCTAAAAGAAGATCAAAATTTCTTTAAGAAATATTAGGAAAGATTATTACATCCTTATGATTGATTATCGGAGGACAGGTGCACTTCACTTTATAAAACTTTGTTAACAATTTTGTTGGATAATTGAAAAATTTTCGATTGTTTTAAATGTTTCGATTTCATTGAAAAAAAATAAAAATATAAAAATTCTCGGCAACTTATCGCGATCGTATAAAATAATTTGGTAATTGACGCGAATTGACTTCTTTACGAGGATTGATGAAATAAAATAATTCCGAAAAAGCTTCCGTATATTTATATATATATATATATAGATATACATATATATATATATATATTTATATATATATAAAGAGTTACATAGCTAGATAAAATTAACGACGCAAGTCTCTGGGTTTACTGCATGCTGATATTATTATGCGATATATATAACTGATGCTTCGCCGCTATCCGGCGGGCAAATAATTAATTGAATAATTAACGCGAGGATTCATGCTGCCTTAATACGCTTAGACAAAATCGCAGATAACAAAGTATAAGAGGAAAAAAAATTGGTGAGAATATTCTTATAGTTGAACATAGAGATAATATTGTTGGTCAGTTTACTGGTCACTGGTAGAATTTCATAACCTGTTGATTGATGATCGTATGTGTAATTTCTTACGCCTCGCGTACCAAATCATATTTTTATTATATACTAAAGAAATGATATTTCAATTTCAGTTTATCGGAAGCTTGATTACACGGTTTCCGGAAACTATATATCAATCCCGAATATCGTCTGTCGATTGTATACCGTCTGCATCGTGTCCCAAAAGAAGCGAAAATCGAAAACAGATTAGAAAATCTTTCTCTCCTTTCACCCTCGCACCGTTTTTTTATAACTTAACGAGAAAATTTACCGCAGTTTATTAATTAATTACGAAAAAGTTGTATATATAAATCCATCGAACGAATTTAACGACGATTTGTATGAGTAAAAAAGAGAAGAAAGAAAATTTATGTAAAACAATAATTTTATATCCTTGTATCTGTGTTGAATTTTAATAATACGTAGAATATCGATTGAAGGAAAGTTTAATTATCTTTCGAAGAAATCAGATTCGAGCTCTCTGTGCCGATAATGAAATTAGAGTGAAAAAAATGTAACGATATTTTTGTTATAAAAACAACAAAAACAAAAACAACAACGTTACAGTAAGGAATATAAACTGTTTTAATATAGATACATATATATGTATATATATATATCGGGGCTAAAAGTAAAGTTTGTTATAAATTCCTTGCGGCAAAAAGTGTGGAGGCGGTACGTGTATTAAACCGATTCATTTTGCATTAGCAGGGATGTGGATGAGGCGGTAAAGCTTTATACCGTCTAGAAGTTATATCTTGCGCGAGAGATTAAAGTGAAATTTCCCGAATCTCCCTTCTATACCTAAGTATATACGTGTATGAGTGTATATATATCTATATATACCTATATATACATATTACACTGATTTAATATTGCACAGCAAGTCGGGCCTTCCCAAAACTTCTTCGGGGTTGGCGTGAGTTGGTTGGGTATAAGGGTTGGTTTGGGTTGTTTCTTCCTTCATCGGTTGGCCTCGGTAGGTACACAACTTCCTTCCTTCCTTCCTTCCTTCCATCCCACCTACCTGCCAGTCTGTCGGAGTCGAGTCGAGCCACGGGTGAAAAGGGTAGGTAAGGGGTAAAAGTCGACGAAGCTTATTTGACGCTTTGAATAAATTAATGGCTTTAAATTTTCAGAATGGATCACAGCATATCCGACAGCGTCTTAGAAAGCCTTTAATCTTCACGTCTTATTTCGCAAAACTCATTACTTCTCGGCTCGAGATATTTCCACTCGTCAACCGCAATCTTCTCTCCCTCCCTCCATCTCTATCTCTCACCTTTCCTTACATCCTCGATTATTCGGGATCGTTGGACTTTCGACTGGATATCGTTTGATCGGTGGAACTCTTCGAGTCGATTAAGGCAACGCGTGACTCTTTCATTTAACTTATCGCTCGTTAAATAATGTTTAGGTATATTTTAGTTTGTGAAGAGCAATATATCCCTCCTTAACTCAAATAAAATATGTCAAACTAATTTCTCTGCAGACTTGTCTCGTCCCGTTACGATTCTTTTCGCCGGGGTTCAAGTTCACCGTGCTTGAGAGGATAAGAAGAAAATACAAATAACAATAATAACAAACACAAGAAGGAAACTCGAAGAGACACCGCCTCATTACGAAAATTCAAAGAGATCCCAACGACTATATTTATATGCGTAGAGTCTGCATTATATACTTTATACGCTATATACCTACCCCTATACATAGATACATATAATGTACATATACATATACACTTTGTTGGAAGTTTGTAATTCGCTCGCGGGATGAAAGCCAGCTTTCATCGGTTCGTTCGAACAAACCGTCCGTGGTTTACGAATCCCCATCCCCATCCCCATCCCCTCCCCCTCCCCCCCCTCGCGTCCATTTGTTGGTCGTCATCTTCTTCTCGAACTCAGCCCTCTTCGGTTTCCTTTGATTCCAGTGATTTGATAAGATATTTTTTTTTTTTTTTTTTTTTTACTTCATTTCCTTTATTTATTTTGCATCGGTAGATCTTCCCTCAGTTCCGAGTATATGTATGTACAATATACATACATAGCTATCTATATATTATACACAAAATTTCAATATCATATTTCTCCAAGCGCTGAACAGGTCGCGCTTCGTTAAGTTCTTACACTTTGAAATTAAGGAAAAAAAGATTGAGGAAAATTGAGAGAAAACACGGCGAGGTTGCCTAAATTATAAGAAGTATCTACACGCGATATTAAATTCATTTTATATGTATATAAGGTACGAATCTCTGTTACGACTAATTGGCGAAAATTTCAAGGAGCTAATCTAGATCATCTGTGTCAGCTTGAGGAATTCTTGCATACCGTTTTAGTTTATCGCTATAACGAGATCATTTATCGGACAGAATCATTGATACAGAATCATCAAGGAAAATGGCGGGGTGGCTTGTCGCGGCGTTACATTTGTATACGATTAATACAGTGTCGGCAATTCTGCAAAGGCAACAAATAACGTGCAATACGTGTATACATATATGCATAGGTGCACTGCGGCGTGACTTGGTGTTGCTGCACCTAATTTCTAATCAACACTCACTAATTACTGTAATTCCCGATGACATTCCACTAGTCTCCGTATACATGCTCGACCGTCGCGACGCTGACATACCTAATATCTATAGCTGCATCTATTCGTGCGTACATATACGTACATTGTTGCAATTGAGTTACATATAGACGTACGCTGCAGCGCAGCGGCAGCAGGAGCAGCAGCCACCGGTTTTACCTCGACAACCGCAATTTATGTACCTACGTTCACCCGGAACTCGGTTCTTTGAATAAATAATAATATTATACTGGAATAAGGATTAATAATTTTGTATTCGCGACGCAGCGTATATACTGCGGAATAAATTTCAAAATTGTACAGGGTTTTTGGTTTTTTCCGAAAGATGCAATTTTTTTCTCTTCGTCTCCGAACACGTGACGTATAATCGTAGAAAATGAAAATCTTTCGTAGTTTTTTCAAACTCTTACAAGTAACAACTGATACTAAGATTCTTAAGAAAAAATGTTGAATATAATGAAAATTGTAGTTTATCGTCCGTATAATTTTTGAAAATTTTCAGAGTATTGCGGTTTTACATTTTAGTATAGATACCTTGGTAAGAAAAGGTGACGAAAAAAACTGTCGGTATGAAACAAAATCAGGTCAGGAAACAAACAAAATTTCGCAAATCAGTACACATGTGACTCCAAAGATATACAGTTTGAACACAATTTATATTTACTCTACGGCCCGAGGGTAGTTTCAGCAATTTTCCACAGATAAACTCATCATGAAATCATTAACACTTTCACTATTATTAATGATCATATAACATGTCGTGCGATAATTGCGGGGGGGGGGGGGGGGGAGATCTAAAGGCCGTAATTGCAGTATTGCGATATTTCGTCACGACGATTGTTATCATCAATTGACACACGTCGCGCGTTACAAATAACGATAAACATGTAATACAAGTCAGGAAAATTGTAATGATTAGTTATTCTTTTTCTGTGAATAATATGTTCACGTTTTTGCTTTCGTAAGGTGACAAAAAAAAAATTGAAAAAAAAAAATAATAAAGCAACAAGGAAGAATGGTACAGAACCGAATCTCGATTCGTGTGAAAACTTGAAACGTCGGTCGGAGGGTCGTCGCGATTCAGGGGGTTGAAATTTTTCTTTTCCTCTGTATAAATTGCGGAAGGGGAATGAAAAAGAGTTGGAAGAAGAGTGAAAAGGAGAAACAGATCTAGAAGGACGTCGACGCGTCCGTCTCATCCCAGCGGGTCTTCACCCTTCACCCTTCACCCTGCATCCTCCCCTAATCCTGGCGATATTAATGCTTCTGTTTCTGTTGTTCTGTTGCTGTCGGGACGGCCGCCGGCTGCAAGAGTAATGCCTCGATGCGAAAACCTGCTGCCCGCAATTGAGCTCCTCTCCTCTCTCCTCTCTCCTCTCTCCTCTCCTCTCTCCTCTCTCCTCTCTCCTCTCCTCTCTCCTCTCCTATGCCAGGATTGTGATATCGCCGCCTCGGTTTGCTTCGTCGGCTGTTTGTGCAGCTACGCGCCCGGTAAACTAATCGATAGACTAGCAGACGGCAGTTCGTGGCCACACTTCCATGTACCCCTACCTATGCGTATATAACACTTCCGAGCATGGTAGACGCGTCGTTGAACTCATTCCCGGTATTTTATACCTATATATATATATTGTATGTATGTATATATAATACACGTTGCAACGTGCGATAGAAAGTAACGGCCGAATTTTTGGCCAGAGTTTGAAAATGCGATGCCAACAACAGTTTTCCTCCGAGTTCAATGAAGAACGGTTCATTTTTAACCGTGATTCGGCAAGATTTGATATTTTAACGAGAAAAATTCTATATATATATATACGTTGGCAATAATTCTTCGATAAAATTTCAGTGTCTTTTACTTTATCTGATAATTGTGTTTGAAACGTTAATTTGTGCAAAAGCAATTATGGTTTGTGATATAGATCGTTGGTAAGTCGTTGTAATTAATACATGTTTGAAATAAAATAAAATAAAAAAAAACGTTACAATTACTCGGTGAAATTACACTCGGCTTTCATTACATTCGGGCGATTGGTTTCACCTCAATTACACATAATCGTGGTGATATATATATATCCAAGTTTTCCCGTCAAGTTGGAAACATAATTAACTCGTGACATTATCGTTCTGTGATTTACTTATACACAAATTTTAATGTCAAAAAGTGTTGAAGAAACTGTAATTAAATAATAAAAATTCAACAATTTTGCGATATCTTTATATTTTTCGTTAATCGGTGACTGGATTCTAGAATCGAAATTTTTGCAAAAAAATTAAAAAAAAAAACATCGGAATTCGTTTTTATCTTCAAACTTACAATTAATTGATTTTCATTTCTCTCTCTCACTCTCTCTCTCTCTCTTTCTTCTCCCGACCCTCGGAAAGAAACTAGCTGATGCATCACACGATGAAACTGCATAAGAGGAAAATTCGCTGGTCATGCATGGAGAGACGCGTTTACACGACTAACGACTTTCGCCTGATTTAATTTAGTCGAGCTTCTCTGCCGCCCCCGAATCTGCTCTGCGTCCAGTAACAACCGGCAGCCACTCTCTGTAGTTCCCTCACCGCCCTCCACCCCATCCCTCCCAACCCACCCCGTAGTAGGTACGCTGCTAAATTAAAATATTTGGTTTAAACTGCGAAAACTCATTTCCACCGACCGCGCGCCATCGGTCAGCGTATTCCGTTTGACCGGGTTGATGAACGAGTCCCGACAATATTTACCTCGCGAGGAGATTGACAATTTTACCTCCCTATTTAACCTGCCTTTTTTCTACCCTATTTCATCCCCTGTACACGGTTAGAAAAAAAAAAAAAAAAAAAAAAAAAAAACGTCCCAGTAGGTTTACTAAAATATTGGGGTAGATTTGACCAATTTTTAATGCTTTGTCAACAATAAAAATGAGAAAAATGTAGGAATTGAGAATGAAATTTTGATGTGACAATTTTTATGGTAAAATTACATCAAATTCGTGTCATATTGATTAATCATGATCGATATTCTCTAGCCTTTTTGGGATCGAACCGAAAGCTGTGAAATTTGAAATAAAATTTTACCCTGAAATATTTTTGGTATAGGTACGCCTGAGGGTATGGAAAAAATAATAAACAATTACTAAATATGACGTTTATATGAAAAGGGAAATTGAGGAGTACATAAATCGACTCTAAAATTGACAATGATTGAAATTTGATTGACGTTTCATTATTACGTTACTCGGTTCGGTCGGAAGTTGTAATAACGATCATATGGGGCGGTTGCAGCGAGGGTTGGTAATATTCAGCGGGTAGTTTCGTCGGTCGGTAAGAAAGGGAGCTGAGTGAGACAAGGCGAGCATGTCGTCCCGTTCTTACCGACTGCGATCTGCACGACAAAACGACGACGCGAATATCCACAAATTTCTGTTTCGTTCCTGCACCGCGACGCCATCATGCGACGAAATTTTACCCCAAATTTATACAGTTCGTTTCACAGTAAACGAAATAATTCGACCTACAGGTTTAATATTTTTAACCTGTTTCTGGCATTTGTTTCAATGAAAAGAATTATAGAATATTAAATTTCGACGGCTGTATTCAATGTTTCATGAAATTTTTTTATTTGATAAAATTATAATTATTGCATATCGTCATATTTGCAGCAGGAATTTGAAATGTTATTTTTCGACATTTTTTCAGCCGCGCACTAACTGGTTATTGGTAGAGAGGAGAAAAAAAAAAAAAAGAAAAAATTGCAAGCTCGATGAATTTTTGTACCGTCGTAGAGTTTTTCTCGTATAAAGCGAATATTAATTACATTCCGTGAGCGCTGATATCGGAAAATTCCAAACGCCGCGAATACATGGGTGAAAAAGAAAAAAAGAAAGAACGAATGAAAAAAGAATCACTGAATATTCATTCTATCGGAAAATTTATTGAAAAATTACGGGGAAGCGTCACGCGTGTGTATCACCGGTGGTTTACTTTTTACCCCTCGGTGCAGAAAGATGTAAAAAATATTTTTTAAAAAAAGCAAGAAAAAAAAGTTAAAAAAATGTAGTAACCATAAAAGTAATGTGTAAAAAACGCGTATTCCACATTCTCCATGAGTTTTGAGTTGGAAATATTCCGCATTTTAGTCGCGAGTATTCCGCAACGTGCAAAACTTTTACATCATCTCTGCACGGTACGGAAATCGCGTCAGCAAATATCCGGCAAAGCTTGTCCCTTCAGCTTCGCAAGCTCTTCGTCTATATATATATATATATTTGCGTAAAAGCTGCGAACTTGTCACACACAAACACACATCTGGTTGGACAAATTTTGTCCCTACGTTGTTATACACGCGGATCAGAGACGCTTAAACATTTGTTACGCATACCAATGAAAGTTTCGTGTGCGCAGGTATAACATGTCGAGCATAATCCACGCGTCTCTTGTATACGTTTCCGCTTTACGCTTACATTTTCATTTATCTTGGGAAAACCGTGTGCACGTGGATAAACCACCGGTATATACAACCGTATATACATATACTCTTCACGTCTGGTATTTCGCAATTATTGTTATTAAATTTTCAGATTCGCAAAATTTTTTTCATCCCTCATGATGTTGTACGCGTGGCACGTAATAAATCGCGCAATTCACGCTTGCTTTTATTGCCGCGAAATATTTACATACTCGGGAATTACCGAACGAAAGTACGATGCATGGGTGGAAATTTTTCAAAACTTTCTCCGGAAAATTTGAAAAAAAAAAAAAAGGATCGCTTTTACCTATAGTCGCAATATTTTTAGTGTCGTAATTATTGCACGACAAGATGGCTTATCGTTTATTATTTACTGTGTTTACTGTAACTACATTTGCTGAATATGTATATTTATGGGGAATTTGAATCTTTTGACGACCGCTCGACCAGAAGTATATATATATATATATATCCGAATTTGACCTTTTGCTTGTACGAGATTGCTGCTTCCGGAATGAAGCGAAGAAAAAAAATTGGGGCAAAACGTTGAAAAAGAAGTTATAGAATGAGTACACAGAAGAATTCAATAACCGCACGTGCGGCCACGTGAAGATGTGTATACTGTATATATATATATATATATATATATATATATATATATATATATATACCTACAACGTGGTGACATCCGGGAAAATCAAGTATAGTCATAGAATTTCCACAATAGGGAAAAGTCAGGGAAAAGTCTGGGAATTATGATGGACCAAAGGGAAAAACTTGCTTTGTTTTATAAATTTTTTTCAAACTTCAGCTATCATTCGTTAATTCAGCTAAGCTGACTTTTGGAAATTGTATTATTTAATTTCTAATTATTTGTGTGAAACGGAGAAATTTTATGTGCTTTTGAATCGAAATTTATGTATCGAAGGTGCACAAATCCGGGAACTTTTGGTTATAAAAGTTACCCTCGATTATATTTTCATGAGAAAAATCAGGGAATTTTATTCGAAAAAGATTGTCGCCACCCTGATTATGTACTATTAAAATTTGAACTATGGAAGAATTTATTTTTACACCGAAAGTACTCGCCGCCCCCCTCCCCCTATTTCTTTTCCGTTTCCGTCAATTTTTTTTTACTCTCTTTTTTCGTCCAATAGCAGATATTTGAATAAAAGTGCATATCTTTTTTTTATATAAAACTGAAACTTTTGAGCTATTTTTCCTCTCCGCTGTTGTTTAATAATGAAAAATCTTCAGCAATTCCGGCTTTTGAAATTTGGATTTTACTTTTCACCAATCTGTTTGGTAGGTACGTATCAAGGCATTCTCCTGATCGCGGAGATATTTAATCGCGACTGAATCAGCCACGTTTCCGTATATATTTAGTAATTGATTATACACAACGCTCTTCCATGATCTCTGATATTTCGTTTCAGATTTTCGTCCGTAAAGACGTAAAAGGGTGCCCTTTAGCGTTGGGCAGTAATTATAATATGAGTAAGAATAATAACCAAGATAAGACGAAGATGTCTGCAATAATAATAGTAATAGTAACAATGACAATAATCTTAGTGATAATAATCGTTCAATTATCTTGGGTCAGAGCCCCTTATAACAATAATTATTATTATCATTATATCGTATCGACTCCGAGAAAACCTGATTGTGGACGAATTTTGGCAAAGGTATTTTATTTTTTTTCTCTCTTTCATCAATTCTTTCTATTTTTTCGATGGTTTTTTCACCATTAATATCGTTACTATTGCTATTACTAATATTAATGAAATTTGTGGTATATTATGAGAATTTTTATAAAAATAAAAGCGAGAGAATGACAGAGAGAGAGAGAGAGAGAGAGAGAGAGAGATTTACATGGTGTAAAGAATAGAAGAAACTTTAAGATATTAAAAGATTCAAACATTCTCCCCCTAAACACCTGCAATATTCAGACTTTATACAGCCAGGATCGAAGTTTAATGATGCTAGAATACTGTGCGATCGAATCTACGTGTGTGGTATTGAAACGCCGAGCTCGGTTCGTCGATTACCGTCAAATGATGATAATTAGCGATCCCTGTATATCGCGGAATGCAATGGACACCGGATAACAGTACAACGAATCAGTAAATAATTAAGTAGAATTTTGAAATATTAGGTTTATATATGAAGTCATAAAAATTGTACATCAGTCCTACCCTTTTCTGTTTGATCTACTATTTTTCATTCGACAAATTCCGGATTCCTACCCGTTGAACTATTCCTCTACACTTCTTCCTTTCCTTCTCCGTTCCTCTCTCAACCACGAATATCCGCGATTTAGTCTGCCGCTAACAATATAATTGATAAATGAGATTGTCACGCGAGGAGGTGACGGACGTTGCACACCGAATGTCCCGTGCATACGTTTGTGTAGGTATATAAAAAAATGGGGCTGCCGTCGACATATATATATATATATACACATATACATGTATGTATATACGTATATAGAGCGAAAGAGAGACTCGGCTGGTTGTGTTCGATGTATTCGTCGAAGCGTGGTGTAGTGTTTCCTCTCGGCCATCTGTCGAGAGATACGAAATCCTCCCCCTCCGCCCTTCACTCCGCGGATTAATTGGACCTCCAACGTATTGATCCAATAACGGGGGAGAGAGACGGACCCGGAAAGACACCGAGTGATCAGCCCGATGCCGAATACTCGGGGAGGCAAAGGCCTGCGATTCCATCGAGACTTACTTCCATGTAACGCCGATTTTATATAACAGCCCTAAAAATCCACCCCAAAATTAGCATCGGTTAACGCGACGTCGGACAGCTTTGGAATCGGTACAAAGAATTCGAAAAATTTCACGCTACTCGAACACAACGAACTAAATACAGGAATCTTCTTGTCAAAATATTATAGCCACAGGAATTTCAAAGAGTGTCATTTGATCGAGGGGATGATGATATTTGGTAATTGAAAATTGAAAATGTTTACTTTTGCCGCGAGATAAATGATTGTATATACACAATTTTGTGACGATAGTCTCGTCATTCGGAGAGTTACTACTGGAACCAAGTACCTACGGTAGAAGCTCGCTAAGTGCCCGAGATCGGGGCTCTGGGGGTGAGAAATGTCTGCAAAGTAATGGCCATATTTAACCAGCTGCGGTTGAGCATTCTACGTCCGGTTATAGATCGAATCTCTGTGCTTATGTTGGTGTATAAATTTCGTAAAATTTTATTAATCGTTATTTTTTATTAAAAAATTACTCGTTAATTTGGTCTTACGGGTTTCTCGTTTCGCTAAATGAATTAAGACACGTCGAAGTGGTATATAATAGAATGTAATTTAAATTACGGCGAATTTGCGGTTTATAATATTTTCGCACCGTGAACTAGCGTCAAATTAATTTCTCATTTCGTCCGGTATACGAAATGCTGCGACTACGACCACGTAACTTTTTTACACTTTTACTTTTGTTAACCAGTTTCATGATATTTTTCTATTTTTAACGTTCTTCTTTGTTTTTTAATCCACGACCTGGCTGGATGGGAAAAAATCGAGAGTAAAATTACGGTACAGGTGCGTGACGAGCCTTAATCCAGATTGATTTTGAGTTGAATTTGCGACGCATCGTTACGTCGGAGGGTTGGACGTGTCGTTTTTACCAACTTATACGTATTTCGAACCGTATATTGCAACTGTAACTATGCAGAGGACTGAATAATAATTCGATCCGATTGGAAGTTGAGGTGCGATTCGCGAAATTTTGTTAATTCAAGAACAGGCGATATCGTATAGCGACCTATAGCGATTAATTGTTTTACGAGATCCGCCAGATCGATTCTGTGGACAAATTTCTGTACAGTAAATTATTTATTTAAAGCGTATCGCGTGAGCGTCGAAATGCGTCGATAACGTCGTTTGGATAATAATTTTCGTATATTGTGAAAACAGTATATAAAAATACATATACATATATAAATAAACTATGTATACACACATTAATAACAATGGTAATAATTTCATTCTATAACTACTATATATATCGTTGTTAACTACTTATACCGTGATCAGAAAGAAAAAAAAAAAAAACAAAAAAAAATTCTCTATAACTATACGTTTAATATCTATATCATCTATTATACAATTACCTTAGATGCGAGTGATGAGAATAGTGTAGAGAAAAATAGGTATAAGAGAAAAGAGTATAATCACCAAATAAACAAACTAATCAAATTGCGGTGAATTTTTATGCACATATACATACTCATGTATGTGCATGGATGATATACATGATATATCTACGATAAATAATCGAATGTGCTTCTTAAATATAAATCATCTACGATACATTATAAGACACCCACGTATACCTATGATATACGTGTTAAATATATTTAATAAATAGACGTGTAACAAATGTCCATAATAACAATAATAATAACAATATTTAAACGCCTAATATATATATATATCGTGATATAGTCGGTACTACATAGCAGTCGATAGCTAACAATAAATACTACGTCTACACATCTATGTATAAGGCACTTTATAAAATCTGTCTCACTTTCTCTGGCATCTCTCTATCTCTCTCTCTGTCTCTTTCTCTTTCTTTCTCTCTCTCTCTCTCCTTGCTGTGGTTCATTTAGTTTGAATATTGATTATATATCTTTTTTCTTTTATGGTTTTTCATATCAATTCTCTCACGTTGTTGGTCGTCCTCGTAGCAACAGCACCACCAGCAGCAGCAGCAGCAGCAGCAGCATCTTCTTCATCATCTTCACTTTTATCTTCATCTTCATCTTCATCCGCATCTTCGTCAGCGTCAGCAACACCGCGTCGTCTTTGACGAGATACCGGATTTTTACGTCCCCGTTGCATTTCGTAGATGATTTTATTTATGGGTTACGTGATACGACTTACGAAAAAAGAAAGGGAAAAAGAGAAATGAAAATGAAAGAACAGTGTATTTAAATATACAAACAACGCCTCGCAGAGCTGTTGATCCTCGTTTTCGTTAACCCGTTTTTCTCGCGTGCCACGAATAACGACGGGAGGATAATTCGAGCCGGACTACTCGAGCCGTTCAGGGGTTGCTACCCTCGTCGCTGCGGTATCGATTCTCACAGTATCGCCTCAGCCTGCCTCTTGCTGAAAGCTCCGCATTTGGTGGCGCCACCCGGCTTCGGCATTCGGGAAGGCGGCTCAGCTGGGTGGACCTGATTGGTCCGGAGGGTGGATTTCGCCCCTGCGGAACTGGCGCCATCCAGCGGCTGCGCCCTCTACTTTGGCCTCCCTTTCTATCGCCCCTTCTCGTCTTTCTCTTTCTTTTTTCTCTTTTTCTTTTTCTTTTTTACTCTAGCCTCAAGAGCGCGAGGGAGAGAAAATCTTGCCGAACGCGACCAACCCCTATTTTTTTTATCTCTCTTTCTCTCTGTGTGTCTCGCGTCCACCGAGACGTGCCAAACACGTTAATCCACGGCTAATAAATTGCCATCATTACCTTTAGGGAGTCTTTTCCTTCGACCTTTAATTCAAAACGCATATCCACCCTTTCTGGTGCAACTGCAGCAGCCTTGCGTTTTTACGTTACCAATCTTCGCCGATCCACGGAACTGCAATCATGCAACGTTTTTATCCGGGTAATTCTCACTTTGTAACCGTATTTTTTTTTCTATTCTCTTCAATATTTTTTTTTTTTTCTTTTTCTTTTATCCTCCTTTCAAGTTTTACATCGTACGATTACGTACAATTACGTGCGACTATTACCTTTTCGGCGATATTCATATTTCTTCGCTTACTACTTATAACTTGACTTATTGTTCTTCGACGATCGTTAATTTCACCCCCGTGTATAAAATAAAAGACCGAGGGACACGGCACTTTCAGAAACGCGTTGCCAACGGAAGGATTGAACAAGTATTTGTACGCGGCGTCTATACGAAATATATAACGTATTTACCTACGTACACGTTATACGAGGTATATGTACATGTATATTATATACATACATATATATACATATATATATATGTATGAATAAGGGCACACGGGTCGTTGACAATTGAGCGATATTTATATATACCTACAGTAGGTACATATACATCAGGTATATTATATACGTACTGCAGGGGGTTCGTTCCAAAATGGAGGATGGGTAAATAATTATACGAAAGGTTGAAGTCGACGTTCTTATAACATTTCGCGCATCTCCCCACATCAACATATATATATGGGCGTGCGTGCGTGTGTTGTGTGTAGATATACAACTTTTACACACTCATACACACACAAACCGTATTAATCTACGAAAGGTTAAAACCATTCTACAGTCCCGCTGTGAGGGATAATTGACACGGTGGTGTAAAAATGTCACTGCTCCGGGAATAATAATGATGATAATAATGATAAAAGAAAATGATAGTAAAAAATACACACACACGCACACCAGCCTAAAAAAACTCACAAGTCGAATAACCGATCGTTACGCAAAATTGGATCGCGTGCATTACGTGTACCTACTCCTCTAATTACGCACGTGTACGCGGCTAGTCGGTCCATAAACGTGTCCCACGGGGATATAAAACAGGCACGCTAGTGGGTATCGGGAATTTGGGATTAATTAGGTTTGAAAAGAAAAAATTCAATGAAATGAGAAAAAAAAAATACCGCCACGATGAAAAGATTTGATTATTGTAAAGAATCAATGTCGTTGGACGGTGGTGAAAAATTTCTCTGCTGGAATATTTTTTTTTATTTTGTTCTTTCCACCCTTGTTGACCCGGCGAATGCGGGGATTTTAAGGCGACTTGGAGCGGGAGGGGTGAAAACTTTTGGAAGATTCGGGAAATAAGTAGGACCACCTGCAGGTAGGGTGTGTGTTTGTGTGTGCGTGTCTGTGTGTGTGTGTCTGTCTGTCTGCGTGCGTGATCGATGCAACCACGAGGTGGGCAGTAGCCGCGCCTATATCGACCGGAAACCATTTTCATTGAAGCTCTGAAGCTCCCTGCAAGCGACTGTGGCGGCGTTCACGTTGCCCTCCCGAATAAGGGATGATTATATTTTTCATCCCTCTGTATCGCGTTCTACTTTCAGATTTTATTTATAAAGTTCAGATTTATCATGCTCTTATACGATTATTCGTTTCAGGAATTACGAAGAAATTCTTTATTTCTCACTTATTTCTCGGCACGCTGTAGCGAGTTGTTTTTTTTTCCCTGTTTTCTTTTGTTCTTTTTTAATGTTTTTTTTTTTTTATTAATCTCTGGTGGTTTCGTTGTAACAACTTGACTTGACCCCCTCTCCCCCCTTTTTTTACATCTCTCGATTCTCTCGCTTGTAAAATTCAATGCATTTATGTAAACGTTACACAGAATATTAGGGTTATTGTAATTAACAACTGCACATTGATCAATACATGTATCGCTGCAATTTTAATTTCGCGATCTCACCAAATAATTTCCTTCTTGGTTTTCTCTCTTTCACCGATTATTACAGTAAGTAACGAGACATCACTGCGTTTGAATGTACATATCGTCGAAATCGATATGATAAGATGAGTTTTTAAAATCCATGTTTTAGTAATTCGTTTCGATGTAATCATTCTCGATTTATTCGAATCCCCGTCTCTTTTATTTATCCGCAGCTACATAACGAGACAAGACGAGACGAAATTTTCTCTCCGATTCAATTGATTTATTAAATTCATTTTATGAAATTTATTTATCCAATATTTTTTCCTCGGGTTTTGCGGGTGTGCTCGAGGTCGAGGACAATGTCCCGCCACACCAGTAACTCTGAAAAGGTGTACTGCTGTGACAGGACAATATTCCCGGCCCCGGCGAAACATCGATGACAAATCCATCCTTTCTGCGGTTCTATATAACAACGTTATACACCGTCACTTGATGTGACGAGGTCGGATGAAATTCCTCCGGTGCGACATGAATTTTCAGCCTGCTTCCACTTTTCGTACAGTTCCGGTTATCCACTTTTCTACGATACGTCCTCTTCTTCGTCTTATTCTTCTCGATTTTTTATTATTTTATTTTATTTTTTTATTTTCAAGCAGTTTTCTGTTTATTTACCAATTAATTTTATCCCTTTTATCTTCCCTCTCACCGTTTATCGTACACACTCCGTATGTATATACACACATATGTATCTCTATATAGATATATATTTATGTACATGTACATACATATCCTTGTATATATGTATATATGTATATATATATATATATATGTAGTGACGCGTGCAGCGTGTAACCGCGTACGTAATACATACACGTATTGTATGTAGGATAGGTAATGTAGGTATATGCAGACGCGTATCGTATGCCGTTAGTGAAGAAAAGTATGCAGGCAGGTAGGCCAGGCAGGAGGTTGGAGGATGCGGTCGGACGGTGACGGAGCCAGTGGCAACGGACGGCTACGAGAGACGAGGGAGAGTCTAGATAGCGACTTGGTCGAGCGTCCCGACGGCACTGCGTCGCTCGCGCGGCGGCGCCTCCGCGCCCCGACCTCCCTTCCTCCCTTCCTCCCTGCCTCCCTTCATCCCTTCATCCCTCAGCCTCCTCGTCGCCCCCGGTGCGCGAGGGGTGGCAAACCGACTGGGCGACGACGTAGGTGGGACGGCCGGGGGTGGGAAATACGGAGAAGTAGAGAGAGGGGGTGAGAGGCAAGGGGTGGGTGCGGGGGGGGGGGGGGGGGAGAAGGAGGAATAGGAGGGGGAGGAGGAGGGGGAGGGATGAAACGACCCCTCGCCGGCTTACGGAGAGCGCGGGGCGTATTGATCCACCAGCTGCGCTCTCTCTCACCGGGGGAGACGACGCCGCGCGGAACGAACGAACGAACTAACGAAAACCGAGAGAGACTGACTTTCTCTCTCTCTCTCTCTCTATCTCTCTCTATCTCTGCACACAGGGATATGGCCAATGCTGTGTGCCGTCGCCTGCACCCTTCGTACTCCACCCCCGCGATGATGCCGCTCCGGCCTGTCGACCGAACGAACGAACGAACGAACGAACGAACGACGTCGACGACTTCGAACTATCGTTCATTCTCCTACAGGGGCACTATAGGTATACATACCTACGTAAAGCTATGCTGCAACGGAAAGAACAGTTTTCCTTTACTACACACACCTGCGGTTGACAATGGAGATTGATAAAAGAGCGCACAGTCAGTAGTTGCTACTGCATGTCGCGATTATAGGTGTATATGTATATATTATACAAGGATCTGCAGTAGATGGTGTAATTTTTTAGATGTACACTACTGTTGAAACCTACATTTAATCACTTATGGGAATTGCAATTTTTGTTACGCAAAATCTGTGAGACGATGATTGGTGTAATTGAATTTCTATTTTATGGAAATAAGTATTGATCGGGTCACCCGAACACCGTTGATTATGAAAATCTTATGTTTACTATATCGTGAGTTATAGAGTATCTTCAATCGTGGAATAATAAGTATATTCAAGAATTTTACTTATAGTATCATCTCGCTACTCTGCAGTTTAAAGTTCTTGAATTTCGATAGGCACGTTTTCAATGCACGGCACGTGCGAGATTTATACTTGCTCTTCTTTTTCTGCTTCTTCTTCTCATTCTTACTCTCCTTCTTGCATTATAGGTGTAACATATGTACCTATGACATAGGTACCCATGCCGTATCGGCTGCATAGTCGAGAGCAACTTGCGTCTTTGTTGACTCCTTTCGTCTCTCTTTACTATCTCCTAGTCCTCTCTTGCTCTCCTTCTCTATATACTATATTCCTTTCTACGAGAATTTTCGCATCCTCCAGATCAGAGTTACTATCACAGGCTAGCGAGCTCTTTCACCCCGTATCATCTCGATCTTAGTCCTCTGCACTGCACTGCAACGCAACTATAAGTCACCTTGCGCATTGATGGTTCTTGTCATTTTAAATATTTTGTGCTCAAGTTCTTGAGGAAACTCAAGAGGTTTGTATTCATAGTCAGCGCTTGCAGTGCTAAGGACTGTTTTATGATAGACTCTCTTCTCTATAACCAATCAAGTCACGTCGTCCAAAACTTAGCCAATTGATACTCAAGATCCAACTTCTGAAATTCAATCGATTCGTCGGAGAGTTGGCAAAGTTTTCCAACCTTTCACGGTATTCGGAAAATTTATTTTCCGTAGTAGGTACAGCTACATATTTTCTTTTTTTTTTTTTTTATACAGTGATAGTTTTATAAAGGATTGAAGTGTACGAAAAACTTAGCAACTACCAACCGTCTGAGTAAATCTATAAGAACTAAAACTGAGCGAACGGTATGTTAATTCTTAAACACTTGTGGTAATTCAATCTAAAAAGTGGATTACAGGTCATTAGAATTCAGCAGATTGGCTTCGTCGTTTCGTTCCTCGAAGCCTCGAGCGTAAGCTCTCTAAGTACACGATCTTTTAAACCTTGACCATATATTTTACACCCGCGTCCCGAATCATCGTCCGAGTGATGAACTTTGACGCGCAGAGATATAAATTGCGACCACGCTGCGGAGAAACGTCGGTCAAGTTGAAACATTATTCGTCTATATATACTCGCTTACCTTGAGACTGCGGGGGTTTCGGAGATCGAAGAATCTTGGCTTCGAGGGAATTTCCCATCGCTGATACTTGTCTAACCTGAGAAAGGAAAAACGGCTAGTTACAACGTCTCTCGGTTCCATGGCGCGTTGCAACACTCGCAGAATCTTGTGGCGAGTCGATTTTTTTTCGCCCTTGTCGGCGAGGGAGAAACACCCCTAATTACGACATTAACTTTCCCCCACGCGACGCGAGATCTTCCCCGAGTCAGACTATGTGTAGTATTTCTCTGCCCCGTTTCCAGTGTTTCCAGTTAGCCTTTTCTCCCAATTGCCGATCCATGGTGGACGGTCCGTCCGTTCATCCGTCCGTCCGGCCTCTGACCCTCGGGAATCGTCGCTCCCGAGGGAACCGCGCACTCGTATCTCCCGGAGAGTTCAACTCGCCTCTCCCCAGCCATAAATTTCTCTTTCGCTCCAGATCCCATTCCGTCCATCTCGTCCTCCCTCCTTATATTTTCTTACTGCACCAAGTCGAAAAACGGAGAGGGTTCTGCACCTGCAAACTCTCCCCCTCTCCCTCCTCTTCTTTCTTGATCCCCGCGGAGCGAAAAGAGTTATGATTCGTACCCAGTCAAATTGCCTGGTCTGCCACGCCAGAGAGAGAGACGTGGTCGATACATTAGTGATGAGCAGATCCATGCGGAGAGAGTCTGACTCGGGATGCCGGGATGAGGTCGAGACTTCTTCCTCATTCCCCGAAAACTGGACGTTCGTATATTTACACCTCTACTCCGATATATATAAATATATGAGAGAATTTTTCTTGCAATCATATTGTAATATAAGGAAACTTGCCAAAGGCGACTTACTGAACGTCTATGGTCGTTCTCATGGTTCTGTGCCAGACGAAGAAGGAGACCATCGAGAGGAGGAGGAACGGCAAAACGTAAAACGGTGCGAGCTGAAACAAAAGTGACACTGTGTACACATTTTGTGCGAGAAACGTGATTCATTGCAGATGGTTGTCCGAGCTTCGATCGGGGTGCGATGACGATGTGTGATTGATTGATGTATATATGTATACGTATATATGTGCGTGGGATGAGAGAAACAGCTGGCGAATGAATATTTTCATATTTTTGTTTTAGCGCCGGCATGGAAGCCAACGGTGCGATTGAGCACGACTTTCACAATGCCCTGGTACCCATAAACGGCAGCCATTCGGGAAGCTCAGGAAGAAGTACACCGAACAGCGGTGATCCAGCCCCCGGCAAACTATTCGTTGGGGGTTTGTCATGGCAAACGAGCAGCGAGAAACTCCGAGAATACTTCGGCATGTTCGGCACTGTCACGGACGTGCTGATCATGAAGGATCCCGTTACACAGGTTAGTTCTTCACGTCCTCCTCATCCTCCACATCGTTCGCGACAACTTCTATCCTACGTGCTCATCTTCTAAGACCTCCATGTACACACGTTCGCTAATAATAGAAGTAAAAAAAAAAAAAAAAAAAAAAACACAAGGATCCCTCTTTGTCTTCTCGTCAACCACCATCGCCTTCGACCACCTCCCTTCTTCATTGTTTCTTCGAACCGTATCTAGGCATGATGGAAGTTTAGTACCCAGTTATTGTCAGCGAATAAAGGCAAAAACGGAATCCTTCGGTTAAATGTGTTCTCAGTTTTCCGGTTCATCTTACATGTGACGTAATGAATCTTACTAGTATTTCTGAAAATTGATCTGTTTTAGATGAGGATTCGGTGTATCCCGTAGGAATATTATAATAACGACTTCACTTTAATTATCATTATTCAAAGTGTACAGGGTGAAGTGGAAATCGGTCAAGTATTTCGTCGGGGTAGCTGTAGAGAAGGAGATTCATCAATATTCATTCCGAGTGATTTCACCCACTCCTACACCCGGTTTACATAACTGTTCTCGTGTATATTTCGACCGATGATGAAACCGATTGAAAACGAGTGAATCTCATCCCGCACCCCCGCGATTTGAATATTTGATTTTACCGATTGTGAGCGATTCCGAAGTGACGCAAGTACAATTATTATTATACTCGGTTATCGGGAATCACGCGGACGTTTCTTTACGCTCTCCAAGCGCACCGAACGTTGTAACATAAAACATGAGAATTGGCGATTGGGTGACAACTTCCAAGAGTCCTCGCACCAAATAACCTTAACTTAGGTAAACACTGTTAAACTAGGACGAGGATCGTTGAGCCTGGAATCGATTTCGATGACTCGGTGTAATAATCTCCGTCGCTTTCGAGTCGGCCTGTAACTGTATAAACATACCTGACAATAAAAAACGCCCCTTGCTTATATCGTGTTACAGAGGAGTCGGGGTTTCGGTTTCATAACATTCGCGGAGCCCGGCAGCGTGGACAAGGTGTTGAAGTGCCCGATCCACACGCTCGACGGCAAGAAGATCGACCCGAAACACGCGACCCCTAAGAATCGTGCCAAGCAGGCGAATCGCACGAAGAAGATATTCGTCGGAGGAGTGAGCCAGGACACGAGCAGCGACGAGGTGAAGGCCTACTTCAACCAGTTCGGCAAGGTCGAAGAAACGGTGATGCTGATGGACCAGCAGACGAAGCGGCACCGGGGCTTCGGCTTCGTAACATTCGAGAACGAGGACGTCGTCGATCGCGTCTGCGAGATACACTTCCACACGATAAAGAACAAGAAGGTCGAGTGCAAGAAGGCCCAGCCGAAGGAGGCCGTCCAGCCCGGGGCCCTGGCCCTCGGCAAGCGCGTCGTCCTCGGGGCCCTCGGGGTCCGACTTGCACCCCAGCAGCCCCACCCCGTCGCATCCCAGATCGTCGCGGCCCAGGCTCAGGCCCAAGTTCAGGCCGCCGCGGCGGCCGCAGCTGCGGCCCAAGTCCAGAACGCGGTCGCCGGATACGGAAAGCTCTTCGGCAGCTACCCGGCGCTTTCCGCTTACAGATACGCCCCCTACCCCATACCGGGGGCCATGGCCACCGCACCACCACCGGCGCCCGCACCCCAGGCGACACCAACGGCACCTGCGGCCCCCGGCAACCCCTATCAGGGATACTCTCTGACAAACGTCGACATGTCCAGTTTCCAGGGTGTTGACTGGGGATCGATGTACGGCATGGGGATGTACGTTTAAGGGATAGTGACGCGGGGGACGCGTTCAAACTACGCCAACTTTTACTCTCGAGGTTATTGTTCGACCTTGGGGGACGCGGGGATGTTTGTTGTTGATGTTGGTAACAACGAGGTACCCCCATGCATAACTTCTTTACCTTGCCGATATTTTCAACTTGCGAAATGGTAACCAAGTCGCTCTCTCTCTCTCTCTCTCTCTCTTTCTCTCTCTTCCTCCCTCTCTCTCTATATCTCTCTCTCTCTCACTCTCAACTTTTCTCTTCTTTCTTCGGTTCATTCGTTTTACGATTAGGAAATATTTTTCAACGGGGCTTGGGTTTACGAAAAGCGATTTGACCGAATCTTTTATTGTATAAATAATACCATGGAATACTGAGATCTGGTGTGATCAGCTTTCTCCTTGTGCAATACGAGGTTCTTTAAAACCCGTTGCGTAAGCGTGTTGCAGAAACTTGTGATTCAAGCTTTTTCATAGACATTCCTATAACCAGCACCAACATCACCACCACCGTTACTAATCGCTAGTATTTTACCCCTATGGTAAGTTGACTGGAAGTTGGTACGTTTAGGCGAGATGCGTTCTAGTATTATTATTATTTTCGCTCTATATATTAAACGCATCGTAATTTTCACGTGCAGATTTTATTTTTTATTTATTTTTTTTTTTTTCCGTTCTCCAGCTATTTATTTTGTTTTTGGTTTTCGGATTGTACCTCATTTCGATTCATGCTGCTCGATCACCTCGCCCAGCGAATAGACACGGATAGACGTGTGTACATTCAATGAATGAAATTTAATTGGCGTGTTACAGAGAGAGAGAGAGCGCGTGCGCTTGCCGCGCGGAGAAA
Source organism: Diprion similis (assembly GCF_021155765.1). Taxonomy (NCBI): domain Eukaryota; kingdom Metazoa; phylum Arthropoda; class Insecta; order Hymenoptera; family Diprionidae; genus Diprion; species Diprion similis. The sequence continues at coordinate 12,569,715 of NC_060116.1, read as the reverse complement.
ACTCGTCGAAAAGGGCAAGGCTTCGGTTAGCAAAAGAGAAAAGAAAAGTGAAAATAAATTTGAAAGAAAAAACAAATAAAAAAAAAAATATATATATATATAACAAACAATGAATGAATAATGAAAAAAAAAGAAAAAAATCCAAGATAATTTGATCTCACACACGTTATATTATATATGTTACACACACAAACACACACACACACATAAACACTTGAATACACACGTACGCAAATACACACACTCTATCATCACACGAATAATAATTATTAAAATGACACATACGATCCTCGATTAAAGCCAAAAATCGCAAGTGTGAGGTGTTACGAATTTTTTTTTTCTCTTCCTCTTTTTTTTCAATTGATGAATACGATGAATGTAAGAAATGGAAAAAAAAGAAAGAGATTGATTATTTTAATAGTGTAATCCTTTAGTAAAATTAATCTATTTTACACGGTTCCTTCTTCTTCTTATCTTATTTTCATCTAATATGTTTTTTAATTTTTATCGTTTCTTCTTTCAACGAGGCAGCTAACACACGTGTATAACAATTACAAGTGTATCCAGAGTCATTATCCATCCACAGAATGGTCCGTCGTCTGCTATAGTTTAATGCGCATGCGCTAATATTCAGAAGCAATTTTCTGTCAGGGTAACCAACACTCATGTGGAGCTCAAATGTCGGTGACAACTGTTAAAATTTTTCAGGTCACGTTCATGACGGTTGGGCACCCTGGCAAACAACTGCTCTCGGATTGTTGCGCATGCGCGTTAAACCACAGCTTACGACGGGCCATTCTGTCTATAGATAATCACTTTGTATATAATTTTACGGCATATAGTATTTCAGGCCCCCAACTGTAAGCGTGCAGATCGGTTGCCTCGACGAATAATAACAATAATTTTATAATCATTAATCGAACGCGTTTTTCAATTGTCGAGTTGTCGCGTTTTTCTTCTTCCCCCCCCCACCCGGCCCACCTCCGATACAATTATTACTATATTATTTTACTATATTTAGTGTTTTTATTTTGTCATGGATTTAAACTCACTCAAGCCGTGTCGCGTTTGCATTCGGTTCCTAGTTAGTTACTCAAATCGATCAATACTCGTTAGCGTATAAATTAAATATTTCGCGTTTATACAATTCTTACGTAATTTGTTTTTTTTTTTCTTCGTTTTACTCATCAATGTTGATATACTAGCATATCGAAATTCGGCATTGTTATTTGTACGATCTTTCAAGCAATACATATATCACGGTATTATTATACGGAGAAGCTTGTCAAGTATTGATTGACCGTTTTCGTTTCTGATTTTTGATTTGTCAAAGTTTTCGCGTAAATTATTATCATAGGCGCGTGATTTTTTTTTTTTTAATATTTATACATACGGTAAAAGTCATTCGAGTAATTAAAGACAATATTATCTGCTCTCCACAATTACATAAGACTCGTAAACTACAATAGATACTATACATACAATACGTACATATACGGTAAATATATATATATATACATAAATATATATATATATATATATATATATATATATATATATATATATATATATATATATATATATATATATAATACAATAACAATACAATACTACTATTATTAATACTACTACTCCTACTACTACAACTACTACTTACTACTTACTATTACTAATACTACTACTACTACTACTACTTACTACTCAAATGATGCTCTACTTAAATTGGAAGAAGTATGTATACTTAACTTAACGACGCTAACAATACTTAAATAGAAGTTAAGAAATTACATTTAACAATAATAACGATAATGTACTTTGAAAAGATAAGGGTAGCTCAGTGAGTAAGTCGTTACTTAAATTATACATATATGCATACGCAAGTGAATACAAATATGTACATAAATGCATATAAAGTTATATGTGCGTTTTATGTATGTATTTATATTCATGTGTGAACAAATAATTAATTATTAATTATTCTAATATACATATATACATATTATGTATAATAATATGATAAATTAGATATCTCGTGATGTTAAGAGTTTAAGGTTACAAATTTAACGTTTTAAAAGTATTTGAAAAAGACTCGAGTCATAGATGAAGCAAACAAAACGAAGCAGACAAAAAAAAAAAAAAAAAAAAAAAGCAAAGGAAACAAAGAGGGGAAGATTAATTTCAAAGAAAAAGAAAAACGAAACTGAAAATGCAGGTGAAACGGAAAAGAAAGAGCAGTGAGAGAGATGCAGAGGTATCAAAGGGTGCAAGCGCATTTCATAATGCGGCATACAAATAACGGAGTATTAAGCACACTTTCTTGAAAACGAAAGGAAGAAAGATAAAACGCGAAAACAAAAAAGGAAAAAAATAAAAACAGAAAACAAGAAAAAAAAGTACGGATGGAAATTTCGAGCAATAAGTGATTACTCAACTATACTTAACAATAATTAAAAATAATAATAATAATAATAATAATAATAATAATAATAATAATGATGATGTTGATGATGATGATGTTTTAACATTTTATCGCTTAAACATTTGAAGGGGAGCGAAGAAAATGAAAATGCGAAAAAAATGATATGAAAAACAGAATTATCCTGTTGAACCATAAGTAATAATTATCTATAGTGATACGTGCGAGTGATAAATACGTGAGATGATTATATTGTATAATGCAAGATAATTATAATTGTAATTAATCAATCAATTATTATCTACCGCTAACGCGTAAATGACATTTTCTTCTCGTCTTATTTGTTTTTTTTTTATTTCTCTCTTGTTTTTCTTATTACCATGGACAATACGTGACGACGCGGACGCGGCCGACGGCAACGACGGTAGTATTATATATACATAGTTATTATTACCTATATTATATATTATATACGATACGATAAATGTGTTGTAATGATAAAATTACTGCGAGTAATTTCGTGTGCTCTGTTGAAAAGAAATTCAGAAGCGCGTTTGTAGTATTATTAAATTTTAGAAGGGGATGAGAAAAGAAGAGAAAAATTTCGATCAAAGGTAAACCGGTTTGAGGATTGTGAAAAGAGATAATTATTACAATAACAATACAGTTACGAGACCTCGTATGATATCGCATTGCCCACAATCCATGCTATGTTGTTCTACCGTAAACTTAATAATATATACGTATAGGTATACAATATACATACATACACACACACCATAGCATATTATGGGGTTTGTCGCCACACTTATATTATACACATTTTAATTACAATATAAATAATTATTGTAACAGCCGAGACGTTGATAAAATGAGAGCAAGAATTGTAACACACATTCGACACAGAATTCGAAACACAAATTCGTTTACGATAATACGAAACACGCGAAATTGATTCGTGAGATATTCGAATCAGTGAACAATAGTAATAACTATGGAGATTTATAAGGAAAATGAAAAGCGATTGTTAATCAACGATTATCCTGTATATGTATAACGGTATTTAATTTCCGTCAAGTACTGATTAATGCGTCATGCGTGTGCGTGCGTATAAAAATAAGTAAGTAACTAAAGAATTAAATTAATAACTAAGTAAATAAGCAACTAAGTAAATAAGTAACTAATGTAAGTTAGTAACTTGATATAAGTTATAAGTTATAAGCAAATAAGGATACGTGTGCTTGTCCGTCTGTCTGTCTGTCTGTCTGTTGTCTCTGCTGGCTGTTTAATTGTACGGTTAATTTTTCCGACATCCGGAAGTATTCGGTATAGCATAAGTATGTATGATATTACGATATACTTTGACGGTGATGAAGAAAAAAAGGAAGTAAAAAAAAAAAAAAAAAGAAAAAAAAATCCAACAAAAACGAAAAAAAAAAACCAAACAAACAAACAAACAACAACACTTCAAGTTAAATTGTACTAAATTCGTAATATCCGTAAGTCAAGAGAAACGAGCGATTTATCGTCTCGGTCTGCGCATGAGTGAATTCACGAGTGAGTGCGTATACGTTGCGTAGTCTTATCTAGCCTGGTACATAAGTAGAATGGTTTCGGGTGTTCGGGGGGCGGGTGAAATTATTTAACAATTTTTTATTTGTTTTTTTTTTATGTATTTTTTTTTCTGTTTTTGTCATACTCAAATTCCAATTCGTTTTTCGACGCTCGACGCTCGGCGACCATCAACGAATAAAATTTCCCATATGGCTTATTATATATATAATAAGCCATATATATATATCATTGTATAAATTGCGATCGTCTCAATTATTCAGTCACCGATTTGAATTTAATTACATTTTTTTTTATTTTTCATTTTACCAGTCACGTCACTTATTTATTATTTCTTACTTCACAACTACTATTCGGTTTCGACATGTTCGGTAATGATTTCAACATTTCTTTATTTTATTTTCTTTTTTTTTTCTCGTTATTCACGTTCATTTCAGTCAATTTTCTTTCTCACTTTCGGTCAATTGATCGTGAATCTGTATATTGGATTTCATTAGCCAAAGTATACGGATCTGAATATGTAATACACGTTGCTTACAGAGGCAAAAAACAAAAAAAAAAAAAAAAAAAAACTTATTTATGCAGAATGTAGAAAGTGTAATTTGTTGAAGGTATTTTTGGTAGGTAATTTTTTGAATGCACGTAAACAATTTCTTGTAAATTGACACCCGTAATTTTTTTTTTTTTTCTCTCTTACTCACTTTCGTTTCTCTTTTTTTCTTGTTTAATGCTTATTCTTGTGTCATACTAATATTATACGTATCTTGTCGAATGCGAATAATAATATACATATATTTAGCAAATCTCTAGTGTGCAGCAATAAATTAGTTGTTGAAGCTAACGATGTATTTCGTCTATTTTTGAGTTGAATTCGAGTTGATTACTTGTATGTAGTTTTCTACTATGATTATGATTATCATTAATATTATTATTATCATTATTATAATCATTACGATTATCGCACTGCATAAACACCAATGTTATGATTGAAACACAAAAAAAAAAAAAAAAAAACGAACCGACGACTAACAAGGCATGCCGCGATAAAATCGAAAGGAAAAAAATGCATCAATTACGATATCGAAGTTCTCGAAACGTTGATCGTTGAACGTCGAATCTTGAAAAGGAAAAAAAAAAAAAAAACCACCACCACCACGAACAACCCCGTATTATCCAATATAGTCACTCCCGTAAAAGTAACGTAAAGTAAAGTAAAGTAAAGTAAAGTAAAGTAAAGTAATATACTATAGAATCCTGTAACTTGTATAAATACATTTACGCAAACACACATACACACACACACAGACCCACACGTATAATCGTGATAAAACATGACACGTAGATTTTTGAACAACGAAGAGAAAGAAGCAAATTGAAAAAAAGAAATAAAAATCCCTTCACTTTAGTCGCGCGCTTAGAATTGTCCCTTTAGGAAAAAGAAACCCTATGAAAATTTGAAAAAGAAAAGATATGAAAAAAATCGAGAAACAAGTATAGAAATAACGATAAAACAACACTCAGCATTATTGTTATTGTTGTTACATTCGTATATAAATATGTGATAAACTCGAATCGAATTAGTTTGCAAATCGTCGTTTTTTCATGACGTTCTAAATTTGACAAAAATTCGTCATCTTTACACCCCAACCCCGCCCACCTATTGTGTAACCAATACTCAAGACGTATTATTATTACTATTAATTGATTAATTAATTAATTAAATAAATAAATAAATCTTAAATTTACCTAACGACAATTATCTATGAAGTTGCATCGCATACTATTACGACTACTACTCTACTACTCTTACTACTGCTACTACTATTACCACCACCACCACTACCACCACCACCCATTTTTCTCTTTACCATCCCGAAGGAATTGGGGGCATAATCGTCACGAACCAAATTGTACACGTGAGACACACTTGATATTCTCCTGTCGCGGCGGACGGACCACCCCGTGGAAAGATTTCATCTCGTTTGGTCGTATTTCACGCTTATCGATTCCGTTTTAACAAACTGGGAATGAGAACGAACGAAGTTAAATTTTTCTCATGAATCGCCCGCGCATTCATATATATTTATTCTTCTCTTTTTCTTTTTTTTTCTTAACCCTGAATCTCTCCTCGAACAAAAATTTAAACAATGATCGTAGACGAGTTTGATAGTTTCGCGTGATTGAAATAACCTGATACAATAAGATCGAGCGAATTTTTGGTCGGTGTCGCCGGTCTGCCGCGACTGAAATTTAAGAGATGAAAAAAAAAAAAAAAACAGAAAGAAAGAAAGAAAGAAAGATGAATTCAGGTATGACATATACTATTATATGAAAGAAAAAGAAATACACAAAACATCATGCACACTATAATCATATTTGAGGAAAAGTAACAGAAACGAGAACACGATATGAAATAACACATTGCATTGCTATACAAATATGACAAGCGTATAATAGTTTAGGTAACTGCCTAGAAAAATTGCCAATAAAGTAGTCGATAAAACTAGTAGAAAAAAAAAAAAAAAACAGTATGTATAATTAATTTGTTGTGTTTTCCCCCCCGTATACCACCTCACCTCACCTCACCTCACGTATTTATGTCACCGTATTTATTCTATGTATAATAATATTTGATTTGCATTGTTTTCTTAATCTAATCCACCTTTCTCGTATTTGAGTATTTAGAGAGACGCAAAAACGTCTCTTTTTGTTTTTGTAACTTTTCTTTTTTTTTTCTACCTTATCTTTGGTGAATATTTTATCACCAGTATACTTGCATACGTACGTCTGTAGATGGCATATATCATGATAATATCAGGCACCGAAGAAATTTTCGTTTGCCCTCTTTCCCTGCAGGGAGATTGCAGGCACAGGGCTGCACGTTTCGCTAATTGGCTAATTAATATTCAGATATAATTAGGCGAGTTAACCCGTCGGGTGCTCATCTCACTCGGTAGTCTCGTTGCCCGATACGCCAGTCTAGAATACGTATATGCATACAGTATGCAAGCATTAAACGCCACACGTATGTATGTACGTACCTACGTATGCACGTATACTTTTCACGCATCGTTCGCTTTCAGATCGCGTTGGGTCAACATTCGAGTCGATCGGATTTTTGGTTTGTAATTTTTTTTTTTTTTTATTTAGTTCTTGTTTCAAGTAATAACTTGCACTAGAAATGAAAAAAAAATTATTAATTAATATATATGTGTTACATTCTCTGGACACTTTTTCACTTATTTATAATAATTATTACCCGATTGTGTGTGTGTGTGTGTTTTTTTTTTTTTTTTTTAACTATAATTTGTCGCTAAGATCATTATATACGACCTGACGCGATCAATCCTTCGACCCCGCCCATTTACGATTCATTTAATTGCAATTGCAAGTGAAAAGAAGGAAGTAAATGCCGTTTTGGCTTTCTGAAAATTAGTTCAAGTTGAATGGCGGCGGGGATCGAGCAGAGTGCAAAAGCAAGATCTGATCCATTAAATATATTTGAAAAAAAGAAATCATCCACGAAGCGAACAGTGTGCTGTACCATCGTATACAGCGTATACTTGTAAATATATATACATACACGTGGTAGAATTGAAAAACTCCCAGGTGCAGAGCAGCTATTTTGTTCGCTGGTCGTTACCCCGGTAACTACTCGCATGATTCGTCGTTTCGAAGTGTAGGAAATAACGGTGGTGAACAGGGAAAGAGATATTCTCTCTCTCTCTCTCTCTCTCTCACACTCCGTCAGGGGATGCTGTCCAGTATAACGTGTCCGTTGTATCGGGGTCGAATTAGAATCGTGGAAAAGTACGAGGACATGCATGGGTAACCACCAGGGATCATCGCCGAGTAGCGCATGCGTTAGATAGAGCACTGATATTGGACCCCCTGCAGTCTAACCGGCAGAATACCCAATGATTTTCCTCTGCCTCCCCCCCCAATTAACCACGCGTCCTATTCTTTTCGGATAAATTATACATATATTTATTTATTTATTTATTTATTTATTTATTTATTTATTTATTGAAACGACGATATCTAATATTCAAGTTTAGTAAGTGTGCATTGTGCAGTTTTTATTTTTCGTTGTTCAACACTTTGTGTGTGTCTTGTTTTTTTTTTGTTTTTGTTTTTTTTTTTTTTTGTTTTTCTCATATTTCGTTTTCTTTTATTCGCTATTATCCGGGCAGCTTTCAACAGTATAGTAGACCTGATATTGATCAATTATCATTCCTAATTTTATTTTTTTAAAGATCGATTCAAGTTCGAAAATCCATCCGAGTGCCTTAATATCTCCCTTGCCCAATTGAACCCTGAATTTTCCCGTAGTTTGCAACACGTTTATTTCCATCGCAAAATAGAAAAGAAAAAAAAACAAAAAAAAAAAACAAGCAACAAATATCCAAAAATAACCTATAATAATATGAGACGTTTTCGAAGAAGGAGAAAAAGAAACGCGAAAATTGGCATCTATATGTAGAAAGCCTCGTAGATGATGTATATATATATAATATATATAAATATATATATTTATATATATATATATATATATATAACTTGAAATTTATTATTTCTGGATTTTTTCTTGATTTTGTATCCTTGTTTAATTCTTTATGTTGGTATTTCGATTTTGAAAAAAAAAAAAATACAAAAATAAAAACAAACAAAACGTCGAAATAAAATCCATTGCTGTGCGCGCAACGTCTGGAGGTGACGCCTGTACGTGGAGAGAAACCCGTAACCATGACCAGGTAAGATATTACTAGTAGATATCCTAGTTAATTAGTATTCATCCTATACATATAGCGTAATGATCATTCGCCAATGTATGTATTTATTATGATACATAGAATTTTATTGTTCGTAGCATAAACTGCCAAAAGTGTGGTAAATGGTGTAGTGCGTAGTTTCGTGTGTAACGGCTTTTTATACGTAAATAATACCGTATATACTTGCGTATAATATATTATATATAACACACTGACTTGAGCTTAACAACGACTATAGTCCTTCTCGCAAACTGTGGATCTTTGTATAATACCTGAAAAATATAAACACATGTAATAATCGACAAAACTTATCCATTCAGTATTAATTAATTATATTTCGATGATAAATTTTCAACCCTGCAACAGTCGGTCATCGTTATACGCCTGATGAAATATATCTAATAATAATAATAATTATTATTATTTTTTTTATTATACGTAAAAGAAAACTGTGTAGTTCACATTTTGAGAGAAATAATTTCGCCTTACAGCGCAGCTTGTCGTTATAGGCACGCGTTAACTGAATTTCGAAAGTTCTAGGCGAATTGCGGAAACTTGAGTCGTTGAGCTTCAAACTTGTTTTATACACCTATAGTATAGTATATGTATACATAGGTATTGTATACCTTATACCCATTAGCTAATTCACCACATGGGTGCGTTCATGCATGTCACTAACAAAGTATAAATCAAAACTCCTCGTGCCAACACTCCAGCGTATACGTATACAATATGCAGCAGATCGCTTCGTTCTCTCTTTATTTATTTATTTATTCATTTATTTATTTATTTATTTTTTCTATTCGGAGACTATTGAAGTTTAAAAATATTTTTTCCATCAATTTTTCATAGCGAAAATCAGCAGCAACGACATTTTTTTTCTTCAAACTTACAAGTTACAAATTTTTTTCTAATAACAGCTGGTAAATCGATCGTGCAAATTTTATCGCGGAGTAAAAGAAAAAAAAACAAAATTATAATCCACACTTAACGTTGTTGTACCTGTACGTATATAAGATTACATAACGATTATACGATTGCGGTGCATCCGCGAGCAGCTAGTCTTAGTATACATGATGACAAAAAAAATAAAAAAATAATGGAACAAAACCGAAAGAGCTACGAGTCGATCGATCAATTGAGTCGATTTTCTTTGATTAGCAAATGTATGAAATCATGAGTGTGGGAAAAGAGAGAGAAATAGAAGGAGAGAGAGAGAGAGAGGGAGAGAGAGAAAGGGAGAGAGAATGAAGAGATAAAGAAACGCGGTTTGTAAGATTAAGATTAGCAATTGTAAGAGCTAGAGAGCAATTAAAATCTATACGGTGTAGAATTTAATCCATAAAATTTTAATTCGTATATACATATAATGTATATTGCATAAACATAAAATCATCGTATCTACGTGAGCGTACGTTAGTTTTGAGTTTAGAGAATAATCGCGAAAGGTATAAATCTCGAGTTATTAACGCGTAATGGGTAATTTTAACGCATTACAAAATAATTACACGCATCGTTCTATGATATACGAACTGCGTGTATTATATCCATACATATATACATTCATATATGTATGTATATATCAATATAATAGTATAAGTAATTGATCGATTTTCGAAGCACTTTGGACAAGGGACCCACACATATATGATTCGTATAGCGTTTTCTGGCTCTTATATTAATTTCACCGGGGCCATACTGCTCTTCCATATTACTATATGTGCGCGTGCATATAGTATAAATAACTTATAAATAACATATATACACACATACATGCATACATACAAATATATGTATATATCACGAATGTTACGTACTTGTAAATTACAACTCGGACTCTTTATAACGTTGCAAGTGATTTACGGTTTTGCGAGATATTATATCGTTCATCGTTGATTTTTGAATTTTTTTTTTCCATTTCCTTTCCTTCGCTTCCGTTCTTTCACTCCAAAATTCTTTTTTACACGACGTGCGTTTGATTAGCTCGAGTCATCCTTTCGGTGATATTTAGGCACGTCGTGTATCCGGTATTTTCTTTGTATTTTTGAAATTTCCGATGAAAAGAGAAAGAAAAATTTATTCTACTCGTACATCGCGATTTTTTTTTTTTTTTTGCACATTCTCAGGAGGAGCATAACGCAATAGAGAGAATCTCGTGGAAATAAGAAAGGGACAAAAAGAATTGATTAAAAGAGAAGAAGGAAATGAACGCAGGGAAAAAGGAACAAGTACGTAATCGCGAAAATCTGTATATATATATATATTATATACTCTCACTGTAACTTATTGAGAACGCGAGTTTCCCCCGTAATTCGAGTGCCACGTGGAACAGAGCTAGATTCTTTGCTTCGAATTTTTGTTGCGAGGACACATAAATGCATCAGGGATAGAGCCATAAAGCAATAATAACGAAGGGGCAGTAATACATATATATATAAAAATACATATATAAGTGAATAAAATTGATATCCTATATATATATATATTTATAATATATACATTTATCTAGACCACGAGACACTCGGTTGCGCAGAGTTGTAAATATTTTTTCAATCTCGATAATGCACTCGCGGAATATTTATTATCTTATTATAATAGGATATAATATATAACTTATATACAAGATATGATCTGCAGCAAGTAATAATTTATTTATTTATTGTATTAACTCTGTACATGGAGCAGTAATTTATTTTTACTAATCTTAATCTCCAGTAAAATCTATTCACTTATTACCCAAACCCCTAATCACGTGATTAATTAATAACTGTACGAAACACGATCTCGCGAGGTATAATTTATTTATATGCACGTGTCGCGTCGTACAGGGATAAGAATATCTAGTAAGAGAAGATATTAATGTAAATATATTTTCTTCGTATTGAAAAAGTATTATAATGATATTATTATTATTACACAATACGTATTATAAAATTAATTCAGATATAAAAGCGATGAAAGGGAGAAGAGAAAAACGGAAAATTGATTGAATAAAAAAAAAGAAATAAAAAGAATTAAACGAATAAATAAAAACGTCAACGAGTAGTGGACCTTACACAATACGTTCTGATTACCCTGTAATAGAAGAACAAAGTGCACATTGATAGAATATTTCACAATAGTATTATTATAGTCGGTAGTGAGTAGTTATTATACGTCTTATAAAAAAAAAAAGGAAAAAAGGAAAAGAAAGAAAACTTTTAACGTAATTTAAAACATTAATATTATTAGCTATATTCAATTGACATATATATTATAGTATATAGATGTGAATGGTATCGTTGTATACTGCTTATTATATACAACGCACCAATGTGTAAACCCTGATCCTGGCCGACGGACACATTTCTCTCTAAGCCTATATATATACATATATATATATTTATCGTAATTCCCATTGCCAAATGACAACGGAGAAAAGTCGTGAGAAGGAAATTGAACGGAATTTCATTCTGCACCTGCGTATCAAGTCAATAAGCCATTTTACGGCAATCGATCGAAGGCTGATGAAATTCCATTTGTTTTTTTCTTTTAAATCTTCCATCCCGTCAGTCAGAAATTTAAATAAAATTTCTGCTCCCTAATTTTTCACCTTCCCTTTTCATCTTCATGTGATCACGGGCTCGGATCAGGGCTACGCGAGATGCATTTTAGTCATTTATTTATTTAATTTATAAAAAAAAAAAAAAAAAATGAAGGAGAAGAAAAAGAATAGTGCAAACGAACAAAAAAATTTTTAAAAAGAAGGAGAAAGAAACCGATGAAAATAAAAAAAAAAAAGACAAAAAACAAAGACCTCCACAATTGAATTATTTTAGAGCTAATACTTATGATATTGATATCGATTGATTGATTGATTGATTGATTGATTGATTGATTGGTCTGTATTGGTGTATACATTTTGCCAATAATTTTTTGACTGCTTTAACGTAGCCTTCCTTTTATCTGTATTTTTGTCTCTGGATCGCGAGGGTCTTCAGTGATAACGAAGAGAACAATAAATAAATAAACGAAACAATTAATGAGGAAGAAAGATTTTTTCTTACGTTGCGTCAGTTCATTATTTTAATTTTGATCTCATATAAATTCTTGTCAGCGTAGCATAAAAATTCTGTTGCAGACCCTCGCGAATCTGTGTAAAATTAACAGATATTTATTAATAGTGGCTAGCGTGATTTATCATTATATAGTAAAACACATGTGTAGCAAGTATTACGTAATGATTAATTGGTAATAACGAGTATTAAGGTAATGCAGTATTTGGGTAAACTGAAAGAGTATCTTATCGTGAAGTATTTACCACAGGCTGTACCTGTTGTTGTTGAAAACATTAAAAAATTACTCTTATCCCACGCTATGTATATGCATATATGCCTACACGTATATATCTTGCCGCTTTACAGAATCAATTTCTCCCCCATTACTCGCCGCCTATACCTGTAAATCCTTCGTCTCGCCTGCAGGACAATAATAATAATAATAATAACAATGATAATAATAATAATAATATAAAGAAGGTATTTGACGAAAAGTAAGCCAGCGGTAAAAAAATTAAAAAAAAAAATAATAAAAAATGCCTCGAATATTTCGTTCATTCTTTCCGTTAAATTTTCGAACAATAATTTGGAAAAATTTGAGTTGAATTACATCGGTCAGCTATCAATTAACCCCGGGGATAAAACGAGGGTGCGAATTTGCCTTACAATTAGTTATTCGCCTGCTGCACCTGCGTAGCTACGCCATGGGATTTTCTTTCGTTCTGGTGTCCCCTGGTGACCGATCAATTTCATCTGCAACCATAGCATCCCCGTTGGGTCACCAAAGTTTTGCAGTTTACAAACGGAAGATAAACCGCTTTATCCGTTTCTACGTGTGTAATGTATAATTTGTATCGTAGGCTTTGCACAGGGAAGAAGACTGACGATGATGGGAGAAGAGGGGAGGGGACGGGAGAGCCTGCGGAGTGCAGGAGATGGATGGAGGGGAAAAGCAAACTAGTAGAGATGTGAAAAAACAAATAAATAAAAAATATAACAAAAAAAAAAAAAAAACGGGAAACACTTGAAAACTCTGATAATTTGACGCTCTGTGCTTATATAAGAATTTCATCTGTGTCTCGAGAAAGAAATCAGAAGAGTCCCTGCGGGTCTTCCTTCTTTGTCTTTTCTCCTTTTCTCTTTCACTCTCTTTCTCGAGGCAACTTGCAGGATCTACTCGTAGTAAAACGCGTATATGAAGTATTTTTGTGGAAAATATATATATATATATATATATATATATATATAGACGGCGGAGGACCATTATTCCTAAATCATCTAACGCGCTTTTCGTCTTCTTCACGTTGCTCGGCAGCAGAAACACCGAGCTAGCAGGAGAGAGAGAGAGAGAGAGAGAGAAAAGGAGAGAAATCCTACCGCGGATTTAGAAGTTGGATGGCTTCGGGAAGGATGGCAAAGAGAAAATAAGAGGAGGGTTAGATCGGTGGGGTCCATCTTTTACTAACTTTCAAAGAATCCTCCACTCGTTCCCCTCAGAAGTACGTATACCTACAGGCAGTGCCTACTCACACGTAATCCGTATTATACCTCGATTTTATTTATTCTTTCTGTGTGTCTTATATCTTTCGAAATCATGCGATATATCAATTTTCTTAGAGTAATTTTGTTCATACGTGTTGTCGATATTATTGTTATTCTCTTGTTTTCTATGTTATTCCTGCTCAATATCTTTTCGTTTTCTGCTGTATGTGCTTTTCGCTTTGGTCGATTTTCTGGGTTAGAAGAAGAATAAAAAAAAAAAAAACGTAATAATAATAATAATTTCTGTTTGTGACTTGGCGTGCATCGGACGTTCGTAAATATATTGATCAACATTTTTCTATGCTGTAATTGTGCGATCATCTTGTTATCGCTAAATTCGCGCGTTAATGTCATGCAGACACGGACGCGTTTGAAATAATTTTTTATCCGAAACACGCCGTGTGTAGAAACTCTTTAAAAAGCTTTAGTCGAGTAACTTGTCGCATTACATATTCATGCATCATACATATACACGCAGTCATATCAATGTCGTATTTATACAACGAAAGCAATTAACGTAGCCTGTTGTTTATTATCATTATAGACCTACAAATAGATTTGTCACTAATTAGCTTATTTAGACGCGTAGTTTCGTCTAGTCTATACGATTACATATATAGACACCGTATTATATTGCATAAATTTAGATAAACGTATACGCGTATGTAACGCTGTATGGAACTGATTCTTGAGAAGGAACGAAATTTAAGCAAACGGTTAATTAATCTCTCAATCAGATCATTTCTATCGTCGAGATTAAACCTTTGTTTTTTTCTTCGGGAGATTACTATCATAATTATTATTACTATTACTGTTATTATTATTATTATTATTATTCGTGTTGTTGTTGTTTTTTATGATCATGATATGATGACGATGATGACGATAACGAATTATTCAAGAGATAATAATACTGTAATTTGTGATAATTGATAAAGACGAGAAGGTAGAAAACGAAGTAGAAGGCAAAAGAAAGGGAAAAATAATAAATTGATGCACGGGTTTTTGTAACGAGTTTGCGATACCTTCGGCCTATAGAATTAATCTAACTGTAATTCATATATTTTGTCATATATTTTTATTATTAATAATATTATTATTATTATCATTATTACTTTGACCATCGAAAAAAAAAAACAACTTTTTACGTAGATGCAATCAAAGCAGTTTCAACTGTGTGAAAGTAATTTTGAGACCATAGTAAGTGAAAACTCTTCGTTCAACGGTATAAGAAAATATGAAGCATGAAAATGGCAAAATATAAGAATGATAAATTTTTTTTTTAATCATATAATGCAAAATCATATAAAGCAATCTATCGATAATTCCAAAGGACAATGAATATGATAATAACTTAATAAATATTATATGTATAATACATATAGGGCATATCAAATTAAGTGTTAGAATCATATAGTGATGTAAGTGCTTTTATATATTTACCCAAGTACAAAGTGTACATATATACGATATATACATACTATATTATATATATACATGATATACATTCACGATAAATTTTAACGGTGTTCATATTAATAATTAGCTTAGCATAATCTAGTATCAAGTGTGTTGGACCTGACGATTTTAACCAAATGTTTCTAATTCTAGTCATTTTACAAAAAGGAAAGAAAACAAAGAGAAAAAAAGAAGAAAAAAAAACAAAAACAAACGAAAAGCAATCAACGAATCATTCCTGATCGTCAATGTGAAAAAAACCTGAACGATTATCACTACTATCATTACTATTATTACTATCATTATTATTGTTAACATTATACTTATACGAGGTTTTAACCCGTAATCATAATTATTCGTCAGATAATCGAGATTGAAGTCTAATAAATGAACGATATTATTATAATTATTTTAATCAGAATATGATAGTGCAGGTAATATCGTCAATATCGTCGTCATTATTACTGCGATTATTATCATCACCACAATGATTATTTATATACATATCTATACATATATATATATATATATATGTATTATATATTTATATATTTTAATCGATACACTTATATCTCTCCGTTTACACTTCATCTTTCCTCCACCCCCTTTTGTTCTATATAGTATATGCATTATGCATTATGTATCTTCGCTTCCCTCCCTGCAGCAGCGTCCGTATAACGTACGACGACTGTATTACGTTCAAAACGAGCCGAAACGAAGCGAATAGGCAAAGGGGCCTGGCGAGCCCTTCAGGCTTACACGCGCGTACTCCTTTCCGCTCGTTTCCTGTTTATCACGGTTGGTTATACATGGTAAACCCGCAATTTGCCGGATATCCTTGGAAATCGACGCGAGAAAGGGAAAATAAAAAATGAGAATCGGAAAACCGGCAGGAAGATGAAAGCAAGACTTGATCATTAACGGAGGATCGAAAATCCCCGGACATCGACAGGCTGCTTGCTTCTATTTCAACTTTCAATTACACTTCCGGGGATTTTGCTGTAGGCTGATGCCGTTTAATTCATCCAAAGTGATCTCGCCGAGCTGTCTTTCATTCAAACCGAAAAAATAAGCCCCATCAGCGTATTCTCTCGTATGATTCATACCTCCGTGTCTTTACAATCGTCCATCGCAGAGATCAAAGTCATTTTGGATGTGTGCTATACATACATATATACGAAACTTTTATTTATTATAAAATATCATCATAGTTTATTGTTGTTTGTAACTTATCGCTGAGTAACGACGGAGCGATCCGGATCTCAACGAGATTGCTGAGAGTCTGCGGAACTTATTGGCACCGACGAAGATCGACCTGCGGGGTGGAAAATTTCTAACCAAAGATCGAACCACTCGGGCGAAAGATTGCGATTCCAACGCAGAAACACGACGTTTATACGTCAACGAGGGCCAATTATTTCCCTTATACTTTATACAGGCTATGTAGAAATGTGAAACGATCGAGTTGAGGTTAGGCTTAGGTACGTTTACCTTTGGATCGAGACTCGCGTGCCGTTGTGCAGGAGCCGCGGTAACTCGGTTTGGCTCTCCTAAATATTCTGTAAATACCACGAGGGGCGGGGACCCCGGAAAATGGCAAGGGATGCAGGGATGGGGGGCCAGGCGAGAGGCGGGGTGAGAAATGTCGGGGTTGATTCACGCTGGGTCTGCGGGGTGGGGGAGGGGGATCAATATTGGGACCCCCCAGGGGCACACACGCCCAGCCCAACCCCGCAAAGCCCCTCCCGTATATCCTGTGTCTAAATTGCGAGGAGGAGAAAAGGCACGCGAGGGCTCGAAACCCTGCAGACTTCGCAAGCCAGACGTTGTTCCTTCAGATTTTAAACGTCCTCATTCTCTCTCGAACGGCTCAATCCGCGCGTCGATCTCCTCTTTTTTTTCTGTTGCTTCTTCCTCCTCTTCTTTCTTTTTCTCTCCTTCTTTTAGGGATACCCTTGACGCGTCCCCATCCGACTAGAGAATTCACTTACCCGATATAAGGACGGTGATAACCTGATTTCGTTTCGCCTTATTCCTGGCTCTCTTATCCTACTGTCTTTCGTTACTCCATTCGTTTTTACTCTCTGCAGCTGCCTCGTAGAGATTTTTTTCTCAAAAACGGGAAGAAAACGCGTGGCTTGATTCCACGGACACTTTTCGATAGGATTCGGAGCAAAGGAAATAACGTCCTTTATGCACGACGTTCGATCCTTACACAAATTCGCTCGTCCTTTCGGGTTTTCTCCTCCCCCCACACATGTCCGATCAAAAAATCTACAAAAAGAAAACGAACTCCTACGCCACCCTCCATTTGTCCTTTTTCTCGAGGGTGATTACGGGGCGTCCAGTTTCACGGTAAGAAAACGAGTTCGGTTTAGGAAATGGGCTGAAATAGGACGGTACCGTGGAGCCCAGCCCAGGGTTATATGGTTCTATATACCATGTATGCCTGCAAAACCATAAGCAGTTTTCCAGGTTTTATTTTCCAAAATTATCGATCCTTCCCTGCATCCGATCGAGGAGAGAAAATCAGGGCATTCCGAAATCTCCGTCAAGTCTTCGATCCTTTTCATCCCGATTACATTTCTCGCCCTTGTACGATCTCGCGATGGTTTGTTCAGTCTGACGACGAAGATCAAGGAACGCCGGCAAAGGTCTATGCAAGGATCGAGGCCCACCAAGGGGCGTGGGTGAAGGTTGTCGAGCCGTTTAAAACGCCTCGGAGGGCACCGACCCTTGAACTCGCTGACTAGGAGCTGCTCCCTCAGGGCATGCAGAATCCTGAATGAGAAACAGCGCAGCCAGCAGCGTGTTGGTATTTTCGTTTTAGTCTTAATCTCACTTTTCGTTTTCCAGAGGTCTCGCCTCACGCGATATTACTCGGTTGTTAACTTGACTCTTATACATTGTTTAAAGGTTCTTACAATTATCGCGAGTAAGAATAGCATCTAATCACAAAAAATTATCGATGCATTTCAACACTTTCGAGTCAAGAATCGTTTTGCAGTTTCCACATCAACAGACGAGATCAGAAATTCGTGTCGAGACAGCAAAAACGAATGAAAAAAAAATGGCCAAGGTAAGATTGAATTAAAAGTTTTTTAGACACGACGGAGACGACCAAACACAATCGTGTTTATAGACTTATATATACTTATAGAAATATCATATTTGTGATATAATTAAGTTTGGTGATCACTTGCGCTTTCATTTAACCGCGTGCAATGGGGAGACGAGAAAAATTCATCTTCATAATAATTTTCCTAAGCATCTCAATGATTTACGCTGTTTTAAGGCACGAGTCAGGGGGTGAAAGAAATAGGACGCTTAAAATTACCCCCGGTAAAACCTCTCCCCCATTAGTTATGAAAATGAGCTTCTCTAGTCTGACGACGGCTACATGTAAACCTACATTTTCTTATTTTCATCTCCTTAACGGCCAAGTGACAAAGGCTAGCAAGGCCCTTTATACCGGCGACGAAATCCGTTCAAATTAACCATTTGCTCCCTCGAAACTCTTCAACTCGTTTCTCTCCTTTCCCGCAGGCCATTAGTCACTGACTGAAGGTAGAGTAGAAAGAAAAAAGAGAAGAATCAGTACTGGGGATGGAAAAAAGAAGAAACGATAGGTACGGCAGGTGATTCTGAAAAAACGCGTCGCCCTGGTTAACGTCGACGGTGATTTTCACTCGACCTTCCCCTGCAAGGTTTAACGATCAATTTCTGTTCCGCTGATCGTCTTTGACCCTCTTGCCTCGCCGATGTACGAACTAACGAGCCTGGTACCGTTTGCAATTAACTTTTTATTTGTTTGTTTCGTTTTACGAGTTGCCTAGTCTCGCAAGTTGTGAAATTTTCCCCTAATTCATGCATCGATGCATATTTTGTTTGTTTTCTTGGAAAATGCGATCAGAATCTCTGTACAGTACTATTATCACTGCTACTATCGTTCACTTTCCTTCGAACTCGGTTGAGTTCGAGATTCGAGAAGATCGGTTTCACTCAGAAGTTGCACCTTAGTTTTAATCATCCAATCCTCGCTTATCCCCAATTCAGATTCCATTACAAGATGCAGAGGACAAACGTGCAAACGCAAGTGGACAAGCGTAGGGACCTCAAATTAAGCTCCCACATTAGGATCCTTCGCAGCTTGACGTGGGAGTAAAAAACCACGACCCCTAATTTCGATGAAGTAACAACCGACCCATTCCTCGATCACACTTCATCCACTGCACAGTGAAGTACGAAAACTTTACCCAAATTCCGCGAAGCAATTACCGGTTAATGATTTAACTTTCCATGTTCGTATACTTACGTGGATAAGGAGAATTATCGCTCGCCCTGTTATGTCGTAGAAAAAATAGAAACAAAAAAATATTAACAAAAAAAAAAAAATAAGTAAATAAGAAATGCGGCACTAATTGACGAAAGAGATTCTCACCCTGATGAGGAAACTTTTCCGTCTGCTCTCTGAAGAGTTTAAAAGAATTTGCAAAATCAGTGTAAACATTATTTAGAATTTTGACAATATTCTTTCGATGAGAAGTTTTCATTCATTTCGGATGAACAGGAATTGTGTGACGTGTGGATGAAAAGTTTCACGAGAATCATGTTGAAATCGGTAGAGTTATTCTCTCAATTTGGAATTTTTACTAAAATTTAAACAATTTCTCTCTAAAAATAGGTAGTACATAGAATTTGATTTAGGCCAATTGATTGAGATATTCCGTACGGCAGATGTTCAGTCGTTAACCGCAAAGATGGCGCTGATCGTTGGAAGAATAAATAACTGACCGGGGATCGGCGCTCGGTTAGTCAGTCTGATTCGAGTCTCCGGCCATTCCAGTCGCGCTCGGAACTCTCTTGTTCTCTTCCTCTCCTCTCCAATTTAAACATTAGATTCTCGCTAGCCGATCGAACCTCCGTAGATTCACGCCTTCGGCCTCTGAATCTCACGGCAGCTCTCCACTTGCGAGACACAACCATTGATCGTACGCTAACACCTCATACGCTCTTGAGACAACTTTACTATTGTAATAATAAGGGGTTTTTATGCCTCAGCGGCTTTTCCCCTGTGAGCCAATAAATTGCAATAATTTCTCTTGGCTCAATTGAGTATTTAGACAAATTTATTTCGTTCCATATTTCATCCTCCAATCCTTATTTCTTTTCATACAGTATCACGGAAGTCTTCCATGTTGGAAAGTTTTCCAACTCTATAGCAGATTTTCATAGATATTCCTTAATTTCCGAACAGACTGTACACAAGACCTCGTCTAAATCAGCCATGTATATAAAGCTCGTAATTTTGCAATGTTACGTGAGACGTTCGTCAGGTCTGCAAGTATTGAAAAGTTCGCGGTTGCATTACTATTTGTAATATTTCTGCACGAAAGTCTCGCCCAGTTACTTCAACCCTCGGAACTCAGGGGGTGGGGGGTTAATTTGCCAGTGCCGAAGATCCGTACTCCGCGGACGATTACTGGAGGGCAAACAAGACGCTCGTAACCGAATTGCGGGGAAGTTGACGTACGCCCTGAGGATGTCCCGATTGAGCAACGCGGTCTAGCCACCCCCTCACACCCCCACCCTGCCGGGTAAACTCTGCACCCCGAGTCTGTTCGTGTACGAGTTACGCCGCTCCCAGATCGATGTCCGTTCCTCCGGCCTCCCTCCCTCTCCTCTCTCTCTTTCTCCCCCCCGCCGCCCCGCGTTTCGCGATGCGGGCGTAACGCGTTACGATAGTTACGCTTTACGGTTTGCACATTATACCGCGTGAGTTCTGCGTGCGGATGACACTCCCCAGTGTTGTCGGGGTCGATCGGGTTACCGACCGCCTCTGATCTCTGCCGCCTACGTTTCGTCGTTTCGACGTCAATCCACGCGCTATAATTTCATCCCTTACATCTCGCACCGGATTCCCTCGTCCTGCTGTGAGGGATTACGGGTAATTTTCGACGGCTCCTAGTGGACCCGGCTCGTTATACTTGACGAGCATTTCTTTGTTCCTCTTCTTGCCGGGGTCTCTCGAACTCTCGAAATTCAAAATGGCTGCGTACGAGGCAAGGATCAAGACCGCTCCTTACGTACCCTAGAGGAATTTCATCCGACGGTTGAACACGTAATATTATTCGATGCCCATCCGATGATTCGATGAAACTTGCCAGAGCAAGTGACTGTCGAACAATAAAGTGGACGCAAGAACAGAAATTTATTAATTCCGAAATCATAAATCTCATCAAAGTCATGTTCTTTCTTCCCTCGGAATTACAATGAGTTCTTATAGCTACCGGAGGCAAAGTTTTGATTGCCACTTATATTTCTTCCTGCAACGCAAAGTTTGTCTTCTTATACAATCAATTTCTCACTAGAGTAAAGGCTGTAGATAGTTGACTCCTCGTTCCGATAGAGGATCATCCACTTATACGGCGATCCACCCTCTTTTGGAGACAACGCGTTGTTGTCTTTACATTTTCCTACTTTCCTTCACAAGCCCTCGGCATCTCCGCGACCTACTCGAACCGTTCGCAGATTAAAAGGGTTTCCCAGTAAGCCGCTGTCCTCCGATCTCGAATCGTAGATGTCGTGTCATTCTCGGCGAAGGATTTCAACCGAAAAAGAAGTTGATCCAACTTCGCCGTCTCAAAGCTCCCAAGGATCAACTTCTAGGTCCACGAAAGACACGCTCTCTCCCTCTCTCTCTCTCTCTCGCTTTCTTCTTCTTTCTTTGGCCGTGGAATAACTTTGTTCGTTACGAGCTCGAGATGTAGAATATGTCTACGGGGATTAAAAGTGCAGGTTCTGCGCAGAACTGTGACCATAAAGTTTCGCGATATTTCAGTTTCATTGTTTTTCTTTCTTTCTTTTTTTCTTTTTATTCAATCACAATAGAAGTTGCTAAGAGTTTCAGCCCTCTTTCAGAGATTCGAATCTCGCAGGTTTGCAAATGCTTTTTTCTTCCACCCTTCCTGTGTTCAAGACCTGCTTGTCTATGAATAATTGTTGGTTTCCTTGTTTTTCTTTTGCGTCTGTCAACCCACAAGCTATGCCGAAAGATTAGAAGGAAATCATTTTATTTTTCTACCGTCAAGAAAGTATTAATTGTCATATGGATGCAGGCTCCGCTACCCTAAGCCTCATGGCAACCCGTAGCTGCCGCTATCCTGCAGGGATCCCCAGGATATTCGTTATTTCTTACAGAGGTGCAAGTGTATGTAAAGACATGCAGCATACATAGAGGTAGGTAGCATACATATAGGACGATAGCATCAGCCGACGGCTAGCATATTTCCACCACCCCTGCAAGCCGTATAAATTTACTCCCTCGGTTTTCAGCCCCACCCTCGCAAAACGCACGCGATCCCCGCTCTCCGCTTCTGCTCATTGCTGCCGTGCCTCGCCCGAGTCGCGAGGCTTGCGGCGCACCCAGAAACCATCCCTTACATCCGTCTGGAAGTTGGAAGTTGGAACGGAATGGAAAGGAAAGAAATAAAATAAATACGCGGAACAAAATAACGCAGAAAAAGAAACGAGAAAAGGGTATACGTGCAGAATGATCCCTGGTCACGCCAGCCCCTAGATACACCGAAAACACCCGGTGAAATATCGTAGGTATTCCGATAAGTATTATTATCCCTTTATGAGATCGCCCGACGCGTTACGCGACACTCGACCAATTCTTTACACATGGCTGCTCGTCATCCATTCGCGTACCTGTACAACGTGGGAAGAAATTTTTATTCTCCACCTTGAAAGCACGCTTCACGAATGTCCGAGAAGCGTCGTTCAAGTTCTATTGAAACGAAATTTCGATAAAAAAAAATCACAAGCACACCTCGGATCGATAAGGTGATATGAAAGCCTTCGAACTCTCACGGTTTCCAATTCTAAGGGAATGGCGACTACGTGAAATATGGCAAAATCTGTGTTTCTACCTTTCTTTTAGCAATTATTCGTACAACCATATAACCATGGTGAGAACAGAAAAACAAATAAACAATCCCTTCATTCACCCATCGGATTTCTCAAACCTCTCACAAATTCGAGAAAATCTTCCAGCTCGTAGATGAGTTTGTCTGATGCCTCCATCTAGGTTACACACGTATAGGGGATGAAAGCAAGGCGCATTTGTGTGGGAAGCACGCACATTATTAAGACCGTTGAGGGAGTAGTCAGGAGGCAACAGGCTGCGAGTCCTTGTTGCAGCAGGACCCCTAACGCGAAGATTCTCGCTTTGGTTATTCGGTGCAGATTCTAAGTAGCGCCGTTGTGCTGGGAGGGGTTGGTTATGGTTCCCGGGGTGGTCGCCCCTCCTGATTTACCGCGGTTTTATCGGCAAAGATAAACCATTTACGACAAGGAGGACTCGATGCGAGGATACTCGCAGCTCTTCGACTTCAGGCTCTCAAATCTCCTCTGTCTCCGAAACGCGTCGCTTCGCATAAAAGCTTCTCGGCAGTTCGATTCCTTCCGGATGTAAAGCAGGCGCTCGTAGCGATACATCGCTCGAGTGAAAGGTGGAAAATGCTGCGAGATATATAAATTTAGCACCCGGTGTACGGACACAAGATGCAACCCGAATATAGGTGTATATACCTATGTACACGTCACGTGACGTCAGGGTTGAGGATCGATTGTTTTGTCCCGAAAAACAGGGTTCGTCGGTCCGCGCGGTGGCAAGTCGAGGAAGGACGTATCCTGGAGGACCCGGGGGAGACGAGAGTGGCGAGGCGAGGGTCACCGCGAAGATATCGAGGAGAGGGGAGCGGCGGGAAGGTGTCGATAATAAAATGTCGACTTGGGTTTGGGGTGGCAAAGTGGTTTACGTTCACCGGCCCGCCTCAAGCCTGCAGCCCAACCCAATCCAGTCGAACCTCGCCGACCCCGCGACACAATCCGGGCCTGCAGTCGAGCCCTCGGCAAACACATTTCCCACCTATAACAGGTCCACATTCTTGCTATTATCCTGATGGCGTGACAAATATAACATAGTGACGGTTATATCGAGTGTCACACGCCGATCGAGCGACCCTGAAACCCTCCGGGTTCGGTGGAAGATGCGAGCGCCCGGCATTTCACAACCCTTCAAAAGTACAGGACGGGGTGGATATCCCCAAAATTTTCATCATTCCGATATTCACAGTCGATCGATCGGGTCGAGGTGCTGCGAATTCGTGGGTAAGCATTTAGCTGGGTATTAGGACGTGTGCTGTGTAACTTTGGAAAGTCACACCGTGGGTGGTATGAACGAGGTTGTATAATGCAAATATGAAGAGCGTGAAGGTGATAATTGTGACAGGCTTTTGTTGTCAGCTGCGTAATCGGTGTGTTATTGGTAATCTTTCGTGTACTGGATTGGAAGGAGAACGTTTGAGGGATGCAAAACGAAAAAAAAAAAAAAATAATCAATTTTTACATCAAAGAAGCGAGTCAACCTTGGTCGGGTAAAAGTGAAGAAACAAGAATTCAAATAAATAAGTAAACGCGTAATGAAGCCTGAAACAAAAAGTTCCCAAAAGGGATTTCGAGTGAAATTGTATATATATATAAAAAAAAAAAAAAACTTCCAGCTGAAAGGATCTGCAGAGTAACGTCGAGACAGTGTGGAACCGATTTTGTATTCTACAGGGTGAAGCTGACACCGTGGATTTGGTGGAATAAAGAAAGCCCACCGGTGGGTCATGCCGCTCGGCTGCCGGTTTGACTGTCCCACTTCCGGCTCAATCTTCATCCCGGATTATCCTAACCTGAAGAAGAGACACGATACTCGGAGTACAACTGCACGTGTATATATACTATATGTGAGAGAAAACGACGTCGGGGATGAGAGCTAGTTGAGATGCGAGGAACGCACCTCCTCGTACACTTCAAGTTTAGCTAGTTCGAAAGTTTTTCTCTTCTCTCTCTCTCTCTTTATTTTTCTTTTGCTCTCTCATTGCTTCCTTACATAATGCAAGCCGCCATATTGAATATTTTTGTCCTGTAAAGTGATAAGAAAATCCTCGGGAAAGCCGAGAGACCTTACGCCGATGGAATATTACCGAGTCAGCCTGCGTCTTGGCTACTTTTAAACGTCAGTTGAGAGAAATTCTTCTGCAGGACGAAGAGGAAAAAGACGAGGTAATAAAGCTGACGGAGGAGTCGCGAACGAAGGATGGCACGAGGAAGAAAGGATCTTACGATCTCCCTGTGGTTACGCGTCACCTATTGGTTTTCCTAAAATTAATCTCAAAATACGTGACATCGATTTTGTAAACCGAAGTAGTATGTCCGTTAATTTTATAAATTCTAAGTTTCATCAACGCCACATTCTTAGGATTAGGTCCAAAAGCTGCTTCAAGTCTTTCTCCTCATTTTAAATACACTAAATACACAATTCACTTTACAGTCTTCGTGATTCTTTATATGTTACAGCTGCAAAGCACAAAACCTAGAGTCAATGGCAATGCCGCAGCTTATCTGCAGAAATATCGGCGTGGAAAAAAATATTCAGTGACTTTAAAAACGTTGTCGTTTGAATAGTGATCCTGCAGTTATCGAGCTGGCGAGTTTTGAGTTAACGGCCTTGCGTAACGTTCCCCTCGTAACGGTAATTGCAGTTGAAATGGGCGATTTTTATTTGCCATTTCGTATTTTATATCTAGCATATATTGTTACAGAAATAGAATCGTTGGGCGAAAGTTGAAGTTACACGGTGGGCAGATGAATAGCTCGGTGAATAATAGAACGCAGCATCCCCACATGTATATAGCAGAGAATAAGGGTTACTAGTGGGTACAACTCCCAGCACGTGCTCTCGTCTACCTGCGTTATTCCACTTACATGGTTTGCGTAGATGGTATGTATACATAGATACTACCTCTGGCACAAGGGTCGCAGCATCCAGTTTTCGAAATGCCCGAAACGCGCTTTAAGCGGTAAAAGCCTTTGTCACCCCTTTGAAACAATTTGTCAAGGAATAACAGACCGCTCTTACGATCATCCGGTGCATTCAATGCCGGTGTCCTTTCGCCGCAAATTAATTGCGCGAATTCTTCATTTTCCATTAACCCGTTTCAGGACGCCGCCGCTCTCTTCGACCCGTAGCAAGGACGTCATTTGCCGGTGGAGGCAGGGAACGACCCGGCGTTCTTCGAGGTCCTTTCAATATTATAAGGCACTCGAGAATCCTCGGAAGTACTCGGAATTGTTCGCGAGAAGCCCGCAGGGGAGGGTCGAGGGTGCGTCGACGAGAGGCAAGGAGGTTTAAATCTTTGATGCCCTCAGGCTGGGGCAGACGCTGTTTCTTCTCCTCAGCCATTTCCATTATATCGTACTGGGTGTTCCTGAATAACCCAACTACCCTGCGTGGGCAAAAAGAGTAATCATATTTCACCGCCACCGGATATACTGCAGGTGCAATTTCACGGTCATGCCGTTTCCTCTTCTTCGTTTACAGAAATTACGATTCTGTACTGCGATGACACTGTCATGAATGAATCAACGTTAGAAGAATGTGTACCTCCCCGTGGTCAAGAGGGGTGGATGAACGTGATGTATGGGGCTTGCAGCCAGTAGGACGAGACTTGCCGAGGAACACCTTGCGATAATTCCTGGTGTACACGAATGCGTGATTCACGGGATGGTGTTCAGTCAGGTTTGAGAATGCTTCAACATCTGGGAATCTCGCTTGAGCCTGCAACGTATCGATCACGTGGGCCTTAGTTGATTCCGTAAGCTCACCCCCAGCCTCCGTCTGCACCCTTGTGGCAGGGGTTCGTTTTGTGTGCGTGTTTCGTTCGGTACATCCTCCGCCTTTCTTCTTCACTTTGCGAAAAGTGTATCAAACGGGAGAAAGGAAGACACGGAAAAGAGAAGGACGAGAACCGGAGGAACGGAAGCTGCGAGATGATGAGAGAAACGAAAGGAGAGACGAACACGCAACGGGCAGTACCGATGTGTACAATCCTGTGCTCAGCCCTTCGCGTCGCCGAAATCTTCGTCTCTTTTCTCGCGGTTATGATAAACGTATCGCGACCGTCGATCGAGCTTGTCCGAAAAATTTTACGTGCCTGACGAAGCGAATTATTCATCATTTTACAAAGAAGAATCATGTCAATGAAATGGTTGAAAAATTAAACATGGCCGCATTGTTGACGAGCCGCTTGAGATTTTGTTTCGGCTGTTCTATCATTCTCAGGACTTATTAGTTGTCGAGTATAATTTGAGGCCAAAGAAGTTTCTGGCAAGAATTGTTTAGTGGTTATTTCACCTCTGAAGAAAAGCTAGAAACTGAGAATTCTACGAGCGAAATTCACTGCAGGTTATGGTTTGGTAGTATTAGTGATATCATTCATTACAGAGTCTTACGATTCTGATGATTTTAATCGCAGATAGATTTTAGGCGAAGCGATCTAGTATGTATGACGGTGTTTTTTACTGTTGAATTTATATCTATCTTAATTGAGCTCTTCAATATGCTAATTTAGCTCCCATAAATTGAATACGCGTTTGCTGAGTACCGGATCCCCGAAAAAATCTACTTGCGAGTACCAAGTGACACAGCTTTAGTAATTACGCGTTTCATATGTTGTCGTAACAGGAACCGTGGGGTGTTTTAATGAGTGTATTGTTTAGGAAATCTAAAACTGCGTACAGCCGTTTCTAAGTTCTCGAGTTTCCCGTAGCAACGATGCCCGAAGGTTTCTATGTCTCTACATCTAGAATTTTTTTCATCTACACGCTATTTTATTTATTTTTCCTTTCAGCAAGCTGCGATTCAACTTGTTCTGTTATAAATATGAGCCTTAGAATTTCTGGGGCGAAATCACAAGCAATAAAGAAGATAAAGGAAATCCAAGCAGAAAAGGGAGGGTCAGAGTCGGGTCGCCGCGAGAAGTTCATCATTACTCGAGTTCCCCAGTTACCTGAAGCGAAATAACGACTCAAAATACTTGTCGAATAACAGAGCTACACGAGGTGAAACGCGGCGTGAAAATTACTGCGGCTCTCATTTCAAGGCTCCGTGTGGGTATTTTGAACAACCTCTGTGTCTCGAACAGACGGGGAAATTAACGTTGCTGAGCTGATTTGCTAGATTCATAATCCGAGAAAGCAGCACGGCTCATTCGAGTCGAAGAGTACAAATCACCACGTTACCTGCTCTCTAAATTTCTGGAAATTTTTTGAAAAATCAAGCAAATGACGCGAAAGCAAATAGTTTTTCACCCCCGATTTGGCACATGTAACGAACTGTTAGCTCAACTCTCTATCTGCAATTACACTGTACACATTCATCACCTAAATTGCAGCTAAATAAATCAAGTTCAATAGCCTCAAAGCGGTGTTGACTTCTTTGATGTAACTCGACGTAGGGATCAAAGGGCGGGAACCCGTTGCCCCCTGTTAAAACAACCCCTCGCGATGGGATAAGTTGGGAATAAAACCAGCTTAGGATGTAATACCTTGTGCATACAAGATGCACGTGAATTTCAACGAAAACTATCGGCTTGCGGCTTTTTGTGAAATCTACGAGATATCTGTGATGATAACTTGATCGTGGAGAAATTATTATCGCCCCAACAGGCGATGAATCTTAGACTTGGTTCTACCTGTTGTTTGTCTATTGGCTACGATCCATCCTGAAGAAAGTGGCGTATTTGATGCTGGATGAATAGGCGGAGATAATTAATCGGGCTTAGAGATCCGGTGTAATAATGGCGAAGGCAGGATTGATTAGTTAACGTTACATCGCCCAACGGGAGAAAGGAGAAGGATCCGGAGAGGGGTAATGGATTGTAGGCAAGCTGGATGACTGGTCTATTCGCAGGGCTACGAACCCTGGACCTTGACATTTGAATATCAATATCTTTCGGAGTGACGTGGCTCTGGGTCTAGCAAAAACCGTGTACATAGGTATAAGCTTCGCGGCTGTAGGTACTAGCTGGCATGTTTGCTCGTACTTATATCGTCGAGTAAAAAGGCGAAGGAAGAGCAGTTTTAATCCCCCAACACCTAATCCGTTAATCCGGAGATTTCCTTGGAACGGAAGGAGGGAAGTCAGCTTCGTGCTACAATCCTTTTGAAATAAGGGAGGATGAAAAGAAAGAAATAACATCATCGAAAGTTCTTACGAAAATCGAGATTTCAGAGGGAGCTAAAATTTCACTAATGAATATATAAATAAGCGAGTAAAATTCAACGCAATTCTTCGAATTCCTCAAGATTTCCACTATTACTCAAGATTAGATTTCCAGACACAGACCCGGTCTCTAACTGCTTTCGCATGGACACTTGTCAATGGTCGAAACCGTTCTAGCGAGCAGGGATTTAGAGGATTCAATCAAGAGAGAAACTTGGAAATATTTTCTCTGACAGAGCGCCAGGACTCATACGAATAGAAACGTACATGAATAAATTCAATTGGTTACAATAAACAGTTTGCATAACGACAAGTCTTTTCCACTGGCATTGAACTTCGCGAAACCAAGACGAAACTCTCATTTCTTTTATTCGGAATATTTTATGTCAATCTGACGACCAGCATTTATGTCAATAATTTTCGTTTCTTTTGGAAGTGGACGAATTTCCCTGAAAAAAACTCACCTCCGGGTTTTTCTTCAGACGTTCGAGAGTGAATATTGTCCACTTGACGTCACGCGGTGGCCACGAAAGCTTTACCGGTTTCAGCTTCGAGCACTCTGGACGGGTGTGCTTCGCACCCATTTTACTACGCTGTTAAATAAATCAATTTCTCGTTAAATTATTCATAAAGACAGGATCAAACCAATAAGGATTTCATTTGTGTTACGGGGAAAGTTTCACTGTATAATTTCTGCGCGTGGAGCTACGTCGTCAAAGCTATTTTGTTTGTAAAATTTCCTCGCTACTCATTGATCACATTAATATTTGAACAACTAGTGTAAAGCGGCTACAGGTATAAGCGGATGAAATTATACAGTCTACGTTAGGATCGTTATAGACCATTATAGCCTGAAATATATAATACATTATACTCGCTTTATTTCTATTTCAAGATGCGAGGTTCCAAGAAGCTATAAATCGCTTACTAATCAAAGTCAGAGTCTACTTCGAATTGTCTTTTGGATAACTGTAGTTAATTGAAGACGCTATGCATATGCAATCGCCGGGTCGAATGTCAGCCAAAAAAAGAATGATGGCAAAAAAGAACGAATAAAATGAAAAATTACACCTCGAAAATCAAATTGTGCACGAACTGTGTACGTACGCTACGGGTTTTGTGCATCTGTGAAAATGGAAGCGTTTGACATTGAATTGCTTACCGTTTTTCGTTACCGAATATCGATCTCTGTATGGCAGCGGCGAAGGTTTTTGCCCTGAACGTTTATTTATGCACACACATTGGTCAGCGTTTACGAACTGTTTCGATGTTTTCAAGCTGATGACGACAGGCTGCTGTTCTTCTTTTTATCAACTGAATATTCTATGTATTCAATTGATTCCAACGTGATCAGAACGGAACTTTACATGTAAGTATAACAATCATGTATATTCATGAAGTTTCATCATTACGTACGTAAATAAATCTCTCGTTTCCAAATGACACGTGGATCGAAATATTTGGGAGGGTCAAAAACCTGTGTGCCACTAAATTTTACGGTCGTTAGCAGCTAAACTGATATTTTAGAGCAAATGATGATTAAAAAATTTTCTATAAACAATGTCACCCGGTTTCCACATGGTGGGTTACGCCTGTAATTAGGAATAGAACCAATTTTCAACATCCGCTAAAAATAATGCTTCAATCTGTAAACGTAAGTAGTCACAGTTTCAATAAACTATCTATGCATAAAAAACTATTCTTAATATTTCAATTATTCCAATTTTGTAATAGCAGTGTACGTGTATTGTGAGAACCAAGAGCATAAGAAAACCCTGAGCTAAACGACGATATTGGATAGAATGAATCAATCAAATAGATCGATTATAAACTTTTCATTTTTCCGTAGAACTGATATCAAAAATGGTTAAAAATTGACACAGATTCGAAAATTGGAATAAAATTTTCTCGCCTCACCTTACCTTATGGTAAGGTGTGCTAATCAGGGTATGGAATCGAATGTATTTTTAATAGACATGATAACGCCACAGTTGGGAATTATTGACCACTGTAACGTGAAATAACTTATAAATGTGCAGACTTATACTTAGGAAGTTTGAAAAGCGCGTGAATTTTGGCGCGCTGGAAAAAGGCTCCGGCGCCAGCGGGTGTGAAGGGATAGAGTTGAGAACCACTGAGGACAGTCGAGCAAAAGCTTTGCAAGAATGCCGCGTGGAGCGCTAGTGTAGGCTGCTAGTAGGCACGGCGGAGGAACATCAAGAGTATCAAGACTGTCAGTTATTGCTTCGTGGTCGGGGCCACGGGAAAAATACAAAGAATAAAAAGAGCGGCGGAATAAAAGAGAGAAAGGAGAAAGAGGTTGAAGGGGGGGAAAAGAGGGAAAGAACCCGTAGTGCCCGTACTGCTGGTATAGTTATTTTTAACATTATTATTTCGAAAAGGTAATAAAAATAGCAAGCCAAGTGTGCGTTATAACACGGGAGTGATTGCAAACCTTCGCTCATCGAAATATATCGGCTACATATCACGGTTAGGTTTGAACGAACGGCAGACGCCTACTATTTCGACGAAGAGGTGATCAGAGAAATTTGGAAAATCGGATACGTTATACGGTTTTAATCAGGGATGTATTTTGACATTCGGCCGGAGAGCGATACGGTGCTAGCCAAGTTAAATATTGTAAGCAGGGTGTTATCTGTAATTCCGAAAAAACAGAAGTGTCATTCTCCCAAATCTGACAGATTAATAAGAGATTAATTGTTTATTTGTAAATATAAACGCCGAGTAAACCGCGTCGGTTGGTTTTTATTAAGAAACGTGATATTGCGATCGTTATTTCGTGTGCTGCGACTAGAACGCAGAATAATACTTGTAACCCTTCACTTCGTCGTCGTGTTACAAGCGTAGGATTGAGCAGAAGTGAAAGTTGACCGCTTTCTCGGGAAATAACCTATAAATAAATCACACGATATATTTTTTATCGTCGCAACGGAAGAGGATCGCTTTTCTCCGCAAGGCATTTCAGTAATCTTCTATTTTCTCTTATAGACGAGATCGTGATATGCATCTGGCAAAGGATTTCGCTCCTCGTATCACATAACCTCAAAATAAAAGGCCAGGTTATCCCCAGATAAACATGGATAATTGCAGTGAAGTCGGGGACAGTCACGTCTCTCAGAATGGTACTCGGAAAAAAACATGGTCTGAACTTCGGGGTGTCGTCAGCGACCTCAGGAGACGACTCGCCGGAGTTTCTGCCGGATCCGTGCCTGCCTCCATCACTTTTAGATCCCTGCCAGACGGACGGTAAGCATAATCTACTGCAATTTTGTGGATTCGACCTGTTGCATTTATACTGTATTTCGACGTTACTTAAATTATTTGAATCACAATTTTATCCAGCATATGAATTGACTTTGATTCAGATTTTGCGGTAATTGCTCTGAACATATTGCGAGCCAAATTTTCTAGAAATCACTTACAAGATTCTCTAGTTTTCTTTTTATATGAACTATTGATAAGTTAGTGAAAATATGCTTTTTCAGGATGAGAATATATTTCTTGAGTACTCCGTCCCACGGATGGGAAACCACGCTGCTCTATGTCGACATCGGACATTCAGATAATGCTAATGGATACAAATTAAATTGGCAGTCACTTATAGAGGCTAACTTTCAAAGGTGAGGAGTTTGTTTCTGGTAATTAAGTAGCTAGAATAGTAGTGGGAGAAATTAATGAATAAACAATTTGCCGTTTCAGCTTGTCATCCGTCAATCGGTTGTCGAGAGAAGAGCAACTCCTGTGGGAGAGAAAAAGGTTAGCTACATGGGGCATTACGAGCTACGAAATACATCCGGAAAGTGGAAAACTGGTTTTTCCAGCTGCGAGCAGTCTATACCAATGTGTAGATAATGGAAGTACGGTAAATATGAGAAAGTTTCGTTATTTCTGATTTAATGAATTATCTCAACCCTTCAAAGCGAGTTTTTGTAGCACACTTATTATGAATTTGGAAAGGATTGGACGAAAACAAAGTCATGTCTAATTTTGAATAATAAATTTCAGCCTGGCCTTCTTTTTCCGTCTGAATTAAGAATGTCGATGACTGGTGCTAAGTTGTGTCCGCAAATTTGTCCGTGGGATCATGCTTTGGTCGCTCACACATGTGCGGGTGATTTACATTTGTCGCACAGTATTACCGGATCTTCTGTAAGGCTGACTTACGCGAGGAAGGGTGGAAGAAGTTTGGCCGATGATCCGTTAATGGCTGGAACACCTTCCTATGTAATGCAAGAAGAATTCACGAGGTTGGTTTAATTACATTATAGCATTGAACGTCAACGTTCTCCAGTGTTTGTAATTTTTATTAACTCATCTTTTTCGTTGCAGATTTATCGGTTATTGGTGGCAACCAAAATCAACTGATGGAATTTACAGAATAGTTTACGAGGAAGTTGATGAAAGTGATGTAAAGATATTTTGTTTCCCTTCTTCAACTTCGAACTCTGGTGAAATTGAAGAATTCAGATTTCCGAGAGCTGGAACTTCCAATGCTAGAAGTAATTTGAAAATGGTGCAATTCAAGCTCTCAGAAACGGTTCAGGTTATGGATATTGAAATATTAGAGCTTCAGTACCCACTGCACATTATGTTTCCGTGGATGGAGTACGTTGTCCGAGTCGGCTGGACGCCTGACGCACAGTAGTAAGTCGAATTATTAAGCTGGAGAAAAATATTCCAGTGCTTTTGAATGTTTTGATGCAGTAAAAAAATAAAACTACCTGAATATTGACATATTTGAAAATATTTTTCAGCGTTTGGGTGCAATTGTTGGATCGTCGACAACAGAGGCTTGAGCTTGTCCTGTTGTCGGTTGATAACTTCTGCGAGCCACCTCCAAATGTTTATAATTCGGAAAATCATTTCGCGTTGTCGTCAGCGAGTGTTCAGGTGATTTATTCACAGACAAGCAATATCTGGATAAACGTCAATGACTTACTGTACTTCTTACCATCCGATGACCCGACAGAAGTTAAATTTATTTGGGGCAGTGAAGAAACTGGATTCAGACATTTGTATCTTGTCACATCGAGTATAGCTGGTAAGCTGAAAATAGATAATGTATGAATACAATCAGGAGTGAATCTGCCATTATTTTGACTTTTTGAATGAATTTTTATAGGTTTAACAAGTGGTGTGGAAGAACCGTTAGATAGGATGGATAACGTGTTTCTTCAGCCCCGAGTTATATCCAAAATTGCACTGACAAAGGGGAATTGGGAAGTATTAGGTAGAAATCTGTGGGTTGATGAAGCGAATTCTATAGCTTATTTCTCTGGTTTGAGAGAAGGACCATTGGAACAGCACGTTTACGCCGTATCATTACGCCGTCCATTGGAGATAAGACTGCTTACACGACCGGGTTATAGTTACAACAGTGTTTATTTTAATAAACAATGTACTATGCTCGTCGCCGTTTATAGTTCTATTAAGACATTACCTACTTGCCAGGTAAGATAAATGAAAATGTTTCTTCCATGTCGTTTATATTGCCCCAAAGAATTGCGATTGTCATACGTCTTATTTCAGGTATTTAGGATATCTCAGTCAGACTGGACAGTAGAAAGTATCACACTCACACCAGTGGGCTATCTGTTGGAGCCATCTGCACCTGACTCGGAATTATTTGCGCCCGAGATTTATACTCACAAAATAAAATCGGGTGAGACAATATTCGCCATGATTTTTAAGCCACATAATTATCAACCAGGGAAGAAGTATCCTACCATATTAAACGTTTATGGAGGACCAGAGGTTCAGCTTGTATCCAATACGTTCAAGGTATGACAAAAAGACAAAAAATTACTAACAGGGCTCGCTTACCAAACTTAACACACGTTCAATTCCCTCGAAAAATATGTTCGATCGATTTGTTTTTAGCTAACCGAGAGCTCTATTATCCACCCACTGCATTGATAAACAATTAATTCATTTTTAGGGTATGAGGCATTTGCGAATGCACATGCTGGCTGCTCAGGGATATTCCGTAGTTCTAATTGACTCGCGAGGTTCTCAATATAGAGGTCTAATGTTCGAAAGTTACTTACAAAGAAGAATGGGAACTGTGGAGTTGATCGATCAAGTCGAGGTGCTGCGCTGGCTAGCTGACACGACGGGCTGCATCGATATGTCCAGAGTCGCAATTCATGGCTGGTCTTACGGGGGATATTTGAGTCTAATGGGTTTGACTCAATTTCCTGACATATTCAAAGTGAGTATCAGTTTTCATCATTGATACCTTTTCATAGCTTGCTAATTTCCATAATAATATATTGTTTCAGTTGGCCATCGCAGGAGCGCCGGTGACTTCTTGGAATTTATACGACACCGGTTACACGGAGCGTTACATGGACCTCCCGGAAAATAATCCTCAAGGTTATGCGAATGGGTCAGTCTTGAATTATATAAACAAATTTCCCGAAGAAGAAAACCGTTTGCTCATAATTCACGGCCTCATTGACGAAAACGTGCATTTTTTCCATACAAGTCAGCTTATAAACGCGTTAGTTAAAGCTGGAAAACCTTACGAACTACAGGTGTATCCGAATGAGAGACACAGTTTGCGAAACGTTGACGCGAGCAAACATTACGAAACCACCGTGTTATCTTTTCTGCAAAATCATTTATGAATTTATTATACGTTAATCTCTTAACCGCTAATTAATTTTTACACCACAAATGGCAGTTTAGGTAGGTAATTAATAAACAATGTCGCGAATGATCGACAATTCGAGATTGTAGTTATTTATTTAAATGAATGGAGAAACATTGTACATTCTCCAAAGTGTAAGTTTTTAATGAAAAATCGTGTTTCATATTTATATATATATCAACGTTCGACTATTTACAGAAGATGTTTCGAGGTACAGTACTACCTCGAATCGTTATAGGAGGATGTAGGGTGTTTAGGGAAATATGATTCCAAGTAATTTGTCGTCAGAGCAGAACGAAGGGGAAATTTTCTTATGACGAGGACTCTTATAATGAGGTAGTACTGTATCAAAGAAAATCGTAAAGCCAAGTAGTTAGTGTTTTACCTTTTTACAGAGTTTATTCGCGATCAGAAAAAGGAGAAACTCCACTTATACTCATTGTTGAATCGTATCAACGAATATGTACAGTTTTTCAAACCTCCTTTGGTATTTGATTTTTCAAAACTGTTAGCAGCGCCAGTAAATAAAAAAGGTTGAAACGTATTAAAACAGATTCATTCTGATAACTGCCGATTCGTAATTGTCAAGAACATGTATTGTATGATGTGAAAATCAATCCGAATTTATCGTTCTGTTGTTATCATTCTTTTACGATTTGGGATATAATTTTTTAAACACTTGGTATCACACTGTAATTATAATTCCTTGATTTTCAAAACTAATTAGACTTATCTATACCTCGTAATTTTTTACCACTTATTGATATAAAAACAGATTTCAGTCATCCAAACTATTACTTCAAATTGTCATTTTAGAATCGAAAAATCGAATTCAGCCTAAACCTCAAATTTTCTATTGTTTTCCATTGATAAAATTTTTTTTTTTATCGTTTACTGGGTAAAAACAGGCTTTTATAATATACGATCACTGTGCGTAAATCTATTTTTGGATGCCAATATTGTATCAAAATAGATATTCTGAAGCACATTGAACTAATAATTTTCATGCTTCAATAGGTGGTGGAATCGGAATATAAGGTTTTTAATGTGTACAACCGTGCGTGTTAATATATATCTAGACTGTCAAATTGCCATAAAACGCAAAAAAAGGGAAGATAAACAAACTGCCATTAGGTCATGTACATAAATAAATCAATTTCAGATATTATTTTACTTTTTTTCAAAAATTTAATAATCTCAGAAATTAAACTTGTAGAGAATACACGATATGTTGTTTGCCTCTAACTAGTGACATCGGAAATATGAATTTTGCAATACATACTGGCTGCCACTGACAGTATTAACTTTTTTTAATTCAGCATGTATAAATCATTTACAATATCAAACGTATTGTTAAAAAGCTTTTCAATGTGTAGCGTTCTTCCGATAGACAATTTAGAGTTTTCTGTAGGTTCTATGTTTTAATTTTAATCGCGTTCCGAAAATACGTAAATATTCAATAAATTATGATGATGATTTGACGAACAGTATTTTATTATCGAACGAAAAAAGAAACGTTAGATTAAAAATATGTATGTACGCGCGAGACATTTAACAATAAAAATCGTTATATGGAGACTTCGCGAAAATTCACGGGCGTACGTGTGAGTAAATTTCACAGACTAAATTCTCAATTTTAAACATTTCGTCAAAGGAAAAATCATACTTGAACTGTTTTTGCCATGATTTTTTTTAGAGTAAAATAAAGATTGATAACAGGCAAGTCGAGGATATAATGCTACAGCTGAAATTAATTTTAACACTGCTCGTGAATTCACAATTTTGTCCGTAAAATTCACTTCGTGTTTGAATTTATTACCGGAGGTTTAGTCTTAAAAACGAGAATCAAAACCGGACATGGACAATTTATTCAATTATATTATCGTCATATGGCAATGAATTATTTGCATCTGAACAGGAAATGAAATTATATACATTTTTTGCGTTAAATTGTTACAATCCTCTACTAACAAATTAACAGAAGTTCTTTTTTTTGCATTTAACTGTACTTATTACAAACTACCCTTTTACATTACGAACTAGCCTCTTAATAAATTAACATTCAAATATTATTATTCAGAATAAAAGTTGGAAAACTAATAGAATCATTATACACTATTGTTTTTGTAAATAAAACGTAATGTTTTCGTAATGACTTCTCTGTCTCTCTATTTTGAATTCAATAGTGATTCTAAATAAATCGCAACTCATACATACGCGATTTTTAATTACTGTGAAGCGATTTTGTACATCCTTTGGATGATGATAATAATAATGATGATAATAATTATAAATATATCGAAAAATAAATTCAATATTTTGTAATATAACTGTAAAATATTTATCAACTGGTTGAGAATTATTAGCAATTGTACAGGTGTAAGGTAAATAGGCATAATCAGGGTGTATATTAATATTTCATAATCCTATAATTTTGTCAATCCAATATTAATCAAAGTTTAAATTACTGAAGTATTCAATTGTTATTTTGGCACAAGAATATCGTTTTTGAGGAAATCCCAAAAATTTTCACTGATTTTTATCAGATTTCTACCATCATTTGTCACCCTGGTAAATGCTGTTTAAAAATTGGGAAAATGAGAAAGAGACCATCGAAATGTTTTGTGTTTTGTTTTTATTATATTTTGATTCTTTATTTATTAAATATTTCAATCTAAATAATTTTACAGACATATAGATATATGTCATACACTATTCTACTTAGTCGAGAAACCAGTTTTTGTCTTTCGATTCAGGTATCTATACAAATAACCTAGTCTTTTCTGCAACTCCTTCCATTTGGTCGGCCGAGCTATCGGATATATACCATGTCGAAGCATTTTTCTCTTTCGCAACAAGACTTGGTACTCATTACCGCTGACGCCTCTCAACCACGAGGGTACCTTATACAAAATCCTTGTCGGGTGAAGTTTTTCATTTCCCAAAATGTCTATATAGTCGTTTTGTCCGAATAAAGCTCTCTTTTCTATCCACGCATCTCTGGGCCTGTAGTCTGGCATCGGTAATTTTTGACCCTGTCCCGTATGCGGCAGCAGTCCTCTGCGCGTTGCTGTATCCTCGTAACCATAACGGGGTATTTTACCTGACGCCATTCTCTCAGCATGGTAGCGAAAGCGGACAGCCGTCACCTGTGGTGTCCAAGACCGCACCGCCAAACAAATGCTGTTTGTTATCCACGACATGCTGTAATCAAAAGTTCTTTAAGTCTGAAACTAGCATTGAAATATATCAACAAAGGATGCAAAATGACTCTATTACAGAGTGGTGATTTTGCTGGACTATTTTTACTCTCCAGTTGTGCCGAAAATTCAAATGTCGCTAAAGCTGAGCCTAACCTGACCTAACCTTCAAATTTCTTTGAGAATAACCGTATTTCTGTCAAGTGTGGAAAGTGTCGGCGGCGAAACAACGCTGGTCAGTTACCTTGTTTGACAATTGATCGGGTGTGTTGAAACTTCGAAGATTGTTCAATTGTTAGTTCATTTTAGAGAATTTCCAGTAAGAAGAATCTTGCGGTGAAAGTTTGCGTGAAAATTCTACCGCAGTTTGCAAGTATGCCGTCTGATGCTGCTGCAATGAAGTTCATCAAGAAGCGCCATCTCAATGGGCAGTCGCCGTTCTGTAAACTATTTTTGCCGTTGGCGGTCGTTATAAACTCGTTAGTCGACGAGGAACGTTTGATCTTCCAGGGTGTCCAGTATTCATGAAAATTATGGAATCAAGGAATTCTTAGGGTATTTGATATCCCTTTGAAAGAGTCGGAAATCGCAGGTAATTTCATGTGGTATTTGGAATATACTAATTTTCATCCTAAGTTCATCAAAATTTATCCATTTGATGAAAATAAAAATTTTGTTTCAACTCTCAGGCAATGGTTATGAACCAAGCCCTGATTTCTTAAAAATTTTACCTGCTAGCGAATTCTTACAAATTTGTCTCACAATGAGCTGTGCTCTAGTCAAATATAAAATATTCTTGTTTGTATGGCTATTGCATTTTTCATTTATTGTTCATTTAATCTGTATAAGAATAACAAAATTCGTGGACAAGGAAAAGTGTGAATCTTTAAAGACATTCCGTTGTTGGACATCAAAGGATTTTTGGGTAATAACGATAATCCAGGATGACAATAGAAAAGTATGTATATAGAATATCTTGGAAACTATTTTTATTACATTATTGATATATTTATTATAAAGGACATCATATCGAGAGATATTATTACGGTTCGAGTAATGATTTTACGCGTGGTGTGTGTATTTTCCTATCTTAGAATTCGTATAATTAAAAGTCTAATAAATTGCCTAAGTATATTGCCTATTGAATATAGTAGTACAGTGGTTTTTATTTACAATTTTCATATACGGATTATAATATACGACGCAGTCGAGGGGGGCTGAAATCTTACATATATGTATACATATCAAGTCGCCAATATATAGATACAGTAATTGTATCTGTCGTAATAAATACAAATTAATCTTACATAACTATATATGTAATTTAGTAATTATCAGTCTACGATTGTTTCAGTATTAGATTGACCAGATGTTTTTATTCATTTATTATTTACTCTCTCTACATGTTTATGTGATGTATGTACAAGTTTAAGATTTCTATATCAAGAATCGTTTCATGTACATGCAATGAATAGACGTTTCATTTGTCGCTGTAGGAAATAACTATACATGTATATTATAATAATAATAATAACAATAGTCTTTATTTATTACAATTATGGTTGTAAACTTGTAGAGTGAGGAATGGAGAGTAAGCAGGTTGGCAGTCGCAAATAGATAGATTAATCTGTAACCACGTTTCAGAGAAGCGATTTAAAATCTTAATACGCCACCGAACATCGCTCTCAAATACAGCATGGCACTTCTATGGTCGGTTCCGAAAGGTGGTTACGCAACGATCTCTATAGTATATATACCATAATATTATAAGTATGGCACGAATAAACATTTCAAAAATGTCTGTAGATTGTACAGTAAAGATATACATATATTAAATACAAATAAACCTTTCGAAGTGTCACCATGAATTAGTAATTTGGATACGTCACTTTTCATATTCAACTAAATTTTCATTACACATATTTACCCATATTGGAATTACCGTACTAGTAACTTATTATTTAATAATCACCTATTACTTGAGCTACATAGGTTGCCATTGAGCATGTATTTACAACTTGTTAAAGTCGTGAAGAATAAATGAGTTTATGTACGAATAATGTGACGTTATAACGCATAATTACAAACTGAGAAGGAACTGTTTATTGATTATATATATATATATATATATATATATATATATATGTACAAGTTCAGTTTTTACCAAGAGAAAACGGTTTTGCATATGGAATTATAAAAACATTGAACAATTGTTTTCCGCTTGTTACTTGGTTGAGAAATAGTGCGGATACAGAACTTCAAATCCTTGTAAGTGGAGTGGAGTGTTCGAGGAGAGGAGTTATCTGGATGCAAAATTGGGAAAAAAGGAACGAATACCGTGATATTATAGGTACGTATAAACAAATAATATAACTTGCTGCGAAGTCAAGTGAGCCTGCAGGGTACTTGCGTAACTTTTAATCCCAACTTTTGCCTTATCGAATTTATGATTTATACGACTTATTAGTAACTTTTAAAAGGCTGTAAAATTCGTCGATGTTCTCGACCGTGATTTGAATTATTTTTACCGGATATAAAGTCACTTCCACTTGTATCCAAGGTCTTCCAGAAACTTCAGCGTTACTTAAACTACAGCGCGCGAAAACCTTGCGATAAAATTTATGCACATAAATTCACAGAATCGCAAACAGAACGTGGTCAGGCGGTTTCACTTTGAAAAATGACCAATCTATGCAACAGAGATGGAAGCGAATGGAAAACCGAGCTGCGGCTGGTTTCTCTGTAAAGTTTTTCGGTGTACCGAAGCTTCGCTATAATAAAACTATTTCAATCATGAATCCATTGCGTATACGGGCGAAAATGTAACGCAAGCTATCAAACATTTCCATTCCGCACAAAAAGGTCAAACTACACCTCGACCTACATCTTAAAGTATCATCAAAATGGAAAGGTCACCAACATAAATTACGATAATAACTATTTAACATATGCCAGGTTCTAAGTAATACAACACGAAATTTTTTTTTCTCACTTCTTTCGAATGGAAGTAATTGAAATGCAATTTCAGAGCCACGTGCGTCGGATGTGGAAGAGATAGGGGCTGCTTAAGAAATTGAGGATTCTACTCGTACAGCGCTCATGACAGAGTCAGGGTGGAATTAATATCGGTACGCGAAGTGTAGACTGCAGTAAATAAGCCAGCCCGTCAAGTGTCCAACCAGCTTCTCCGCCCCCAAGGAATTTCCCATTGGTATCCTGCAGGACTAGTGGCCGAGACAGCCGTTCCTTCTTGAGGGATGATTCGGATTCCATCAAGTTACTTGCGGAGATATTCCGTGCGCGAAGAACGGAGAACGGACGCGGATCATCCGCAGGTACCTAACGGAATAGTTGCAAACTCTGCAGGATTACAACGGATGAACAATGCCATGGATCTTAAAGAAAATGCGAGCCTCAGGCTCCCCTGGCTCGGCGATGAGACTGATTTATAACTCCTCATAAACATCGCTCCAGAACTGAAGAAACGACTATACGCGGTAGGCGAGAGCAGTTTCGCATATGTGTGACCGGAGTAAGAAGAATGCTGTTAATAAATTTTGCGACAATTGTCATCTTCAGTTCGTAAGAGTAATTATACATACCACAATGGAGCTATCGATAAAGTAAAGGGTAAATGAGGGTCTGATTGTTGAACTGATTATTGACATGAACGTTTGATCGAGGGTGAAAAAAATCCGCGTAATTATAGTGTGACGGATAAAATGAAACATTTCAGTAGGTGTCTGGAAACCATCGAATAAGTCTGAGCATATCTTTGTAGAGAATGGGTAGGTCAAAGGTGTATGTAGGTATACATGGTAGGTATAACGTTTTGATATCGGAGTTTTATCACCCTCTTAACAGTGTCGAAAAATCCTGAAACGCTTGCCATCCCATATTCATCGCCATTTAACGAGCGTCGTGGTAACGGATGGCGCAGCTGACAGATGCAGATCTTACAAGAAAAGAACTAAATATTTTATATCCGCGTGGTATTTTACGAGCAATAAATCGAGGGATATATACTTGTCCGATCTTTGTTCAGTCGCGTAGATCCTGATCGGTATCAGGGATTCGGAGTAAATCACACCCTCATTTTCCCCCGCAGCTAAGACCGAATAACTAGATCGTCTTTGAATGATATATTTACAAGATATCCTGCAGCGGTTCAGACCGGGCTTTGGAGAGGGTGTCACCTCAAGGAAGCGTCATGGTCCATTCGGCGCATCGGTGAACCTGTCCGAGGGATGATCTCCTTGAATATCGTCGTTCGAGGGCGCGGATGTCGATCAGGATCTCTATCAGCATCGGCGAATGCCTTAAAAGCTGCTGACGACGCTGATGACGGGAGCTCAACGTCCTGCCCGAG
This sequence comes from Diprion similis, assembly GCF_021155765.1. NCBI lineage: Eukaryota > Metazoa > Arthropoda > Insecta > Hymenoptera > Diprionidae > Diprion > Diprion similis. Next base: position 12,525,557 of record NC_060116.1, on the reverse strand, counting down.
TTAACCCTGGACATCGAGAACGTCGTCCGCGGTCCCGGGTTGGCCTACAATCACGTGTCCCGGAAGCGGATGGCCCGGTCGCGTCGTGGCCCTGATCGGGCCCCTGCGTGACGTCACATGCCCCCGACGGTCGTCGGCCCTGTTCCGTCGCTGCTTTGGCTGACGCTGCTGTAGCTCACGCTGCTGGCTGGTCCCCCGGTTCCCATTCCAGCGGTGTACTGTAACAGACAGTTTTGCAAGGTCACGAATCTAAATAGTTTATCTTCTTTATGGGGTCAGCATAAGTCGTTTAGAGGATAAAGACATTGGGCAGAAGGTGTCCTTTATAAATCTTAAGTTACGTCAGACTTATAATGACTGAAAAACAGTGGAAGCGATCTTTGCACAAAAGCCAACCTTGTACTTGGAAAACTTTTCGTTACATTTACCCGCGTTTTGTTGGGTGGTAGGATGAAGGGCGCGTCGCTGGCTTCCAACGTGGAGCAATTGAAAGTCCAAAGTTAACCGCGGTTCGATTATATTTGATTAAAATAGCTCGGTACGTTCCGTTGGGACGAGATGTATCGTGGAGATTATTGCTGTCCGTTATGGTACGTGCACGAAGCCGCAGGGCGCGTGTTTATCTGCACACCATGCCCTCGCAATAGGGTGGCAAAGTTAATAAACGCACGCGGTGGTCTCGCGGGGACAACTTGTGCCAGACACATCTGCCTTCACAGTACAGGATGTGAATAACAGCGTTTGACATTGAGTTACATCGTTCAGGTGCATGATTGGTTTCGATTGACGAGCGAGCTGTGCGATCCTGCAAATTATTAGATTTAATATTGTTTTCCAGACGGCCGTTGTGTGGGCCAGTATGGCTGGTTCATTATGCTGAAGCTTTCACATCATGCGGCCTTTACGTATCGATGTTTAAAGCGATAAGTCTACTGGCAAGTTTTACCGTTCAATGGGTATTTTCTTCCGGATTCGCATGGCTATGACGGTGTGGGCAGGCTGTAACAGTGACTGAAGAAAAATATTTGAAGATTTTGCAGGAGTCCGTATGTACAAGAGATCTGCGCAAGATGTTCGAGTCTTACGGAAACTGACAAAACAAAACAACTCGCCAGCTCACACCTCATTGATCACATGGACCTGCGGAAATTGATGATTCGACGATTTTCACAAAGCCAGGACAGTCGCAAGCGTAGAAAAATCTCGGCGAAAATATACAAACGATTTTGACAAACATATGATACTAAATTCCAGTTTTGAATATATGTGAGCCAATCACCTGAAAAGGATGACGAAATAAATGTCTTATTGTGCTTGTGAAACAGTAAATTGCAACAATGCGCACACATGTTGATTTTCAGCAGATCATCAGATGCACTGACTCGAACGCATTCTTACGGAAGTGTGTCACGGCGACCAATTGAAAATCCGACGAATTTTGCGAGAAAAAACGATTATTCGCAGTCCCAAGCCGCTGCAAGCAGCGCGTGATGGGTTACAGCCAAATAACGCACGTCTGTATTTCGTCATTTTTCTGCTGCTGGTTTTTCCTTCGTATTTTCTGTGCGAATTGTCCTGCGCTGTTTTGTTGCGTTTTCTGCGTTCCTGGGGGTCTAATTAGTGAAACGGGGCTCATACAAATCGATTCTGAGACCAAAGTTCCCAAAAAAGGTAAGGCTGACCCCTCTGGATTTTTGGCTAAAATTTCGGCGATTCTGAAAAGTGCTGCAATTAATTTCTTCGGGCACTATTTCGACGTAATTTTGCGAAAGGAATCGATTAAGCGCAGTCCCGATACGCTGCGAGCAGCGCCTCAAAAGTTACAGCCGAAAAACTGGAAATTTTCGTCGTCATTTCTCTGCTGTTGGTCCTACGCTTTTTTGCATGTATTCTTTGAGTTCCTGGTACTCGAATTACTCTAGAAAGGGTCATACTAATCGATTCCGAGACGAAAAATTTCCGGCTCCGAAAATTCAGAAAAAACTAAGGCTAACCCCTTTGGATTTTTGGCGAAAATTTCGGCGATTCTGAAAAGTGCTGCAATTAATTTCTTCAGGCACTATTTCGACGTAATTTTGCGAGAGGAATCGATTAAGCGCAGTCCCAATACGCTGCGAGCAGCGCCTCAAAAGTTACAGCCGGAAAACTGGAAATTTTCGTCGTCACTTCTCTGCTGTTGGTCCTACGCTTTTTTGCATGTGTTTTTTGAGTTCCTGGTGGTCGAATTACTCTAGAAAGGGTCATACTAATCGATTCCGAGACGAAAAATTTCCGGCTCCGAAAATTGAGAAAAAACTAAGGCTAACCCCTTTGGATTTTTGACGAAAATTTCGGCGATTCTGAAAAGTGCTGCAATTAATTTCTTCAGGCACTATTTCGACGTAATTTTGCGAGAGGAATCGATTAAGCGCAGTCCCAATACGCTGCGAGCAGCGCCTCAAAAGTTACAGCCGAAAAACTGGAAATTTTCGTCGTCATTTCTCTGCTGTTGGTCCTACGCTTTTTTGCATGTGTTTTTTGAGTTCCTGGTACTCGAATTACTCTAGAAAGGGTCATACTAATCGATTCCGAAACGAAAAATTTCCGGCTCCGAAAATTGAGAAAAAACTAAGGCTAACCCCTTTGGATTTTTGGCGAAAATTTCGGCGATTCTGAAAAGTGCTGCAATTAATTTCTTCAGGCACTATTTCGACGTGATTTTGCGAGAGGAATCGATTAAGCGCAGTCCCAATACGCTGCGAGCAGCGCCTCAAAAGTTACAGCCGAAAAACTGGAAATTTTCGTCGTCATTTCTCTGCTGTTGGTCCTACGCTTTTTTGCATGTGTTCTTTGAGTTCCTGGTACTCGAATTACTCTAGAAAGGGTCATACTAATCGATTCCGAGACGAAAAATTTCCGGCTCCGAAAATTGAGAAAAAACTAAGGCTAACCCCTTTGGATTTTTGGCGAAAATTTCGGCGATTCTGAAAAGTGCTGCAATTAATTTCTTCAGGCACTATTTCGACGTAATTTTGCGAGAGGAATCGATTAAGCGCAGTCCCAATACGCTGCGAGCAGCGCCTCAAAAGTTACAGCCGGAAAACTGGAAATTTTCGTCGTCACTTCTCTGCTGTTGGTCCTACGCTTTTTTGCATGTGTTTTTTGAGTTCCTGGTGGTCGAATTACTCTAGAAAGGGTCATACTAATCGATTCCGAGACGAAAAATTTCCGGCTCCGAAAATTGAGAAAAAACTAAGGCTAACCCCTTTGGATTTTTGACGAAAATTTCGGCGATTCTGAAAAGTGCTGCAATTAATTTCTTCAGGCACTATTTCGACGTAATTTTGCGAGAGGAATCGATTAAGCGCAGTCCCAATACGCTGCGAGCAGCGCCTCAAAAGTTACAGCCGAAAAACTGGAAATTTTCGTCGTCATTTCTCTGCTGTTGGTCCTACGCTTTTTTGCATGTGTTTTTTGAGTTCCTGGTACTCGAATTACTCTAGAAAGGGTCATACTAATCGATTCCGAAACGAAAAATTTCCGGCTCCGAAAATTGAGAAAAAACTAAGGCTAACCCCTTTGGATTTTTGGCGAAAATTTCGGCGATTCTGAAAAGTGCTGCAATTAATTTCTTCAGGCACTATTTCGACGTAATTTTGCGAGAGGAATCGATTAAGCGCAGTCCCAATACGCTGCGAGCAGCGCCTCAGAAGTTATAGCCGAAAAACTGGAAATTTTCGTCGTCATTTCTCTGCTGTTGGTCCTACGCTTTTTTGCATGTGTTCTTTGAGTTCCTGGTACTCGAATTACTCTAGAAAGGGTCATACTAATCGATTCCGAGACGAAAAATTTCCGGCTCCGAAAATTCAGAAAAAACTAAGGCTAACCCCTTTGGATTTTTGGCGAAAATTTCGGCGATTCTGAAAAGTGCTGCAATTAATTTCTTCAGGCACTATTTCGACGTAATTTTGCGAGAGGAATCGATTAAGCGCAGTCCCAATACGCTGCGAGCAGCGCCTCAAAAGTTACAGCCGGAAAACTGGAAATTTTCGTCGTCACTTCTCTGCTGTTGGTCCTACGCTTTTTTGCATGTGTTTTTTGAGTTCCTGGTGGTCGAATTACTCTAGAAAGGGTCATACTAATCGATTCCGAGACGAAAAATTTCCGGCTCCGAAAATTGAGAAAAAACTAAGGCTAACCCCTTTGGATTTTTGACGAAAATTTCGGCGATTCTGAAAAGTGCTGCAATTAATTTCTTCAGGCACTATTTCGACGTAATTTTGCGAGAGGAATCGATTAAGCGCAGTCCCAATACGCTGCGAGCAGCGCCTCAAAAGTTACAGCCGGAAAACTGGAAATTTTCGTCGTCACTTCTCTGCTGTTGGTCCTACGCTTTTTTGCATGTGTTTTTTGAGTTCCTGGTGGTCGAATTACTCTAGAAAGGGTCATACTAATCGATTCCGAGACGAAAAATTTCCGGCTCCGAAAATTGAGAAAAAACTAAGGCTAACCCCTTTGGATTTTTGGCGAAAATTTCGGCGATTCTGAAAAGTGCTGCAATTAATTTCTTCAGGCACTATTTCGACGTAATTTTGCGAGAGGAATCGATTAAGCGCAGTCCCAATACGCTGCGAGCAGCGCCTCAAAAGTTACAGCCGGAAAACTGGAAATTTTCGTCGTCACTTCTCTGCTGTTGGTCCTACGCTTTTTTGCATGTGTTTTTTGAGTTCCTGGTGGTCGAATTACTCTAGAAAGGGTCATACTAATCGATTCCGAGACGAAAAATTTCCGGCTCCGAAAATTGAGAAAAAACTAAGGCTAACCCCTTTGGATTTTTGACGAAAATTTCGGCGATTCTGAAAAGTGCTGCAATTAATTTCTTCAGGCACTATTTCGACGTAATTTTGCGAGAGGAATCGATTAAGCGCAGTCCCAATACGCTGCGAGCAGCGCCTCAAAAGTTACAGCCGGAAAACTGGAAATTTTCGTCGTCACTTCTCTGCTGTTGGTCCTACGCTTTTTTGCATGTGTTTTTTGAGTTCCTGGTGGTCGAATTACTCTAGAAAGGGTCATACTAATCGATTCCGAGACGAAAAATTTCCGGCTCCGAAAATTGAGAAAAAACTAAGGCTAACCCCTTTGGATTTTTGACGAAAATTTCGGCGATTCTGAAAAGTGCTGCAATTAATTTCTTCAGGCACTATTTCGACGTAATTTTGCGAGAGGAATCGATTAAGCGCAGTCCCAATACGCTGCGAGCAGCGCCTCAAAAGTTACAGCCGGAAAACTGGAAATTTTCGTCGTCACTTCTCTGCTGTTGGTCCTACGCTTTTTTGCATGTGTTTTTTGAGTTCCTGGTGGTCGAATTACTCTAGAAAGGGTCATACTAATCGATTCCGAGACGAAAAATTTCCGGCTCCGAAAATTGAGAAAAAACTAAGGCTAACCCCTTTGGATTTTTGACGAAAATTTCGGCGATTCTGAAAAGTGCTGCAATTTATTTCTTCAGGCACTATTTCGACGTAATTTTGCGAGAGGAATCGATTAAGCGCAGTCCCAATACGCTGCGAGCAGCGCCTCAAAAGTTACAGCCGAAAAACTGGAAATTTTCGTCGTCATTTCTCTGCTGTTGGTCCTACGCTTTTTTGCATGTGTTTTTTGAGTTCCTGGTACTCGAATTACTCTAGAAAGGGTCATACTAATCGATTCCGAAACGAAAAATTTCCGGCTCCGAAAATTGAGAAAAAACTAAGGCTAACCCCTTTGGATTTTTGGCGAAAATTTCGGCGATTCTGAAAAGTGCTGCAATTAATTTCTTCAGGCACTATTTCGACGTAATTTTGCGAGAGGAATCGATTAAGCGCAGTCCCAATACGCTGCGAGCAGCGCCTCAAAAGTTACAGCCGGAAAACTGGAAATTTTCGTCGTCACTTCTCTGCTGTTGGTCCTACGCTTTTTTGCATGTGTTTTTTGAGTTCCTGGTGGTCGAATTACTCTAGAAAGGGTCATACTAATCGATTCCGAGACGAAAAATTTCCGGCTCCGAAAATTGAGAAAAAACTAAGGCTAACCCCTTTGGATTTTTGACGAAAATTTCGGCGATTCTGAAAAGTGCTGCAATTTATTTCTTCAGGCACTATTTCGACGTAATTTTGCGAGAGGAATCGATTAAGCGCAGTCCCAATACGCTGCGAGCAGCGCCTCAAAAGTTACAGCCGAAAAACTGGAAATTTTCGTCGTCATTTCTCTGCTGTTGGTCCTACGCTTTTTTGCATGTGTTTTTTGAGTTCCTGGTACTCGAATTACTCTAGAAAGGGTCATACTAATCGATTCCGAAACGAAAAATTTCCGGCTCCGAAAATTGAGAAAAAACTAAGGCTAACCCCTTTGGATTTTTGGCGAAAATTTCGGCGATTCTGAAAAGTGCTGCAATTAATTTCTTCAGGCACTATTTCGACGTAATTTTGCGAGAGGAATCGATTAAGCGCAGTCCCAATACGCTGCGAGCAGCGCCTCAGAAGTTATAGCCGAAAAACTGGAAATTTTCGTCGTCATTTCTCTGCTGTTGGTCCTACGCTTTTTTGCATGTGTTCTTTGAGTTCCTGGTACTCGAATTACTCTAGAAAGGGTCATACTAATCGATTCCGAGACGAAAAATTTCCGGCTCCGAAAATTGAGAAAAAACTAAGGCTAACCCCTTTGGATTTTTGGCGAAAATTTCGGCGATTCTGAAAAGTGCTGCAATTAATTTCTTCAGGCACTATTTCGACGTGATTTTGCGAGAGGAATCGATTAAGCGCAGTCCCAATACGCTGCGAGCAGCGCCTCAAAAGTTACAGCCGAAAAACTGGAAATTTTCGTCGTCATTTCTCTGCTGTTGGTCCTACGCTTTTTTGCATGTGTTCTTTGAGTTCCTGGTACTCGAATTACTCTAGAAAGGGTCATACTAATCGATTCCGAGACGAAAAATTTCCGGCTCCGAAAATTCAGAAAAAACTAAGGCTAACCCCTTTGGATTTTTGGCGAAAATTTCGGCGATTCTGAAAAGTGCTGCAATTAATTTCTTCAGGCACTATTTCGACGTAATTTTGCGAGAGGAATCGATTAAGCGCAATCCCAATACGCTGCGAGCAGCGCCTCAAAAGTTACAGCCGGAAAACTGGAAATTTTCGTCGTCACTTCTCTGCTGTTGGTCCTACGCTTTTTTGCATGTGTTTTTTGAGTTCCTGGTGGTCGAATTACTCTAGAAAGGGTCATACTAATCGATTCCGAGACGAAAAATTTCCGGCTCCGAAAATTGAGAAAAAACTAAGGCTAACCCCTTTGGATTTTTGACGAAAATTTCGGCGATTCTGAAAAGTGCTGCAATTAATTTCTTCAGGCACTATTTCGACGTAATTTTGCGAGAGGAATCGATTAAGCGCAGTCCCAATACGCTGCGAGCAGCGCCTCAAAAGTTACAGCCGAAAAACTGGAAATTTTCGTCGTCATTTCTCTGCTGTTGGTCCTACGCTTTTTTGCATGTGTTTTTTGAGTTCCTGGTACTCGAATTACTCTAGAAAGGGTCATACTAATCGATTCCGAAACGAAAAATTTCCGGCTCCGAAAATTGAGAAAAAACTAAGGCTAACCCCTTTGAATTTTTGGCGAAAATTTCGGCGATTCTGAAAAGTGCTGCAATTAATTTCTTCAGGCACTATTTCGACGTAATTTTGCGAGAGGAATCGATTAAGCGCAGTCCCAATACGCTGCGAGCAGCGCCTCAAAAGTTACAGCCGGAAAACTGGAAATTTTCGTCGTCACTTCTCTGCTGTTGGTCCTACGCTTTTTTGCATGTGTTTTTTGAGTTCCTGGTGGTCGAATTACTCTAGAAAGGGTCATACTAATCGATTCCGAGACGAAAAATTTCCGGCTCCGAAAATTGAGAAAAAACTAAGGCTAACCCCTTTGGATTTTTGACGAAAATTTCGGCGATTCTGAAAAGTGCTGCAATTAATTTCTTCAGGCACTATTTCGACGTAATTTTGCGAGAGGAATCGATTAAGCGCAGTCCCAATACGCTGCGAGCAGCGCCTCAAAAGTTACAGCCGAAAAACTGGAAATTTTCGTCGTCATTTCTCTGCTGTTGGTCCTACGCTTTTTTGCATGTGTTTTTTGAGTTCCTGGTACTCGAATTACTCTAGAAAGGGTCATACTAATCGATTCCGAAACGAAAAATTTCCGGCTCCGAAAATTGAGAAAAAACTAAGGCTAACCCCTTTGGATTTTTGGCGAAAATTTCGGCGATTCTGAAAAGTGCTGCAATTAATTTCTTCAGGCACTATTTCGACGTAATTTTGCGAGAGGAATCGATTAAGCGCAGTCCCAATACGCTGCGAGCAGCGCCTCAAAAGTTACAGCCGGAAAACTGGAAATTTTCGTCGTCACTTCTCTGCTGTTGGTCCTACGCTTTTTTGCATGTGTTTTTTGAGTTCCTGGTGGTCGAATTACTCTAGAAAGGGTCATACTAATCGATTCCGAGACGAAAAATTTCCGGCTCCGAAAATTGAGAAAAAACTAAGGCTAACCCCTTTGGATTTTTGACGAAAATTTCGGCGATTCTGAAAAGTGCTGCAATTAATTTCTTCAGGCACTATTTCGACGTAATTTTGCGAGAGGAATCGATTAAGCGCAGTCCCAATACGCTGCGAGCAGCGCCTCAAAAGTTACAGCCGAAAAACTGGAAATTTTCGTCGTCATTTCTCTGCTGTTGGTCCTACGCTTTTTTGCATGTGTTTTTTGAGTTCCTGGTACTCGAATTACTCTAGAAAGGGTCATACTAATCGATTCCGAAACGAAAAATTTCCGGCTCCGAAAATTGAGAAAAAACTAAGGCTAACCCCTTTGGATTTTTGGCGAAAATTTCGGCGATTCTGAAAAGTGCTGCAATTAATTTCTTCAGGCACTATTTCGACGTAATTTTGCGAGAGGAATCGATTAAGCGCAGTCCCAATACGCTGCGAGCAGCGCCTCAGAAGTTATAGCCGAAAAACTGGAAATTTTCGTCGTCATTTCTCTGCTGTTGGTCCTACGCTTTTTTGCATGTGTTCTTTGAGTTCCTGGTACTCGAATTACTCTAGAAAGGGTCATACTAATCGATTCCGAGACGAAAAATTTCCGGCTCCGAAAATTGAGAAAAAACTAAGGCTAACCCCTTTGGATTTTTGGCGAAAATTTCGGCGATTCTGAAAAGTGCTGCAATTAATTTCTTCAGGCACTATTTCGACGTGATTTTGCGAGAGGAATCGATTAAGCGCAGTCCCAATACGCTGCGAGCAGCGCCTCAAAAGTTACAGCCGAAAAACTGGAAATTTTCGTCGTCATTTCTCTGCTGTTGGTCCTAGCTTTTTTGCATGTGTTCTTTGAGTTCCTGGTACTCGAATTACTCTAGAAAGGGTCATACTAATCGATTCCGAGACGAAAAATTTCCGGCTCCGAAAATTCAGAAAAAACTAAGGCTAACCCCTTTGGATTTTTGGCGAAAATTTCGGCGATTCTGAAAAGTGCTGCAATTAATTTCTTCAGGCACTATTTCGACGTAATTTTGCGAGAGGAATCGATTAAGCGCAGTCCCAATACGCTGCGAGCAGCGCCTCAAAAGTTACAGCCGGAAAACTGGAAATTTTCGTCGTCACTTCTCTGCTGTTGGTCCTACGCTTTTTTGCATGTGTTTTTTGAGTTCCTGGTGGTCGAATTACTCTAGAAAGGGTCATACTAATCGATTCCGAGACGAAAAATTTCCGGCTCCGAAAATTGAGAAAAAACTAAGGCTAACCCCTTTGGATTTTTGACGAAAATTTCGGCGATTCTGAAAAGTGCTGCAATTAATTTCTTCAGGCACTATTTCGACGTAATTTTGCGAGAGGAATCGATTAAGCGCAGTCCCAATACGCTGCGAGCAGCGCCTCAAAAGTTACAGCCGAAAAACTGGAAATTTTCGTCGTCATTTCTCTGCTGTTGGTCCTACGCTTTTTTGCATGTGTTTTTTGAGTTCCTGGTACTCGAATTACTCTAGAAAGGGTCATACTAATCGATTCCGAAACGAAAAATTTCCGGCTCCGAAAATTGAGAAAAAACTAAGGCTAACCCCTTTGGATTTTTGGCGAAAATTTCGGCGATTCTGAAAAGTGCTGCAATTAATTTCTTCAGGCACTATTTCGACGTAATTTTGCGAGAGGAATCGATTAAGCGCAGTCCCAATACGCTGCGAGCAGCGCCTCAAAAGTTACAGCCGGAAAACTGGAAATTTTCGTCGTCACTTCTCTGCTGTTGGTCCTACGCTTTTTTGCATGTGTTTTTTGAGTTCCTGGTGGTCGAATTACTCTAGAAAGGGTCATACTAATCGATTCCGAGACGAAAAATTTCCGGCTCCGAAAATTGAGAAAAAACTAAGGCTAACCCCTTTGGATTTTTGACGAAAATTTCGGCGATTCTGAAAAGTGCTGCAATTAATTTCTTCAGGCACTATTTCGACGTAATTTTGCGAGAGGAATCGATTAAGCGCAGTCCCAATACGCTGCGAGCAGCGCCTCAAAAGTTACAGCCGAAAAACTGGAAATTTTCGTCGTCATTTCTCTGCTGTTGGTCCTACGCTTTTTTGCATGTGTTTTTTGAGTTCCTGGTACTCGAATTACTCTAGAAAGGGTCATACTAATCGATTCCGAGACGAAAAATTTCCGGCTCCGAAAATTGAGAAAAAACTCAGGCTAACCCCTTTGGATTTTTGGCGAAAATTTCGGCGATTCTGAAAAGTGCTGCAATTAATTTCTTCAGGCACTATTTCGACGTGATTTTGCGAGAGGAATCGATTAAGCGCAGTCCCAATACGCTGCGAGCAGCGCCTCAAAAGTTACAGCCGAAAAACTGGAAATTTTCGTCGTCATTTCTCTGCTGTTGGTCCTACGCTTTTTTGCATGTGTTCTTTGAGTTCCTGGTACTCGAATTACTCTAGAAAGGGTCATACTAATCGATTCCGAAACGAAAAATTTCCGGCTCCGAAAATTGAGAAAAAACTAAGGCTAACCCCTTTGGATTTTTGGCGAAAATTTCGGCGATTCTGAAAAGTGCTGCAATTAATTTCTTCAGGCACTATTTCGACGTAATTTTGCGAGAGGAATCGATTAAGCGCAGTCCCAATACGCTGCGAGCAGCGCCTCAAAAGTTACAGCCGGAAAACTGGAAATTTTCGTCGTCACTTCTCTGCTGTTGGTCCTACGCTTTTTTGCATGTGTTTTTTGAGTTCCTGGTGGTCGAATTACTCTAGAAAGGGTCATACTAATCGATTCCGAGACGAAAAATTTCCGGCTCCGAAAATTGAGAAAAAACTAAGGCTAACCCCTTTGGATTTTTGACGAAAATTTCGGCGATTCTGAAAAGTGCTGCAATTAATTTCTTCAGGCACTATTTCGACGTAATTTTGCGAGAGGAATCGATTAAGCGCAGTCCCAATACGCTGCGAGCAGCGCCTCAAAAGTTACAGCCGAAAAACTGGAAATTTTCGTCGTCATTTCTCTGCTGTTGGTCCTACGCTTTTTTGCATGTGTTTTTTGAGTTCCTGGTACTCGAATTACTCTAGAAAGGGTCATACTAATCGATTCCGAAACGAAAAATTTCCGGCTCCGAAAATTGAGAAAAAACTAAGGCTAACCCCTTTGGATTTTTGGCGAAAATTTCGGCGATTCTGAAAAGTGCTGCAATTAATTTCTTCAGGCACTATTTCGACGTAATTTTGCGAGAGGAATCGATTAAGCGCAGTCCCGATACGCTGCGAGCAGCGCCTCAGAAGTTATAGCCGAAAAACTGGAAGTTTTCGTCGTCATTTCTCTGCTGTTGGTCCTACGCTTTTTTGCATGTGTTCTTTGAGTTCCTGGTACTCGAATTACTCTAGAAAGGGTCATACTAATCGATTCCGAGACGAAAAATTTCCGGCTCCGAAAATTGAGAAAAAACTAAGGCTAACCCCTTTGGATTTTTGGCGAAAATTTCGGCGATTCTGAAAAGTGCTGCAATTAATTTCTTCAGGCACTATTTCGACGTGATTTTGCGAGAGGAATCGATTAAGCGCAGTCCCAATACGCTGCGAGCAGCGCCTCAAAAGTTACAGCCGAAAAACTGGAAATTTTCGTCGTCATTTCTCTGCTGTTGGTCCTACGCTTTTTTGCATGTGTTCTTTGAGTTCCTGGTACTGGAATTACTCTAGAAAGGGTCATACTAATCGATTCCGAGACGAAAAATTTCCGGCTCCGAAAATTGAGAAAAAACTAAGGCTAACCCCTTTGGATTTTTGTTGAAAATTTCGGCGATTCTGAAAAGTGCTGCAATTAATTTCTTCAGGCACTATTTCGACGTAATTTTGCGAGAGGAATCGATTAAGCGCAGTCCCAATACGCTGCGAGCAGCGCCTCAGAAGTTACAGCCGAAAAACTGGAAATTTTCGTCGTCATTTCTCTGCTGTTGGTCCTACGCTTTTTTGCATGTGTTCTTTGAGTTCCTGGTACTCGAATTACTCTAGAAAGGGTCATACTAATCGATTCCGAAACGAAAAATTTCCGGCTCCGAAAATTGAGAAAAAACTAAGGCTAACCCCTTTGGATTTTTGGCGAAAATTTCGGCGATTCTGAAAAGTGCTGCAATTAATTTCTTCAGGCACTATTTCGACGTAATTTTGCGAGAGGAATCGATTAAGCGCAGTCCCAATACGCTGCGAGCAGCGCCTCAGAAGTTACAGCCGAAAAACTGGAAATTTTCGTCGTCATTTCTCTGCTGTTGGTCCTACGCTTTTTTGCATGTGTTTTTTGAGTTCCTGGTGGTCGAATTACTCTAGAAAGGGTCATACTAATCGATTCCGAGACGAAAAATTTCCGGCTCCGAAAATTGAGAAAAAACTAAGGCTAACCCCTTTGGATTTTTGACGAAAATTTCGACGATTCTGAAAAGTGCTGCAATTAATTTCTTCAGGCACTATTTCGACGTAATTTTGCGAGAGGAATCGATTAGGCGCAGTCCCAATACGCTGCGAGCAGCGCCTCAAAAGTTACAGCCGAAAAACTGGAAATTTTCGTCGTCATTTCTCTGCTGTTGGTCCTACGCTTTTTTGCATGTGTTTTTTGAGTTCCTGGTGGTCGAATTACTCTAGAAAGGGTCATACTAATCGATTCCGAGACGAAAAATTTCCGGCTCCGAAAATTGAGAAAAAACTAAGGCTAACCCCTTTGGATTTTTGGCGAAAATTTCGGCGATTCTGAAAAGTGCTGAGATTAATTTCTTCAGGCACTATTTCGACGTAATTTTGCGAGAGGAATCGATTAAGTGCAGTCCCAATACGCTGCGAGCAGCGCCTCAAAAGTTACAGCTGAAAAACTGGAAATTTTCGTCGTCATTTCTCTGCTGTTGGTCCTACGCTGTTTTGCATGTGTTCTTTGAGTTCCTGGTACTGGAATTACTCTAGAAAGGGTCATACTAATCGATTCCGAGACGAAAAATTCCCGGCTCCGAAAATTGAGAAAAAACTAAGGCTAACCCCTTTGGATTTTTGGCGAAAATTTCGGCGATTCTGAAAAAAGCTGCAATTAATTTCTTCAGGCACTATTTCGACGTAATTTTGCGAGAGGAATCGATTAAGCGCAGTCCCAATACGCTGCGAGCAGCGCCTCAAAAGTTACAGCCGAAAAACTGGAAATTTTCGTCGTCATTTCTCTGCTGTTGGTCCTACGCTTTTTTGCATGTGTTCTTTGAGTTCCTGGTACTCGAATTACTCTAGAAAGGGTCATACTAATCGATTCCGAGACGGAAAATTTCCGGCTCCGAAAATTGAGAAAAAACTAAGGCTAACCCCTTTGGATTTTTGGCGAAAATTTCGGCGATTCTGAAAAGTGCTGCAATTAATTTCTTCAGGCACTATTTCGACGTAATTTTGCGAGAGGAATCGATTAAGCGCAGTCCCAATACGCTGCGAGCAGCGCCTCAAAAGTTACAGCCGAAAAACTGGAAATTTTCGTCGTCATTTCTCTGCTGTTGGTCCTACGCTTTTTTGCATGTGTTCTTTGAGTTCCTGGTACTCGAATTACTCTAGAAAGGGTCATACTAATCGATTCCGAGACGGAAAATTTCCGGCTCCGAAAATTGAGAAAAAACTAAGGCTAACCCCTTTGGATTTTTGGCGAAAATTTCGGCGATTCTGAAAAGTGCTGCAATTAATTTCTTCACGCACTATTTCGACGTAATTTTGCGAGAGGAATCGATTAAGCGCAGTCCCAATACGCTGCGAGCAGCGCCTCAAAAGTTACAGCTGAAAAACTGGAAATTTTCGTCGTCATTTCTCTGCTGTTGGTCCTACGCTTTTTTGCATGTGTTCTTTGAGTTCCTGGTACTGGAATTACTCTAGAAAGGGTCATACTAATCGATTCCGAGACGAAAAATTTCCGGCTCCGAAAATTGAGAAAAAACTAAGGCTAATCCCTTTGGATTTTTGGCGAAAATTTCGGCGATTCTGAAAAGTGCTGCAATTAATTTCTTCAGGCACTATTTCGACGTAATTTTGCGAGAGGAATCGATTAAGCGCAGTCCTAATACGCTGCGAGCAGCGCCTCAAAAGTTACAGCCGAAAAACTGGAAATTTTCGTCGTCATTTCTCTGCTGTTGGTCCTACGCTTTTTTGCATGTGTTCTTTGAGTTCCTGGTACTCGAATTACTCTAGAAAGGGTCATACTAATCGATTCCGAGACGGAAAATTTCCGGCTCCGAGAATTGAGAAAAAACTAAGGCTAACCCCTTTGGATTTTTGGCGAAAATTTCGGCGATTCTGAAAAGTGCTGCAATTAATTTCTTCAGGCACTATTTCGACGTAATTTTGCGAGAGGAATCGATTAAGCGCAGTCCCAATACGCTGCGAGCAGCGCCTCAAAAGTTACAGCTGAAAAACTGGAAATTTTCGTCGTCATTTCTCTGCTGTTGGTCCTACGCTTTTTTGCATGTGTTCTTTGAGTTCCTGGTACTCGAATTACTCTAGAAAGGGTCATACTAATCGATTCCGAGACGAAAAATTTCCGGCTCCGAAAATTGAGAAAAAACTAAGGCTAACCCCTTTGGATTTTTGGCGAAAATTTCGGCGATTCTGAAAAGTGCTGCAATTAATTTCTTCAGGCACTATTTCGACGTAATTTTGCGAGAGGAATCGATTAAGCGCAGTCCCAATACGCTGCGAGCAGCGCCTCAAAAGTTACAGCCGAAAAACTGGAAATTTTCGTCGTCATTTCTCTGCTGTTGGTCCTACGCTTTTTTGCATGTGTTCTTTGAGTTCCTGGTACTCGAATTACTCTAGAAAGGGTCATACTAATCGATTCCGAGACGAAAAATTTCCGGCTCCGAAAATTGAGAAAAAACTAAGGCTAACCCCTTTGGATTTTTGGCGAAAATTTCGGCGATTCTGAAAAGTGCTGCAATTAATTTCTTCAGGCACTATTTCGACGTAATTTTGCGAGAGGAATCGATTAAGCGCAGTCCCAATACGCTGCGAGCAGCGCCTCAAAAGTTACAGCTGAAAAACTGGAAATTTTCGTCGTCATTTCTCTGCTGTTGGTCCTACGCTTTTTTGCATGTGTTCTTTGAGTTCCTGGTACTCGAATTACCCTAGAAAGGGTCATACTAATCGATTCCGAGACGAAAAATTTCCGGCTCCGAAAATTGAGCAAAAACTAAGGCTAACCCCTTTGGATTTTTGGCGAAAATTTCGGCGATTCTGAAAAGTGCTGCAATTAATTTCTTCAGGCACTATTTCGACGTAATTTTGCGAGAGGAATCGATTAAGCGCAGTCCCAATACGCTGCGAGCAGCGCCTCAAAAGTTACAGCCGAAAAACTGGAAATTTTCGTCGTCATTTCTCTGCTGTTGGTCCTACGCTTTTTTGCATGTGTTTTTTGAGTTCCTGGTGGTCGAATTACTCTAGAAAGGGTCATACTAATCGATTCCGAGACGAAAAATTTCCGGCTCCGAAAATTGAGAAAAAACTAAGGCTAACCCCTTTGGATTTTTGGCGAAAATTTCGGCGATTCTGAAAAGTGCTGCAATTAATTTCTTCAGGCACTATTTCGACGTAATTTTGCGAGAGGAATCGATTAAGCGCAGTCCCAATACGCTGCGAGCAGCGCCTCAAAAGTTACAGCCGAAAAACTGGAAATTTTCGTCGTCATTTCTCTGCTGTTGGTCCTACGCTTTTTTGCATGTGTTCTTTGAGTTCCTGGTACTCGAATTACTCTAGAAAGGGTCATACTAATCGATTCCGAGACGGAAAATTTCCGGCTCCGAAAATTGAGAAAAAACTAAGGCTAACCCCTTTGGATTTTTGGCGAAAATTTCGGCGATTCTGAAAAGTGCTGCAATTAATTTCTTCACGCACTATTTCGACGTAATTTTGCGAGAGGAATCGATTAAGCACAGTCCCAATACGCTGCGAGCAGCGCCTCAAAAGTTACAGCCGAAAAACTGGAAATTTTCGTCGTCATTTCTCTGCTGTTGGTCCTACGCTTTTTTGCATGTGTTTTTTGAGTTCCTGGTGGTCGAATTACTCTAGAAAGGGTCATACTAATCGATTCCGAGACGAAAAATTTCCGGCTCCGAAAATTGAGAAAAAACTAAGGCTAACCCCTTTGGATTTTTGGCGAAAATTTCGGCGATTCTGAAAAGTGCTGCAATTAATTTCTTCAGGCACTATTTCGACGTAATTTTGCGAGAGGAATCGATTAAGCGCAGTCCCAATACGCTGCGAGCAGCGCCTCAAAAGTTACAGCCGAAAAACTGGAAATTTTCGTCGTCATTTCTCTGCTGTTGGTCCTACGCTTTTTTGCATGTGTTTTTTGAGTTCCTGGTGGTCGAATTACTCTAGAAAGGGTCATACTAATCGATTCCGAGACGAAAAATTTCCGGCTCCGAAAATTGAGAAAAAACTAAGGCTAACCCCTTTGGATTTTTGGCGAAAATTTCGGCGATTCTGAAAAGTGCTGCAATTAATTTCTTCAGGCACTATTTCGACGTAATTTTGCGAGAGGAATCGATTAAGCACAGTCCCAATACGCTGCGAGCAGCGCCTCAAAAGTTACAGCCGAAAAACTGGAAATTTTCGTCGTCATTTCTCTGCTGTTGGTCCTACGCTTTTTTGCATGTGTTTTTTGAGTTCCTGGTGGTCGAATTACTCTAGAAAGGGTCATACTAATCGATTCCGAGACGAAAAATTTCCGGCTCCGAAAATTGAGAAAAAACTAAGGCTAACCCCTTTGGATTTTTGGCGAAAATTTCGGCGATTCTGAAAAGTGCTGCAATTAATTTCTCCAGGCACTATTTCGATGTAATTTTGCGAGAGGAATCGATTAAGCGCAGTCCCAATACGCTGCGAGCAGCGCCTCAAAAGTTACAGTCGAAAAACTGGAAATTTTCGTCGTCATTTCTCTGCTGTTGGTCCTACGCTTTTTTGCATGTGTTTTTTGAGTTCCTGGTGGTCGAATTACTCTAGAAAGGGTCATACTAATCGATTCCGAGACGAAAAATTTCCGGCTCCGAAAATTGAGAAAAAACTAAGGCTAACCCCTTTGGATTTTTGGCGAAAATTTCGGCGATTCTGAAAAGTGCTGCAATTAATTTCTTCAGGCACTATTTCGACGTAATTTTGCGAGAGGAATCGATTAAGCGCAGTCCCAATACGCTGCGAGCAGCGCCTCAAAAGTTACAGCCGAAAAACTGGAAATTTTCGTCGTCATTTCTCTGCTGTTGGTCCTACGCTTTTTTGCATGTGTTTTTTGAGTTCCTGGTGGTCGAATTACTCTAGAAAGGGTCATACTAATCGATTCCGAGACGAAAAATTTCCGGCTCCGAAAATTGAGAAAAAACTAAGGCTAACCCCTTTGGATTTTTGGCGAAAATTTCGGCGATTCTGAAAAGTGCTGCAATTAATTTCTTCAGGCACTATTTCGACGTAATTTTGCGAGAGGAATCGATTAAGCACAGTCCCAATACGCTGCGAGCAGCGCCTCAAAAGTTACAGCCGAAAAACTGGAAATTTTCGTCGTCATTTCTCTGCTGTTGGTCCTACGCTTTTTTGCATGTGTTTTTTGAGTTCCTGGTGGTCGAATTACTCTAGAAAGGGTCATACTAATCGATTCCGAGACGAAAAATTTCCGGCTCCGAAAATTGAGAAAAAACTAAGGCTAACCCCTTTGGATTTTTGGCGAAAATTTCGGCGATTCTGAAAAGTGCTGCAATTAATTTCTTCAGGCACTATTTCGACGTAATTTTGCGAGAGGAATCGATTAAGCGCAGTCCCAATACGCTGCGAGCAGCGCCTCAAAAGTTACAGCCGAAAAACTGGAAATTTTCGTCGTCATTTCTCTGCTGTTGGTCCTACGCTTTTTTGCATGTGTTTTTTGAGTTCCTGGTGGTCGAATTACTCTAGAAAGGGTCATACTAATCGATTCCGAGACGAAAAATTTCCGGCTCCGAAAATTGAGAAAAAACTAAGGCTAACCCCTTTGGATTTTTGGCGAAAATTTCGGCGATTCTGAAAAGTGCTGCAATTAATTTCTTCAGGCACTATTTCGACGTAATTTTGCGAGAGGAATCGATTAAGCACAGTCCCAATACGCTGCGAGCAGCGCCTCAAAAGTTACAGCCGAAAAACTGGAAATTTTCGTCGTCATTTCTCTGCTGTTGGTCCTACGCTTTTTTGCATGTGTTTTTTGAGTTCCTGGTGGTCGAATTACTCTAGAAAGGGTCATACTAATCGATTCCGAGACGAAAAATTTCCGGCTCCGAAAATTGAGAAAAAACTAAGGCTAACCCCTTTGGATTTTTGGCGAAAATTTCGGCGATTCTGAAAAGTGCTGCAATTAATTTCTCCAGGCACTATTTCGATGTAATTTTGCGAGAGGAATCGATTAAGCGCAGTCCCAATACGCTGCGAGCAGCGCCTCAAAAGTTACAGTCGAAAAACTGGAAATTTTCGTCGTCATTTCTCTGCTGTTGGTTCTACGCTTTTTTGCATGTGTTTTTTGAGTTCCCGGTGGTCGAATTACTCTAGAAAGGGTCATACTAATCGATTCCGAGACGAAAAATTTCCGGCTCCGAAAATTGAGAAAAAAACTAAGGCTAACCCCTTTGGATTTTCGGCGAAAATTTCGGCGATTCTGAAAAGTGCTGCAATTAATTTCTCCAGGCACTATTTCGACGTAATTTTGCGAGAGGAATCGATTAAGCGCAGTCCCAATACGCTGCGAGCAGCGCCTCAAAAGTTACAGCCGAAAAACTGGAGATTTTCGTCGTCATTTCTCTGCTGTTGGTCCTACGCTTTTTTGCATGTGTTTTTTGAGTTCCTGGTGGTCGAATTACTCTAGAAAGGGTCATACTAATCGATTCCGAGGCGAAAAATTTTCGGCTCTGAAAATTGAGAAAAAACTAAGGCTAACCCCTTTGGATTTTTGGCGAAAATTTCGGCGATCCTAGAAATTTCTGCGTTCGGTTCGTTCGCACTATTTCGACGTAATTTTGCGAGAGAAAATGATTAATTGCAGGCTTTATACGCTGCGAGCAACGGATCAAAAGATACAGCTAAAAAACGCAAGACTTGGTTCCGTTGTCCTACTACTGCTGGTCTTACCTTCGCACTTCTTCCTCCATACGTTCTGCGCTCCTTCCGCTTCACCTTCCGCGTCACCAGGGTTATGACTGGTGAGAAAAGGCTCATACGAATCTATTCTGAGACCGAATATTTTTCCTCGAAAAAATGGTCATGCTAACCCTAATGGAATTTTGGTGAAAATTTCGACGATTGTCGAAAATACTCGCAATCCATTATACCACGTATGATTCCGACGTAATTTTGCGAGAGAACTTGATTGGACGCAGTCCTAACACGCTGCGAGCAGGAAGTGGAAAGGTACAGCCAAAAATCGGAAGTCTGCGTTATGTCATTTCAATATTGCTGGTCGTTTCTTCGCAATGCCTTTCAAATAGAATATTTCGAGAGAAATCGATTTGACGCAGCTTGCAACAATACGCTGCGAGTACCGCGCAAAAAGTTATACTGGAAAATCTGAAAATTTTTCTCGTTATTTCTTTGCTTTTACTGCTACGCTCTTTCTGATGTGTTTTCTCTGTTCCAGGGGTCTTACTTGTCAGAAGCCGTTGTACAAGTCGATTCGGACACGTAGTCATTCTTGGAGGATCGGTCGATACCTTTGGATTTTATTCAGTCCATTTTGGACTGCTCATCAAGAAACCTGGCATTGATGAGCAACCGATGAAGAGTGACGGTTGATAAAGAGAAAAATCACACAATTTTTTATGCAGAAGGGAAAAATAAATCACAGACTCATAGTTTCTGAGTTTGAGTTTCAGTTTATTCAATATGTCTGAATCATAGTACAAGTGTTCTAGTGTCAGTGTGCAGTACATTAACAAATTGCCTAATAGTACGGAGGAGGCAGACAAATAAAAACGCAATAGAATAATTCAACACGTCATAGACATCAAACCAGTATATAAGGAAGAACAAGTGCAACATACAAGATCTCAAGCGGCATATGAAAAATATAATTTCCAAGAGTCTTATTATAGTTTGTAAGTACATCTTAAGTTTAGGTTGGCGTGGAGGCAAGAAGAGTCTGTGCTGGAAACAGTATATATTATTATGTATAGATACTATTTGATGTAACTATTATTGCAATAAATTAATAAATCAATTGATTCCTTTGTATTTCCTTTGTAATTTATTTGCTGTTGGTCCCACTTTCCTTCGGTGCATTTTCTGCGCTCCTGGGTGTCCAATTAATCAATAATGAGAACGGCTCGTACGAAACCATGCTGCGACGAAGAGTCTTATAGACTCCAAAAATCACTAGAAACGGAACGTTAACTCCTATGACTTTTTTTTTATTTGCCAAATTTAGTTGATTCTCAGACTATTCGAACTCAATTTCTCCGGAATCTGTACTAACTCAATGTCGTCATAGAATACGAATGCGCTAAGTCCTAAGTTATTGCAATAAGCGTATTGAAAGTCATAGTTGAAAACCAACACATTTAGTTTCGTTTTCTAAATCATTTTCCCAATGATGTTTTGGTTGTCGTTTTCCAATTCTTGCATGTCGAATCATTCCAGCAGGGTTTCTCCGCATCTATTTCAAGATACTCAGTTTTCAGCTCCAAAAATCGCCTGAAAACCAAGTTATTTTGCTTCTGTTCATTCATTTAATTGCAATGAATATTCATACTCGTGGAGGAAAGTCATTGTTCATTACCTTATCAATCAAATCCAAAATTAATAATTCTGCAACACTTTTTTGTCTATCAATTTCCATATTTTCAATTCGTGTGGACTACTGCTTTCTAAATGACGTCCCATCAGTCGATGGACAGAGTTTTGGTATCACCGTATCACAGTGTGATTTCCATTAGACTTCGATTCAACGACCACTTCACTCGAGTCCACACGTATGCTACTTGTATTCAATTTCAATGCATAATACAAGTTCGCTTCTCATCACTGAAGGACTTGCATACTTGATTTTACGCTGCATCGTGTTGTCGTTTTCAAGTCAGAGATGATACTAGGTATTATTAATGTTCCTCTGTTCCATCATTATTTACTACAAGGGTGGTAATCTGTTCGTAGTTTGATCCATTGAAAATTGTCCCCGGAATAATCCTAACACTCAAATTCTGAGATGACACTAAAGGGAAAACACCAAGGCTTTCTCCCAACTGATCGCTGCTCTCATTTTTCGACCCTTTCATCAGTATATTCACGTACTTGAGCGTCATTCCATCCCACACCTTGTGAGACGCGTCTGTCATTCATGTATAGAACCCTGTTGCTTTGAGGCTTACAATTCAAAGGACCCTTTCTCGAACAATTCTTTTGCACTTTTCGCAGGGCTCGCAGCTCGAGGACGTCGAAATGGAGGCAGGGAATCCC
Source organism: Diprion similis (assembly GCF_021155765.1). NCBI lineage: Eukaryota > Metazoa > Arthropoda > Insecta > Hymenoptera > Diprionidae > Diprion > Diprion similis. The sequence goes on along the minus strand of NC_060116.1, from coordinate 12,503,581 downwards.
TGCTTCACAGGCCTCTGATCTAAACCCACATTCTGCACGCGTGAAAAAAATGTCACTGGCACGAAAAAGCGACGAATAACCCCAAGTCTGGCTTGAACCAACTAGAAACCACAAGTCAATGAACATCGAGTATACAGCACATGGTGTAAGTCCCGGAACTTGATTTGAGAGCTTATTTACGGCGTCCAGGTGTACCGACGGCGGAATTATCGCTGATTTCGAACTTTTAAAATGTTTTCATGGAAGGTAGCAGAGCATGGTGCCTACCGGCCGATTGATGAGGTGCGTTGAATGGCTGATGTCTGCCTGTGACTAACGCGCCCATTGTCACTTTTATTACTGTAGTGATAAGTCAGTGTCGCCTAGCCATAGTGGTGATAAAATCTCGAACCGTGTGTTAACCTAGTCACAAGGTTTATTAAGAGCATAAACCGTGCAACTGCACGCGATGCGCACCGAATACACCAAGCTGCAGCGTTGGCCATGCACTGCAATATCCGTGATACGACGGTCATTTTTGGCTTATCATTTCTCAGACAGTAATTAATGGAAAGAATAATACGGGTTCGTTGGTCTTCGTACCCTTGAGTCTAATGAGCAGCAATGCTCATCTAACTCTGCAGAAAATGCCGTCTATTTCGCAACTTGAATAAACACCGAGACGGATTAAATTTCAAATTAGAACCTTACATAGTTTAGTTGAATTGCTTCCGAACTAGTTGCAGGAACCAAGACGCGAAAAAATTTAAGGAATCCCCTTACATCACTACGATAAGAGTACGGATGGTCGATGCAATCGGGTCCAGGAAATGGTCTCAAAGTAGTTTCTATCCGGCTGTATCGGCAGTGTAGAATTCTGAGCAAGTTATCATAAAAAATATATATGAGATATTGCGAGCATTCTCCCAGATGGCAATCCTGGAGAGGTTGCATGTTTATTGGCCGTAGGTGATCGATCGATTTACGGAAATGATAGGGATTTCCCCTCGTTTCTTGAGATGCAGATTGGCAGCTAACTTCGCACATAACAACGACAAAGCAGGCACTTGAATCGAGATGCGCTTTTCTCGGTACATATTACTTTTCCACGTGCGTATACTGCTCCATTCACGAGGCAATAAAATATGCAGTGTTAACGCATGGTTCGCGATGAGAAACGACAAAAGAAGCGGTGAAATAAAAATATCTAGCCATATAACTGTAATTGCTACGGAGAAACGTTTGTAGAACTTTGCGGAATGGTATGGCATTCGTATGTATTCATGCATGCGCGAGAAGTGTGAGCCACGGCATCTTGCTCGGCCATTTCCGCTCGGTGTATACGTCTTCCGGTGGCAACTGCTCGTAACTCAACCCTGCGGGCACTTTTGTTTTTTGGACGGACTTCTGCACTGACGAAATTCACACCGAGCCGGTTTCGTTCTCGCGTTCCAAACCGTGTTCCGCACGGTTTACGCGGTGCAAACGGCAAACTTTGCCCGCAAACGCAATAACGCGGGTCACGCGGTACGTTTCCGTGAATTATGCTCCCTGTAACCCTTTCGGATAACCCGTTGGAGAACTGAAACTCAGTTCCAGCCGCGATATCCTGCAATTTACCAAATCTTGTTGAGTCGACGTTAACGAGGACGGCCCGTCACGTTACTTACACAACTCGAGAGTCGGTCCCCGGGACTAGGGTGAACTTTTAATTATACGCGCTCTGCGAGCTGTTCTCCGAAATAACGATTACCATTGTTCGCCAGAGTAGTTATAATAATGTGGGATTAAAACGGAGCGTCGAAGGTGCAGGGAAAGCGTTATGTAGTAGGTGCGGCAAAAAACCGACTGATGATCAAAATACAAGATATTTTCCAATCAATGTGTTATATTCACTCTTTGCAAAGAGATCGCTTTCTCAGCGGTTCGCGATTCCATAAATCATTATTCTAGGTCAGGTCACGCGAGCTATCCACCATCACCTCGACTCGCTTTAAAGGATATTTTCTGTTATCTCCCAGCATGGTCTGACGGCTGACAACCCGAACAATAAACTGCGACAACCCAACATGAGGTGATTTATTGTTTACCGTGGAGACCACCTGTGTGACAGTCCAGAGTTTTCAAGAAAAATTCAACAAAGAGATCTGGCTAGTCTGGGAATGACGCAGCGAAAGAGCAATTTTCGACTTTTCTAACGTTTTCTCTTCCCGCTTGTTTTTGCTCGATGTGAGAGCGGAAAGTGGTCGTCTACATTTCGCGCAGTTTAGTATTCGCGGAATGGCGTCGGTAGGCTTCATTCGCATATTCGTATAGGATGTAACTTAACACGATATGATAGCTGCCTCGGATTTTCTTGGGAGTTCCTAGAATTGAGAAAAGCTCAACCCTACCAGCAAAATAGAGTTTCGTGTGTTTGAAATTGGCAAAGGCGCCTCGTATTCCCCCAGTTCCACTTTGACGTCTCATGGCGCTCTAGCTGCTACCCTCAGCCTCCCGAACTCTTGAAACTCCTTGAATCCACAGCACGTCAACACCCGAGACTTCAGATTTGTTCTGAAATTTTCCACGGAAAGTTAGTACCGACTAAAATCATTAAAAAGCGTTTTCTCATTTTCGAAATAACGTCGGGCAAAAAGTTTACCACACGCAGACATTCATCTGAAAGTGGCCGAAAGTGATTCTAACTCTACATCTGGAAACGTCAAGATCAAGTGTAACCTTGACTATTTACTTCCGGAGTAATTATAACAACTTCTTTTCCCTTTTGTATACGGAGAAGCGTGAAGTTAAAAAAAAATGGTGACAAAGGATTCGCACTGTTTTCATATAGAATATTATACGTATATATGTATTATATATATATGTTTGGGGAAATTGATTCACCGCGGAAAAGGAGATGGAACGTTTTTATGAAAAGAGGCTGCTCCCGATGAAAAAACGAAAGCTCTGTGAGGCTGAAAGTTTTGTGAGATATACGAATATTTCTTTTCATCAGGCGATACCGTGTCCGCGTTTTTCCATTCAACGAAGTTTCGAAAGCCCCATGATTTACGAAAAATAGGTGGGCAGAATCGGGAGGAACGATAAATTAAACTTGCTCTTTTTCATCAGTTTTATCCTGTATTTTTTGAATTTTTATTCCATTTTTATTTTCTCCGATTTGAATAATATTTTCAATAATAATATCTGTTTTACTCTTACTCTCGCTCAGACATTTCCCGGATGTAAAACACTTTGGAAATCGGGATATCAGCCGAAAAATAGTGCGACGAACGAACGAAGAATACGGGAGTTCTTACAACGCCTTAAAACATGTACAAATAATTATATTCTAGGATGTTCTACATTCTACTTTGTTGCATGATGTGCAGCTACTGTAGTACGAGCACTCACAATCAGCTACTATCAGACTGACAAACAGTGGTGAACATTGTTTTGGTATCGAGTGTGTTGACTGAGACGAGTAGCGGTGTCGGTGACGTGACTTGAGACTGTTGACTTGCATGCGTTCGATCAATTTCAATTAGTCGTTGATGATATGGGCGTTTCGGTGTGGGTGCATCGTGTCAGGTTTGGATCAGTGCATGGCTTGGATAAAGAAGAGAGTGGGGCAGCAAACTCTGAACAGACTAGCGAATAGGGAACAGTGACGTACCTTAATGCTGGTTTCTCGTTTACATTGGATACGGATTTCCGTAGGTTGTTAAACATAGTCAAGTAGTATTACAGGGATCTGCGAATGATTGGTTTCTAACGTAAATCATAATAATATGCAGTCTCGTTTGTACACATGAATTATTTTTATCTATTTTGCAACGATCAAAATTATACATATAATATAATCTATGTATATATTTATATATATATATGTATATATATGTTCACGATAGAAACGTGGAAAAATTTTCAGTGTGTAAAAAAATTCATTTAGCTGTATAGTATTACAGATAACAACTGAGTTATACAATAAAATATCGACAGAATTTACATGACACATTACTGTCTAGAAGAAGTATGAATAAGAATGTAACGACACGGTTTGTATATTACGTGTGACAGTTTTCATTTTGATTTTCTTCTGAAAATTACAATTATAGTTACAAGCACGTTATTCCTTTCAAATACGGTCTATTTTTTAAATCAATTCTATATTACTCGACAATAGATTGATTTGAGATGATAACTGTCGGTGCGAAAAGTTCAGCCGCGTGGCTTTAGAGATCTGTATTTCTGTTGAAAAAAGTAGCGCGAGATTGAAAGAAAAAAAAGAAAAGAAATGATTTAACGCGAAAGACTCTGAGCTTTCGAATATTTTTTAGAATTTCGCGCTACCTTTTTATTCAACAGATATATCGAGCTTCAATGCTACACACCTGAGATTTCCGCGCCGAGATTAGATCAATACAAGACTCGAATTCATGATTCTAACTTGGCTTCTTTGTCTGTGTTTTCTCTTCTTCTTGCCATTCCTACTTCCTGTACACAAGCAGCTAAATTTGAGGATTACATGAATCAGTGGCAGGGTGTAAATACATGTGGCTTCGGGTCAAGCAGGGACTCACGGGTCAACACTAAGTACAGAGGATCTCGAAGGCTGTTAATTAATTTCTATACCTAATCGTTGTTAATTTATGACAAATAGGATTACACCCAATCTCCCTCCGATAGTTACGTTTGAACTTGAAGGATGCACGGAGAGGCTTACGAAGATTGGCCAGCCTCTCTGTGCCAAATCCAACCAAGCTAGCTTAAGTAGCCTGGTCTTTGTTTCGATTGATTGATCTCTGTCAATCCTTTCCGCGATCAATGTCTCTTCGTATTGTTCTACACCCTGCCACCCGAAGTCCTCGAGTGATCTCGTAATACGGTTAGCAAAAAAAGAAAACCTCCACCAGACTAAACCTGCACCTGAGGTTAGGATAGGGGTGAGAAGGGAAGCCAGGAACGAATGGACGCAGATATGACGGTGCGATGAGCAACTCGTAGAAACACGCCATCTAAATGTAGGTCTGTTCGCAAGAGTTCTCTCGGCTGCTGCGGACCTGGTGGAGCGAATACGTCGAGTAGTATTTCCTCGAGGAGAATTTCTGGAAAAGCAATTTACTGGGTAGTAAACAGGCGTTCGTCTCAATGCTGGATAATTGCAGAGAAACAGAACGAACGAAAGGATATAAAGTATCGTTATTCATTTACAACTGCACTTATGCGACATGGAGTGATTATATTACTAACTGTTGTCGAAATTGGGTGTACGAACGAATGAATGAATGAATGACTGAATGAATGAGTGACTTGCACAGTATATATGAACCACTGATATCATCATCATCATCATCATCGTCCGTATTACTTGAAATTTTGCACCGTAACGGTCGCGCTACGTGATCTCCATGCTATTGGGAATGTTTTCCTGAAATTTGACCATCGACAGGATCCGGATCGCGGAATACAGGGGTCGGGTGATTGATGCAGTGATTAGTGGGTTCGTGTTGCTCCTTAGGGGCCGGAAGTCACGTGATTAGTAACAAGGACGGGATTGAAATTCAATGACAATACGTCAGATTGGTGCGAGAAAATTTTTCCACGACTCGTCCTGCAGCTGATTTAATCAAAGAAACATCGGAGATGGTTCATCGATCTGGCGCAGAAGCTGAATACATGTAAACCACGAGTCCCGGATAAATAACAGGATGTTACGATGCATGTATAGACATGCAATGGGTAATCCATGTCCACCGTAGCAAAACGGCTTTTCGTCCCGACCGGAATTTCATCCGTTTATTGCCCCCAAGTTTAATACCGTCCCCCAAAATATCCTACTGCAGGCTCTCTCATCTGTACCCGTTAAATAATCGTTGAACCGAAAGAGTGGCAATTTCCGGTCCAGTGACGACGTCGACAATGCGCCGTCGACGATCGACCGCCGGGATTCATCCGCCTCATTCCCAAGAACTTCCCTCACTCGGCTACGATTCCAAAGCAAATGCTGCGGCGGAAATGTTGATTGTATCCCAAACCTGACTTAACCGTCAACCCGACGATCTGTCGTTAATTTTTGCTGCTGGGCTCATCCCTGCTTTTCATATTGTCTGTAGTTATGATTCGTGAAATTATTGTCGGTGTTTCAGATTTAATTTAAAAGCCCGAAATAGCGTTAAACATAAAAATCAATCATGCGTCTAAAAAATAATTTTATACAGCGTTGCTGGCACTGAGTTTTGTACCCTTTTAAAATTGGCCATGCGGCTGTTTGTCTTGGTAAAACGCCAACTAACGAGATATTGACGAGCGATGTCTCCTGCAGATGAAGCAAGCCATATAAGGTCCCACGCTGTGCTTATCTCGCGTTCTGTTCTTCAATCGCCACGATCCAGACGCCAAGAATTTTTTTCAATCACCTTTCGCGTGTGATCTGCACGAAGTCCTCGTTACGTAGAAGAAAAAAATCCATTTCAACTCCATTTAAGGACTTTTCCTCTGAGTTTTCGCAAAATTCTACTTGGCCTGATTTACATTTTCATCAGATTAACCGGTGTGTAATATTCTATAGACATCTCAAGATTTCCCGTTACAGATGTGGCTAAAGATGCAGTAAAGAAAGATTGATAAAATTGATGGTGAGGGTAAAATCATGGTCTAATATCGATTTCAGCTAGTGCAAAGAATTTATATTATTATTATACAGGGTCTTAAAAATATGTATACAATCTTGCAGCCAAATGACCTAGACGTATGACTGCAATAAGGCAAGATGATGAAAGAATTCACCGAAGAGAGGTAAAAACAAGAGGTAAGGTTAAATTCAGAGTAGCGGCTGTGCGACCAGACGAATCGCCGGACCGTCGAAGCATTAGTCATCCTGCTGAATCGTTCTCGGGAATATGGACAAAAATAAATCTTACAGAAAGAAGAGAATTGGCGGCCGGCTTCGTCATCGTTCGTATAATCTATACCTACAGGCCGATATGAAATCCGGGAAAAGACGAGAAAAAAAAATATCTGCCGAAAGGGAAAACTCGCGAACGCACAAATGCAGAGAATTAGACCACGTATGTTCACCAACATTTTGCACGGAGTATATTTTTTCACATTTATATTGGTGTAGGCATGTATTACTTTATGCCAGAATAGTTTTTATACCATTGGTGACATGTTTTAACATTAACGTGTCTTATAAAAGATTCATTCAGATCAAACGCATTATCAACTCTCTGAAATGAAATTTAGTTTATTGGTGTTCGGATGAAATTTCGTTAAATAAAGAATTATTACTTGTCAGGGGCTTGTTGAAACTTTTTCTAAATACTCGTTAAGGACGTGAAAAACAATGACCAAAAGCTTTCGTCATTCGGCGCGGACCGCTTAAGGTTCGAAAAAATGTTCTGTTTTTACATGGCTATCGCAGCCGGTTCGTGAGAGGAATCTGATTTCCTCTCAATACGAGATCTCGTCTCTTGAGCCAGGTTGGCTAGACCGTTACGACCGTCTTTCCGGGGTGGATTACGCCACCCTGTCCCTTCGAAACCCTGCGAGAAAAGAGCATATTCAATATGCAATAGAAATTGTCAATTAATGTTCATTCGCACCTTTACGTGATGAAATTATCAAGCCTTGCTCTGTCGAAACTGGGCAGCCATCGTTATACAGTAATTATCCCCGAACGCCGGAAAATCCGGGACAAAGGTCGAGGCCTTATTCGGGGCACCCCATAAATCCCGGGGTTGCCTCGTATTCGGTCCCCCTAGAAACCAAGTAGTCAGTCTCCCCCTCTAGAAGCACGAGGTGTAATATATATCACCTTATACATCGGAATGACGATTTGTGGTTTGCTGTTTTTCGCCTTGTGTTACGCAGCCGTGCGTGCTCAGCGTCGATAACGATGACGCGTCGATTCGAAGCAATTTTTACAAATTTTCTGTTACTTTTGATTCATCGTCAAATCGGCGTCAAATTATCAGAAACAAAATCAGAGTTTCCTCTCGTTGTCAGTGGAATGAAAATTTTTAGGCATTTAATTTCGACTTATTTGTAATCGAGTTATGCGATTTTTTTTAAAGGAATAACAGTTGGAACTTGACCACGAGTCTGACTAGCTTTCGCTGATACAGCAACGAACTCGAAAGAATCACACGTGTGGGGGATGGTAACTCGAGTGAATTATTACCGTTTGTTTGCGAATCACCGAATCTCCCGCTATTCAGACCGCGTTGAGTCGTTTATTTTTTGCTATTAACTTTTTACCGAATTCCATGCTAAAATTCCTATGTTCCGAAGCGAAAATTTACCGTCGTTGATATTAAAGTTTCGCGACAATCGTATTTTACATTAAAAAAAATTTTAAGAAAAGGATTTTCACACTTACCCTCTATTTTTCCTTACATTTTTGCTAAAAAATCCTGTAATTAAGTAAGCTAATTCGCACGACTTTGAACTGTCTCGTTTCTTAAATTTCATTCGTCATTCGAATGATATAGAACAGTTTTTTATGTATTATACGTTAATTTACGGATCACCAAAAAATTTAACGTTGTATCGATCTGATGATAAAGGTGAGAAATCTATTTCTTAAAAACTCTCGAAAAAGATAGAATATATTCGACTGGCAGTGTATTAATCGTACCACCTTAAAAGTTGTCCATACCAGATAATAATCCATCTGTATAGTACAATAGTTTTTAAGACGACACTGAAAAGTTTCGAGATATTACTTTTCACAACAGTGTTCGACCGACTGAATTGAGTCGATTTTAAACAATCGTCCTTATGCTTTCAAACCAATTCATAACGCCGCTGACATATTTTTATAGAAGAAAATGCGCCACTCTCCCAACGAGTTTGATGTCGAACAACGAACGGAGATGAAGATACTGGAGGAAATGGTAATACTTGAAATTCTTCTTCGTCATCAGTACGCTCGCAGCTTTGAAGCTTTCGTGGAAAAGTTGTTCTCGTTTAGAGCGAAGTTACACGTGGCACATCTGTGCAAAACTACGCGGAGAATTTGAGGTCTCGCAATATTACACTCGATCTTTACCGGTTATTTTCACTCCTCAAGTTTGACGAGTTCTTGAACTTGAGAGACACTTGCAGGCTATGGTTTTCTGTTTCCGCGATCAATTCAAGTCGTCGTCACAAATTTTCCGCCGCATGAATTCAGGCCGTTTGATCTTGATGAAACGGCGCCGAAGAAATTTTCCACGAAGATCTCTCGCATTTCCTAATGTCTGCTTTCGTCTCTCTTTGAGAAAATAATTGAGTAATTCTTTGCGAAAGAATTTGGCTGTTTCCATACTAATTGTTATAATTAATTATTTTTTCAAACTCAATTATCTTTTTGAAGGCTCTTCTTAATTACTTTCGTTTTTGTCACCTGTTCTTTTAATTGTTTGTTAATCAACTCTTTTTTTTCATACTTTGACCGTGTGTTTTGCTTTCTCGCTGTTTTATTTTCCCCAATTTCTTTTGACCGAGCAAACCGTCGAAGTTTGTCGAACGCATTTTTCGTCCGTTTTTAATATCAAACTCACGTTCCAACAAAGGGCGATGCCGACGAGAGTGATTCGCTTGTAGTAGTTTAATTAAGCAACTTTGAGCTTCGAAAGTGAAAATTAAAGGTTCGTTAACTATGGGCGAACCCCTGACTATTTGTCAGAGAGACAAGGAACGAGTTTCCACAACCCGCAGCCGGTAAAATGTTTATGACACACTCACTCCTAGAGGGTGCAAGGTAATTTCGTTATCCTTGGGTGAAATTACTGCACCCCGGTATAAGAGAAGGATTGGCCAATTTGGTAGGACGGCGAAACGCGGAATAACAACGCCTACTAAATCTTTATCTCGTTTCTCTCGCTCTGTTATCTTTTCTTCGTAAAAAGGAAAATACGACCGCCTGCAACTACATGGACAGTCCTCTCGTTTCAAACCGACTCGTGAAAACCGCATTTGATGCTCTTCCTCCAGGGCATTGTCTTTATTGAGGCGAAACTCGAGGAATAACGTCACGTGATATAACTGTGCAAGCTTCGCTACGACGCGTCGGTCTTCCGATGATTCTCAAAAACGATATCTGTAAAATTTCCACGATGCTTCTAATTTTCCGATGCCAAAATAATACCTAAATATACAAATAAAAACGAACGAACGAACAAACAAAAAATATAGAAAAATGACACCAATTCACTATTTCGGTGGTGATAGACGACGACGATTTCCGGTGGCAGGGAAGGAAAAGATTGTCGGAGATTGCGGCCAGATAAATGTGTCGGAAATGCAATTTTACCTGGTATACTAGACCGATAAGAAACCCTCGTAAACCTCATTGACCTCGATTTGAGATAGGCTGGTGTTTCACCGTAACATAAATATCGGTGATGGTGTGGCGAGGGGATTGTTCTTTTCTTTTGCCTCAATTTCTGGTTACTCAGCTCCTATCGAGGCGAAGCGCGAAGTGAAGGGCGTGAGGACCTTGAAGTAACTTTGCGTTGTATTTGCAGTAAAAATATAACACTTGTTAAACTTTAGCGCAGAGAATTAAACCCGGTGCAGAAGCTAGTATTTTTGTTTCTTAAAAACCCGGTCTCTTGCTGAGTTTGTTGATACAACAACGAGCTACGCACGAAGGTAGGTAGAGTAAAAAGAGTCGGTGAATTATTCCGCGACTTGGGGAGCAGGCATAAACACAAAAACATAATACATTAAAAATTCGTCATGTTCACAATCGGGACAAACATCCTACGCAAATACTTTCATCGGTATTCTCCGAGGGGGTCGCACGTATGCTCAAGATCACGAGCGGAATTTTGATGCTGCATTTTGTTAGAATCGTCTTCCCCCTGTTGCTCGGGCACTCTACTCCACTCTGCGAGGGGTAAATCGCGACCGAGTGACTGACTGATCGTTTTCTGATAAGTTCTTCTTCGTGGAGTCGCTCCCTTCCTCCTCCGAATCATTTTGCGATTGAGATACACGAGCTTTGCTATTTCTGTATTTTTGTGACCAGTGGGAACGCGAACTTTGAAAGTAATGGTTTTCGAAAAGAAAGTCACCGAATTAGATGCACGCTTTTTTGCACTTCTGCGGACTAACTTGACTTCCGACCACGAGGAATGACGTGTAGAGTTTGTTGATTTTCGCAAATGAATTCGTTTGATTCAGGTCATTTATTATCCGGATATAGGTGTTCGTCTCAAGATAGTGATAGAAGTATAGTGTGTACTGCGTTTTTGCGAGTTTTGTGAAACATTTTGTGTGACGATGAAGTATAGTAAAAGCCGTTCGTAAAGTATACTCATGGCTCTCGATGCAGCGACATGGATTTTGGCATGCCCTATTGATGTAACACGTCGACTCACCTGGCTTGGCTTACATCTGAAAGCTGGTTGATAACGACGCCTCATTCTGCGAGGGCAGCAGACGCAGAGGATCCGTACGAAAGCTCTGAAACAGAAAAGGTCACCTAGTTACAAGCACGAAATTGAAATTAGTTCGACGATTTGCTTTTAACCTTAACCATAACCGAATTTCGTACGACATTTTTCGTAATAACGTTGACGACAGGTGATTTGTTGAGCTGGGGGATTTTAGCTCAAAGTTATATGCGCGGTTTCAGATCCCTTGATACGAAAAAACACCGTGCGTGTTCATTGCTCGGTGAAAATATTCTGTAACTAAACGACGAACACTGTCCGATAAGGTTGAGCGAATAAAGAAACCCGATTAAACGAGCCGATACGGCGAAACTGTTTAAAAGCAAAATTCAACGATTAAATTGTCCAGTCCAAACGAATCGGAGAACAGAACAGCGTTCCATCCTCAAAGTTTCGGTCTTTCGGTAATATTTTAGTACCCAGAGTGCGGGAACGTGCGGCGTAAATTTGATGTTGAGGTTAATATGCAATGGACATTAATTGTGGTTCACTGCAGTGTTGCGTGCAGGGGTGTATGAAGCTCAAGAGATAAGAGCCCAATCGTCGACGGGATCAGACTGCAGGGATGTGCGAAAGGCACGAGCGATTATTTCGCCCGGGACAATCGTGGGAGGCAAACGTTCGCGGATCAGTTCCACCGCGTTCCGCAATGCGGGTAAATTGGATATACGTCTTCTCACTGATGTGGGCCTGCACTGGCCCCTGCAAGACGATAGTAAACAGACCGACGCAGATCCTGCGTCAGGAAGTCGCGAGGATCGTCAGTGACAGCAAGACTGTCGCCGATTTGAGCCCGATAATTTCGTGCGTACGGACCATCGCGAAAGATCATTTTGAAACCAAAGAACGAGTGTCTTTCCTGATGCCCAACTTCCTCAACGAGCCAGGTCTCTCCGCCGCCTTCTTCAGCGGCCTCGTCGAAGAGATCGGAGTCTACTCGGTGTCCGAGAGCTTTTCCCACGTCTACGTCAAGGCCCACAGCGCCATCCTCCTGGTCCGCAACTCGACAGACCTGGGGCTGATAAACGACCTGCAAAAGCTGTGCGCACCGAGATGCAAGTACGCGGTGTGTCTCCTGACCGTTTACAAGGACGAGGCCAGTCTCCTCGCGGAGGCGAACGCGATCGTCGAGGTGCTGTGGAAGTCCTGGATTATAAACGCGGTGATCGTTGCTTCGGCAGGAGGTAAGTTCGTGGTGGCTGGAAGCTACAGCTTCGAGGCGAACACCTTTCAGGTGCCAAAGAAGCCAGAGATCCTGGGCAATTGTAGCGCGCCAACCACCCTGTCGGACAAAAAGATCTTCCACAAGCTGATGATGAACAACACCCTAGTGAACGTGACGGTGTTTCACTGTCCGCCCTACGCCGATCTCGAGGAGGATCAAGAGGGTGACCAGAGAATCGGAGGCTTCGAAGGGGAGCTTTTCGAGGTGGTGGCAAAGAGTCTGGATATAAAACTGAACAGGCTCAACATCAGCACAGAAATCAACGCCAGTCTACACGAGGAGCTGATCAGTATCCTCAGCGATCGTGGCAAGACTGACGTCGTCTTTTGCGGTTTGTATTTGGAGAAGGAGGGCCGACGAGTCGAGTACAGCATCCCCTACGAGATGGAAAGGGTCGTGTGGTTCGTACCATCCACTCAATCGCTTACTCTGGTAGGCCTCGTGACTCCGCTGCACTCCCGCGTCTGGTTCGCGATACTGGGGCTTCTGACCTTCGCGGGACTAATGAAGTTCCTAGTCTTCAGGAAGATGCAGTTCCTCGGGTTGCTGGCGCTGATACTGGGAGTCGCCCTGCCACGGCAGCCGAGCACCATGTCGAACAGAATCTATTTTCTGTCCTGGGTTGCTTTCGGTTATGTGATGACGCAGAGCTACTTAGCCTCGTTGGCCGGTCAGCTCTTGAATACGAATTACGAAACTATCAAGACCATGAAGGAGCTCGAGGAGTCCGGAATCCCTTTCGGAGGAACTGCTCGGCACAAGGACCTCTTCAAAAACGACAACCATCCCATCATACGAGAGATATACAAACGGTACGAGACTCTCTCCACCGAGGAATACGAGGTGCTCATTGACAACATGCTTGTTGGAAATAACAACAGCATGGCTTTAGTCGTCGAGCTGAAACTCTCCCACTCCTCCCCCCAGCCCCAGCCCTACAAACCCCACAAATTGCAGGAAGCACTCGCCATCTACCCGATCGCCCTCGCCACCTGGAAAGGCCTTCCCTACCTGGATCAAATCAACAAGAAAATATTCTCCTTGAACGAAGCGGGATTAGGGAGCTATTGGAGTACGCTCTTCGCCAATTCTACCTCCGCATCCATGATCGAGGTTGAGATCGCTCAGGGTTTGGACATGCTTCACCTCAGTCCGAGCTTCCTCCTGCTGCTGCTGGGCCACGGTCTCGGCCTGGTAGTATTTCTGATGGAAATTGGCTTCTTCGCTAGGAAGATGAACACTTTATCCCGGAAGAAGAATCGTAGAGTGATGAAAAAATTGAAATAAATATCCTTTTCCGAACTCTACACTGTCTGGCTTCTTCATTGCTCTGCATAGCAAACGCACCAGCTTTCCCTAATTCCAGATCCTCTAAACCTGGTAAAGTAAGGGTAATAAAAATAACAGAGAAAAAGAGAAAGAGAATGAGAATTAGAAACTTCTTTTATCTACGCTTTTAGTCGAGGCTTAAAAATTGCTCTATGTCGAACATATATAACGTGGTACTGGTTTCGTGACCAATTCTCAAACACTTTTTTCGCGCAATTTATGATACCCACCGAAACCGGTAACAACAATTACTCCTGACTGATAGCGAATACCAGAGGCACTGTTGTTTACGGTGGCTTCGCTTGTGCGTTACACCATCGACAATAAGCGCACCTGCATACCTCAAACGCACACTTTTCGACATGCAAACACGGACGTGGACGTCGAGTGAGTTTATATGGCCGATTACGGGGGGAGGGGTGGGAGGGATGGACGCAGGTGAAACTGGATAATTTCAATTTTTATTACCACCGGGAATTTAGTTGTGTATTTTACCGGCCGCGTATTGTCTGCATGCGCGATAAATAATTCGGTGAGATAAACCATGCTGCACTGTAATCGACGAACGAACGAATGAGGAAAAACACGGAAACACTGAAAATGGTGAATTGATACCCACCGTGGTCAAAGACCGCGAGATCGTTAGACCGGAGAGCGAGACAAACCACTTCCGGAATTATCTTCCTTAATTTCTTGGCCGGGATGAAACGTGCGCAAGGAAGGGTGGAAGGCTTGCTGGACCATATCGTGATCCTCTTGGATTAAGCAACAGTGGGATCGTAAAACTGAATGACTTCTGAGACGGTTAAAATAACCCGTAAAGGATTAGTAGAGCCGGTTTCACGGCATATTGGATACCGTTGGGATCCGCAGAGGTTCTGCCCTTCGGCCAATCGAGACAACCCTTGCGTGCCGAAAAAACATACTTTGCTACTACCTTTGCTACCCGCTGTCCTCCGTTAACCACCGATTGCTTATTTCGTCCTGCAGGTACTCCTCAAAATGGCGAACGGCACGCTACACGCACGCAGGGAGAATGGGGGTCGTGAAACTTGATGGAAAGCTGATGGGACATTTTTTTCTTCTCACTCTTACCACTAACTAAGGCGCGTACTCATCGTCGGATCTTATTAAAAGCAGCTTGCGGATGCAGTGCCGAGTGCCGTTCGATAGTGGAACTGGTAACGAATGAAGAAGATGATTCTTGTCGGATTTTCACTAAGAAAAGGAGAAGACGGTTGTGCCTTGGTAGAAATAGACTACCACAGGCTACTTCACAACTCACGATCTCTGGGGATCGGGAATAAAGTGATGGGGAAGTTGAAACGCTTGTTCTTTTCATCTTGCTATTATTGTTATCACTATTATTTTTTGCGTCATACTTGCGAAGACGTTGAGTCAGAATGAGGAAGAAATTTTTTTCATGTTACACTTTCATGCATCGACGGCTCATCTTGAAAACTATAGGGATAACCCATCGCTTTGGTTCATTTGAGAAACAAAAACTCGAAAAATGTAAGGAAGAACCTTAAGCTCAAGTTTTGACTTTACATTACAGCAGATTCTGCTTCCATTTTTCCAGCATTCATGCAGGAGCTTCCCGAAGGATAAATCATATCGAGCTAAGAGCAGGAAATAAGACGCGTGCATGTCAAGCAGCGTCAACGTCACGTGTGCCTATGGAAGATGGTGACTTTAAATCTATGGACTTTATATTCAGCGGGAGTTTCGCGCGTTCGTAAAAATCTCGAATAAGAAACGTCAGTCGTCCTACTTTTTTCCGCCAGACAGGATGGCGCCCCTTGCCTTACTCCGGAATAAAGGTAATAAACCGTTGGACTAGCTGGTTCGATTGATCGCAAACATCGGCCATAATTGAGCAACGTGCAGCTCATGCAGAGAATGTGAGTAACTACATACCTACTGCTAAAGCTGATCTTGGGAAAATTTTTAGTGCCATATAACTGTTCGATTTCTTCTTGAGTTTTCGCGAATTAATTACAATGAACCTGCAGTACCCGAAGCTATACATTATTTCTTGGATGAAAGCGTTGTGAGATGCCAGGATCAAAAGACACATCATGCAGGTTCGAGGTAAATTGCAGCCGTTCGTGGTGTCGAGAAGTGATCACGCAGAAGAAAGGCGGACTAGCCATCGGCGGGCTTTCTTCACGCTTGGTCCTCTTCGACCTTCTTTGCTTCTCTTTTTACTATACCGACTAAAGGCAGTTTCTTCTCTTTTCCTCGGGGTTCTCTTTTTCTGTGCCGAGGAATCAGGGAGAGAGAAAAGAATAAAGTTTGGCGCATTCTAGCTTTGGTCAGACGATCTTCTTAGCATGATCGTTATCAGTGATGTATTGTTAGCTGGCGCGGCATGTTAAGGAGCCAGGATTTCGGTGTGCTCGGTTTATCAGCTGGTCAGCTGCTGAATGGAATCCTTTTCGGCAGCGGGGGGTGGTAGCTTCGAACACCAGGGGGTGGGTGGCTGTGTCAGCTCATCGTCCTTTATCTGGCTCTCTGAGTTAGCCACTAGGTCCTTACACCAATAATCGAGAGCGGATGAATCGAGCATTTGATCTGTTACACATCGTCAATTTTTGCGGTGATCAAATCAGACAAAAAAACCTAGCAAAAGGATCCTTATTTTTCATTTCAGGAGAGCATCTAGACCAAGAGAAAAGCTTTTTCATCGTAGACTGAAAGCTCGAGGTGACACTGTTAGGTCGAATTACAACTTTTCTGGCCGAGATTGGTGTTGGTGGTTGTTGTTGGCAGATTATGGAAGCGATTACATTCCTGAAACTGCGCTAGAAGCCGACGGGCTTTTCACGTTTCGCCCGACGCGACGCCTCAATGCTGGCAAGGTATTCCTCGGCTACTGAAACTTGATCCACCTCTTTCCATTCACCGCCCATTCCCGTCTCTTCTGCTTTTGGCTATTTGTTATACGGTCTCGCAGCCCACGTATACTGCAATCTAATGGCAAAAACCGATATCGAAACCCACGCCTATCATTCCTCCGCTCTTGGAATGAGGTAGAAATTCTTCGGAAGTTCGCAAAACACGGCAGTACCAGTCGCCTGAATGTTAACTTTTCAAAGGCATATAAGTGTTACACAAGGATCATCAGTTTCAGTTCATCGATCATAATAAATATCGACTGATTAGAAACTTCGTCTTTAACATTAAAACTTACAAAAATAACTTCCTTGAGAAGGGTAAGCTCAGAAACCCTTCAACAGTACACAAAAGTGCATGACGACGTGTATCGATCCAAGATGCGAGCGTGTATTGAAGCTGGCGAAGTTCTTATCTGCATCAAATTTATTCTACCAGCTTCAGATTCACACTCAGATGATCCAGGGGGCAGAAATTTTCTAGTAAACAAGACGACATATTGGAATACGAAGACCAGGCGAAGGCCCCGTTTCTGAGCCAAGTACCATAACGTTATATGAGTAAAGTCAACACTACACCGGAACGGCTGTATCGTGTAACGCCGTTCTCTGCCTCGACGACGTCCTATATTAAGCCCGGAGGTCGGGGTCCCACGAGTCCTTGCGCCACCATTCCGAGCTAAATTCAATATTCAAACACCCGATTGGTAAGTTGACTCAATAATTTGGCATACTTTGAACGCCGGGGGCCTAATTGCAGTGAACTTTCAACACATGGGGTGGGAAAAAAAACCATCATTGCACACCCACTTTTCTCTCCCTTTCAACAAACGTGTTTGAATTTTTGGAAGAAACTGACTCGCACTCGGCTTAATCACGTAAATCATACTTTTAATAACCGCGTCTAGTCGGAACGCCGCCGTCTGACGAGTTGACGAATTGCTCGATTCCGTGACTTGTTACCATTAATTGTAAGACTCGCAAAACTCGCAGCTCGGCACACCGAGTTCTTTCTCCGGTACCCCTGCGTTTCACCTGTGTAACTGGAGTTTTCTATTTGCGGGTGCACGAGTGCACGCTTTTCTCAATTTCGTATAAGACCGAGCGACGTAATAATACTCTCAAGCAAACTGTACGCTCACTGAGTAATAGTGCAAGCTCCGTAGCTGCTTGCGAGACGGAACCGTTTTCCCCCGAGGGGGCGTCCTGATTACACCACTTGGTATTAACCGGTATAATCTCAACAGACGTTTCGCTGTTTTATACGCTCATACCCTGCAGGTGCTTCAGGAAATCAAGGAGCGGCAATCGAAACCATTGAGCACGGCCCCGATTCTGCTCATATTCCGTTTTATTATTGTAACTTACGGCTTGGATGCACGTTAAGCTTTCCAGCAAGATGTTCAACTTTCCTCAAGTAATCTCATTTATTCTTAGCCCGATTCTCGCCTCTGAGAATCAGAGGTTTTCCAAATCCCGTGAAGTATAGAGATTGAAAAATGGTAACTTCCCGAATTCCACAACACGTCATCGATGAAATGAACCGAGTTCGGGGATGAGAAAATAATTGATGCTTAACTGAATCCGTATTCACTAATGATGTTCCCCTTGAATGGCATTGACGGGTTGATGAATTGCGTATCGGATTACAGCAATTATTCAAATTAACGCGGCCCGGAATGAAGGCGAATAATTTCCGCCGAAGTGATATTTAAGACGGGACGGTGCACCGACACGAAAACTTCTATTTCATGCTCATGTATCTAAACAGATTCAAATCATCCGTAATTTTCATTAGTGATCACGCGTTATTAATACCCTTCGTGAAATACGAGCTTACGAATTAAGGTCATGGTCTGCACGAACAGGCGAATAACATTATAATGGATACGAATAAGGGTGAGTTTCGATAGGAATAACTTTACGCATAAACGTTAGGTTCAACAGCTTTTATATTACCTTCTCGATTCCGGGCCTCTCCTACTCCCCGTAGGAAATCCGTTCTACTCTACAATTGCCAGCCATTAAATTCCACCCACAGACATACATGTATATATATGTAAGTGTATTCTCATCGTCGATGTTCAAATTTCAAGTGGCACATCCAGCTTTTTAGGTACTGTTACGAAACTTCCGATTCCGCCGGCGTAACAATTACCTACCAATCGCCGTACCGGAGTTCAATTCAACGATCAAGAAATTTTCCTGCTCCAAACCCGATCAGAGGGTCGTCAAATCCTCGCTGATTAACCGGAGCGAACCTCATCTTCCCGTTTCAAACAGCCCATGATACCCAGCATAAATGCCAAGCGACTTATTAGGGCTCGGTGCTGGAGTTAGAAATGCTTGGAAAAGTCGGTCAGAAGTCACAGTGCGAAAACACGTTCTTCCTTACTTTGAGAAACGCGTCGCGTACCGTTCGGGAAATTAATTAAGATAATAGAATGGGGAAGAGAGAACGCGACGCGAGTTACCTCTCGACAGTTGTGACAATTGGCAATTGTCCTCACAGGATGAAATCTACTTTCTTAGAGAAATGCTTCTCCCAGCACTTTCGTATTCCTGAAAGCGAGCTGGAAATTCGTAGGCGAGTAGTGCTAGCAGCTTGGAGCGTCCTTACTATCGACTTCTTCCTGTAATTGATTGTTACCGACGAATATCGGATCAGGATGCACCAACACGCGTTACTTCTTTTCGAGTCTAACGTCGGCCAGCTTACCTCCAGTGACGAGTACGTGTCTTATGATGACGTGCCTTCGGTATAAATCGCCCTTTAATTTTGCGCCCCAAAAAGTCCCATTTTCGTTCCGTCATCAGTCATCGAGTTCCAATGCAGCAAATTCTAGCTGTTGCAAAGAAATTTTCTTCCTGTGATTACATTACTACTAAAATTTTCTGGTCGACCGCGTTATTTTTCCATGTATAACTACGCGCACAGTGAATTCCACGCTTGTTTTATTCCGCAAAAATTACACCACTCATCGTCGAGTAAGAATGCGAAATCGATAAAGGAGTGGTACAACCAGTATTTCACTGTACAAGTAGCCGCCGTTGACGAGCGAGCAAATATACAACCTCTTTCCATCCAGCACCGGAGATCCGAATTGCTGATCGATTTAGTTCTGTTTCTTATTTTATCGGGTTCAATTCGCACCCCCGTCGCGCGTGGCGCTAATCGAATCCGGCCGAAGTTTAGATTAAAAATTCGGCATAGCGAATTAGAAACCGCGAACGCTAGTTGCCGGAGTTTGAAGAAGGGATGGGGGTTATTTGCAAGACGGATGGCGCCCCCGCGTCTCGTTCCACTCCCTCCGCAGCAGATTCAACTCCTGGTTTCACTTCCGCGTTGGGGTCTCGCCTTGCGATGATTCGGGGTGCGTGGAACGTTCCCTCTCTTCACCTTGGTTGTGAATATCGCAAATCTTGAGGCGTGCGAATTCTGGGGGAAAGAATAACGGGCCTGGAATCCGCCCGCATCGTACCCCGAGTGGAGTGTTCCTTCAACCCCTCAGCCGGTGGAAATTTATCGTCGGACGTTTATTGTTTTTATTCCCTAGGATAAATGATTCGACATTAAGGAAGGAGGGGGGTGGGGGGGGGGGGGGGGGGGGGAGGGGCTGCAGACTCGGGGACGTGGTTGTGGGCCGCCTTTAACTGCAGTACCGGAAACAGATAGGCCTCGAATATTCAAAACGGATAGCCCCCTCGATCTAAAAATGGTTCCGACGTCGTTTTATTACACAGTCGCAAAAAGCACCACCGCAGACACTGCAGCGTTATTATATACGCGATCGTAAAAACCCTCTTTTATGAAGATGTTTATGCGCTTGTACGACGAGCAGTCGAAAGTCAGAAGCAGCCTGGAATTTCTGAGCTTATTCTTTCGAACGATATTCGGTGAAGGTGCACGTAGGTATCTTCGCAGGTGATCGATTCTCCCGCAAAGCACCATGGACCCTCAGGGCCATCAACATCCATCCGAAGGCTACACCGGATGTGTAGAGAGGATCATCCGAGCTCTGTGCCACCGGCAGACTCCTACAGAAGGTACGACCTTCCGCGTAAGGATCGCTGAGGATCCTTCAGGTCCTCAAGAGTGAACGAGGGGCATCCTTTACAACGTCGCGTCAGGGTGTCAGGACCTTCAACGGTACCTGGTGTCCCGATGTCAGAGCGTCCTTTTCATTCGAATACTCTTAACGTTGCACGTCAGAGAATCTGTCGAAGTTCCCAAACTGCTGGACGTATGTATCTTTTGCAATGAATTCTGTGTTTAATTGTTAATGACCGAAAAGGTATAATTACGCCATTTCTAAGCTGGTTAATGCAGCTCGTTCATTCGATAACTTCCCCGAGTTCACAGACGGCGAATCGATGATCAATCGGACAGCATTTTTCATGCGTCAGGTTGATAATAATTGCCCGTGGTGTGAACCATAGGCAAGAAACTATTCGGCGTTGATAAACCCGCCTGACTTTCGCGAACTACAGCTGTCGCCGGATATTTTGCGAGATTGCGAACTTCTCAAAGCTCAGCTTTGCCGAATCGGTTCGCAATAATATATCCGTTCGATACCACGCCGGCTGCCTTTTAAGGCCCGAACGATTCCTCGGCTCCTGCGTGTTTTTTCTCCACTCGAACTTCTTTTTTCGCGACAAATACCGACGGGGGTCAGAAACTGGGCGATAATTCTTCTCCGCTGCGGGATTATGGGTGGAAGTTGGGCCAGATTCACGCGTGGCATCCCAACGAGAGTAGAACTTGCGTCTTTTCACCCTTGGACACCTTTGCAGGGTTTAACGGATAACGCGATCAGCGACATGCTGCCAGGGTAGCCGGACCCAGGCCAGACTGAAGAGCTGAAAGGTGGACAGAAACGGCGTCTAACAGGCTTGAGGCTCGACACGGTCGACCGCGTGTTCAGAATTGGATCGAACAGCTTGCGTCTCCAGTCCAGCCTTGGGCGGATATCCAATAACGGAATTGATGGCTGGTTGGCCTCGCCGACTCGCCGTTGAACTTTCCAGAATCGATTGCACTTGATACAGCTAGCTGTGTGACAAAAGGACAAACTCGGATAAAAAATTCTGGCACCCCATCGTCGTTACTGCCGAAGATGAGGGAAGCTGGGAGTTTAAATTCAATGGAACTAACCGGGATGTCAGGTTATTTATTGCGAGTGAACGCTTACCGAGCTTATTTAGGAACCTCTCGGGGAAAACTGCGGGTGATGAAAATAACCCGCAGTTTCAACGAAATTTATTCCACCCGTGTTCCCACAATCTTTTGAACCACACTCGTCGAGTTACGATGACGAGCAGTGAAAAACAGGATTAAATTTCGACGAGCCACGTGTAGCAAATTTCTCTGACCTTGATACAAGAACATCCCAAAGAGATATACACCCACGCCGCCTTTTCAGGCTTATCTTACACGTCTCGTCGAGTGATTTGAGTCGGTATAATCGCGAAGTGACGGATTGCCGCGAGATCCTTTATGCAAGGAAATATGGCTGAATTAAGAGCGGTTGGGTGGAGTACCCAATTATTACAAGAAAATTCCCCAAGGCTAGAAAAGCGCTCGGTTTTCACCTCAAAATAATCTGCGGTTTTCGAGGGCGTGAAATTTTTTCCAAGGGAAAAAAGGAGAGGTTTAATCTTCCCAACGGAATGCGTGGTGTGCGCAGATCCTTATATTCTCCTTTATATCTTCTCTCGAAATTTGATCGCCTCCTTGAGACGCAAGCGAATCCGGAACGACGCTCATCTTCGGCGAATTGTGCCCTCTGGTTTCATTCAGAGCTTACTTCCTCTGTCAGGCCGCATTTTTTCTCCTTCTGTTGCTCACGCCGAGTAATAAAATCCATTCTAAAGAGGTCTTGAGTCAAACGTTGAAGGCACCGACGCGTAGTTCCTCGGTCCGGCCTCGATTACCGATAAGAAAAGCTGAATAGATTTTTTTCCCTCTTTGTGTGATCATTTCTCATCGTACCGATCGGCAGCTCGATTATGGGCGTCGCGAAAGAGAAGAGAAGAGGGCTGGAAGAGAGAGAGAGAGCGCGGTGTGACGCGAGTGGATTTTTTGCCGCATATATTTCCATCCGTCAGTCGAGATTACCATTAAAACAAAAATGTGCCGACGATTGCGGGAGGAAAAGTCGGATACGTGCGAAATAGGAGCGAGATATTTTTGTGACGGGAAAATTTTACACGTAACAGCGTTCGCTGACGAGCTTTGATCAGTTCTGAAGTACCTGGCTTCTTTTGGTCGTAAATCGAGGTGCCGAAATTCTCTTTCCAAAATCTCAACGAAGAAAAAGAAGCTTTTCCGTATTTTCGGCTCGACCGCACTCACCTGTTTATGCAACACAAGGTTCCGGAATCTCACGGTACTGGACCAGAACGTAGAGACAGGAAATAGGAAAACCTATCGAAGCTTCAAGCGGATAACCTCGTATATTTTCAGATACATCGCCTTGGCGTGGCAGCGTTACGATCAAATCGGAGCTTTCTAGGGGATCAGCTGATCTGAGTTTTGAACACCGCGTTCTGTCGGAATAGGTACACATACATTTCGTATTTTCAGAACAAGCTTTTTCTCCGGGCAATAATATAAGCTGGAAATTTGTCGTGGATCGATCTCTTTCATTTGAATTTTTGAACGCGAACGAAGACTTGAAATCCGGAATTCCAGAAAATTCTGGAGAGGAGAAGCCTTCTTAGGTGGTGAATGACATCAGATGTCAAACCTCGTAGCGTAAGACGATTGTATTTTCGATTGACACTCAGGCCCGTTGTTCGAGGGAATTAACAAATGGCTACAGGACACTGTAGAGCGTAGAGGGAATTTCTATGGAAGACGAATGAGCTGCGAGCACTCGTGCGACTGAAACCAACACTTCACACGTCAGGAAACATTAATAAAACGGTATATACTCGGGTTGAGTATTCAATTCAAAGAATATTTTTGGAAGAGTCCACCTAGTATGAAAACGCGGGCTTACCTGACACGTTCAAGCATGCAGTGATTAATTAATTGTCCATCCACCGATCGGTGAAAAAAATAGCGTAAAGAAATAAGAGAAAAAGAAATTAGGTTGGAAACATTCTGACGAGCTGGATTTCCTAAACGAATTCAATCTCCGTTTCCACTTTAACTAATACGATGTATTCCAATAAAGTTACTATCCTGTAAAACTTGACTAGTTTTGTAATTAGCGTGGGTCTTTGATATCCATTTTTGAAATAGAGACCGATCCATGATTCATGGATAACTCTGTACCGCAAGCGTGAAAACTTATCATTCGTTATAGAAACTCGGGGATGGAGGAGGGCAAAGGTTCACCGTGAGATGTGACCCCGCGGTGGAAACAAGTTTCTTGAATGACACGTCACAGTGTTCCGAATACCCACCGACTGTGCATAGAAGTTACCTGTTTGAAATGCATGGAGTGGCTCCCACCGGTTATAGGCATCTGTCTACCAGACAACTTGTAATACGGTCTGCATATACGTTCTACCTATTACCCTGAAGGTACGTGAACATTGTGTTCCGAAGGCGGACCTGCGAGGAACTCACGATTGTCAAGAATCCCAAGGCTGCGTTGGAAGACCAGAATCTGGTCGAAGATTGTTTCGGCGATAATTATACCTACTTTGGTGCAAAGCTTGAATTTTTCCCTCTGTTATTAAACCTCGGTTATTAATTCGGTGGATTTACCCTGTACAGTTTGACGTGTGTTTGAATTATTCAGAGTCGTCAGAGACACGCGGAAAGTTTCAAACCGCGAGAAGCGCTACATCGTCTTTATAATTAGCGCAGATAGCTTTGCGCGCAAAAACACTCCTGTACCTTCGCCCATCTTATATGTGTAACATTAATTTGCGACCGTCCCCGAATCTCCGCTATTTGCAAAGCTCGTTAGCATAATATTAGCCCTCGACTAGACAACTGTCGATTTTTTTTTTTTTTTTGTCTCAAATATAGAGGTCTTTCTGCTTTTTTTGAAAGCAGAATCAACCGGATGATAAAATCACGACTCAATGTCGGAATAACTGCGCATCTATACTTGCATGTATTGAGTCAGGGAAAGTTTTATCTCGACTACCCAAACTATATTTATTAAAAAGCTCTTCGCATTTTTGGTAATACCGACATTTGGTCAGGATCACGTAATTCCTCGAACTACGAAGCGGTTGTTTGAAAGCGAGCAATCTCCTCAAATCTATACAGACGTCGCACAAACGGGTACGGATTAGGGAAACTTGAAGCGGGGATTCATTTCCATGAGAAGAAGAAACGAAATGTATTACATAAGTTGAATTCACAAACAACCGGAATGGTTCGGATTTTGACTATTTGTCGATCTTATCTTCTGGCTGAATCACGACTGTTTCTACTTTCTCCTTGAAATACCAACGTTTCTTCGTAAACTTAAAAAAAATTCTGCCGAACCGAGAGATATGTGTCATTTATTGGATAGAAAAAGCGAGCTTGAATAATTTATCAGTTGTTACACATATAGCTGCGAAATTGTAAATCTTACGTCAAAATTTCTATTTGTAGTCCTAGAGTGATTCATCGAATGATTTAAACGCCACGTGGAATCTCGATGTAATACATCTACCGGCAATCAAGCCCATTTCAAATAGCCTCTCGGTCAAACTACTCCCACGTTATTCCCGATGAAAATACAGGTGATTCGAAAATAAAATCAACCCACCGGTTTTTTACATCGCAAAATTTTTTCGAAGATACTAAAAATTACGTGCTACGGTAAAAGTTTGCAGGTGACAATTTCCGCAGTGAAAATATATGTCTTCAGGGCGACCTTCGACCTTAGCAAAAGCCCGGAGAGCTCCTCTCGAGCTTATACGCGATTAGCAGCGTGGGCCAGTATTTTCTGAACCAACGCTTGGGCGTATATGAAGTGTAACGGATCCGGGCGATTGAGAGAGCCTTGACATTTCGGATCTCCCTACTCACCGGTTGTCACGTTAATGGGAATTCGGCTGGGTAAATTCGAAGAGTGGGCAAACTTTGCTCGGCAGGGTCGTGGGAGGCTGATATCGGGCCAAGGATTACCAACCACGATCGCCCGAAGATCGTCAAAAGTGGAATGCCTCGGGGAGCTGGTTTCGGTCGGGTCTTCTCGTTAGGTCAAACTGCCCGGAGTGTGAGGCTAATTAAACTGCGGCTAACCGGATGGGGCGGCCAGGAGTCGAGGGCATTGAAATTTTCGCCACTTCTTCAGCCGCTTACATACCGCAGACTTTCTGCCCAGAAAGAGAAATGGCGATCTTATATTTACAAATATGTATATTGACATGTGTGGAAAATGTATAAATTTTTTACGAGACACGGAGTCCATTAAACTGGAAACTGTGAGTCGAAAAGGCATTTTGATCATTTTTAAATTAGAGTGAATAAGAGATGGACGTGGAGATGACAAGGAAAGGCTGTAAAATGAATGGGAAGATTTTCTAATTGCAGTAAAGGATGGAAAGGAGGAAATATATCACAAGGAAAGAAGAAAGAGAGGAGGAAAATCAAATCAACTTTTCCCGCACCTCCTCGGCTCTCTATTGGTGTATTGATCAAGTTAGCGAGCTCGACTGGTCCTCCGGTAATATAAGAAGCCATTCGTACGTCATTGCGGGTGGTTCGATCTTCTGTCCGGAACAGACAGGTCAGCCAACATGATCGTGAATGGGACGAGATCAGCGAGCGTGTCTGTAGGTACACGGAGGGAAAAAGTGGTTCTCCCTGTTTTCCGTTTTCCCTTTTTTCCTTTTCTCTGTCTCCGCCTCGCCTGTGTCGTCCCCTTCACTCATAGAAATTGGACGGGCTTCACGGCGGAATAGGTTCCCAAACCGACTAGCTGCCTGACGATGACGAGGAACTCTGAAAGCTCTGCAGAGTTTTCCGGAAGTCATAAATTCGACAGATGGAAAGCAAGTTGTTAACATAAGAAATACGCGTGACTTGAACGTTCTTTGAAATCAGTAGGAATCACTCGAGGTAACTGAAATCATAAAATATAACGTTGGAGAAGTTGACTGGCAGTCGTTGGAAATCACAGAAATCATCGCCAGTCATTAGTACACAGATATCAAGTATTTTCTGTCGTATGAAATGATTTCCACTGATTTTCAACGATTCTCTATGATTCTACCCCGTCTTGGATGTCATTGGGATCAAACTCAAAGCATATAGCAAGGTGTAAATCGATAGAAATCATTCTAAATCAATGTTACAGAATCGAAATCATTGATTCGATATCCAAGCGAACGGTACCTGGGAGTTTTCGTAAAAATAAAACGACTTTGCGTGGCGTCTCGAAGTGTCACTTTTTTGAAATTATAAACCACAGGGTGTGAATTTCGAATGACCATGAGACGAGAATAATCTCTTCCTATTAAGCGGCAGCCGACGGAGATACGCTCTGCTCGTCTGGCTGTAATTCTCCATTATTCGAAGGCCGGCTTCCGACCTGCTTAGAATCCCATTAATTGAATTTACCCTCACATTAAACGATAATCCTTATAGCGTGGAAGTTGGCTCGGTTAGGCTCGTCGTACCTACTCTCAATGGACTCAGTTTGTATCCATAAAACATTGCTCATTATCCGTAGCGAAGATTGCGGCCGACCATTTAGAAAAGCTGCAAGATAGGGCTGACCGAGTGTACATCCGAGGCTCGTAACTTCTCGTGCATGCCAATTAGCCAGACCCTGCAGACTTCTCGTCGCTTTCATTTCGGGTTAGGCTGATCCCCAGCTGCGGGATTCGGCTCTAGGTATGTTACTGTATCCAATTCTCGTATTATACGCAAGAAATTATCATGCACGATGCTTCGGGGTGGTATTTGATTCATGA
This sequence comes from Diprion similis, assembly GCF_021155765.1. Classification (NCBI taxonomy): domain Eukaryota; kingdom Metazoa; phylum Arthropoda; class Insecta; order Hymenoptera; family Diprionidae; genus Diprion; species Diprion similis. The sequence goes on along the minus strand of NC_060116.1, from coordinate 12,475,844 downwards.
TCTGTACCAACTCTCGATTTCGGGCTTCGGGCTTGACTTTGCAATGCAAATGTGAAAGCGATGAAACGAAATCCGTGGTTTCGCTGAAAAGCTTGAGTACAATAATTTTTTGTATTTTGTTCTTTCGCGTTGTTTCACTTCTCACAGATTGTATAAATTTGAATATTTATTGCTTCTTTATAGAGAAGAGTGAAGATCGAGCCCCGTGTCGAGATAATATTTTTACTATATAGGTGAAATTTGATAATTGATTATGAGAACTGACTCGCGGTGTTACTATATCCTGTGATTCTAATTTGATGAAATTATAAGACTGAGACAAAGATAAGAATTTTCCGTCTGGTTCGTTCCAAGTTTTTTTTTCGCCTTCTTCCCTCGTATATTAGTCGCTTGATTATATATTTATAAATTTTTTTCACATCCCGAAACTGGTACTTGTGCCTCGTTCTCGCGTCTTATACCGCCTTGGAGAGCCCGGCGCTGAACGATTACCATAAATCGAGGGAAACATGCGTAGGTTTAAAAGTGCCCAGCCTGAGAGCCTAATGGACTCGGCAGTGCCCTGAACGGGGGCAAAATACCTTAATTGCTTCCCTGAAAAATCCCCATTACCGTTACAGTTATGCATGTTATGCGACGACCTCGAGACGATGTTCACGAAGTTAGCCGCGCATTAACAACCAGGATCCTCGATTATACAACGAGGGCGAAAATTTCATCCAGTTGTGAGGAAAAAATGCAAAATGAAAAACAGATTATTCACTTCGGGATTAGAAAGTCTATAGTTTAAGTTCCATCGATGTAATGATGACGATGACAGCAACGACAGCGATTCTAAAACCTTGTAAATTCACACGAAGTCGCTTTAACTATATTAATTGAAATCCGCGCAGAGATTTAAGGAGATTAGGTGGTAAAAATCGATACTTTAATTATTTTTACCACGTGACAGTCGTACATTCAGTATTCATTGAATTTTATATTCATGAGCTACGAAGATTTCTGTAAGAATAGAAAATAGAGACCACTAAAATTGTAAAGATAAGATTAAGTACCGATGCTTCGTTTGAGATCGTTTCAAAACTATTGATAGTAAAAACTCATATTCTGAAGAGAATGAACATAGCTCTCAACCACTTTGAAAATATTAGAAATGGAGTATCGATATATTTAGGCTATTCTTTATAGTTCGAGTATTTCTTATTTTGATATTTTTATAGAAATCTTCAAAGCTCACGAATTTATTGATTCGAAGAATCCTCAATCCCCGACTGCCGGCTAACGCAATTAATAAAAAATCAAAGCCAATTGAGACCGAAAGCTGCAGAATTTGCGCCAAGCGCATTCAACGAGGCGTGTATTTGCGAACCGGTACGAGTAATTTTACCGTCGTGTTCCATAAATTACAGACGCCCTCAATCGTTCCCCTTAAACAACTATAAGCCCCGCGAAGCTAGACGCAGAACGGAAGCCTCGAATCTCTGTCCTGGCCGTGCCAACCGAGCAGCTACCTCGAAATATGGCCGTACACTTTGGCTATAGAGAGCCAGAACTTTCCTTCGAGTTTCAGACTATCGACTGTCGGGATGAAATATTCGAATTTGGCTCGACCGTCGCGTCTCTGGTTCTGTTTTCAATTAAACATAACCCGGATAATTGAGTCTGCAGGTCTATTGCGGTCATTCTCTCGACCGCAAATTCACAGGAATACGAAATAGACGCCATCGCTCTGCCTGGAAAGGATCTTGAAATTCAAAGAACAGCAACATTGAACTCGATTCAATGAATTTGGAATTTTTATTCGGAATTTACTCGAAATGATTAAAAGTGGATTTTCTCGAGACGTGAAAGTAGATATCATACGGAAATTGAAATTTTGGCTGTAAGAGAGTGAAGCAAATTGATAAAAAAAATTGGACAAACGAAAAGAAGGGTAGAGAGAGAGAGGGCGAGAGAGAGAGAGAGATAAAAAAGGTGAAAAACGGGAAGGACTTTCACGGAAAGAATATCGACCAGATTTATTGGTAATCGAGTGGAAACCATGCAGAGTTCGCTCGGCGAGGTCCAGCATAAAGGATCTAATCGCCGATAGGCGTTCAAGCGTGTCCGCACACACGTTCGCCTTTTGGTAGATACGTGAATATGGTATACGGGGATCTGTACATGCATGGAGAGATGGCTTCGAGGGCATCTCGACGCCGATCAGCGTGCCCGGGTGTTTTAATCAGTCGATTCGTGTTCGATGCCGCAGTGCGTCGAAATCACGTAGGCATCCAAAGAGCGGTTTACGGGGATTTCATCGCGTTTGTTGTTGAGAAGATACATAACATCCTCAGTCAAGGATTGCTCTTCAGATCGGTCAAAGAGTCCAGTTTAATCGGAGGTTCTTTACCGTCGGCGTTATTTTGCCAAAACTCAATTTATCAGTGGTATAACTTTTTTCATCCAAATTCCATCTGCAAGGCTATTGCAAAACGAATTCCGTTTCCAAGATAATTTTTTTCTTTCTGACTTACTGAATGAATCTCTCTTTTCACAGATGAATCATGAAATTCGCGTAGGTGATTCACGACGAGTAAACGAATTTCTTTTACCTGCGAATTGTTGCACGTCACCGAATGACGAGAATCACAAAGTCAGCTTCGGAGGAGATTGAGGCTTCCTAGCTTCGCTGCGAATTGCACGCAACACGGCTTGTCAAGATTTCTAATGTCGGAATTGAGCGATTTGGATGTAAATTTGACTGACGCGGTACACCTAGAGTGAATTCCCCGGCTTAGTAGTACAAAATCCGAAATTTCCCGGGCGGTGCCGATTATACGCAATAAGATTTGATTGAGGATCACGAAGCTTAGCTCGAAAACAGAGCTTAGCCCTGGCTCAGCTCGGCGATACGTTCGCATCCGAGGAAACGGGCCTTTTACCCCTGGCTTGTAGACTCAAGATTGATTTGCTTAATCTTCCGAGTTATCTGTAACACGGGGAGAAGAATTAGAGATTTTCATCCCAGGCGACTCTGACATGTTTACTTCATTCCTGCTCCGACCAAATGTGGCGAATCGGCCTGGAAAAATAGAATAGCGAGGGAATTCGCGGTCTGAAAAAGAATTTCCCTCAGCCTCAAACTGACGGAAGTAAGATAGTCGATATTTAAGGACGCCTGCTACGCTCGGTTTAAAGTTTCGGAAGACTGACTGATGGTCGTGAAATAATTCACCCACACATCCCTTGGAAAGTTTCTTTATCCCCAAGTTATATCAGAAGATACGCGTCGCTGCTGCACTTTGGAAAGTGATGTCAAGTTTCCTACAAAGAAAACACCCTGTGCAGCATCTCTCCGTACGGACCGTATAAGAATATACTTGTATATATATATATATATATATATATACAGATATGTATATGTACATACAATTTTGCCACGACTTTTCGAGACCTTAAAACGAATAAAATACCATCGTTCCGGAAAATAGAAAAGTTTTTCACGCTCGAAAGGGTGGCTGCGCCATTATAAGACTTTTGGAAATGATATCTATACCGATGCACAACTTTTTATGCAGCTGAGCTGCAGCACGAAAGTTATACTTACTCGTTTTGTAAAATATTATTTTCAATTTGCACAATTATGCGCGATCATATTGCAAATATTACTTTGCGATTGTTATTTCACACGTTTCAGTATTTACTTTTGGAAAAGCGACACTTTGGTTGAATTCCAAAAAATTTCTTCCTGCGACAACGTGGGTGGGTTCACGTTTCTGGGCTAGGTGGATCAAAGGTTTTTCGCAAATTTGGAGATATATCCAGTCATAGAAGTTCACGGCTCGATCGTGGGCGAACTACGGGGGAAGTGACGTAATCGCGGAAAGGTCGAACCTCCCACGTACGGCATCATCGGCTCGACGTGTTTTCCTCCCTGATGCATGCGGGGGCCTGTGGTTTCATTAGCTCACACTAACAGCGCGCTTTTGACGCCCTTACGCACAATCATGCCCCACTAAAACGGGGCTTTCAAAGCTGACGCTTGGTAGCGTTAAAGATGAGCTGACCATACAGCGATAACAAGAATTCTTCAAACAGCTTCGTTCGTAGTAAGGATGTTGATTTTGTTGGTGAATCGCTATTTTATCCCGGAGAATAATTTAAGTCTGATGAATGGTACTCTCTAAATTTCAAACAGTCAAAGTTCGTTGACTCCCAGCTTTAAGCATACCACTGGGTAAAAAACCGGTGCATATATTCACTGACGATTCCATCACTTTTCACTTTTTTACTGATTTTCAGTGTATACAGTACTCTGATTCATGTTTATAGAGTGGGATTCGTAGTTGATTGGTAATTCTGATTAAGATCTTGCGGTGGATCAGTATAAGTGGAACTTTGGTGAATGGAAGTAACAGATGTCCGAGACTTGAACCCGCCGGGAAATTTATGGTCCAAAGTGTCAGTCCCGTGGATACCGATTTAATGTCTTAAGCCGTACAACTTTGATCGAAGGGTTGATGTACACGGATTGGCCCTTTGCCTCACCGTGAAATTAATACGAAATTCTATGTAGCCACCGACGGGTGTGGCTAACGGGAGACAATTAGGAATGCGTAAAGCGAAACTGGGTACACATGCCTTGTTATTTCGTGGACACGTAACGCAAGTAATATAAAACTGTAGGCTAAATACGCCTACGTTTATGCAACTAAGCATACACTTCACGCATTCTCGCCTGCATTTTGGCAACTAAAATTACACAATTGTGAAAGTATACTTTAAATTGCATAAATGCAGGCGAATTTTGTAGTTAAACATCGTGAATTGGATAAATGCAGGCGCAATCGTCTTGTAATAAATTAACCACGTAATATTTTACAAAAATGACCCAGTATCGGAAAAATGATAGAATTCAAATTCAAGATTCTTTTATACACGCGATTTGAAAGAGATGGGAATATGTCATGAATCGTACGAAAATCGACGAAAATTTGAAGAACGTGGAGGAAAATTTGGGGCTAATAACTTTCCATTTTGCCAAACACTTAGTGCTTCCACGTACCTCGACCGCTTGGCCGTCGCGGTTACTATTTACTCTTGAATCCGCCCACCTGTAGCGTCGCGACTGAATTCAATTTCGCATACCGCACTGTAGCGAAACGTCCCCATACAACTGCGTCCGTGTGCACACGTGAGTGCAGTACATATGTATCTTGAATGAGTGCAGAGGACGACTGTATAATAGAACAAAAGGTGCACGAAGATGCCGCAGGCTGCACTGAGAAGTATAACAGCTTGCATGGGCGCATTGTGAATCCGTGTGCAGCTTGACGCTCCGCCACTTCTATGCGAAATATGAGGGCATCATGAAGAGCCATGAAGATGCTGAGAGAATCTGCAAGCATCGCGATGCCGTTCGAAAGTGATAGCTCATTGCTACTTTCGCAACTGCAGAATCCGGTTGTTGAACTTTTCAGCTAGTAACGGTTGGCCTGGGGGTGACTAGCAATGATTCTCTTGAGTCTCGAAGCGAGCCCTGCACAATTCCGTGAAACATGAAAGGGGTGCGGTTCTCTAGAAATGAAACCTGACACAGGAGGTCAGTCGTGTAAGCCGGTAACTGATCTAGTTTTTGCCCTATATACGAATCGACTTTGAGTCCGATCGAAACGAGAGGATGAGGAGGATGAATTGATCACGAAGAATCCGTCTAGATTCGCTGGACTAATTGGTTATCCGAGGATTCGCGAACACCCGCTTAGCGCGTTTCGGTGTTGCTTAGAAGTGATACCGAGCTGATCCGGAGGGATTTCTTAAATTTGTAGGTCATCGATCCTGCAGAGGGGATGAAAATTGCGATAGTGATATACGAACGGGGTCTCTATTCTCGCTGCTACGGTGTTTCAGCGAAGTTTACGCAACTCTTGATTCCGAAATGATTCGGTTTAATAACGTTCATCCCCTTCCCCTCCGCCGATAAAATCGCAGGGGCTAAACGTACGAGAATCTGGGTGATGCTTCACCGTCGGCGCAATTAAACGCAAGCGAGAATGGCTGCTGCAGGGCTGTGTTGAGAGTCTAACGATTTAATTGCCGTATCAATTGCAACTTGGGTTTCACCCCTTGACGTCTTAACTCTGCGATCTTGGCTCGGATAATAAGCCGGTCCTGCCGAATGGATTGCACACGATTATTGCTAAGCTGATAAATCTCCCTAATCTGCCCGGTTGACTGTATAATAATTAAGCGGGTGTGCTACGACGGGGAAAAAGGACAGACGTGGCAAACAAAACTACCCTTATGTCGGGGTTCAGGTGCCCCGCTTCGCCGCCGTTCGTACCTCGATTAGCCGAATAAACCGCTGGAAGTCTACGCGATAAAGCTCAGAATTTATCTACTAACCGGAGACTCGTTCGGTCGGGCTTTTAGGCTTCGCTTTTATTCTTCCCCGCCTACCCGTAAAACCCGCCATTTTAAACCGTACTTCTAATCCTGAGTGACCGATGAGAGTTATTCCCCAAAGATTTTCACCATGTGAGCCATGAAATCCCGGATTGTTTTCAGATTTGAGTATAAACTGTCAGTTGGTCCTCCGTCGCTTTCGACGAGGAAAATACTGCCTCAAAAAAGTTCACTTCTTTTCATTTATTCATTTCGACAAAGCTAGGATTATAATTGATCTATTCCGTATTCGAGTGGTCTGATTAAATTACCCTCGGAATAAATACCCGACATATTCTTCAGTTGTATAAAGATGAGAAGAAATTAGTCGCTTCTGAAGGGAATCCGTTTTCCTCTCTGCATCGCAGTTCAGCGAATGCATGAATTCAGCATCAATTAGCCACAGATCGTCGCGTCGTTATAATCCCATGGACCAGTGGTGAATTGATTTTGCATACAGACCTGGCGGTTCCCGAAGGCTGGAGTGGAGGGTTCTGAGTACTACTGCACCGCACTGCAGATCGTTAGCAAAAGTGCCCTTGTAGAAGGAATACGGAGTTTGGTGCGTGGGCAAGACTTTAATTGAAAACAAACTACTACTGCCCCGTTAATGCAATGTAAACCGAGGGACCTCTGAGCCTTGGTTAATTGGTGGCAACTTATAATTGGTATAGTAATAATACTGCACCAAAGTGGCCACGGCCGCATTTTCTCTACGTGCGAGTGAAGAAAATTGCATGTTAAGTAAGAGTGTCGATTCTTCTGTTTTTGGAAAGTTCGCACCGTTCATTCTTCGAGTCACCCTTTCGTTGCGGGCGGAAAGGCTTCGCGTTGAAAAAGGAGCCAAGAGAGGCGGAAGAAGAAAGAAAGAAAAAAAAAAAAAAGAATTCGGATAAAAACACAAAGGGGATTCATTTTCGGCATGGGGCTTTGTGCGGATCGTGTAAAGAGGTCGTCGAAAAATATTCCACGAGTGCAGCAGCTGTGGAGAGAATACGAAGAAGATGGAAGGGAAGGGGTAAAAGAAATGGAAGAAGAACAAGAAGAAGCGTTTATTCGCTCTGGGACAAATCTTTCTGGCAGTATATAAGAAAATACAAATACATGTAAATGTAAATGTGTAAAAAGTACAATAAAACAGAACAACGAACTTAAGATTAGAATTAAACCAAAAGTACAGAAGGTGAGATAAAAACATAGATAAAAAAAAAATCAATTTTCACAGGTTCCAACCAAACCAAAGGTAGAAAAAAGGTATATAGAGGCACACACCACAAGTAGAGAGAGAAAGAGAGAGAGAGAGTTTAGATATTAAGGAAAGTTATAAAGGTATGGCGCTTAAGACTTTGGTAATGTGCGTAAGGCTTGGCCTTGAATGAAGCTAATCTATCAGTGTCAACAATATCAGATAGAAGCAAATTCCACAGGTAGCAGGTCGTACCAGTAAAAGGAAAAAGAGAGAAAAGTTTTATTTGAAAACTGGGCGATTTCCACCGAAAGTTTCGCCCATTGGAAAGATATATTTATATTTTTTCCCTGTGTTTATCGCTTGAATTATTTTCGAAATCAAGGGTTGGAGGGACGGCTCGGGCAACGCGCCAATTTTCTCAGCAACGGTTTGGCAAACGCGTCTTGCAGAATCGAGTCGATATAGCCTCAGCGCGAAAACCAAGGTCGGGACGCCGGGCGCCGCGACGTCTGCCGGTCGACTGGAGCCGAGACCAAGAACTACCCTTTCCTATTACTGCTATTCCCCGCGATTTGCAGAGGCTTTCCCCGAGGCTGACCCATAAATTGGCCGATCTTCCGTCTGCCGCATCTCGGCCTTGCTGTGTCAAGTTTGTCCGTGTGTTTACACTCGCGTATAAACCTATTGCAAAAATTATGACACACACGGTCGTTTATCCTCCGAAATGTTTCAAGCCTCGTTCGTTTAACTTTGCGAGGAAATGGAACGCGCGGGAGATGAAAAACCGGAGGACAATAACGCCCTGTGTGTGTTTAGGGGTAAAGAAGGATTTATTTTTCTTTTTTACCTTCATTTTTACATTTTCATACAACAATTCCCGTCGAGCGTATCATCCACGTATGTATGTACATTTTTATCTTTTTTATACGCGCGTATTCGCGAAAGAAGAGCTTAAAACGCTTGTCGAAAATTTGATAAATTTTTCTAGTCGCACGGTATAAATTTTTCAAAACAAACAAAAAGTAATCAATATATCCACCCAGTTCATGTCGGCTGAGATTCACCCAGAAGCTTAAGCCTCGTACTCTCGGGGGTTGGTCGGTGAAAAAGACGGGTGCCGAATAAACATTTTCCCAAGTAAGTATTATACTGCCTTGTCGCCTTCCGTGAAAAAGAAAAATAAGAAAAAGGCTGCGGGAAATAGCGCAAATATTGTAGGTATACAGGCACCCTAATAATCCCCGCAATTTTTTCGCTGAATGAAACGGTTGGATACTCAGTTTTTTCCACCCTGTTCTCTTTTTGGATCATTATTTTCTTTTTCTTTCTTCGGATTCACTCCACTTTTCATCCTTCAACGTATTACGCCGTAGAAAGCACTTGAAAAATTCTTGAGCCCGGAGAAATTGAAAATCTATCGTGAAAACGCGCGCAGGCCAAGGTGCCAACTCTGCAAGCGTGTGGAGTTGGTAAAGTGTCACCGACATATACTAACCGTCGAATTTATATCACCAGTAATTCATATTTCAACTTCCTCTGCATTTCCCGAATAGATATATATTATAATTCATGCAGTCATGTTGGCACGGAATTGCAGGATCGCACATTTTCATCGATAAGAAGCGGTGACGTCATCCTGCACAGTGCAATCACCATAAATTAACTTGTGGTAATTATTGAACGTCGATTAGAAGCGATTTTTATCAGTCTACGAAAGTTCGAAACAAGCCTGATTATTCTTCTTAGATTAGCAATAAAAACATCGGCGAAAAAGAAACTTTTATAAATTGAGTTTCAGAAAGTTGGAACCCTTAATTCGCGTTGCGTACCTACTTGTTTCATTTTCACTTATTTATCTCTCGTTCCCTAGAGCAAAGGAACTTCAAAATTTTTCAGACAACAATTAAAATGTTATTCCCATTTCTCAGAGTTAAAACTTACTCTAGAGTTGTTGGGGTATAATTTTCGTTTTTCCTTAAAGCTCCTAAATTACCTCACACGTTTCCATACTTTGAAATGATTTAAACAGCTACGTACACGTTATACGACCGGCCTAATACTTATATAAAATATCGGCAAATTATAAAATAAATTTGATCCCTCGAATGTACGTATATATACAAGTATTTCGCAAGCTCACACGGCAGATAATAATACCCCTCGATTCGTAAAAGCGAGAGTAATTGCGAGCTGAAACTCAAGGTCCGGGGAATGAAATATCGCATTGGATTCTCGACAATTACAATAATGAATACTTGCGTAATACCCTCCGCAATAAGGGGAGAATAAAAACGAGCAATGTCTAATAGGGGCAGTTCTTTTCCTCCCTCATTTTCGTGCCGTCTTTTAACATCGGCATAAACATCAACATTCCACCCACTCCCAGAGTCGAGACGGATTTCAGTGTGATGGATTTTTCCACTTTTTTTTTTGTTTTTTTCTCTTTCTCTTTTCACATCTCCAAAGATTCATTCTCCACGAGTCGTGACCGTTTTTTGTACCATCGTTTTTTCACGTCTTCTTTTTTCACTCTGCTTTCGATAGTTCGTGTTCAACGAAGCATTGTTTACGAGCCAAGCAATCCTGCACGTCGTCTGTTTAGGCAATAAGTCGTAATTTCTCGATCTGTAATAAGGCTGGCGCTAGGTTTTGACACGCGTGGATCGATTCGTGAAAAATTCTCGAGAATGTGTACCTTACGTATTTACAAAAAGGGGTCTCACACCCCCAGCAAAACGCCAGTGAGCTTATTGATTATATGGGAATAGACAAGCTATGTTTATAACAACCTTGAATGTTGTTTACTCGAGACTTCAAAAACTCTTTCTGAACCCCCCCCCCCCCCCCCCTCCCGCCCCTGTGCGTCCATTTCCATTTTTATTTTTTACTCTAATTATTCTTTGTCCTTTCCATTTTGGTCATTGACATGGAAATTAAATTATTCTGGGTATAAATAATCAGTGCCCAGCAGCTGGGCGTTGGCGCGCCGTGCGAAAATGACAAAAAAGCAAACCTAGCAAAAACTATCCCCTCATAGCCAAGAGCTACTGTAATGTGTACTCGGGTTGGCGGGCAATGAGAATAGACTCTTGAACCACTCTCCTTATACATTATACATTATGTACTTGCGTCTATGGGTATACATAGTCATGTACTTTATACGCGCACTGGACGAGGATCGTAATTAACGCAGTTGTCCAAAGTTTCTATGTTTGCAACAAAAAAAAAAAAAACTGCCACGCATGCAGTCAAGTTGTACGTGTTCGCAATGCTTTTTTTTTATACCGGACCGACTGACATTGCAGAAAAGAGAAGTACGTTCAAGCGTATCACCGAGTAATTGCGAATCCTGCATACAGGTGATAAATTTCGCGAAGATGAATATCATACGTATATACATGTATAATTATATAAGTTTAGAATTTGCATCAGTGAGATTTAGGTGGTAATTTCATTTTATTCGTTTTTCGTATTTTGATTGTAAAGACGTGTTATAAAAATAGCTTTTATCTAAGAAATAACCGCAGGAGATGCAATATGCAGTAAAGTATAGACGCAAGGATCACACAGGATTTTCACGAACCGAGAACTCGAGGAGTAAAACATGATGAAGAAGAAAAAGAAAAAAAAGAAATAGGAAATAGGAAATAAAAATAAATAAAATAGTAGAAAAAGAGAGAAAAGGTCCGGGGAAAAATTCAATAAAATTCTATTAGCCGGGTGAGGTTGAAACTCGGGTCGTGTGGCGCCTGAGTATAAGGTTCGGAGATCTTATGGGGTCTCGAGTCTGGACTCACGCTCTCCCGCATTTCTCGTCTTTCTTCGGGCGCCGAGCGCCGGCGTCGCGACGTCTCTATTCTCAATAAATTACCGGAATGGTTATATCGGCTAAGAAACTTGGAATAGTTGCCCCTTTAGCCTGCGGTTCGATTCCCGTGACATTGAAAAAAGCTCGCCGACAGAAAGCGATACAAAAATCTGAATTAAAAATGAAGTCGTAAAAATGATGCATCCATTAACGATCGCCATGAACATTTCTTAACTTTGTATTCATTTTTACAGATACGTCCATTATCGCAGTCTTCAAAAACGAACATAATAAGCACAAAAAAAAAAACAAAAAAAACTGAAGTTTGTAAAAAAGCGTGTAACTGCAGTTCAGAATTTTGTATATCGTATACATTGCGTATTTAATTTATTTTAATTTAATTTTCTATAACGGATTAAAATTGCGCCAGCAAAAATAGCCGCCTCTCTACAACTGCACGTTCCTCAAATTCAGTGTTTTTTAACCGCATAATATGGCGAATTCGATAAAACATATTTGTATTCGGTTTCCATAGACAATCACTGTGTACAGAAAAAATTTGCAGCGCTTATTTCTTTCTCCTCGATAGTTGAAAATTTTTTATGTATTTTTTTTCTGCAATCGAAGTATCGATCGATAAGAGGATTTTGCAAAAATTCTTCCAGCGTATAACAATGAAAATAATGATAATAGAAGTAATTATAATAAATACCAAGTATAGTATCTACGGCGGTGATATTTTTTGCTCAGGTCGTGAAATTGTTGCAAAACGCAGTTGCCGCGATCGCGAGGGAGGCAGAGGACAAAAATTTGAAGCTGGCCAGTTTCATTCGACCAAATTGCTTTTCCTCGGCAGCACTCGTTGAATATGCGGGGGTAAAAAAGTGAGGGTCCTGTTGTGCGAATGTAATTATCAGAACTGGCCAGGGATTTGAAGGTGAACGCGATCCGTTTTTCCAGCCGCTGCTTCGAACGACACGATAACAAATTCCAACGTACAATATAGTTGTAAGCCAATTGCGTGTAACGACTACATAGCTTTTTATTTTTCCGACTGGCAGATTTGGCAGCGTGTATTTTGAAAAAAAAAACAAATTTTATTTACATATTATATTACTCCCATACCTGATGTTTCAAATAGTTTCTCCCCGCAGTGCTTTCAACGAGTCTCAATTCCACACTTCCACAATCTTCATTCATTCCATCTCACCGCCAAACTGTAATGGACCTTACTCAAGGCAAGCAGTTTTTAAACCGACTCACGGGGCCGAATTTTACAGTAGTTAATACAATATCACACCCTTGCTGAGTTTTCTAGTTTTCTTTTCATAATTGAAAAGCAGAGGCCGAGTGAAAAGTTAATTATCAGGGGTTCTGGAGTCTGGTAAAACCTGGCGGATAAAACGAGGGTGGAATTCAACCCTGGAATAACATCGCGCGTCCTAAAAAAATTCACCCTAGAATTATTCTATTATCTTTGCGAGAGGAATGCAGTCTATCTACAAGGCTAATAATAATTGACGCCGCATAATTCCGGAGGGCTGAATTTTCATTAAAACAGATTAATTAATCCGTCCATGAATTCCGACAATTGTACATATTGATACAACAATCGGTGCGGATATTGTATCGATGATTCTTCACACTGCACAAATCTGGCGCGGGAATTCGGACATTTGTTAGAAACGGCCGCTTTCACAATTCGTTATTAAGCCGTGTTTAATACGACAGGCAAGCAGGCAGGCAAGTGTAAGTCATTTCAGGCTGAAACTCGGTGGATTTACGATTACACAAGACCAAGACAGCGTGGCGATAACCCAGCCTCGTCAGTTTCTCACTCCAACTCGGCCAATTTCGTCCCGCGAGATGAAACTCGGGCTTGAGCATTGATATCGTTTCCGAGGGCTACGTGATTCGGAAGCATAAACATCCCCTTAAATTCACAGCCGAACCCCCCCACCCCACACCACGTCGCATTATATACACGGCGTGGAATTGAAGCGTAAATCAAATAGCTTCACGCCACCGCGATTGCATCGCCTGGCTGCAGCACTACACAAGTTAATGAGCAAATACTGAAATCAGATTTTCACCGAAACGCGACAGATATTATCGCAAATCCCGATTCCAGGTTGCTGTTTTCACCCATAGGTGACTTGTGTTAAGCCTGAAAGAGATGCCGGATGGGTTTTCAGCTTCCGCTCCAGTACTTTTCAAAGCGAACGAGATAAACCGCATTAACGATTTCGGAGATAAACGATCGCATCGGTAGAATTTCAATACCGTCTAGCTGACGTTATATACCTACTCCTCGGGGAAAATTCTTTCCTGTATCTTATCGCAGTTTCTCGACATCTTCAAGTGGCCATTATATCTCCTAACCTTGTCCCGGATCTTTTTTTCTATCTTTATTTTCATTTTTTTTTTTTTTTTGCTGCTTTTCAGCTAGACAACCCTCCATCACAGGCAGATTCGATCTGACGTCGTCGTTACGACGGTTTTTTACCGCGTAAAAAACCGGCGTTTTCACTTGTTTGGTTTCGGCGATCGTCCCGCTTTTATATCAATCTTCTTTCTTCGTTTGAGCTGATTGGTACTGATTACTCGTAGATTTGACGTTCATCCGTCGGGAAATAAATGACGCATGATTTTCAATTTTTGTTTATCAAATTTTGGTAATGTGAATAAAAATTTTTTTTTTTAAATACTCCAAAAATATATACACCAGAAAAATTTAGCCCTGACGCACGGGGTTGGAACGGACTATTATATTTCGTCTTGAGAATAGCTAAGTCGGCCAAGGTTAACGCGTTATGAATTCGCCCGACAAGCCAGCCCAAAGAGCCTGGCACTACGTATATAATAATAAGGAATCCGTATATATCCGAAGGAATACTATGGATCGTCTCCTCTTGGCAGCAAACCAACTTTACTTCTTTGTTCAAACTTTTCAGTTCAATTACCCAGAAGGAAATAATTTACTGTACGCTTGTCGCCCTAGAAGATACGTAATTCCTGCAGTGACGTTATTAAATTATTATCATCGTCGAGGAATGCGCCAAGAGCGGTGGTATAATATTCAATTGCAACATAATTTAGATCCCTCGATTTCTTCGTTTTTCGGTAAACTTGTCTCGTAGAAAAGAATAGCTTATCCAAGAATAACGATACCGGAACGAAGAGTGAAATCGAACTCAACAGTATTCTATTAGTATTCTATTAAAAAAAAAAGAAGAAGAAAAAACGCAACACCAAAAAAGTTCAAAATCGGCTCAAACGATTTCGTTCCAACGCAACAGTGACACGGTTTACACATCTCCTATATACATATATATACGTTACAAGTTCGATCGGGGTTAGCGATAAATCGTTTCTCTCCTGACTGGGGTGGATGACTCGTGTACTCTTCGATATATTACAACCGTGGACTGCAGCGAAGTTCGGATTCGCGAAGCGTTTCTTGGTCCAGGAAATCGAGTCGCGAATAGCGGAGAGAGAAGGGCGGGAAAAACGAGGAAGAGGAAGAGTAAGAGGAAGAAGCGAGACGCGGTCGAATCCCTCTTAAGAGAGATCCACTATCCCGCAGGCGAGCCGGAGTCTCATTCATCCACTCTGGGAGTATTAGACGGAGTCCCGGGTTCTGTTATCTTTTAAATTACATCGGCCACGATCCGTGCAGATCTTGCAGTAGCCCGCGACTTTGGATAAAATATACCCACCACTCGAGCTCGTTCATAAAGTCTCCTTTAAAAATCGCCAGAATTAGGGAGATCTATTAACGGTCTCTCACGGCAACGAAAGCTCCACGGCTCGCTGCACGAGGCATAAAGCTGCAAGTTTTTTTTTCTTTCTTCTTTCTTCTTTTTCTTGTTTTTTCTTTCTTTTTTTTTTCTTCTTCTTTTTTTTTCTATACACACCGGAGCATCCCGCGGTTAGGAATAATAAATAAGCACCCCTTTCGCCCCGCGCAGTGGCTCGTTTATTTCACGGCCTGAAACTCCCCGAAGCCACCTTAACCCCTCACTTTTTCAAGAACCTCCGATTCACCCTACTTCCGTTTTTAACGTCACGCTTTTGTCACAGATTTTTACGTTTCTTCTCTTACTTTACGTTGCGGAAATTAATCTTTTAAGGATATTCACGATGTGCAGTCAGATCAATCGAAGATTCGAAAGAAAAATTAGTATTCAAATTGTGTAAGTGTAGGAACTCACGTGATTTAGTAAGAAGAAGTTAAAAACACTGGATTTTGAGTGTAAAACGCCTGTTTTTGTATTAAAAATATCATGTATAGTTGTTTTCTTTTTTTTTTTTTTTCATCGCTCTCACCGATAAATCTATACTGCTTGTCCGATTTACTTGAGTAATAGGCCATTTCATTCGTAAATAAATTGTCGGTAAATCGTGTGAGTTAGATTTTGTATAATAGGGACGCAAATCTTGAGAAATCGTAAGTCTATAATCGGAAAAATATATTATACGATTCATGTATGTATCAGATTATTATTATCGACTAGCGAGCATAAGAAAAGAAATTTGTTTCCGATGATTTTTAGGGGATTCATTTACGAACAAAATGAACTAGTTTTCGCGTTGAGAAATATTAGAGTAATCTGCGGTTTCTCTTTCTTCGACTTTTATACGGTTGCTCTGGATCACAGGAACTTTTTTTAGACGTTATATTTAACTTGTTTAAATTCATTTTCACCATTGAACTTTTGTTTGGAAATTTTTTTTTCTTCCGACACATTCCCGATCTTCGGTATTACTTATGTTCCAAATCCTATATCCTGAAAAAACGCACAAACCTGAAAAGAATTTAATCCCTTGCACCGCCATTATTCTACTGCATGAAAAGTAATTCTTTCAGGAAAGCGGCGTGTCGACAATTTCGCTCCATGAATGTTCTCCCCGAGCTCCGCTATCTGTGAAACTTGTAGAAATTCTTCAGCGAGAATAGGATTTCCGGTTGGATGGGTTCAGGACGGTAGCAATCCATCTACTCAACCTCGCCCATGCACGACTGCAGGAACAGTTTGATAGCGGAAGGAATCCAGGGAGTCTCTGAATCTGCAGTAGCAAGTATCGGGTCAGATTAGCTCGAGTTCAATTCGCGAACGATTGTCGGATCGCAGTTTGACTTCAGCTTTCGAAACAGGGAATCGCCGTGAAAATTCTCCCTGAACTCGTGCAAGGATTTCACTGTCGAATTTCAGGGTGAAATCGATTCGATCCAAAACCGCTCCTCCGTACGTTCGCGTTTATAAAACTTTACTTTGAAATAAAACAGCGGTATAAAAAATTGGAAATAAAACCTGCTCGCACGAGAGCTTATTTCCAGGGAAACTTTTTTTATCCGTCTTTTGAAGGGGGGATTAACGGTTTGATCTTCCATTCACGTGATGCCTCCAGCACTCGCTGCTCGGTGGGAATGAATTCTGCACGCGTCAGGATCCGGTATTAACTCTAACGAGCCGCCTCGCAGCTCCTGAAACCGCCTGAAACCTGGATGAGCTGGTACACGCGTTAATTAGAATTCGCCAATCAAGGCGGAAATCACGCGTCCTCTTCGCCCTAGAGTCTGAAGGTGACCGTCGCGATTCGGAATGCTGAACATTCGCGGCTCTAATCAGAGTGCCGAGCGAGTGGTTGGCAAGTGGGGTGGAAAAAAAAAAAATTATGAAAGAGAGAAACAAGGAGGAGGTAAGTTGAAATTAGCGACCAATCGGCAAATTTTTTTTTCAACAATTTGGAATTTTATTGCTCAACAACGGATTAGCTTATCGGAGAGAAAAATACATATTTTTGTAGGAAACTTGACCATCTACAAAAAACATAATATTTCGAATTTTTCCAAAATCTCCGATTACTTGACAAAAAATAAGTTTTTCATGTAAACTATTGCACAAAATTTATATTTTTGTCAACTTTTCAAAAAGTACATTTACGAAAAAAAAAAAAAATGTAAAACAAATATGAGACAGCAGCAGCCGACTTTCTAATCATGATAGATATTACTTATTTCCACCCCAGAATCTTTGGTAAAAAATTTTAGAATTAAAAAAATGGTATTCTTTTAATTATCCCTTTTTTACACAAAAACGATTGTCGCGCCACCTGAAAAAGTAGCAAGAAAATTCTTCAAAAACATCAGTCTTCTTTTAAAGTGGAATCAATTCAGAAAAAAAGTTATGCAAGGATCTGATGACACGAAGCAAATGACTCCTCGATAGCACTTGGAATGCCCCATTTACATATACCTAGGCACATAGATATTTGGCGACGGGGGAATGCGCTGGTTGAACGTATTGGCATTCAATAATGTCTGGTCGCTTGGTACGGGAGTGAATAAGCCTGGGAAATAACCTAGGTAATAAAATATAACCGATATACATTGGTATGCGTGGATATTATACTCGTCGCGTGTTTCCAAGATCCTCTCCGCGGGATCTTGAGATATGCGATTCTATTATAGGTCCGTTTTTTCTCTCTCTATCTCCCTTTTCGAAGAAAGGCGAAAGGCCTATTTTCTCATCCTTTTAATAAATTGGACAGAAATAGGCATCATTTATTATTCCGCGTACCTACACTTTGCGCCCTTTCACTTTCACGGATACGAATCTAATTTCTACCTCACAATAGCTGCGAATAGTAATACGTACCAGCTAAGGTATTTGAAAAAAAAAACGGAGTAAGATGCACTTGATCGAAAAAAATAAATCTCCTAAGAATCTTAGAAACTAAACATTGCAGGTAAAAAATTTTTCTACTTTTCACAGGGTTTAATGAACCTGTTTAAATACAGGGAAAAAAGAACAATTCACGCACTTAGAGGAAAATTAAAGTCTTTCTTTGTTCCTTCATTTCAATTCAGCGTAAATAATAATAAGAGGTACTTACATTACTGAATAATACCGTATAATTTTCTCAACGCGTGATTCGTTCCCAACAATCTTGTTAGTTGCTGACACGTAAGTACGAGCTGTGTTATACATACGCCCACGACTGCGTCGGATTTCAAAGAGTCCGAATTAATGAATTGGCTCCCGATAAGGATCGGCGGATTAAAATATATCGAAGCACTTTGCTTTTCACTTTTTCTCCTGCGTGTTACCGGTTATATTTGCATCTGCACGAAAATGCCACACGATCACGACCCGTTCGCATGTGCTGTTGAAAATGATGGTACGTCGGCTGTAGGCTAACGATATCGCCGAATGGTTAACGACGTTTGATTATCGCTGGGAAATGAAGGAAGATTCGTTAAATTCGCGAAGGTGGAGATTTTTTTTATTTTATTTTTTTATTTTTATATTATTGCCAAAAAGTAGGGATACTTTTTTTTCTTAACGGAATCCAATTTCTGTTTGAATTTTGACTCGACGACGGAAATCGTTCAAAGGTAGGGTTGCAAAAGTTGCAACATTTGCGTCAATCGTTATTCGTTTGTCGATGTTCCCACCTTGAATATCAAAGCAAAGCTTAATTCCACGTGGAACAAAGTTTCACCGGCAAACACAAGACGGTGTGAAATTCGCTGTAGCTACTTTACACAGAATAGCGAGGGGGTAGTGGAGCAAGAATTTGAAGCCGAGAGAGGCTTTCGGCGTTATTCAAATTCGTGCCTGCCGGAAGAATAAGCCGTAATGAGAGGTGGTGCTAGACTGTTACAATGCAAAGTTGATTTCCCCGCACTGCTAAAGCGAAGCGGGTGAAAATTTCTATTGTGTACGGTGATTCGGTGCGCAGAGAACGAGGAGGAAATAATTCAAAAACTATTCGGAATAGCGAGAAAAATGTAAGAGTGGAAAAAAGGAATGTTTTTTCGATGTTAGTATTTTGAATTTGAAAAATACTTGTCGACGTAAATTTGGGGATGTATAAAATTATTATATTCGCGAGCTACGAAAATCTGTTGGGGAATACACAAGTATAGAATTTCTTCGTAGCTTAATTAGATATTTTTAAAACAGCTGGCTTTTGAATAAAATGATTTATCGTAGGTAAAACAGAAAGAATTATCTAGATTTTACACAATTTTGAAGTAATTTCCAATAAAGCATTGTTTCCTATATTAACATTTCAAAAAGATCTTCGTAGCGTTAAGAATATTAAAATTTGACGAATACTCGATCGTACGATGAAATAAATAAAAATTGTGTCATTTTCCGGCCAACCAATTTGACCAACTTCGCAAACTGAGGTATAATCCTTGAATGAGACGAAGGTTAAAAATTCTAAAAATAGAACACCGCTCCCCGGTGTTATTTTTATCCGTTCGTACATACATCCCCTCAGCTTTTCTCTCGTAACAATTCAAGGAAATTCCAGCTGTATTTCTGGAGGAAACCGCAAGTGGGTTTCGGAACTCGAATAAGGAGAGAAGAGGGAGAAAAGAGAAGGTATAAGAAGCGGCATTATACCCGTCGAAAACGTGCAGGCTGCCATTTCTGCGAATGCCTGGAAGCGAAGTGGCGGACATCCTTGATCGTGTAAATCGCGCCTTTCATCGTGCGAATCGGTCTTCGCAAGCGCGGTGCACCCGTCCCAGAATTGGCTTCCGGCGATACACGATTTTTCGTTTTTCTCCTTTCTTTTTCCAAGATTGGTTTCGTCGCCGAGCCGCGCCGCTGCTTTCAGTCATACTCCGCACCCCTTTGTACACAATTTTTATTTATTCCCCACTCCTCGCCAACTCATGAATTATTCCCCCGATCCTTCCCTCCCTCCCCGAGGCATGGGAGAAAATTTTAGCAAGTAGTGAGAAACGGCCCGCAAAATCCCAAGTCTAGGACTCTCCATGGTGAAAAAGTATGGACATAGAAAAGCGGACGGAGAAAATCTAGGGCGAATTACCTTTCCGCGAATTTTACGAATCAGCGTCTGACACACCCTCCGAAATAGGTAACTCGAGTTATACGCACTCTCGAAGCTTGCGAATTGTGGACGGTTAATTGAGAAATCCCAGCTCTACTCTATCCTCGAGGTCCCTGCAGTACGCCTCGGCATTTTACCATGGAAGTTTATACCATAACGGGCAAGAATTTCGGCCTTATCGTGCAACTCTAGCTCTCCCTTTCCACTCGTGTAAGCATCCGACAACTATTACCGATGTTGCCAGCTCACAGAGACAAGCGCTTCATTAATTTCCCGCAGAAATCATCCATGCGCATTGATTACCCAGACTTTATACAACGAGGAAAAATTTCTATAGACTTCAGATATTTTTTCACAGGTAGTTAATCGAGCCTGGAATCATTCGAGCCTACTCTACCAAAATACGAAATAGAGAACACAAATAGAAAATAGAGGATATCTATCAAAAAAAAACACCATATAGGCAATAAGGTATGAGTGCTTCTGATCTAATTGTAAGAGTTTCTCAGGCTATCTAGATAAATTTGCAGTTTTGACTTGAAAGTATCCATAGAGAGAGAAAGGGAGGGAGGGAGGGAGGAAGGGATTCGCGCCATCGACTCCACGTGCGGACTCAAATACGCGTTTCGTTCGTCGAGTTTCGATTCGAATCGTTTTACCCCCCGGACCTGTTATGTATTCAGTCAGACTCTCTCGTGCCCCTCAATGAAACTTCAAGGAAAAGAAAGCGCGGAGCTTTTAGAGTCTCATTTCTGTATGCTGACAGCTCTGAAAGCGGCTGCTTATGCATCGAAAATCGACTGCAGTTATAATCCTATGAGCGACAGATACTTGTGATTTATAATTTATGTGATGATTATTTTCTTCCTGCTTGCAATTCTTTAGATCACATTTTATATGTCGAAAATTTGTTCGTTTACGAATTTTCGTACAGCGCAGTTTCCATCATTCGTATTGTATGAAAATGCTGGTAAGAACTTCGGCGATTTGTTATTTTTCAACGCCTGAATCTACAATCTACAAAAGCATTACATCTAAATTCAAATTTGTTTCCGAATCTCGGAGGCTCGACGAAACGTTGATTAAACAATTAGAAACGAATATGAAATGCTCAATTTTGAGCCAAATTTAGCGGTATTTAATCCGTTTACAAAATATATTTCTAAAGCAACTGTAGCGTCGGAAAACTTTTCAACATGAAAGGCTTCCGTGATTCTATATGAAAAGAAATAAAGATTGGAGGATAAAATATGGAACGAAATAAATTTGTCTAAATACTCAATTGAGCCAAAAGAAATTATTCCAATTTATTGGCTCACAGGGGAAAAGCCGCTGAGGCATAAAAACCCCTTATTATTACAATAGTAAAGTTGTGTCAAGAGCGTATGAGGTGTTAGCGTACGATCAATGGTTGTGTCTCGCAGGTGGAGAGCTGCCGTGAGATTCGGAGGCCGAAGGCGTGAATCTACGGAGGTTCGATCGGCTAGCGAGAATCTAATGTTTAAATTGGAGAGGAGAGGAAGAGAACAAGAGAGTTCCGAGCGCGACTGGAATGGCCGGAGACTCGAATCAGACTGACTAACCGAGCGTCGATTCCCGGTCAGTTATTTTTTCTTCCAACGATCAGCGCCATCTTTGCGGTTAACGTCGATCCACCCAATCGCGTACCCCCGCGATCGCGCTTAAACTTAGTAGAAATTTCGGGTATCAGATGGGGTAGAAAGTACGCGTGGACATGGGAAAGGTGAGGATTGGTACGGTCTGAACAGCAACTAAATAACGGAAGAGTGATTGTTTAACCGATGTGACAGCCGTCGAGTTGTCGGAGTTGCGTTCACAGATTTAAGGCTGTGATAGAATGGGGTGAAATGTTGGTATCGTGGTGACGAGGAAAGGCCAAGGATACAAAAAGGGGAAGAACAAAAAAATGCAAGGGAGAATTTTACACTCCACGCACGTTTTCAAATCACCCGAGCAATTCTGGATTGGAATTTGCGATCCGCCCTCAAGCTCTGAGCTCTAAACAATTACGTGCAAGTGTTGGGTAGACACTAAGTTTACGGAATCGGATAAAATAACGAGATTATTCTAGTATCCTGTGAAAATTCGATATGAATAAAGTACACGCGGAGATTTATTGTGTGCAGATTTCAATAATTATTGACAAATGGACGACGAATTTGATAATTTTTTGTCTACGCATCAGGTTGATCTAGTCCTAATTTTGAGATGAAAGGCTTTTGATCTCAGAAAATCGTGAAAATACTACGGTCACCTGTTTTGATATTTAGCAAAATTTTAAAAACTTTTTTTATAAGATATATCAACGTCATTTTTCGAGTAAGAATTAGTGAATAAACGATATAGATTGAATATTTCTTCACCTGATAATTCGACCATGTTCTAGATGCATTTTGTTAATTCTTGAGAATCCAATAAATTGATAAAATTTTCTGCATAACAATTTCTGTTCGCATTTTTTTCCGGTTAGAGATTGGAATAATATTTACCAAATCCATAAATTACAATTCTTTAGTTAGAAATTATACAAAATTACTTGGATTAATTCTTTGAATAGTCAGCGTGAACTACGAGAAAAAATTTTGTGATTTCTGCGAAAAACTATTCAGACCGAAATTCCGTTGACACGTATGATGTTAAATGGGATTCTGCATATACTTAGTATTTGGGGTCAGCGATCAATGTTTGAAAAGGGATTTAAAATCTTGGAAGCACGTCCCTGTCGTGAAAAGTTTGAACTCGAGTTATTTTTTATTTCATTTTATGAGTATAATTTTGTTCCCTCTGTTTTTTTCTTCTTCTCTACCCTATTTTGTCAAGTTTCCATCCTTTCCACGCGTGCGGTCCGAACAGCAGCTGGCCATTGGCTTCATATAAAATTTTTGTTACCTTATTGCAGTTTCGTTTTAACTTTTCTCACGTGTTCAAGCTGTGCGGTATTTTTTCAAATATCTTTCTTCACGTGGATGGTAAAAAGATCGAATCGTTGTAATGAATCCGTGAATATCGTATCCGGTAATTGAACAGCGTCGTTCGAGGGGTTGAAAGAAGAATGTTTTTTGGGGGGTGGATGAAAGTGCATCGTGGTGGACGGTGCGGTTGGCGAATAACTTGTAAGCTGCAAAACTTTTCTATTATCTCTTTTCCCGCAGCTGACGCGACGTTGCAGGATCATGGCTTATAGTTGTCGCGTCTGTGGTATAGAAGAGAACCAACCCTTGCAGAGGGAGTTTTAAGCCGGGCTTTTACGCCGTTTTTTACCCTTTGTTTCGGCAGGAGGTGGAAAGGAAAGGTGAAAAAGTGGTGAAAATAGAGAAGAAAAACGGGTGAATTTCCTCGATGTCGACGCGATGACGCGCGAACGAAAGTTTCGTACTTTAGATGAGGGGAAGAGCTTGCGCGACGGTAGTTTTCGCCGCTGCAAAAGGAGATTAAAAAGCCAATTTCAGCTGCGACGCGCAGGGTCGCGAGTTCCCGGCAAGCTTGCAACTTCCCTAGGGACGATCGCACTTCCTGCCAAGGTGCGCCATCTTAATACGTCGTAAAAAACCCATGAGCGACATCGTGACCGGGGCACGGAAGACACGGAACTGTAATAGCTTCGCGAGATTTCCGATCTTGAGTTAACGGGGAAAAATGGAGGTGGTAAAAAGGTACGTAAGAAACAAAAATGTGTTAAATGGAATTCCTCAAAGCGGCTTGGCGGGAAATTGCAAGCTTTCTAAGCACCGATTTTTGGGGCATAGAGGCAAAAATGTCGTAGGTAAGATCGGAAAATATATAAGGTTGAAATATCAAATTTTCCAGATTTCAATAGATTTTAAAATGTTTGCAGCCGAAATACAGTATAAAGTTAAAGCATATTAACTGTCAGAATAAAAAAGAACGTATACCTTTAACTTTCCAAATTTCTACGTATTTTCACCCTTGCATAAAAATTTGAAACTCTAAAACGTCTTTGAATTTTCTCAGTTGAAAAAATCAAGAAGAAAGGGTGGCTGTCGAGGGTGTTCATTCGGCATCACCGCGACAATGGGGAGTAATGAGAAATAAAAGAGACAATTTCCAACCCCAAGACGACGGCTTACAGGATTGCGGAACGAAATTCAATTACCAAAGTGGTCAGATTCAATTGTCTTTATTGACGATTTGGCGGTTTTTATCACTCCCCAGCTCGCTCAATCCCTTTTCTTCATTCGTTTCCGCGCATGACTTACCCCGTTCGCAAAAATTTCCTCAACTCAGGACGGGCTGAATCCTATATCTATAGATTTCAAAAGTAGGTATCCAGCACTTTCTAACATAAACGAATTCATCAGGTTGACGTATGACGCGTTATACATTATGTCTGCATTTTGCAAATTGAGGCAACGTCAGGACTGACCGACTTATTAACGTTAATGAATAATCAGTGCAGGCGCGTTGTGTTCTCCTCAATTAATCGTAAGATTAGAGTGCATCGTCAGATTGCAGTTGGTACGGGACGTGGGATTAAATTATCACCACTCCAGTGCAGTGACATAATTCAGAGACACGCAAGTCCAATTGCCGCAGTATACTGCAATAATAAATTACAGCTGATAATCACTGGCCACACAGAAAAGAGCCTGAAGTTAAAAATTAGCAACAGGATTTATTTATCGGAAAACAATCTACTGAATAAAACATAGTTGTTCAATAACTTGCCAATAATAAACAATACATGTAGCTTTAAATTGAAATTTGAGTGAAAATAAATTGCAAAAATGTTTCGTCCTTTATTACAACACCTAAATAGAATAAATAATTAATTTACTTTTTGTTGCGGTTTCTTTTAAACAATTCTTGCTGGAATGTTGGGTAACATAATTTTATTGCGCGTTTAATTTGTTGAATTTGAAACAAAGAATTCATCGTAGCTTAATTAAGGCGCCATATATATATATGTTAGTTTAGTGACTAGCTACGTTCATATGTATATATATATATATTTACTATACACACGCATATCTATGTATATATGTATAAATCTTCTTGCGCGCGTTCATTGGTATGCGTTTAATTACACCAGGTCCTCGCTCCTTTTAATTAAAAGATAAAAGGTCCCTTACACAGTTTTACAACCAGAAGTATTTCAGAGGCGCTTTATGGTTTAACCATACCCGTCGGCCAATGGTGACGTGGGCTCGACTTGCGCGCTGTGTATACTCGATGGTAATTAAGTAATTAAGCTCGAACGGAGTAAAAAGCTGCTTGCAAACTGTCGTCAAAATGCGAACCTGTTACATGCTCGTAAACATGGCGTGTTATAAACTCTTCGCGGTAAATTTTATCACAGTCATATTGTGTTTTACACGCCTACTGGATATTTCCAGAATATGTATATATAATAATGAAAAATCTGTTGATAGGCGCGGCATGTCTATAAAAAAAAAAAATCGTCAACTTTCCTACCGGGAAAAATTTAGAGGACATTTTTTTCTACTTTTAAAATTCTCTACTATTATTGTAAACGTATTATGATCGCTACGTTCGGTCACTTCCGATAATCGATCGCGTTACTTTGTCGCTGAGAACGGAAGAGGAAGGAGCTAGAGGCTCGGTAAAAGGGGGAGCAAGGTAGAAGCACCCTCGTAGAACCTTCGGAGCGTCAAGCCGAGGGATCTTCGCGTTGCCTTAGAGACCCCTCGAACCTTCAAAGGCGGTGAAAATAATTTTTCAACCAAGATAAAACGAGGGAAATTATTTTTGTAAGGTACTTCAAGTACAGTGCGTGGCTGCGGCGCAACTTTTTAAGAGAAGAATGAATACAATAAATTTAGAAAAAAATCTATGGCTATATAGTTTTAAGATCTACGTTAAATTTCAACGTATGTACGTGATATTTTAATATTTTTCTTTATGATTGACTTCTTACGCAACTCCGGATCGAATTATTGTGGCAATTGACAATTACTGGTAATGAGAATATCGGCTGAAAGATAATGGAATCAACAGGTTACACTCTGTACTCGTCGCCTAGTCGTGGCCGGAGTCACTCATTTCAGAGAGATCAAAGCAGGCATGAAACGAGATTAGATTAACCGGGGTTAGCCGCTGTGTGAAATAGTTCCCTCGTAAATTTTATCATAAGAAAGATCTGTTCGGATAATGCGTGTACGTCCATACGTATAACTCTTGCACCATAATTGAAAATGCAAAAGATCCGATGAAATAATTAAATAAATAAATAAATAAATAATAAACAGAAGAAAAGAACATTCATTCGTTAAAAATATAAGTCTGAAGAGCTTTGACGAAATTCATACTCGAATTTATTCGAGCTTTCATCCCTCGGCTATAAAAGAGATTAGGTGATACAAAAGAGAGAAAGAGGAAGCAAGATTGGAGAAAAACGAGGAGAAAAAATTACCCTTTTTTTCCCTGAAAATCGCGAGATTCTTATCGCTTCGGTTAGTTATTTTATTCGACTATTTGTACATATTTGTTCGCTGAATTACAATCTGGCTTGGTAGAGTTTTCTGATAGTGGGCAAGGACCGATGAGGCAGATGAACTCGCTGATAAGGATTCCATTACTCGCTTACAGCCCTTCTGTTCCTCCGTTTCCATTTATTTCTCTCTCCTTCTCCCTTTCCTTCAAAGTTCATTTTATCGAAGGAATTCCAGATAATATAATCGCTGTATTACCCGGGAAACCATTTTCCAAAGTTTCCCTTAGCGCAAGGATCTTATAACGATCTAATAATCGTCCAACACCACCGTAAATGATCGGCAATTAAATCGTCCATTGACCATTTTATGACGGACACTAAAATCACGGAGAGTAACGCGAATTTCTCTATATTTTTTCGTTGAAGTCGATTGTGTAAACCAGACTTTTTCTTCTGTTCTTTTCGGTGGCGGGGGGAGATTACGTGGCAGCTGCTTAACAACGCTGTAATTTCTTCTCCCTTTTTTTATCACCCTCAAGAAAGAGATTTCGAGTGCCACAGGATTGTTTGGATCTTAACTCGGTGGTTTGGAGGGCCGAGAAAAAACACGGAGGGATTCCTGGATTCAGATAATTGATTAAATACCAGACGCCTCCGTTTTTTTTCTCTCCCTCTTTTTCCTTAACCGCGAACAAGCTCGAGGGTCTTTTCTTCTTCTCTTATTTGTCTTCCCTTCTCTAATTCCTTACTAATTCCGTCTTCTCAACGATCGAGCATCGCTTTCTTTTTCCCATTAAATCGTCGATTGTATCTCTATAGTTTTCTCCGGCACGCCGAATCAAACAACTTATCCAGTTAATTATATCAAATTTCCATCTACCTCGAAGACTCGTCACAAAAAAGGGGCGAAAAAAAAAAAATCAGTTTCAAAGTATTTCCATTTAGCGAACAATTCGCCAAGAAAATTTATAAGATTGCCACAGAATGATGATATATAATAAGACAGCGGGTAATTTCAATTATGTTTGAGGACGAGAAGAGCGAGGGAGAAAAGGGAAGAGACAGGGGGGGGGGAGGCAAAGATCTCGTAGGAAAAGTTCGGAAGTTGCCTGACTTGATGAAACCATTACATAATACCCACATTGCTCTACCTTCTGAAATGAAAATTGAACGAGAAGTGAAATATTTGCAAAGATATCTGCAAGATTCTCAAAACGAAAAATCGGGTAGCTAGCTAGCGAAGATTTTGGACACGTGATATCTTTTCGGCACTCTTCAAAGCGCTGCTTGGACTAATCGAACTTGTTAATTACCAGCCGAATCTGAGGAAAATCTCGCGTTTCTACTTATTTGCCAACTTTTCATTAATACGCGGTTGCTGCTACTTGATCAGACTTCAGAGTCGACCGCTTGTCAGTAAGATTTTGGCCGCGGACCTTTGGCTGGCATTCTGGATCGAGAAACTTTTGCCGGGTGGCTTGAGCCAATTTGTTATCCCACGAACCGGAACCGCCGGGGAGTGACGAGTTTGATTTACGACCTGCACGGTATAGAAGTCGGACCCGTAATCGCTCTCCACGGTTCCAAAAGCTGCATGACTGGGTTATACTCCGTGTCTAAAAATCCGCATCTTTCGAAGGACGTCGATCGGCGTAACTATCGAGGAAAAGAGAACTTCGCACCTCGTCGACGGCGATCCTTCCGCCTAATTTTTTTTCAATACTTACCTACACCAATTCTTCTCACCAACGACTTTGAAAAAGATTCTAAGAGCGAAGTGCTTCCGGTGTTTCCGGATCGCGTATTCACGCAGGTCTGATTCCAAGTTCTCGTTACACACTCGCGCACAAGACTATCGCATTATGCGGACAAAAACCGAGCTATAAGCTTGAGGATCATTAATGAAGCCCAACTTATGCGTGACATGCCCAACCACAGGAGCCAACTTCGTTCCATCAGGTTCTAAAGTAGTTTATATCCTGGACGATAAGGTGCACAGTTCAGGTGGTATGTATGTAGAGAATTACTGTAGAAAGAGTCAGTTTGTTTTATTACTTTAAGGTGATATTTCTTCAGTGTAATGAATGTTGAAAAATTTTCGAAAGCAAGTGCTCGTCTCGTAGATTTGTTGAATGTTCGCTGACGATGAGTTGTTTTCCAAAGTCGATTGAAATGGCTTATCAGTGGAGGTAATTTGCGACGCTGAGACGCCTAGACAGTGAAGTAAAACACGTAACTCGGTTCTATTAGGAGGCGGCTGGCGTCCAGCACCTTTTTCTCTTTTTACCCCTTCGCAGGCTCGGCGACAAAGGTACTTTGAGGGCGAGGTACTCGTCCCCGAGTTTCTCCTCGACACGCCCGACTAACTAGCACCACTCTGGGTGGAACAGCGTCTTATAGCATCACTCGCCCATCCGCATTCGCGCACTTTACGGTAACTCGCGATACTCAGGGGAGGCAAAAAACTAAAGAATAAAAAATAAGAAGTGGAAGAGCAACGGCGAAGGACGAAACAACAAGGATATATGTATAATAAAGAAAGTGATAAATCCACCTACGTCAGACTCCGTTCCCCAATACCAGCTGGTAACTCCTCGTTTGATTGATGAAAAAAAGGGGCATCTTTCTTCATGCCGAGTGAAGAATTTACAAAGGAGAAGAAAAAAGGAGACAGATGACGAAATAAAAATCAAACAGCAATGTAACAAAGTGGCAAGAAAAAAGCGACAGTGACACATCGTTCTGGTCAACGAAAATTGGCACATAAATTACAATCCTACGAATCTGTGTACGTACACATTGTGTATATATCTGTATGAAATAAAAAACAGAAACGTCTGCTGCATTTTAGTTAAATAGTGAGAGCAAGGAAACAAAACAAGAAAAAAATGATCCCTTACTGTATTTTGTATGTCATTTTCTTTTTTGATTCATTGAAATTTTGAGAAAAAATAATTGTAAGCATGCTCGATTGGCATGGCCCGAAACGTCGAGGAGTAACGTATAGAATGATGTGTTTTTGTCGAAGATCGAAGGTAAACTACCCTCGTCAAGCCCTTCGTCATCTGCCACATTTTTTCCGCCAAGTTACCAGCCAGCTAAGTAATGTCATAACGGCAAATACTGGGTCGAAAATTTTCCTGTCAATAATTAAATGAGCCAGTTGCGGAGTGATGCGGGAAAAATCTGCGAGTCCTCCTCCGAGAAAAAAAAACAGGGATAAAGACAATGTAAGAAAAGGAAAGAAATCCCGAGAACATCTCGTCTTACACGGACAGGACTCAATGGCTCGAAAAGGTTTGGCTGGCATCCTCGATTCCTGAATGATGAAGACAACGGCCAATATCTTGGACGAAGGAATGAAGGAACGAAAGGACATGGTGTCGTACCCTACTCCAGAGATATTGGTGTGCCTCGAGGGCTCGAGGTTGGCAGCCACGGTATATCGAAGGATATCGATATTACTACACGTCGAGCGCAATAGTCTGACAATTGGACTCCTCTCTCGGCGGGCGCCGGGTATTCCCGCACTTTTTCTTTTTTCTTTTTTCCTTTTCGATTTTTTTTCTTCGTCCTTCCTTCCCCCTTTTTCCTCTCCATTCACCTCTGACATTCGTTCGTTTCCATTACCCCGACGACCGTCTTGAATTGCGATATGTTTTTTTTCTTTCTTACCTTTCACCCTTTGCCATGCTGTAGTGACGAGTAGAATGTTAAAAAAAAAAAATAAAAAAAACATCAATTTATTTCTTCATCCCGCTTCAATTTGCTTCGCAGAAAAGAAAAAATTAAACCAATTTCCCCAAAATTATGCTGCTCTATTTGCAGGGCGTGGAATGAAATAATATAGTGTACGAAGTCGGAGTTGTACTGACGAAGTCTATTTGAAGAGATTTTGAAAAAATTTATCGTTTCTTAAATATTGTTAATATATTTTGCTTCGAAGTTACTCGAAAAATGATTTTTAACGTCACGTGGTTCAACGTCGTAATCAAGTTGCGAGTGGATATCACCTGGGCATTAATTTTGGTTGAATGTAGAAAATCCCGCGCATTACCAAACTTTCAAAAATCCTTGCTCAAGTCTTTTGAGCAGATTCGGCATAGCCCGTCAGGCTGAATAATCCGGGGTAAATATTTGCAGAGCAATTAAACACGGGCGAAATTGTCTGCTGCGCAAGGCTTTAATGCTCGTTTGGAGACGTTGTACCTAAGCAACGTTTGTATGTAGGGCAGTTTCATGCAGAGTAAGACACAATCTCGGGCTGCAGACAGTTAAGGGTGGATGGGCACATGGACAAACATACAGCGACGTACCTGGATTTACTAGAGGGATTGTTTTATGGGAGTTTGAGTAAAGTAAACAGAAAGTTGGAACTTGAGGAACGACAAATCTGCGTAGACGCTTCAACACCTTGAAAGATCGTCAATAAATACGCATACCGAGAGACGTGAGACCGTAGATCGATCGGCGTGCAGTTAATTTTTCCTTCCTTTTCTCTTCTTACTTTTCTTATCTGTAGACTTCTCCTCCATTTATCGTTTCATCCCTTTTCCAACAAAGAGATACGTCTCCGGGATATTACGGTGTAACGATATCGGCCAAGATCTGTTCGGCGACTTTACCAACATCTGTGTAATATTTCAAAAGATCTACGATACGAAAATATCCCGTTTGTTTCTTGTCAGTGCGTTAATTCATCTCGCAAACTTGCTTATCTCGGAACGTCGCTCCCTTCTTCTCTACATTAGGAATATTATACCTACTCCTCATTTTTTCTTTCATTCGGTTCTTCCCATCGCAAGCGACAAAAGTATCTCGAGAAGCCAAGGGCGAAAAAATGATTATCGAAATACCGTAATATGGTCAGACTATAGAATAAAAGTACAAAAAAATTAAATAAAAATAAGAAAAAATCAAATTACAGTTAAAACAAAGAAACAAAAAAAAACGATCTACCCGAATAGAACGTTAAATACAGAGACGTTTATACGTATATACAATATATGCAATTGCCGAAGGGCGGAGGGGTGAGGGGGGAGCGTCCAAGGGTTGTAAAGTCAGGTGTACACCGCCCTCGATATAATTCAATTCTTTGAAAACCAATCTCCTCAACGGTATCTTTCGCTATTTTCCTTATCGCCTTACGGCGCGATAATTTACTTTTTTCTTTTCCTTTCTCTCTTTTCCCTTCTTCCTCTCTGTTCTCTCTTTCTATTCGTGACCGTCATTAACTTTCACGAGAATGTGAAGGAATTTTTCTCGTTCCTTTTACGACCCCCGCCGTGTTCTCCAGCCATTCAGCTGCCTTTTTTCCCGCACCCCATTCGCCGGCTCTTCAAAGACGGGTGTTAAATTTTTTAGCAATACTTTTCACCCTCTCCCTACAATTATTTTTACTATTTCTACAATCGGTGATACATCGTTCACGAAAGGAAGAAAACAAAGTAAATAAAAATAAATAACCGTACGTGCATAGTTTTTCGCCGCCTAATTTCGTTTCTAAAATTCTCTACGTTCTATTTCATATACCATAATATATTGTTGTCTTGTGATCTGCAGTGTGGACCCTGTAGTGGTAACTAGCTAGGGTGCTCGGAATGTTCAGTTATTTTTATCCGATCTTCCCTTATATCCGAACCCCAGCTCTGTTCGGTGACCCGCAACGAGTGACACGTGACCTTTCGAGCATCCGTGCAGCGTGCAACGTAACGTGACGTAACGCAACGCGCATCTCGTATGGAAAAAAGAAAGGTAAATTTTCCAAACAACCTGGTGTTCAATTACCGAATAGAAAAGAATCGGCAGATAGTTATCACACCTGTGGATCACGCGATCGTACCGAGCGAGCGTAGAATTCCAATTATGGAGAGAAACCGGGAATCAGCTGATGTTTGTTCAATCGTATACGAATGAATAAACCATTGGAGAAAATCGCTGGTCGTTTTCTCGAGCGAAATGAGTGCGGAGGGCTGACGTCCTCGAGGACTGTCGAGGAAAATTGTTATTGAGCTGTGGGCGCAGGGCTGTTTATACTTCCGAAGGAAATTTTATGGGTATGAAAATAGAAGAGGAAAAATATTTTCCCTTCTTCCCGCTGTCTTATTCTCTTACGTTTGATTTTTGCTTCCACATTTATTTCTCCACCAGCTACTTCTATGTTTTATATTGTATATATAATACAGTGGGGATAAAAATTGAAAAACATGAGCGGGAGCAGAATTCACTCACGTTTTCGACGAAGAAATCAGTCCAAATCATTATACTGCCAATTTAATAGGAACGACTAATATTGGCTCGTGAATTTATTTCCCCTCCTACCGTTGCGATTCGAAAATTTCTCCAGATGCTGATAAAGCGACGCGTGAATACCCGACCAGGTCCTCGAGACGAAACGAAAACCTTAATCTGATCGAGTTATACCCGCCGACCTGCAATCCGCCTTCCACTCTAGCCCCAACCCTCGAAATTCAAGTTTTATTTATGCGAACAAGTGATTGACGGTTTATTTGCAGATAAATACGAGGCTTATCGATCGAGCGTAAACACCCGATGATTGGTCACCGTCTCAGCCGAGAATCGTTTGACTTTCTTTAAGAATTTTCCTCATGGTTATGCGTCCGGGGTGTGGGGCTGGTTTTTGCGAAAATTTAATTTCGCCCAAGTGGCGCGATGCGCGCAGAAAATTCCAAGCGCGAAGCTCTCAGCTTCTTGACGCGATGAGTTCCACCCCCTCAAGATGTAGTGAAAATATGCCAATTATATGCAGAACAGGGCAGAAATCCGTCTCGCATAAATTGCCGCGATAAAACCGCACTCTTGAGTTTTCGATCAGGTTTAAGATACGTCTTCAGCAGATCAGCAAAGTCGATTCACTGGCTGCAAAAGAGTATAAAACGTAGATTTACGGCCGCGTGTGTCGCAGTTCAGGGTGAAACCGCATTTCCGATTCTAGGAGATGTATGTAGAGAGGTGCAAAAATTCAAAACCATACATCGGTCTGTATTCAGTTCCTTGCTTGCATGAAACGACGGATGAGCTTGCGGGGAATTCAAGAAAAGTTCGCAGTCGGGCCCTGAAGCAATGCGATGCAAAAACCGTTTCCCCTCCGGTTTTACGAACCATAAAACGAGAAACTCCAAACGACGAATGGTCGTTTCACTGAGCGTGCTGCAGGCTGCTTCCTGTCTTCCGATCCTCATCTCGACCCTTCAACTTTCGCCTCCCTTTAATCTTCGGGGCTTTCTTCAAAGAATCCGAGAAATAACGCCGAGACGCATGTTTTGAGAAAAATTCGCGCTTCCTTCACGTGTATAATCGTGAGTACTTGTTCCTCTGATTTCTCGAAACCGGTCGTTGATATACTCTAACGGTAAGCAGCCGCTGAAGCCATTGGAATCAACAAACAAGCATGCATAAAGCGTCTGGGATTAAGCATAATCAATTTTTTTTTAAATTAGAAAATCGTGGAATCAATTTATTTAAATTATATCTGGCCTTGAAAACATATCAATAAAACAACATTTCTGGCCATTGCTTCTCTCAGGTTTAAACTGATGGATATATTTACATTTTTTGTAATCTTTGGGTTTGAAGAAAAAAAAAAAGAAAACTGCATCACGTGGATAATAATTGCGAACTCGGTAAGTGTATATTTCGCATTGGATTGAAGACGGGCGTGAAAAAAGGAGCACAAACATATGTCCGGCTCATAATTGAAGGCAAAATAAGGGTTGAAGAGGGGAAAGCGAGGGGTATTATAAGGGAGCCCGAGACCCTCAAAACACTCGCAATATTTATTGCACGCACTTATTTATTATACCCTAACGGTGTGAGCACGGTTATAATGATCATCCCGTGTTCTAACCCTCGTTAGACATCTTCGGCGAGAGTTAAAGGCTCCCAATGGATGGCAAGACTAGAGATTTATGAACCTGCTGCAGGAGTAACGAATAAAAGGAGAAACTTCTTTCGCTGCAGCTGACTCTGCACGAATCAATATCTTCCTGTCCCCTTACACGCTTCATAATCCGAGGAAGCGAAATTTTTTCACCATAGATCTGACCAAAAGAGGGTGGAAAATGGATGTCGTATTATCGGAAGAAAAGAAATTCAGTGTATCGTTGTGAATTGCACGCGTAAAAGCCTAACAAGCTGTTTCTGCCGGCTCAAATTTTGACTCAAATCCTAAGGGAAATTCCATAGAAAATTAGGGGTGCTTTGCGATCTTCGGCTTTATGTGAACAACGCGAAATCAACGACAAGCCAAAGTGTTTCGATGCTTGCGAAAACATGCAGTTTGTACTCGTTTCAGGTGAATTGCGATAACCGCTTTTGATTCTTGAAACAGTTGTAATTACGCGGGAAAATCGCCGACGTCGAGTATGGCGCCGCTGGACCGCGAAGACTTGGCGTCAGCTACGTGCCCTCGAGATTAGCGAGCAAAATTATGGTCTTTGCGGTCTGCAGGCGAGAAGTTTCCGTCGTCGCACCCGCGACACGTCCAAGTTGTTTCGACCTTACAATTAGCGCGATGTTACAGAGAGACAGAGAGAGAGAAAGAGAGAGAGAGAGTATGAAATTGATGTTAAATGGTGGCAGCGAATTCGACCGAGTTTGATGATAAATGGTGCCCGATTAATCGTGACTTGAATAGTCTCATGCAATGCGTTCAGTGAAATAGAAGCACGGCTCAAAAAGTGAAATTGAAATTTTTTCAATTCGTATGGCTTGAGGTAGTATTATTTAAAAAACGCCAATTCAAGTAAAGAAAGTGGTTCGTTTTTGGGCTGAGGAGGAAATTCACGGATTCCAAATGATTTTCAACATCAAAGAGATACAGTTTGAATTTAGTTTAATTCCATTAACTTGAACCGCAGCTGCGCAGTTTTCGAGCCTTCGTTTGATCGTAAATTTTGTTTGTTTCAACGGATTATAATTTCAATTGTACGTAAATGTAGCCTTAATTGTAGTCGGTAAACTGTTTACCGGCTTAACACTTGTAAAAAGAATCACGAGAAAAAGTTGTCCAAGCCAAGAACCCGAGCCAAGAGAACTGAGATTTTTTCACCGAAGTATAATCGGGGCAGTAGAGAAATGGCGGGGGTTGAAAATTTGAATAATCCGAAAGCGTGCCGTGCTGAAGCGGAGATATTTGTCTGTACAAAACGCTGGGTTCTTGGGCTCGAAAGGCAGCCAAGAACCGGGGGTTAGTGAAAAGAAAAACAACGGGTGAAAAGCGGAGGAAAGGTCGAGGGTTGCGAGGGCTCGAAAAGATAGGCGAAGTCGGTATGTCGCGGGGGTGGATAATTCGAGATACCAGCCGGGCGGCGGCAACCCTTCGGCGATATGTTCTTGCCGTCGAGTCTGCAACCCCTGCAGCGAAGCGTCCTCGGGAGGAGAACAAACGCTGAAAGGGCCGCGGCCAAGTCGGGAAAATGGGGAGGAATTGGGGAGAGGGGACAGCATACGAATAGCCCTGCTTAACAAGTCGGTTGAATTGCCACTAGCCACCCCTCGCCTCAGTCTCTGTCAACCCGCAGTCGCTAGTCGCTCTCTCGCCATTAAACGCGACGTTACAATTCCCGGCTCGTGCTGAAAAAACGGAAGAACAAAAACTGACCCTCTGGAAATCCACGCTCCAGGGACTCGAATGTTTCAGCAACAAGCTCGCGACGCGATGCCGCGACATCCCGCAGGGGTGGAATGAGAACAGGCCAGATCGCAGGGGGAGTTCGATTATCCAGGGAGAACTGGAGAGGTTGCAGCTGCTGGAACACCTAATTAGGTCACCTTTTAATTCTCTCTCTTTACACAACGGCCGGATACCTATACCGACCTTTGACCGCCTTGCCCATGTGGGAGATTGAAAAGCCTCTTCCTTGATCCCATCTTCTCAAGGTAATTTTACCGAAGGTATAGACAACAGCTGCGTTGGTGAGATAAATTCAGGTGCACTATATGCTCTCCACTATCTTCGACATGTCTTCTTGTAACATGACTCCCCACGGTCGTATATAGAACGTAACAATTTCATCGTGGCTGCACACATGTGACTTACGAACATATAAAGGGGTCGAATCGAGCCTTGAAGGTGTTCAATTTTTATGAAGAGCATAAAAGTCCGGCCTACCTAAGAGAAGAGCGTCATTCTCTTCCTCTTTCACGTCCCATTCTCTCTAGCATAGCATATATACGTCCATACACTATAGCTTATACTGGGAACTTTCCACCGAGTAGAAATCTGCGGGAGTAGGTACTGCGGGAGTAATCGGGACTATACGCAGATGGGAAACGGCGGAGGTATCCAAGAGCAGTCGAGGATTCAGCTCGGGGATTCGGAGGGTAGATATAACACGAAGTTTACAGCCGACTGAGTCTTCTGCCTCTTTGCCGTCGCCTCGCACAAACTCCGACTCGACGTAGAGGTAACTTAACTATGTTCAGAGACATTTGGATGTGGAAGAGGAGCGAAAATTGAAGAATATGCGCAAATCGATCGAAGCGAGGTTTTGAACGGGGAGTAAAAAAAGCTGCTCGTTGATTTCTTTGATTCCTGCGACGTTGGTTTCTTTCTCAAAAAAGGATACAAAATGAAAAACGTCCGTCACGAGGAACCCAAATCACGCGGAAAATGGCCAACAGCTGAATAAGGTTCGGATGGAAGGGTTTGAAGGAAGTGACACTACACCGATCCGTATACGAAGACGGACTGCGGAAAAGCGGGAAGAAATCGAGACCGGAATTCGGTAAAAATCGTATTATGCAAAGTGCCCTTTACGGTCGGTGGGCAGAGATTATTCAGACCCGAAATCTCTTCCAGAGGAGCGACACGTTTAAACTGTCCCATGAATCCTGAGCCCAAGGGTGGGAGATCCGGCTATTCCCGGCTTTGAAGGGAGAGGAGGTCTGCCGCGATATATGTATATCGAGTTCGGAAAGTTGCGTCTAGTTCAATCTCCCGGATTGGAACGTCCCTACCTGTCTCGTCCTTCTCTCTCCTCTAAGATTTTCGCCGATGTAATTGGAAAGAAAAAAAGAGAGAAAGAAAGAAAAAAAAAAGAAAAAAATTCGATAGATCGACCGCCCAGAGAATATCACATCTGTATATAGAAAAAGTCGTCCGGCGACAGGATTTTTCCGTTTATTCACTTCTTTTTTATCGCTCGGGTCCACCTTTTTTCACATCCGAAGATGGCACGGTTAGACGCGGGAGTCACGGGTCGGCTTATCCCTTGAAACAAGGTTCCATTCGTTGTTATTCTTTGTAAGAGTCTGTCGTTTTTGCCCGGTATCGCCGCCCTTTGTAACGCCGAACCTGTCGCAGATCCCGCCTAACGAAACAAACTAACGACATCTCGCCAAGACGATCCTTTGCTTGTTTTCATGTGTCCCGCTAACCCTCGGCAACCCCTTTTCAACCCATCGGCAAGAGTTTCATGATACTCGTGCCTTGAGTATTGAGTACATCACAATGAGTGAGAAATGCGCGTAAGAAGAAAGCATAAGAGTAGGATAATAAATAAAAGATTGAAGATGAACTCACCTCCGGAAGTCACGACTCCAGCAAGCGTATATGACGGGATTCATGCCGCTGTTAATCCATCCAAGCCACGTAACGGCGGCGGAAACGATTTCCTCCTGCCAAATACACCTCGAGCAGAACCCGGACCACAAGTTCACAACGAAAAAGGGAAGCCAACACACTATGAACACACCCATCACAATACCGAGTGTCTTCGCGGCCTTTTTCTCCTTCGCAAACTTGGCCAATTTCCGTGAAAGCGAGAAGTTCTTTCCAAGGTGTTGCTTGTTGTTGATTCTCGTCGACGGCAGCCTGCTGAGCCCGTTGTTGTGGAGGGCGGTCAGGGGTTCCTCGAGGTCCTGAAGGTCCTCCGGAGTGCTCGAGGCTGTCCTGAAGAGGTGTCGAGCGTCGGTGTTCGTGGCGCCGCCACGGTGTATCCTGAGGGTGAGTTCGAGCTCGCCGGAGGCCATCATGACCTGCTTGGTGCCGAGCTTCAGACTGCGCGTCTGTATGACGGCCGCGCGGTATATCCTGTAGTAGGTGAAGACCATGACGAAGAGAGGCAGATAAAAGGATATGGTCGAGGAGAATATGAGGTATCCGAGGTGCTCGGTGAAGGGGCATTTGTCGTCGGGCACCTTCTCCGTGCGAACGGCTCTCCACCAAGCGATCGCTGGGAAGGAAATCGCGCTCGAGCAGACCCAGACAATGGCGATGAGGATGGCGGCTCGCTTCCGGCTCATCCTCATGGGGTAGGTGAAGGGGTCGGTGATGGCCCAGTATCGGTCGAGGCTGATCACGCACAGGTTGAGAATCGAAGCGGTGGAGAAGAGGACGTCGAGGGACCGCCAGACGTCGCACCAGTCCGTTGTGAAAAGCCACTTGTTCTCCAGGACCTCGTAAATCGCGCTGAACGGCATCACGACCAAGCCCACAAGGCAGTCGGCGAAGGCCAACGAAGTCACGAAGTAGTTCGTCGCCGTATGAAGGTACCGCTCTCTGACCACGGCCAGGATGACCAGCATGTTTCCGAAGACCGTCGCGACGGAGAAGAGGATGAGCACTATGGCCAAGCCTGCCCTGTCCGAAGCCAGGTTCCAGAGGTCGTCGTAACCCGTCTCGTTCCGTAACGCGTTAGACGCGTTGTAGTAAGTCTTGTTCACGTCAGTACCGCCGCTGCTCGTTTCGCCACCTTCCGAACCGAGCAGGTAAAAAATATCGCTTTCGTTCATCTTGCACCCCGAG
This sequence comes from Diprion similis, assembly GCF_021155765.1. Lineage (NCBI taxonomy): Eukaryota > Metazoa > Arthropoda > Insecta > Hymenoptera > Diprionidae > Diprion > Diprion similis. Next base: position 12,436,342 of record NC_060116.1, on the reverse strand, counting down.
ATGCGAGGAGGACGCCAAGTCCTGTGTCCTTTGTCTGCAGGATATCAAGTCCCGGTTGGGGCTTCGGTCCCCCGTCTTTTCACTCGCTTTGCGTGTCTTGTCATTCTTACTGATCTCAGAGATTACGCTCTTATCAGGCACGGGATTAACGCCACTCTTAGTCGACCTCGAACGCCGTTTACGTCGCTGACGGACGGTCCTCCGATCTGTATTCTCTCAGCGCGATTGTAAACATTATCGGTCTTCTGATTTTTATCCTTTCGATCGTTTCTGTTCTGAAAAAGGTGCCGAGATCCGAGTGATCCTTGCTCTCTCTCTCTCTCTCTCTCTCTCTCTCTCTGACGATTGAGGGGATTTTTTGTCTTTGAATTGAAGAGAAACGAATTAAAATGATTTACGTTACGTGCGGGGAAGTGAATATGGAGAACTGTATTCCTGTTAACCGATGATTTTTAAACCAACCGAGGTTTCAGCTTCTCTGAATTTTTCTCTTCCTCTCACTCCAGTCGCTTTTTCTCTATGAATTTTTTTCTTCCAAGTTTTGTTTGTTTATTTTTGTATTCAATATATTTTTTCCGCGGCTCGCCCACGTCGAATCACCTTATTTATTGAACGTTTTCTAAAATTTATGACATATTGACGATTTTTCACAGCCTCATTTCTCTTCGTCAACGAAAATGGAAAATAATATTCCACCTTGTCACTTTAGCATCGCTTCGGTTGATCTGGGCCGAACAATATGTTTCACCTGCAACATAGGAAGCAAAAAACACAAATTTTACAATAAATCAATACGTTATTTAATATCTATAGGTACAGCTTTTAAATTTAAACACGTGTTATTAAAATTTGACGAAATGAAAAATTTTCCACCCAATTTTTTTTTTTTTTTTTTCATCCGCCAGTTAAACAATATATCAGCAATTTAATCAATTATCACAATCTGATCACGGTTGGAATAAAACCGTGAATATACACACTGTGCATGGACGTTGTAAGCCGTTAGCGCTAATTGAACGGAAGATTAAAATCAATGTAATTGGCCTCTGTGAATTGAAATTGGTTCAGGGATCTGTACGGCAAAGTTGAGCTGAAAGGTGGATTTATTGGAATTCCGGTGAATCGAGACTTTTGTTATACCTTCCCGTTCTACCTGGAGCAGAATTTATATGAATAGAGCCGCACGTTTTTTCTCCATCATTCAACTGGAAATCCTGCATCATGCATCCATACCTTTAATATGCCCAAAATCAGCCGGCTGAGCCGTAAGCGAATGAAAAAGAGAAAGAGAGAATGAGAAAGACAACATAAAGTGAAAAACTATCCTTTGAACAAGTCCGGATTCACTTGGATAAAAAAAAAAAAAAAAACTAAAATGCACGATGTATGAAAAATTGACCAGCAACGAATAACATCAGAGTAAAAATAATTCAAAGAATTTTAGGTAAACGAAACGCTTTGAAATCACGAATCCTTTTGCAACTTGATGTACATGAATAATTTATTTTATTCAGGATTATATCCCAGGAAACTCTTCCAGCTCACGTACGCGACGTACTATCTGTTTCATCAAAAAAATTTTCCTGATAATCACGCAGAAGGGTTGAAAAAAATTCAAAGGTTACGAGGCCGAGCCAAGCGGTTATAAATTGGTTTCATACGGTCGCCGGTGCAGCAGCGAGAGGGTCAGTCGTTCTAATTTTAGTTAACTAATTTTAGACGCAAAAGGGGCGCAAGAGAAGGTCCAAATCCTGTGACGTGATTTCCGAGAAACTCTCAGTGGAAAGTGTCAATCTAATTTCCCTCTGAGGCTAATTTTCCACGGGAATGAGAAGAGGAGATGAGAAGAGAGGAGAGGAGAGGAGAGGAGAGGAGAGGAGAGGAGAGGAGAGGAGAGAACCGGCTCTCTTTGCTTGCTTCTCCGCTTGCGTACACGCTCTAACTTTCTCATTGTCGAAAGATTATGTGTACATTATGTATATCAATATACGTATAGGTATAAGTACCGTGTACTTAATTCAAGTGGTGAAAATGTTCGGTATATTTGATAGAATAATTTCCACGGAGTAAACTTTTGAAGGAAAAGTTTCACTCTCTCTCTCTCTCTTTCTTTCTACCTCTCGTCCTGTTTCTCTCCGTCCACGGAGTTTCAATTGAGCTAACGCGATCTTTTTCTCAGCAACAAATTGGCCGAGTGTACCACAGCTGATAAAATGTTCTTGTTGCAAAACCGATCCGTAATAAACAAATCGGTTTGATTGTCGATAATTTTTTTTCCATTCATCTCCTTCCAATTTCCATGAATAACTTATTTTTCGTGAAACGTAATCCTCTTCGGGCGAAATCCCTCGGCGGGCTTTTGATATTCTGTAGCCAATTTTATCTCCCCTCAACACACAGACGCGGCAGTGCGTCAGAATCGTCGAGGTTCAATTTCGCGTAATTATTATCCTTTGTAACCTTCATAAATATAATACACAGCGTGGGTGGAATTCGGGACGCTACGCGATTTCTCTGTCGAGCAAAGCGTATTCACGTTTCCCTCAACTCCCAAACGCTGTATTTAATCCAAAATGTGTATACATATAACGCAACCACAACTACTTTGACTCGAGCAAATAGCTACGCTGATCTGCAAAAGTAAAAAAAGGAAAAACAGGCAAACCGAACGGCTAGATTGAAAAAAATTTCGTCGCCACACTCCGGCTTTGCATTACCCATTTATTTCATTATTCGGGACTAATTTGCGGATACAAGCTACGATTTTATTCAGTGTTTGCTCGTTGTTACAGACCGTCTACTTTTCGTTTGGAGGAAAAAAAAATAATGTCATCATTCGTCGGTGCAACGTTCGTTGAATTCAATGTACATGGTACACCGTTTCGTAGTGTTTTTGAAAGCAGGTCGCACACGGTTTCTAATAACAATTTTTCTTCTTATGAATAACTCTCTCCGTACCACTCCGCGACGTATTTTTCACCAGAATTAAAATTTTTTGAAACTAGCCTTGCTTCGCAGGTAAAAATATCACTTTATGCCGTATACCTGGAGTTAAATAATTTCATCTGACCAGAATCAGAGTAGAACAAATGGTACGAGAGTCGAAAGCAAAAAATTCAAAGACAGTTTTAAAATTTTGAGTACCTGCCGGAAAGCTAAAAATCAACTGCACGTCCAATAGTTTCGGAAGTTTGGGGGTATCCATTAATTATGTGAGCTCAAAATGGGGGGAGAGGTTCCGGTAAAATCTCATTTAAAGGGAAGGCGGCGGGGGGGGGGGGGGGGGGGGGTGCAAATTAAAAAAAGGAAAAAAAAACAATTCACGTAATTAATGGAAGCCCTCTTTTGTGACCTGAATCAATATCCAATATGCTATGCCTTGCAGGAAAAAGGAAAACCGTAAAAAAAAAAAAAAAATAATTAAATTTCTGTCCTGCTTTGGAGGCGGGATAAACCTCGAATCTCTGTCACGTAATGTCCAACTGTAACGAATGCCGTGGCATCAGGGTACAAAGTCCGATGAAACGGAGATGCAGAGAGCAGAGCTGACGACCTTCTTGGAAGGAAGATGCCGGAGGTACAGCGAGGGTATAAAAAAAGGAAGGGCGAGAGAGGCATGAGGGGGATGAGGGAGCGGTGCGCAGAGGAGTCAGTCGGGTAGGTAGTTTGTCGGGGGTTGAAAGGGGCCGGGATGCCGTGGTCTGAGCTCTCATCCGTGATCTGGGCGAATATTTACCGCTGCCTGGTCAAAGCGGATTGAAGCTCGAAGCCATACCCACGTCACCCTTACGGGACGCAGGGGTGAGTCGGCCGCCTGGGCTGCCCGGCGGTTTTGGCGCTTCGCGACGAAAGTTGCACAATACCCGCAAACCGGGCTGAACTGATAGCCATACTTTTCCCTTTTTTACCCCGGTTTCTTCCTTTTTTCAAATCACGCGGAGGTCGTAGCTTCGCCTCGGTTTTTCGCCGTCTCGAGAGCTGCTTCTGAAAGAACAGACTGAAAGGTCAACGACAACTGAGTCCAGACTCCTGCAATTGAGACTAAAAATCGAAAAGCTAGGGGCACGGTCGAGTCGCCCGCGTAGTTTATTCCAGGCACTGGATTATCATGACTCTGTTGGAACGGTTGAAATATTCCTATACATATATATGTCCCTTTTTACATTGGGGTGGAAAAAAACTTGTCGGTCGGTGGGATGATCAACTTTCGGGCCAAGATTTTTTTTCTTCGTTTTTTTTTCTTGACTCGGATTTCCTCGTCTGCGATTAAATAACAACGTAAGACAAATCGGGGGTCAAAGCTTCGGCCATTTCTCCAGCTCCTGGTTTCCCTCTTGCTGGAGAAACTTGGCGAGCTTCTTTACAGTGTTTCTGAGAATCAGGTTGATCCTGAATGCGAGACGTTTTTCGGCCCGCTTTTACTTCTCTCTTTCTCTTTTTCTATCTCTCTCTCTCCTTTCTTGTGATTACCCCGCGATATCGCCTCGCTAAAACCAACTGTCTAGACTTTTACCAAATTGGTTAGCTTTCCTGAGTTCCTGAAACTTCTATATAACCTACGCCATTCCGACTTTCGTGTCTTTTCACCGGGAACGCGGGAACGAACGAAGGACGTACCGTTTGTTCCTAAACAATTCCAGCAATTTACCCTGCCACTGCTGCAGACGCCGCGGTTTTGCACTTACATTACACCGTAATACGTTTTAATCCGATTAAAGTCCCATGTTGTATTAAACGAGGACATAAAATCGGATGAAAATAATCTCAATTACCAGAACGACTCGGGTTTTTAAGGCCACGTTAAACTGGACAGTTTCGTGTATTCGATGCTCTGTATCTACGACTTGGCTCGTTGCGCTGAGAAGAAACACTTCAAAAAATTACAGAACAACATCCCAACACAAAAAAAAGAAAATCCCAACGAGCCGTAAAAATTTTTCGAGTAATTTTAGGCCATTTTTTTCCTCCCTTTTTTTCACCCCCCTAAAATATTCGGACGTTTCCCAAAAGTCCTTTGATCCATTTCCAGCGATTCGGTGTTACTGGCGTTCCCTGTTTCTCGAACTAAGCCCGCGTGCCCTGTTACACATAGCAAACGGGTTGATTGTGCAGGGACTTGTGACTGGCACCGAAGCGAGGACTGCAGTTGACATTGCGACGTACGCACACCCTTACACAAGCCGATCCCCCTTGAGTACCGCTTTGAATCCAGTTGTTTCTCACCATCCACGCCGATCGATGGAGACTCGCGTATAACATAATCCACAACATCTGGCTCCTGCATGCAGACGAGAAGCGGGGCTGAGGTGCTGAGTGTACTTCTGATCGATGCCAATTTTCGGATGGAAAAATATCGGAGACCAGAAAATATTGGTGACAGTGGTGGGATAAGTTTAATAGTTTAATAGTTCGAGCTCCAGAAAAAGAGTATCGTGGATAGACACAGTCCGAGACTCTTTCTGAACGTAATAGAATCGGAAATTATTTCAGAATCGAGGTTACTTTTCTAAATTTTTGCATAAACTCCGCAAATACATGTAGATGGTGAAATTAGCAATTTGCAACGATTCGCGCAGCTATTGTCAAAAAAGAGCATAAAACAGGGATTGAATTGAACCGGCAAAAAGACACTAAACGCGAAGTTTCATTGTGCGGTGTGACCATCAATCTATTTGGACCACTTGCACCTCTCACGATCAGAGTTACAGTCGATTGAGGAACGCGAACATTGAGAGTCGATAAAAATCGGACGGTGGTGTGATGTCGGGGCTGTTGAATCGCCCGGAATTAAGGACTGTGGTCAATCTAGAAAACAGTTAATCTTCGTTTCCATTTCTCTTTCTGCTGCTCCACTCTTGCTGCTAGTTTTTCATTCTTCTTTAAATTTCCGACTGGCATGATTTTTCGTGTAACGCCCGACATGGTCAGACGATTAACGGCGCTGACGTTATTCGTGAATTTTTTCTTTACTATCGAGCTAGCATCGCTTGATAAGATCGACATTTTTCCCCCTTAACGCTTCGTCGATTCATTTATTCAAGTATTTATTGTGGCATTATATAAATTATTGTAATTATTGCTCAAATCGATATGAAAAATCAGAACTCATCAGGCATTACTTATTTTCGCTTATTATTCTAGAACAATGTTCTAGTGAAACCTATCAAAAGCTCGCTCGAAGTAGAAAAATCAATCATCATCGTGCAAACCGTGAAACAAAAGGGACGAATTAATTATTGGCCTGACTGTGATACAAATGACCAATTTAATGTAGGCATTCGAAGTTTTTCCATTAAATTATAACAAACAACAGAGACAATGTAGGTTTCATTTTATCGAATATACACCAACAGCGAGTATCTACTCGTGCCCTCCATTTTCCCTGGATAATATAGAAATGGCTTGATTCACAGAAGTGTATTTTCACAAGAAAATAAATTTCGGGACGAACGGTGAAGCGAGTAATCAGATAAACGAGCGGACCGGTGGTCGGGCACGTCAGAGAAAAAGCAAAAGTCATCTTTTGATTTCGGTTGCGCGAAGGCATTCGAAATCGTGTGCGAAACAAAATTCCTTGCCAATTCAACAGCGTGGCTGGGTTTTTCGCAAATGAAATAAGTGGACCATCAAGACGGGTTACGGTGCGTCCTGCACGTCCTCGAATCGCTTGAATACGCATCGATAATACATATTCAATTTCTCCGATAGAGTTCATCTGGGCAGAGACTCGTTTACGAGATTTTTTTACAAGTCAAAGTGGTATCTCCAGGCAGAACCGGGCTTCAAAGTGTATTTTTATCGACCTGAAGCGTTGAGGTCGAGCCTATTTATAAACTTGACGTCCACACTCTTCGAGAGTAGATTGATTAAGCTTGTGAACCGATCATGCGGAGAGTAGGCGCAGTCAGAAATGTCTCTTTTGAAGGATTTTACGATCGGATGTTTGCTCGGTTGATGAATTCGCGACATTTGATGGACTCGTATAATTAATTAACGCGATTTGGCATGTACCGATTCTAGATCGTTGGAAGTTTAATGATTAATTGCCGTCTCGTTGGAAATAAAACGAATAATAAAAAGAAAGTATCGTTTCGTTGACCGTTTCCACTCAACGGCTCGTAATATCCGCGAAGAAGAACCGTCGAGGCATTAATCATCTGAACTGCATTCAGAACCTGTGCACCTCGTACTCTGTCCTTGCGACGAACGAGCGTAGCAAAATTGTGAACTAAATTTTTCCGATAACTACCAGCTGCTAATTTCAGAAGACAGAAAACGAGAATAATTCTCCCAGAAATCAGCGTCCCAGGGACCACATCTGAATCCAGATCTATTAATTTCAACAGAAACGATAGAAATTCTGCCCTGAAATTGATCCCGGACTATTTCCTTCTCTTGATTAATCGAATTAGGTTCAATCAAGAGACTCGAAGACTGTACAATTAACTCACGAGAAGGAGGGGAAAAGGGAAATAGGAATGGGTAAAAGGGGAGGCAAAACGCGATAAGCCAATCGACTGCAAGTCGGATTAGCCACAGAGCTGTAAAGATTTAAGGATCTTCAGCTCATTCTTGGAAACCAAGAATCGCAACGGACATCAAAGAGGAAAAAAGTAAGGAGTGAAGAGGTACGATGGAAATGGAGCCAACGTGTACCTACGCAAATCGGATATTGACCTTTGATAATGAAAATTTTCGGATAGTCTGAGCAATGAATCGAGGGTCGATCTTGGCTCAAGGCAACAGCACAAGCAGGACTTGTCTTACTACCCTCGAACACCACAGTGCTCAGACGTAAGCTGCTTATCAGCTGGACAACCCTCGTAGCTCCAACTCGCTTCGCCGACAACTTGAGCTCCATATAATCGACAAGGTACCAGCGATCCTGAAACTTTCCGAAACAGGAATAAAAAAAAAGTAAAAACGAAGTGGGAAGGACCCGCGTTCGTAAATAAAATCGACGGTGAAGAAGATCGCTTGCTATTTTTAGTTTCACAAGGATTGTTTCACTGATAAACGTGAATATTTTCAAAATTTTACAATTACTTCACGACACTATATAAATAGACCCTTTGTCATTTTTTTGTTGAAAATTTTATTATTTTCGTCTTTTCAGTGAGTATATATATATATATATACTTTGCTCTGAATAAGAAAGTCTTGAGGATATCGGGATTGAAGTCATACATTCTCAATTGACTGCATTTAACAAAACTAAAAGTATTTCGCAAGGGCTTATCCCTTGTGAATAATTTCCGCCCCCAAGTGAGTATAGAATCGAAAAGCGAATTGCTAAAATTTTTAAATAAACAGGTTCAACTAGCTGCAATTTTGTTTGACTTGAAAATACAGTCGAGCAAGAGAATAAGGGATATAAAAGAGACCAGAGAAGATAAAGGAAGTAAAAATATGCTTGACGAGGTAAAAGAAACAATAGCCCAGGGCACATTCGGTACGAAAGGCGAGCGCGTTGAAAAGCGGTAATAAATGTATCGTCGAGGATTCCGTTCCTGTATACCAATGTGTAATATCCGCGTTACTGTACGCCTATAATTTTGTTACATACGCGAGTATAAAACAAAGAGCAATTAATATTCCGTTAAAACAGGGAGATAGAAATAGAAAGAGAAAAAAAAAACACTACAAAAACACACACACAAGTAATTAATACGTCGTTTTCCGAGCTACCGAAGCGAGACACGATTTGCTCCTCTCCCACAGGCGAACCCCGCCAACACGGAAGAATTAACGAATGAAACCGCCGAACGCAAACAAAAAAAAGGGGGGTGGGGGGGCAAAAAGAGGATAATAAACGATAAAGGGGTGAGAAATGGCGGGCGAGACTGCGTGGCATGGAGTTAGCAGGGTGGCGGGGTGACAATTTCACAAATTTTTGCTTCATTCAGACTCGCATGAACAAGATAGGATTTAACACGGATACTTTCGTCGATTTATGCTGTTTGAATAATTTCCAGCGTGCATTTCGGTGCGTCTAAAAATGCAAAACATGCAATTGACTTTTACCAATCTTTCTTAACACCCCTTTAGCAAACCTTACGGTATCTTCCCGGGCTCGCGGAGAGCGTAAAACAATGAGAAACAACCGGATGCAGAGCCGAACTTAACGCGACCGAGGAGTTAGGTGAATCCCAGGTGAGATCTCGGGCCCACAGAGGGCGAATCTTACGGGCAATTTGTAACAATCGCAATGACCGCGATGAATATGAATAGCAGCGGTGGGCGGTACGACCGGGCTTTGAGAAGGCCTGGAAACAGGCCAGAACCACGGCCGAATATCACACAACCGTTGAATATTTCACCCCCTGTATCTCTCTCCTCCTTCTCTCTTGTGTACCTACAACCGCTAATTTATGATCAAACGAAACACACGCCTCTTGTACATCATGTGATGCAGTTACACCGGCCTCGTTATGCGGTCAAGTTTATCAAGCTCCACCGTCACGTGTGTTTCTGCATTTGAACAAGTCGCGCTGCACTGGGACGATCTTTCCGTTGCGAATACGTAAAGCCTTCGATCGCGAAAGAAAATAATGATAGACTGGAATTAAAGACACTTGATGAAAAGGATTAATGGTCGTGAAAAAAATCGTTAACTTTATTTGGTCAGACGCAAATGTCAGAGATTTTTCAAACTCGTGTTGAACAGTTCCTGAACACGGGACTAATGGCGATATAAGGTCAGCGCAGAGGCGTGAGATCGATTCCAGGGCGTGGAAAACACGCGTCGTTAATCATTCTTCGAGTCCATTCGCCCACCTGCAAGATAATTAGCTTTGCAACGGGAAAAGGGGAGGAAATCGAAGAGGGATGGACGCCGGTCAGGCAGATCGAGGGAAGCTGGACGGTAACAGCAGCAGCATCATTTGTTCCGGGTTTATTGATCACTCGGGTACAATGTGCGCGAACGCTTGGGAGAAAGTGAATGGGACGTGTGAAAATCACGCCATTAAATTAACGGGAGTATTGGTCAGTGGACAGCCAACCCCGCGAATTCGACAAACATGTAATCTCGGTATTTCAAAGGATTAGGATTAGGCTCTTGACACTGGATTATCAAGCGCCGATTTGCCCTGCGGCAGCCCTGCAGGATCATTTTTCACCCTCGATCTGCGGGATTATAGAGAGAGAAATGTTTATACAATTATGACATTCGAATCCGTTTATGATGCGGTATTTTTCATTCATTCCAATTTTTCAGTGAAATTGATAATGAGAGTGTCGCGTCTGTGAGCAGTGTTTTAATTACCGCGATCCTTATCTCGAGTTTCATTGAAACGTCAAAGCGTCATCAGCGATTGAAGAGCTAACGAAGCTGCGGAGACAAAGTATAAGGGGGCTTATTTAATCCGAGGCTCGTCGTTACACAGTTGATGAAATTAAAAATTTCCAAGGGTTTTACCCACCGCTGTGTTAAAACTGGAAGCGAACCTGTTGCTTCTTTGATACCTTTTACAAACACTTGCGCACGCTTGAAATCAGCAGCAGATGAAATAATAATTCGGCTCTAAAGTATTGCTTATAGTTTAGCCTGCAAGAAAACATCAAAATATATATATACAATTCCTGGTATAATTGCGTCTGCGAGATTATAACTCAATCATCATAATATCAATTCGTAGTAAGAAGGGAAAATGCGGTTCGATTTTACGGCGGAGATGCATCATGAGATCGCAATAATCAGCAACTAGATGTTGCGTTTGCAGTTCCCCTTCCGCAAATTCTACGCAATGCAAATATTTACCGTTCATATCGAGCCCTAAACGCCACTGTAGTAACGGGAGAGAATCACCCCTGAAACCCCGGAGCCCTAAGGGTGCAGGTTTGCGTCGCTCCACGTAGCACCGGGCGACACAAAGCGGGATCCCCGCCTCACTAAGGAAGGTGTTGTTGCCGATATATCCAGACAACCAAGGTTACACCCTCCTCACCCCTCTGCCACCACCTCCGACCTCGTGTAATTGGGTTAACGCGAACCTAGTCGGCTGCATAGCGATAGGATACGCCGCCACCCTCTCCACCTCACTCTATCTCTCTCTCTCTATCTCTTTCTCCACCTACGCCTATAGCGTAATCCGCTGTACTATATGTTCGTACAATTCGTGTGATATAACACAGTGAATAAACGATGTAGACAAATGTGTACGACGATAGACAACCACAGGTGAAAATGAAAATCATCGTCAGCACCCTTCGGAAGTTAGTATCTGGTTGATGATGAACGTGGAATTTCTATACAAAAAATCGAATTAGGGGTGAGGGTCAAGACTTGGAAGGGTTAAGATTTCGAATGGTCGATATACCTATCGAAATTTGAAACACGTGAAAATAAAATAACGAAAGATGAATCGTTCGAAATTCAAGATTTGAATTTTTATGTTCGAAATTTCGAAAGGTATATCGGCCATTCGAAATATCAACCCTTCCAAGTTTTGACCCCCACTCGTGAATCGATGTAATACGAGTATGAAATTCGTCGTTATACGAGTATTTATGGAAAATGCAAAACCGGCACTCACGTGGTGGTGGTTTTTAATGAATACGAAAGTAGGAGGAAAGAGGATTTTCCAAAGGGATGAGGTAGAGATAATTATTTTCAAAAAGTAAAACGAGCCGGGCTCTCTCAGCCGCCATTAATTTGTCCAGTGAAAAATTAGGATTGGATTTAGACGGTTTACCAGGGTGGCGAGCTTTTGTCTTCTTCTTCCTTTTCTTGCGGTCGTGTATTCGGTGCTTCGAGTATCCGTACCAGGGGGATGAAAACGACCGCGGGAGGATTTGTTCAGAGGTAAATAAACGCCTGGCGTTTCCTCCTGCATCGGTTTTCCTGTGTCTCTTCGGCAAAGGTTGGACCTCACGTTTTGGGAAATCTCACGTACCTACTGACTGAGCTGCCGTTATACCGGAAAATCACACCGGATTTGGGAATTGGGGGATGTAATCTGCTTAATGTAAACTGTGCGCCGTCAGCCTTCGTAATGAGAATATCGTGCAGGGGGATGAATATGGGATGAATTCTGTCGTGCGGTAGAATCTTCCTCCCAAAATACAGCTGCAGAGCCTCGACGAGTCCCGAATCCCGAAATCCAAAATCGGTACTTTGGGATAAATAAACTACTGCAAACAGGAGTCTATCTCCTCACTTCACCTCCGCAATTATCCTTAGGGGTGTAATCCACTCGTGGTTTGTACGACGAATTTGTTCGAGTCCTTTATCGAATCCATCGCAAATCATCGCGGCGGGAATTTACAGCTTAATCCTTACCAGTGAAAATTATCCTGAAAGTGGTGTTGGACGTCACGTGGTCCGCACACATCCCTGACCCCACGTCTCAACCGTATCGGGCTAACTACATTACCAGAGCTCACGACACCTTATCGGATCCTGAATCTCCACGCGAATCCGTCGTTTTCCCCGTTGCTTTTGAATTTATTCTCTTTTACCGCGAAAGGGGAAATTCGGGAAGGAATTACTAATCTGGTCGTTTAAATAAAAAAACACACTAATTTTGCGAGTAAATCAACGAATTATAGTGAATTTATCTAACGGAATCAGTGTAATTAACCTATAATCAAGAGACACGAGATTCTCTTGCGCCACACCTTAAATTTTATCTTTTATTAATATTCTTTCCAATTCCCTTGAAAAACCATATATGTATATTGCATAATTACGTTGCCTCGGTCACGTGCATGTTTCGCAAATTTTCCTGTGGACCATTTTTGGAAGGGGTAAGAACCAAGCCGATTACGTCAGAGCTTAGCAGTTATTTTTGGCATAAGCCGCAAGAGGGGGGGGATTTTATTCTCGAGTTTATCGTTCGAGTCAAGGGGCCCGGATCTTGGGTCTGGATACGTGGGCTAAGGGCGCCCGTCACGCACCGTATTACTCGGCATTACCCCATGTAAGGCGAAGGGATACGGTCTGGTAAGTTCGTTAGTTCGTTAGGCGAAAACCTCGTCTGAATCTGATAAGCAATCCGTGACTGGAGCACCCACCTGTTAACAAATTCTATTTTTGGATCCACGAGCTTCTCGCGCGTTAAATTCCTCCGAAACTGGATCAGGTAAGCAAATTCGTTCGGCGTCCTGGGAATACGGAAAAGCTGCGGGCGTCCCGTTGTTGGATGAAAAAGCTCCCCCCGCGTTCCGAGGACTCGATTTTTCTTCCCTTGTCCATAGATTTTCCCGCGACCAAGAAACGCGACTGATGTAATTAAACGACTGACAGAGAATCCTCTTGAGTGTGTGAAAGATGAGTTCGAGTGGATCTGTCGGGCTCCAAGACAGGCGGGTGGTGCACTTTTTTTCCTTCCCCTTGTCACATCCCTCGGGTAAACTGTTGGCACGCTGTCTAGCTCGCTGAAGGCTCGTAGGCGTTTCGATCATTTTGTCCTCTGGGAAAGTTTTCGCATCCCGTGCGACAGATATTTATAGTCGGTAAAGCCGATGTTGTATCCTTCTGCGGTGATACTGCGGCGTTGAATTTCACGCTTCGTGCTGTGGGCCTGAATTTCTTGGTAAAAACATGCTAGGTACAGGAGCTGTATTTGCGATTATCTAATTTCTGAATGCTCGAAACAATCGTGGACTACCAAAAAACCACACAACAACAAACTTTCTGCAAAATGAACGACGAAGGAAACTGGGAATTCTTATTCCGGAAACGCAACGTAAATTTTACCCAACGGACATTCCGATTTATTCGCTCACGAGACATTCAGCTCGTGCAGGTGGAGAAGTATCGGTGTTTCCTCTTATTCGTTTCTCGATGCAGTAGCTGAGAGGTGAAAAATACAGGCAGAAATAGACTCTGCGGTTGCATCGAAACATGGACAGTAAATTCTGTCGACCAACGCGACGCGGTGCGGCGAATATCCGCTTCCGTTTTACGGCTTGTACTCGACATTCGTACAGTGCAATTCCGCGGACAAACAACTGAGGCGAATGATTCGTTTCTTCTTCTTCATTCCTCTTCTCGATTTCGCTTCATTTTTTATAAATAACGTCGCAGAGTTCCAGGACTCGCGGAGAGGAGATTCAGGGTGGGAAAAATCCAGTCTGCCTTTGGGCTTTGAGCTCACGCGTCGGATGTGCGTTTTCCGCAGCGGATATGCTATACCTACATCCCCAGCGAAGGAATTCAACTCTCGTCATTAACTCTACCTCCACGCTTTGCTCCAGCTCTTATCTCCGACCGCTTGACTCCAACGAGCAAGCCAACTTGTTTATTTTTCGCATGGACCAACGCTGAGTGAACCCGACTTTCCACTCGAGATTGAAGCCAGCACGGCTTTACTGCCGTCAAAGGTCCACCCTTATGTACGTAAATTTCTCTCATGTCTTCTACACGAGTGAGATACAGGCACATATACGATCCTTTGAATAAAAGATGAACGCAAAAAATAAAATCTGTTCATTAAAACCATCCGTGATCCACGTCAGAGCAGCGCGTTTTTTTAATCACAATAGAAATCGATCAATGATAACGAAGAAAGTTGTGAAGCAATTTAAGTCTTACAACTTGAGCTTGAGAGGTAAAGGCGAACGAAAAAGTAGAGTAGATCGATACGCGAACAAAAACGCATAACTTACATGCCTATTTTTGGGATTTTATTTGCAATAATTTCCCATGAATTTTGTCCTACAATTTGCAAAACAAATGAATGAATAAATGGACGGAACGTTCACAATTATTGTTATTATTGACATAATAATTGGTAAGCTTAGGTGTACGAATAATAGTTTTTACTGCCAAGTGATTGAGAAGAAAAATTTTCATTTCCTGTACAAAGCGTAAAAATGATTACAATGTTAAGAAAAGCGTTGAAACTCTTCATCAGCGTGAAAGTTCCTGTTGTATTGCTTCACCTACCTCGAGTAAATGAATACCGCTTTCGAACCTTTTACCGCGAACCGAAAAGCTGCGGGTTGAAAAATGCAAAGAAGAAAGTGTAAGTCGGTGTAAGTTGCTCGCTCGAAATGTTTCGACGTACCGAAATTTTTCATCCTCTTATTCGATGGTGCGGCTTTCTTGCTCACTTTCCAAAGTTTCCCGCAAGAAAATTTCCGCTTACAATCTGTAGGTTATGCATGAATGTAAATGTGCGAAAGTAAATTGCTACACAGAAATACCTCGCGTACCTCTCAGTCTTCAATTCTGACCACAGTCTAACCGCTCGAAACCACGTCGAATATACGAACAACAAACGAAAACCACATTAAGCTCGGAGTGAACCAGCTTCGCTCACCGTTCGTTTCTTTGATCAAATGAAATTCACGTGAGTTTCACGCAGCTGAGTAACTCCTGAACAACACGGCTTCCCGGAGTTCGACGAGTTATACGTGAAATCGGGTGAAACTATCTGCCTACCAAAATCGATGATATCTTTGTGCAGATGAGAAGATAAAATTTTTTTGACGAGATGAGGAATCCGCTCGTAACTATTATCGGAGAAACGCTAAGAAATGAGGAAAAAAAGGATGACCAACTCCTGACTTCGTCCGGCATCACGTAACTGCATTAATCGCTTTGGAAAAGGTCAGCAAGCAGAATTGATTTTCAGGCGCTACCTTGTGGATAGCGTCTAGACTCCCGCAGAGGCTTCCTCGAGTAAAAGTTGTGTACACCGGACTTACGAAGGGCTGAAAGGGCGTTCAGCCCTGCATTAGCGAGGCGCATCTCGATTCCTCGAAGCCCTCGACCTAAATGCGTGTATCGGCGTGTCGTTTTCGGGGCAAACTGGAATCCATCTCGAGGGTTGAGAGGAGAGATCATACAAAGCACCCGCCGAATGTCCGTCATCCAGGGGCAATCCTTGACTCGAAATCGGCACTGGAAGCCCTAATGCAAACCCGATACTGCAGAGCCGAGGTTTACCAGGACCACCGGCCGGCTGGAAATTTCTCGACTGAATACGCCGAAGGGTTCCTTCATTTTTATGGCCTCCCTTACTCCTGGATTACCCCATGGGACACGTGATTCTAGTCGACGCGATGAATAAAACAACCCGTAATGGGGGCACCGTGTCACTTATCGTTAGCAAAACGTGCCGACGAACCGTGTGTGATAAGAAAATTTCCCAGAGGTGGTTGACGAAAACGTCGACGTTGATTCGTCGCGCTTCAGATGTGGTGAAAAATTCACGACATGCTTGCGCCGCGCTTTTTCAACCCTGTGCTATTACAACTGCTAGTATTAATTTCCTGAATAGTTTTTAAACTAATCTAAAACTACGTCCCGTCGCAGGACTATGGCCGCTTATATACTTTGCCTTATACGTATACCGATTTTTGAAAGAGCATTAATCCAGCAGATCTTCACGATGGATGTCGAAAAACATTTCTGTCAATTTTTCAACCCTGGTTGTACACGGAAGAACTTCAAGACGCCTGATTATGAGGGTGAAAAAGGTTAGGGAGAAATAAACCGACCTTTTAACGTCTGCAGGCAAACTGTCGACCCAGTTGGTAAACTGCAGGGTCTAATGATCGGTAGTATAAGGCAATACGTCCGCAGCAGAGAACTCATACATCGAGAAATCAGTTGGACCGATGTATCGATTATCGTGAAATCGATGTAGTTATCAGGATAAGTTTAGGAACTATAATTACATCGATAATTCTAGAACGATCGGTTAATTTATATTCGGTAGTAAAGTTTTCTCGGTAAAGATTGGCGAGTATACTCGACTGTACGAGTTGCAATTGCAGGCGAGTTGCCAATTCAGTCAATTAAAATCTAATTCTCCAGAGGGAGAGGAGTGCATGCAAATAAGATAAGATAAGATGAAACACCGTGCAACTGGAGGCGATCGTCTCTAGCGCTAATTAACACGAATGAATTGACTGCCGTTGTTCTAACGCGGCGTTAATTACTTTCGGAAAACTTGAATTTATAATACAACGTATTTAATTTCCAGTGCAATAAGGGTAAGCAGTTTCGCAGGTTATTAAATTTTGCGAGGAGAATATCTGAGCGCTGGTCCCGGGTTCGACATTCGAAGGTGAGGTTTCACGGCTAGCTACGTGGATTTCTGTCGACACCGTCGACGACTTGAGCCGGCAATTCGTCCGCCTCGCAAACGTCGTCGACGTAGGAGTTCCGGCACTCGAATACCACCAACCAGAATCGAGAAACTACGGGATCCGGAATCCGGGAAACACGGGCGGAGCCAAACGTCGTACGAAAGCGCGAAAATCTAATAACCTTCCGCTAATTACCAACGGCTAATTTATACCCGCAGGTATATAGGGAGCAAATCCCTGCGCTCGACGTCAAGCTCCGGACAAATTTTGTGTCTGCGCATTATTCCCTGATTCGAGTAAGGACTCGATTGATCATGCATTTAGAAATACAACGAATTTAATTAACGTTCAACGATCAGATTCATTTGCATCCACACTGGTGATGGAAATTCGTATGAGGGAAAATAAGCAGCGTCTATATTGCACGGTGTTATAAGAATCGACAAAATTTCTTTGCCTTTTTTCTTCTGCACCTATTGATTCATTATTTTCTCTACATTGCCTCGGGATTCGGAATCTTCTTTTTATTACTTGGTATTATAAGCCGCGAGTATCTACGTGCGAAAGTTAATAAAGAATTTTTCTGGGCTCGCATTTATTGCGAGAAGCCAGAATTTTTTTTTTCACGCCTTACAGCGTCGATACCGAGTTGATATAATTCACCCCATTTGAGTTCTGGCATTCGTTAAATTCGCTACGACGACGATCAAACACGTCGCGACATCGACGATACGTTTACAACTAAGCTGACGTCATTTGCGCGAAACTACTTCTAGCATAAAATAAAAACTTTCCAACCGCCAGACCTAGTTTTCCAATTACGCATTGCTGTTAATTAGCAGCTGGACCAGCGAGTGCATCTCATCAAACAACTCGAGATTAACACTGATGAAAAACGGTGAAAAAAAAGGAAACTAAAGATAAAGCCACTCCGAACTACATTTCCTAATTAACAACTTCTGCGAGCCTTCTTAACTCTTGATTATCTCAGCTTATTATCTGACGGTTCACTTTGTCTGACCTGGAGCTGCAGAAGTGCTTCGACAGATATTTAAATGATTTTAACCATTTGAGTGTGAAAAAATTCATTGCACTGATTTTATTTGAAATTCATCATGAATGCACGGTGAATATTAACAATGTAACAGGGTTACGAGAGAATCGATAATTTACTGGGTTATCCGGAACGCTTCGTGTGTGTGTGTGTGAGTGTGTGTCAGTCGGGGTTGAGGGGGAGGGGGGGGGGGGGGGGATTGTATTTGTGTGATAAACATTACCGAGATATCGTGTAACGAGGTCACACCTGCAACAACAATAGCTTTTTCGACAATTAATTATCAAAGCAGCAAACACGAACCCGTCAGGAACCGTGTGCGCCGGAGGCACGCCGTGAAAACGGACTGATGAAGATAAATACTGGGCGGAGCAGGAAAGGAAGGAAGGAAGGAAGGAAGGAAGGAAGGAAGGAAGTGTGGTGACGAACAAGCAACGCACTTTCTTATCATTATTATGAATGCTTTTGGCAACGTCGTAATATCTGGATATTAAAGGTAAACCGACTTGCCTCTGGTGTATAACAAACTGCATATATAAATAAAACACTTTCTCTTTCTCTCTCTCGGTCAGAAAAAAATGACACGAATTACGGTGTCTTCTGTGATTTTTTTAGTATTGAAGGTAAAAAAAAATTTTATCCAGACGATTGGTAGGACAAAGTTTTAACGTAGAAAAATTAAAGCAACAGATATAAAAAAAATATATATTTTTTCAGTTTCAACTGAGAATAAATGTTATTTTATATTCTGTGCAGTAGATAAACGATGAAGATTTGCATTTCATTTTAGTTTCTCTGAGAATCTTTGAAGACGAGTTCTTCCGCTTTCTATAACGTAATGGGAAAATGTAGGCTCCCTTTTCAATTCTGCAGAAGCTTTGAAGAAAATATTCCCGCTTATCCGCTGTTAACTATATTTATGAAGATGTATATTTTAGAAGCAGCATTTCAATAAGACACCCTACGTGAATTACGGCTCGTGCCTGTGGGGGGTAAGAAGCGGGCTCTCGGAAGTGGTTATATTAAACAACCGGTGAGGTGTTTGCGTGCGCTTGCACAGTCATTTCCGGTAAATCGCGAGAAATTTCAAAGTGCAGAACTTATGCTGTTCCGAAAATTTTACCACTTCGGATCGAAGATAATTTTTTTCCAAGGCTCTTTCCTATCGAAATTGCGACGCAGTCGGCCGTGAAAATTCTATTCTCAAGTTGCGCCATAAATCGTTTCGACGACAAGTAAAAACGAAAGAAAGATGAAAACACTCAGTGAACTCTCTGGTGAAGCCTCATTTCTTTCAGGCGATAATGAATCAGCAATAGTTCACGGCGTATTTATCTCTAACACGCTGCGATTTTTGTAACCACAATAAATTTCATCGAAGAAGTTAAAGTTTTGAGGCCACGTTCTAGCGTTATCTACAATTTATATATTGTACCTATACATATGTAATGTGTATATTTTCTCTCAGACGATTGTGTGGTTATATCATATTTATAGATATGCAAATGAATGATTAATTGAGGGTTATACAATTTATTAAGATATGTAAATAAAAGGTTAAAATTCGCTTAATTTACAGAAAACTTTCAGTTTACCCTGATATAGCTTTTTGTTACCCCTTAACGTCACATTTCTTTTTATCGTAAGATTAATTTTTTCACTCCCGTTAATCAGACGAGCAAATAAACATATATTTCCAATTCATCCGAATAACTTGATGTTAAAGTCGAGGTTGAAATTCAAGAGGTGAAAGTTTTTTTTATGAGATTATACCCGAAGACTGAAACCATTTTCTAACTTCTCACTTTCTTTCGCGATCTCGTTTTTATACGTGTGTAAAAAAAGAACCACTTGTCAATGGTGACCATGTTGAAAGACACCTGCAAAAATCACAGGTTCGTTGTCCCGCGTATTGATCCAGCCAAGGTCTACGTTGTAGAAAATGCATCGAACTTATACTCCGAAGGCGAAAGAAAGGGTGAAAAATAAATGATCGATGGTAATTCATTTTCATTCAAGCTTCCGAGATAACCGATCAGCTAGTCTAACCTCTGACCTTCGAAAATCCCTGCAGAGAATCGAGAACCTACGTCACGCAGAGTCGTTACAGCGAATTGTCCGATCGATCGACAAATTTAAAAAGTCGTAGAGCCATTCTTTGGCACGAAGAAAAATGTTTTCACAAAAATTTCGTAATTGTTTCAGAATCTTATATTTAAAATCTATTTTTGCATGAAAATCAATTTTTAATATACAACGCAGTGAATAATTTGGACTAACAACTGATAAATCTTGTATCTAGTTATTCAATTTCAAAGATACGTAAACGTCTATAAGGCGAGGATAATGAAAGGAAAATCTACTCTCAGGATATGCGAAAAGGAATTCACGGCGAGAGAAGATCTCAAGTGTTTTTGGGTTGATTGAAATTTTCATTTTTTATCTCATTTTTGCGCATCGAGATGAAGTTGCGAGTTGTTCGCATACAATTCGCGGATAATTGGCGCCGATTGCTTTTCCTCTCGTTACAATTTCCCTCACTGAATATAAGTAAATAAAAATTTCACAAGCTCCGTCGGGGCTCGCGTTTCTTATAACCCAGAATAGTGCCGGTCTGTAAGGGAGGAGGTTTTATTGAATTACGGAAGACGCGGAAGACAACTTCCGCCGCGTGAATTCAATTATTCAAAGTCGAAGGATCGCGTCGTGCCGCGAACCCCTTTCGGTGCGAGAGGGATGAAATGAACAAAAAACGAAGAAAAGTACTCGCCACACCAATTCCACAAGCTTTCTCCGCTTATCCCTCTAATTATGTCTGGTGAAAATTTTGAATCAACTCGTTGGGGAATTTCTTCCTTTGTGTCAAGTTAAGTAGGCAAGGATCTACCGTCTCCAGCAGTAAAAAATCAAGCAGGGTAAAAATTTGCGAAAACCTACATTCGTTGTGAATCTGAAAAACTCTGCCAAAACACTTTTTTTTATCCCCTTTGATATTTTTCCAAATATTCATTTCTGATTCTTGGAGATTTTTATTTTCCAGCGCATTAATTTTCGAGAATAAAATACGAAGTGCATTCTTGCGTTTGTATATCTACTATACATAAGAATTCAGTTTACACCCCCGCGACACCGGAAATATGTAAATGAAATATCTGGGGAGCTGAACTATATCAAATATTCCAGGTACAACTGGGAAGTGAAATTATTCAAATGAGATATTTCCTCGAAGTTGTAACTGCCTCTGAACCGAATACACGGATAGTCGATTACCGGAACTATATCAATTCAAAACTATAATAAAGCGTTAAGACGATAAATTTTCGGTGCGAAACGTGTGAGTAATTCTCAAGAATAATAACAATAAAATGATAAAACTAACGATGTTGTACATTTCCGATTAAATGTTGAAATCGAGAATTTCTTGGCCAGTGAACAGACTTTGTACGTTTCTGAATGCCTGTAAAATGGGTGAAAATTATCAGGCAACGGCGGTTTTAAGCCTTCTCGTCTCAAGGCGTCTTCGAGGGAAAACTCTCATCGCTCCCTGTTGACGAGTCGCGCTTTACGACAAACGGGGAAAACAGAAATGAAAATATAAACGTAGAAATGAGAAGAAGACGAAGAAGAAAAAGAATAAGAGTAAGAAGAAAGCGAGCTGCATCGCGGAGAAACAAACACTCTGCGAATCAATATATTCGAGATGCGCGCTGCATGAGAGGGTAAATTTACGTCGTTTCCGTGAATTCTACTTCGCGACGTTTATTTTCATTTCGATAACGAAATCACCCGTTGCTCGCATCGCCTCATCCTCTTCCCATAAATATATCCAACCGATCTCGCATTATACATCCAAAGAATCCCCTTCAACGAACGAGAAATCGCCGCGCCACCCCGCAAAGTTCGTAAAGTTTCTCAACCCTGTCCGCAGTGCCTCTTATTGTTAGTAAAGTATTTCTACAGTACAACGTACAAGCCGGCTCATTGTCTGTTGGTCCACTCACAGCGATTGATCTACCCTCGAGATGTGAATATAAATCGTGGAATCAAACGGCATATATAATACTTGGCTATAAATTGATGAAATTTTCGCTGAAGCAATGGATGCAACTGCATGTGTTCTTTTGATTATGCTATGAAAAATTTAACTGCGTCGGTAGAAATTTTTTACCTGCATAAAAAACGTCTACACATGCAATGAGTTATATTTGATCGTCCGATCTGTGTTTTTTATTCTATTTTATAAATAAAAAGCTATCAGGATTTTAGTGCAGGGATCGAAACAATGTTGTTGGCAGCAATAAAATTTTTTACGATTTCAATTCTAAAGTTGATGTAAAATTTCAGAGAGTATGTATATGACGGTGAGGAAATATCGGCGTAGTTTCAATTAATCGAAGTCAGGTTAGGTATAAAATTAAAACATTATAATGTCGTAATAGCTGTAGGTATTTACCTTTGAGTGCGATTTTTCTCCTTCGGCTAAAGATGATCTTCGGCCAATACAAAGGGTGGTTTTCACACTGCCGATGATACAAGCATTTTGATTTAAACACGCATATGCGAATCGCTGCCGAGTAAATATTTTCACAAATCGAGAGATCAGCCCAATTTTCGTCAATTAATCAGATTAAATTCAGGTCCATTACTAGCCACTCGGTTTGTTTAATCTACGAGCATTATTAAACTACACGTTATCGTATTATCAATTATACACGTTTCACAACACTACAATGAATTACTTATAAATTACACGATTTGTTCAATTATTATATGTGAGATATATTATATACATGAATATATTATATTAGGATTAATTATTTATCAGCGTATATTCCCCCAATTTTAATCGGTAAAAAATCAAATTTAATTCAACGGAAATCTTTTACATTTATCATTGTTTATTCTATTTTTCTTTATCTACCAGTTTTATTATCTACTTATTTCACCTCAAACTACGCGGGGCTAATTGCACTCCCTATAGATCGTCGGTGTTTTCTATTTTACAATCTACACAATATTTTGTTTCCTCTTGAATGTTTTACGAATATTTAAATTATTACTTTTATTTTATCCCACATTGCCCTACATTCCGCTTTCAAAACTGTCCATGATTTGTACAGTTAAATTGAATCGGGACCCAGCACCGAAACTCCTTCGACAAAACATATTATTATCCTTATAAACACTCTGGCTCATCCCCTTAATTAACGATAAATTAAATTTCTTAGGCCAGGTAACTCACACCAACACCGTGTAAATAGAACCTTCCGGCAACACAAAGAGACGGTGATGCTCTGTAAATTGAAACCCTTTATTCCATAGACGGTAATTGTGATTCGCAGCTACGTTTATTATTACGAGCAAAAGATACAAAAATCCCACTTAATGTCACTCCTTTCATAATTACCGTTGGCCAAGGGCCATCGAAACTGGCAGAGAAATTCTTCACGAATAATCGTTGAATTATAAAGGAAATCCACGACGACTGTTATACACCACCAAATAAACCGCAGCACCACTGATCTTTTTTCTCAAGCGTATTTCCCCCTTCACACTGCGACACGTCTTACAGATCACGCATCATTAATTTATCCACTGTTTTATTTCAGCCTAAATTTCGCCAGTTTTTTCACTCTGCAGTTTCTTTTTCCAATTTATGGACACCCGTAATCGTTGACACGTTGCAAATAGATCGGTGCTGTGTAATTGACAAATCGAACCAAGCACGCACAGTCAACGAAAATAAATTAACGAATTGATACAAATGAATACGAATCACCGGCGATCGAGTGATAAATATCAAATCGTTTGAAAGGAGGTTTCGATGTGTAAAAAACGAACTAATAAGACAGGGTGAAAGAAGGATCCAAAAAACATTTAAAAAAAAAAATAGCAAACCTTCGGCGAACGAATTTGCAAAACGTATTTTAGCGCAGCGCAACGTCACATATCGGATCGACGTTTTCGTCACGCGACATTCCGCGACCCTCTGTTCCCGGGGGGCGGTTCGAGGGTTGCGATATTTCTCAGTCGACGTGAACGAGAATAACGACGAACGTGCAACGGGGGGTCGTCGGAGCCTCCGTTGACGTGAGCATCGGAACTTTGACGATTTCGGGGGCGTCCCGGAGTTCGCAGGTGGAAGGAGTTTGGCGGGCTGCGACCGACTGGCCGCCGCGTGGGCAAAAGCTTCGCACCCTTGCGCATGCTTCTGGAATCGCCGAGCTTTTTCAACCCCGCCGCAGCACGCACTTCGTAGGTAATGCGTCTGCCTCTTGGAGGAGATGATGCACACGCAGCTTCGCTTCATGTTTTCACTCACATCAACAAGATTACACTGCGCGCTAGCTTTTCACCAAGTTTCGACACCCAGAAGGACAATCGCTTGTTTACGTTGTTCATTGAATCGAGTAAATACAGTCCGCTATCATAATAGTGCCGGCGATGGGCGGGGGTTTGAAAGAAAACTTACGATTTTCATTAGCGTAATTTTGATTTTTTATAACGATATCATTATTTCATCAGAATTAATTGTCTTTTGTTTTGTTTTTTGAATATAAAAGTCGACGTAGAAACCATATATTAGAAAGGGTGACTGAGATCAATATGTAGTTAATTGATTGTTTCTCTCGATAAATTAAAAGTTATTCTATGCAATACTTGTGATTCTAAAAACGAATCTTATAAAAGTAAGAAATCGACTTTCACTCTGCCCATTTTTCCTTATTATACAAAAATGGATTATTTCGATTTTATAATTTCAATTTCGCGGATAAACCGGCGTTCGATAGAACTCGGCAATTGTAATTAACGGAAAGTGCTGTGTTGTTTTCAGTGGAAACTGGTGCGATAACCAAGAGGTTGCACTGCCATATCCACTCGGCTAGTAGTTTACACGTGGCTATTCTCTCTCGACAACAAACTCCCAGGGAATTTTGTTCAATTATTCAAAGACGTATCGGTCGGAAGTGCTCGCTCTCAGACTTCTGATAGTCGGATGGTATTATTCTGGCGCATGTTCCGTGTGTGCAAGTACAAGTACAAGGTCGTAGTGAATTCGAAAAGTCGAGAGTCTGTTTATTCTGAAAAGCGAAATTTTGGAGAAAAATTAGGTCAGCGAAATTGGAAGTAAAAATATAAGAGAGAAGAAACGAGAAGGAAATTGTTGCTCGAAGTAACGAGTCACTGCTCAAGTCCTTCTCGTGCTTTAATTAAGAATGTATAAAAAACAAACTTGTTCACCGTACGGAAGAAAATTCGCATTACTTATAACATATTATTAATTTGCGCGTTAATCGATTTCGTGAATATTAAAACTTGTCAGAAATAAAGTATATATACATACCTATAGGCTATGTATAATAATAAATTGATCCAACTGGTGCAGAAGAGCAATTATCCCTGGATCTGAGGGCGGGAATTAATTTGACATTAGCAGATTAAGCGTGTATGTATACACAGAATAATATCTTTGGCTTTGTTCCCTCGCTAATGGGGTATCAAATACAGATTTGGAACGTAGATTTGGATAATCGTAGAGCAGACGTCGTCTGTCGAGAAGAGACAAAATCTGCACGCAGTTTCTGCAGTGAAACGCAAATTCCGATATCTGTTGCAGCTGTGAATGCGAATGACGAAAGTTCGGACAGCGATAGTGGAAGAGGAGCGGAGCACAAAGGATCTCGAAGAAAAATGGCAAGAGTGAAAAAAGTAAGTCAACGTGTACAAAGTCTTTTCATAGGTACGATCGACCATCTCGAGGATCCTCGCATCTTTCATTTTCCACGTATTATGATATTATGGATGAAATCCGGTGTCTCTCCCTCAGGCTCTAAGCACGATTTGTAATAATATCTCTGTTTAATAAAGGGGATGCACTGTGCATAGGAAAGCCGAGATGGTGCAGCGAAGGTAGCCGTGCTTATATTTTTGTCCGAGTCATAAAGCCGCGGAAGAATCGAGGCCCGTATACGCCAGCAAGAATAAAGGCGAACACATTTTTATCCCACTTTTATGCCCCGGAGAAATATCGTTCTCGTTTTGCTCCCTTGGACCACTCGGCACTGCATTTATCACAAGAACCGACCTCTCGAGGTTGAGCCCATCTGCATATGTATAAATATCGCGTACACATATACGCGTGCATCCTAATAATATATACATATTCATGTTAATCTCGTGGTAAATCGCACAACTGCATGCATAGAAAACTGAACCAATTTGATGGAATAAGTTGGAAGAATAATTTGTTTACCAAATTTATCCAACAACGTACTTCGTGAGATCTCGTATGTTCGCTGTGACTATATTCCATCAAACTTTCCTATCGTATTCCACAGTTTCAGAATATCTATGCGAATACGTTTCCTTCAGATCGAGCGAAAGGAAGTCCGTGTAAGAAAATACGAACATTAACTTTGAAGACGTGAAGTTGTTTCTGGTATTCAGGAGTCAAACCCGACAAGTTTGCCTAACATATGAAGCGAATATTTTGTCGCTTTATTATTCCACTCGTTACTCTATTTTTATCTCAACTTTTCGGTTTAATTTTTTTCGCAATACTTATATCGCGGCTTGTAACAGCTCAATCGCACCCTCAATCCTCCCCTTTCGCCTCGCCGTCTCGCGCAGAATTATTCGACCGACATTCGCCACCGCTGCAATACTTGTACTTGATCGTTTCGCAGAGCTCCGTTTCTTCCTCTGTCATTCGAGGTCTTGCAGCTAAATTATAGTAAAAAATATGTGAATCTTTAATTGACCTCCGAGCGAATTTAACGAAATCACGTTCAGTTCGACTTTTTAAATCTTGAACCAGGCATTTTTTATACTTGAAATAGGAGTTACTTGGACCGTTAATTCGCAGGTCGGCTCTTCCGGTGCCGTGATTCATCGCCATGCTCCCATTTTTGTAACCCAGATCTGAATCGGAAGATCCAGACCCGCCGGAGTTGGCGACGTCGCTGCAGCATCCACCACCGCAACAATTCTGCCGCCAGTCTTTGCAGCATCCGGGTCCTCCGAGTCTGCACATGAGTTTGTAAGATGAATCGGTGTCAATTTATCATTGATATTGCATAAATTTGTGGAAAGTGTTGATCGATGATATTTAAGGACGACGTCGACTCACTTTATTGCGTTCTCAGCCCCGCGGCGTCTGAAAAATTTTACAAGTATTATTAATTATATAAATTATTTGATTCGCAATATTACAAGGAACTTACACAGCAGCTTCGCAAAGAACTCTGACCGCACGATCGTCATTCTCGATTTTCTTTCGGTTCTGGCCGACTGACCTGAATTCAAGTGACAAATTAACGTCGTGTAACGACGTTTGATTTCTAAGGTACTTCTACATCGTGATTATCGCAGGAATGAAAATTTTGCGATAGGAAAACTTTTTTTAACTATACACACGTATGTGAAGTTGAAGAGAATACATTTGCTTACTGCTATGCAAGCAAACTTACCTGCAATGTTCGCACATGATCTGAGATAATTTTTGCGGTCTTGTCTGACGGGAATTTCGAAAGCAGTTCGCCGAAAAGTATAATTTTAAAACTTCAAGCTCCCATCCGGAGAATAATAAAATTTGACACTCCTGGCAACAGTCTGAAGTTGTCACAAGTTTTCCACGAGGAATCCGAAATTTGCCATCGACAGATGACAGCTGGAATATAACCGTGATCTCGATGAGAAAGGGAGGAGAAGGAGAGTGAAAAATTATAAATAAATCAATCAAAATAAATAATTGATTCGTCGATGTAAGAAATATTAATTTATTCACAGTCGATTGAGAGTTATATTTTTTATTGACACAATATAAAGTGTGAGTGTTTTTGTTTCTTCAGGGTAAAATATTTGCGCGAAGAAACTTTCCGGGCGAGGAAAAATTCATTTCTTGCCACCGCAGCAGCCCCCATGGGGGGGATCCTTTTTGGTGTCCTTGGCGCAGCTCGCCTCCTTCTTTTCCTCCTTTTTCTTCTCCTCCTTCCCATCCTTGCAGCATCCAGACTTGCAGCACCCACCGGCGGCTTCCCTCGCTCTGTGCAAAATTACACATAAAGCACATTGATCGATTCAATAGCATGAAATAAACATGATAGACAAGACAAAAACAAAGCGACTAACACCGGAGAAATTGACTCTGTATCTTTTTGATTTCTTTTTTTTTTTTATTATTATTGTACGTGTATAGTAGGGTGGCGCAAAAAAACCGACTTTTTTTTTTTTTTTTTTTTTTTTTTGAGTTTCGCGTGACAAAATGTTAGTTTTTGATGTTTTAAGAGCCCTCTCCAAAGTACAGTTTTTTTTCGCCACCCTAGTGTATAGGGATGTTCGGGTTCGGGATACCAACAGCTACTTTCCACTCTGAGACATTTATCCGAACTTCTGACATCCGGCTTCGATCTCGCGGCGAGATGAGAAAATTGGGGGTGAATTAGGGGGCGAGAGTCGCTGATTGTGATTACAAACAGAAACCCGTATGACCGCCGCCCGGCTGGTCTTTCGCTGATCTTTAAGGAGGGTTACTTTCCCGCGCAACATCCGCCACCCCCGGCAGTGCTGTTGCGCTTCTTTTCCTCCTTTTTCGCGGGCCCTCCACCTGCACAGCATCCGCCCTTTTCCTCGGTCTTCTTTTCCGAGGTGCAACAGGCCGCGCCGCAGCATCCGCTCGGCTCCTTCCTCTTCTCCACTCTGCACATTCAGTACCGCCATGTTAGTATGCACAATATCGACCCAGCGACCTTCCAGCCCTCGGATCTCTCGATTGATATTACACTTTATCCATCGTCAGGCGGCGATTATACGGGTCGTAAGGTTGCCGAGGAATCCGGAAGCGATTTTTTCAATTACCGATTTGTACGAGGAAGGGATTTGGAAAATGCAGTTGGGATCAGTCGTGGCTCGATTTCTTGTTGCGAGAGAAAATTAACGTGAAGGAGAAAACTAGCCGAAAAAAGTTTACCAGTTTTGTTACGGTGACATGCATACAATAAAGGCGAGCGATGAAGGGGGGAGAGGAAAAAAGTTACACTTTCCAAGTCGGATAGGGAAATGCGTAATTCTCATTGTTGGCGAGGGTAATTCGGTGTAAACACTTTTGCAACGCGATTCTGTACTTTGTTTTCTCTTCTTGCGATGTTACACCCTAACAGCGACAGCAAAGTCGAGTGCAGACGACGGTTAAAACCGCCCTTAAATTCCACGTTTTCGAAAAGCTTTTTCTCCGAGACGCATTCCGCATCGTATTTACCTACTTCGTCTTATTTTTCCACACACTCTTCGCCCGTCGAGTGTTCATGCAATTCGAAACTTTTCCGCAATCATTGAGGTCTTGTTCAAGGACGGAGGAGAGCAACGAAGGGGAAAATTTTGCAAACGCTATTCGCAAGACTATATAAAACCCAATTCACCCGGGACCTGAAACCACGGAGTTGTTTATATACTGTTTTAGTTCGTACTTTTTTCCGCAGCAGCCGCCATTGTTCGCGTTATCCTTTTCTTTTTCCTCTTCTTTCTTGTCGCCTCTGAAAGAACGGAAAGAAAAGTATTTCCCGTGTGGTTAGTAAAAATACGCAAATTTCAAGCTTCAATTTTTCAAAATCAACCCGCAAACAAACTAGCGCTACAGTTTTGTGCATACTCACTCGCATTTGCAGGTCACTTGGCCAGTGTAGCCCTTCTGCCCGGTGACTTTTCTGCAAAGATTAGAACATTCAAGAATTGCACAAAAAATATACCGTATATTCTTATCGGTCTGACAAATCGCGGAGATTTTTTAGAAGCTGGGATTAATCTACGTGGTTCTAAGTCAATTCGACGACGACGAAAAATGAGGTTGAATCAATACTCACGAGCAATGATCGCACATGTTTGCGATTTGGGTGTTAAATATCCCGCAAATTTCCGCTGAGCATTGATCGATGAATCTTGGGTATTTTCACGAGATTTCCCAAGACGAAACTTGTAACATATATACTTGAAAATTTTGAAAATCCTGTAAACGAGGTGATTATAGAATCTTGTTTACAAACAGCGCATATTCGTTGTTATCGTTTCACTGTTTCGAAGCCAACGAGCTTCCGCTAATCGTTTCGATTGTTTTATCCGCGTCCTACTTGAATGTACTCTATAAAACTGCACGCGCATGACGCTTCTGCAATTTCTAACGTCATATCACGTCGCGACGAACAGCAGCTTGCAAAGTCTTGCATAATTTCTATGAATAATACATAATGCACGTTGATTTTCACTCGTTCTTGAATTAATTTCGTCCCGTTATTCCCGTGTATTATAAATATGTAGACATATATTTTCATTTTTACCGGGCAAATCAACCCCTCAACCTTCCCTCAACTATACCAACTACCTATATTACACATATATCCATGTGTATTTTCGTAGTGCTAGCACGTGCCGGCGGTTTAACATTTAGATTAGAATCTACGGTTAGTTGTGCTTCCAGGATGAGCTGATTTTTATCCTGCTTTTTTATTAATAAAGTTTAAATTAACCCACCGAGAAAACCCCCAACGCCTTAATTATTATACCCGGGCTGTATAAAAGAGACCGCGAACTGCACCGCTTGAATTTGTCCTTCTATACATATATACCCGCGGTAAGTCCTCATTATAATGTACAATTATAATCCATCTTTAATGTCTAAATTAACCCCCCACCCCCTCCCCTTGCATCCTCCTCTTTATCATTCTCTAGTAATTTCCCTTTTTGCAATCCCGTACAAATTTTCGCATAAATCGAGCTTCAGCTCATGTACCGAAGCATATCCTGCGGCCAGGATTACTTCGACCAGGTGACCCTGTTCGCCTCTAGGCCATGTCTAAATCAACCCCCTCCAAGGGGAGTATCGAGAGCTCGACGCTTCTTAAGCCCGCCGTTTCTCCTCGTCCCCTCAGCGCTGCCTGCATTCATGAAATATTTATCAGGTGTTGGAGTTTGTCGAAGGCTTGGACCCATATCATAAGAATCTTTTCACACTTTGTCTGCCTCTCGTGACTGCGAACGCAGTGCGCATAATGATGCAGCGCTAATAATTTGTGCAATCGTAAATTTTTGCAATCAAAATAAAACTACCATTTATTTATAATTAGTCTATACTCATCTGAATTTGCATGAGGTTTTTCTGATACTTCATGTCTCGGACTGAGTCCGCATAGCCAATTCCGAAGCGTTTGAACAGTGCTTTATACACACCCACCCTCACCAAGGGCGGGCAATTATGCATGAGAGCTGCACGATTCACCATTAGATAATCCACTGCTGACCCAAGGGTCCTTAATTCCCTCTTCCTTATTTCTCGAGACTATTTTCTACTTCTTTTTTCCTCCCTTATTCCCGCAAGCGCGCAGAATTTCCTTGTCTCAATTCAGCGAGGAACTCTAATTCAGTCGCGTGTATATAGAAACTGTTCGCCAGATTCAAATTGCAGTATAATATCATTCTCTTTGCGTAAAAACCTTGAGGCTATGTAAACTGTCGAGCTATTTAAAGAAGAGAAAAATATATTTCCTCTCAATAAGTTTCTTCGAAGTATCTATCGTGTAAAGTGGAAATTATTTTCTCCATTTATGTCCAGGGTGAGTGATATTATAACCAAGGGGGATCGGAGAGGAAAAATCATTAGAAGAGAAATAATTGCACGGATATAGGACATCGGTTGGCAAAATCTTTAACGACTGCATAATACGACGCGTCAGAATCGTACGAGCTTTGATAGCGATGCTGAATAAATTCCGGCATATATAGCTAAGCACACTTGCAGATACGGGGTAAAACGTGCTAACACGTCATTGGCGGTTTGCCAGGCATGCAGGGATGGAAAGCTCCGTTTTGTCTGCCGTTTCTGCCAGTGCGACGGAGTGACGTACGTGCGTTGTAGACAAGTTGACATTGCCGTGACTGCGGCGAATTGCGTAGATTCGTACGAGTTCGACAGGAAATACGCGGAGAGTGACTCGCTTGATTTTTGATTGCATTCGAAAATTTTTTTACTGCTTCAAAAACCGTCAGTGTTTTGCATATAATCTCTATATATAATATCGACGAAGTCTGCATTTACTTGCGTTTATTTTATTCTCACTTTCCCCGAAAGCTCCGAATGAAATGTTCGAACAACAACCCGTTGAATACACGTGTCAATTAATCCTCGGAAACTTTTTCTCGGTACAAGCTTGCAAAGTATAATCTACAACGCGTGTATATAAGCGAAGTTATGCGTAGCTTGGATTTGGCAAGGGAAACCCCAGCAGACTTCCCGAGCTTGCAGCTTTTGCACGCTGCAGCAAAAGCTGCTTATAGTCATTCGAATGGGGGCAAAATGTCAAGAAATCGGGTCACCGCGGTGTCCCCGAAATATTTAAACCATATGCGAAAAATCCATATTCCCGCTTTATTTTTTTTTTTTTATTCACTTCACCAATCCGCGGTATAATCCGAATATTCGCTGTTCGCCACGTGTAGGTTACACGTTTGCAAAACTTTTCATCATTAATTGCGTCACGGTCAGATTGATCGATCTCTGCGGAAGCGATGAAACCGAGGAACTGATAAAATAAGGGCGGAAGAAAGAAACGAAACCATTTTATTTTTCGTTTTCCGGTCTCCTCGGAGAATTTATTCAGGCTCGAATCACTCGTGGGAAACCGCGATGAACGCGGTTTTTACTTCTCTCTCAAATTTTATCCCCGTCGTCAAACTGTCCAGGATCATGGGCGCTGATTGCCGTATTCCTTTCGCCCACGTTCCCGGTTTTCAGAGGTTAGTCCAGCCCTCGTCGATGTTAGCCCTTTGGGGTAGCCGCCAACTTCTCCTATCAGGGGAAAATTGCTCAATCGACTGCAGATCACGAAGTACGAGATGCCCGTTCCCAGGCCGATCGCGAATCGAGAAGAAACTTTCCAGAAATAAGCTTGAAGCAGTTATTCGCAGCTATAAGCTACACGAAACGATTCCAACTCCCCAAACTTTTGACATTCATATCGGTTATCCAGACCGATAAATTTGCACATCATTTTCGATGTTTGAATCATTCTTTTGCACTTTTTTACTTCTTAATTTTTAATTTTTTCGATACCTGGACCGAAATAAATTCGTCAGACTCGACAGCGGGAAATTGCTTTCAAAATTAGTGTAACCTCAGTTCCGAAAGTAAAATGCCTGGTTTAATTGGGCCTTTAATTGTGTAAATTAAAATAATAAAACAGAAGAAGAAAAAAAATTCTTTTACATGAGACTCATCGAGTGTAAATAATCGGAATCGTTCTAACAGCAAGAGCTTAAGTTGAACGTAAATTCGGCATCGTAATAATGTTTGATCCCATTTTTCCACTGATACCTTGAAGCGCGACTCCTCCGTCGACCAATTCGCACTTTCCATAGCCGTTGTTTTGTCACATTTTTTTTATTTCGTCACTGCAGGCAGTTCTCTATACATGTTTGTACGGACGCGCTAACAATTATTCCGGGACCGAGAATGGGCGATAAATTGAATCGAACAATACGTGTTTTCCTGGTACCAAAAAATATTCAAAAAGATTAAAAAATTTAATCTCACTTGCTCTTTTTTCAACAGTCAATTTGCGCAATTTTTTCAAGATTAGCAGCTCTGAAATAAGATCCAGGTCGCAGATGAATCTCGCAGGGTCACCATATCCGGAGGTTTTCATAATTAAGACGGTTGAAAAATATAAAAACTCCGGGGAGTGATATTGCTTGCAATTAGCTCGAGGGATTTGATTGTGATAATTCGATTTTCAGTTTTTGCTTTTTTTTCAATCTGTTTTAATGTTTTTTTTTTTCACTCAATCATGGCACAGAAACTGCTATCAATTTTATTTCATAACGTGTTTCGTCCCTTTTCAAATTCGAATTGTTTTTTGGTCGATTTTCACGCCGAGGGTCAAATCAAAAAAGAAGTGAAATCGTCAAACTCGAAAGCTGGATATCCTGAACTTGACATTTTCATTAAATAAAATACACCAGCCGTGTATGCGGAACGAAAAAACGGCCTAACGAAGGTGAGACAACTTTGCTTCGTAATACCCGCTACACACAAACTAATTACAATTATTCTCCGTGTTGACAATTCGCTGCGGCTATTTCCTGCAATAAAGTAATTTGTTTGAGTGCTAAGGCAGCCTCGGGGGGAATTATGTGCACTTATAAGTATCTACATATACACTTTATCCGCCCACACAGGACTAACTAGTATCAAACCAATCAGCGCACGTCTTCTGGTTTGTTCCAGTATTTTCGTTTTTTTTTTTTTTTTTTATTCTACGCTAAATGTTTCTTCGTTCATCCAATCGTTTCTTGTTTCTCTTATTTGATGTACAAAGCGTCGTACTTGTCGAAAACTTTTTGTATAATATTAGCTCGTTTTTGGTTGTTTTTTTTTTTCACTTCGTAACAAATACATACTTAACAATATTTATAAAATAAGCTCGATATTTACACATCTTAAATCTATGACGGGATATAATCGAAAGGAGGTTTTTCCGAGACGGATTAAGAAGATAAATCGTGTACGGTGAGCTTGAATGTGAAATTCAGCAATTTATTTTAATAAGACATGAAATACAATTCGCATCGGAATTTTAACGGTGCCTCGATGCGGACATCCTGCACCACGGTTAAACCGCGATGAAAGTTGCTTAGAAGAGGTCCAATTTCTCCAGGAGCTGAAACAGTCGTAAAATGAATTCAGACGGTTGTACGATTATTTGCCGACCCATAATTGAGTGAGTATATCACCGACGTTAAACTCACTTTGGTGTCCTTTTCCTTGAGGCACTTGAGGAGCTTGGTGGTTGTCTCGACGGCGGTGGATCCACCTGAAAATAAATGTTTGATGCGTGTTTCGTTGGAACAGCGAAGGATGGAGATAAAATCAAGGGGAGCGGGCCGGAGAACGAAAAAAAATTGGCATAAAAAACGCGACACCTCGTATGAATAATTCTGGACCATTAGTCGGATTTCTAAGAGTTCGCGTATAGTGTTTGAATATTCATGGGCTTGCAACGCAGCTGCTACGCAAGCTTAGCGAAATTTTAACTCCAAGAGTCTGCATCCCGAAAAGCGGAGACACTTTTGATTTCAATTTTTACTTTATCTTCACCAATTTCAAAGAGAAACTCACGCTTTCCGGCGCAGGCATCGATGACGGGATTTGCTGCGGCTGAGTTCTCGGGACGGATCTCCTTCTTGCATGCTTCAGCGTTGAAAACACCGTCGGCGGTTAGCTGGAAAAAACGAATTGATAAAATAAGACCGGATTTCGGGATGGTCTGTTGAATTTTATTTTCAGATTTTTCTTTTATTCTCATTCTGTGCGGAATAACTTACCATAGCGCGGTCTTGCATGAAGCAGGCCAAGTATTCGACGATCAATTTCTGTTGTTCAGGTTTCGGGGTCGAGGTTTTCATGGCTTTTACGTCGTCTGTAAAGTCGAGAAGAATTTTTATCGTTATAGTTGACCAACGGTGACGGAAATTTCAAGATAGACTGAATTTTCTCGGAGTCAAAGATCTACAGAAGCATTTATTTGCTGTCACTTTGTACGTTTGGACTATATACTCCATAAGATTAAAAAGAAAACTCAGTCTTGCAAAAATAATTTTCAACACAAGATATAACGAAAAATGAAGTTCTCATTCTCGTCACTTTATATCACAGGAATCGATAACAACAAACAAGCTCAAAAAGCATCAGTTTTTCGAAAAATCTTAGGCAGGTGTATCAGTTTTTTATTCTACTGATTCGTTTTTTCATTGTAAATAAAAACAGGCCGTTACTTACCGACAGCAAGTCCCGTCTGAGCGTAGCATTTCGCCTTCGTATCTGCCCTCGGCTTTAGAGCCTGAAAATATCTGATTTATAGCGATGTGGATGCGAATTGCGCGTACGATATATACAAATACGGATAATCTAATTTATATCTCAAACGATCGTTCAATATCCAGCAATACATTTTCACTCTCATCCGCAGCTTCGACGCTTCTCCCTAACCTCGAAGTTTTAATTGGTAAACCGATGAAGACGAGAGGAGAATAAATTTTCAAAGTATAACAAAAGTGGGAGAAAAACGCGCTTCACAAACCGTATCGCAACGCTAATTGCAAGTTGAATCCTCGAGTGTCTAAACGAAAGAAATAATCCGCCACACGAACTTCGCGAAAGAAGATTTCCCAAATTTCTAAATAACTTTTATATTACTCCCTTCTTTTTCCACAGAAATAATAATTGTCTTGACGATGGAAAAGTTGTCGCGGTATCGCTGATCAAATTTCGTCGAACGGTAGTAAAAAGCAAGGAAGGAATTGGACTCACCGTGGCGACACAGACGCACAGAATTCCAATGAGCACGAGTTTATTCATCTTTACTTTAGTTACCGCGAAGTTCAGTCGACTGTGGTCAAATCTGTTCTGGATGCACTCTTGGCCTTTGAATCGTGTATATATAAGGGATTCGCGCTCACGCATCCATCCACCTACGCAACGCACACAAACGAGGGTAGCTAGCTAGTTAAACACGGACACTCGCAAGTTCCTCTATCTTCTACACTCGAGCTTCACCCACACAGATCCTCTCCAACTTCGACACGACGTTGTTATTGGCTTGAATTTTTTCGCTTGTTATAATTTAACATGTGGCTCATCACTGCAGCCTTGCGCAGATGAGGGTCATCCTACTAAATTCACCGACCTCTTTTGTCCCGTTTGGAAAGATTCGAGTACCTCCACTCACACATCTATAGTCCATCGCACGGCAATCACAGCCATGATTGAAACTTGTAAGCTCATTCCCACACCGTCGTTTCATCTTCGATTGAAACTGATTTTCAAATGTGGGACCAGAATGTACTTTGCATATTCGAATTCAAAATCAATATCGTAGACCTAATTTTTTTTCCTTTCTCGAAGAGCGCATGAAATTAAAAAATACTTTGCAGAAAATGAGTGGAACGTGTATCTACGTGATATTTATTCCTTCGATCATTTTTCGACCGTCGTGTAACGGTAACGCAATTTTCTCATAATCGAACAGTCAGACGATTCTTTTTTCATCAAATCTTGAATTCGGTACTGGTTTTCAATATGTGGTAGAAAAAAAATCGAGTAAACTTATACCTACAAGCAGACTTGTGATGAGTATGAAAGAAAAATCGGTTAATCAACCTAATTACGTTCGTTGTGAAAAAGAAAGAAACCAGAAAAATCGTCCATTTCAAATTTATTTCATTTGCTTTTGCTTTACAGTTTGAGAATTTCACTTCAAGAATGATGGATTACATTCGAATGGATTTATTTTTTTAACGGTTCAATGATTCGGGCTGGTAATCAAGGGCTGGTCAAGCAAATATCGTACACATTTATTTCAACTTGCACGAAAAAGCAACGTTTTTCAAATGTCCAAATAACGTTCCAGCCGAATCGCGAGTTCTTCACACCAAAGCAACCCTCCGCAATACCTGAAAGTTAATACACGAAGCATTACAGCTTGGAGAATCCATTTGTAACGCCGACCTCTCAGTTCGAAGCTGAATATCGCCGTCTGACCAGCTCAAAGCTTTTTCTACTCGTGCCTCCCTGGTTCCAAACCTTGTTTCTCACCTCTGGGTGCGCCGTGATGTAGCATTTAGCTATCTGGAAAGCCGTGTCGCACGAATCCTCACCACCTGCATCGGTAATTATCAAGTGAAATTGGATGTTAAAGACGAGATTCGCTTGTTTCGAACACACCGAATAACTCACGCATAGTTTTGCATCTCTCTAATATTTCGCGCGATCCGCTCTGCAGCTTCCTCGGCAAGTGCCTCATGGTATTTTCAATCTCTATCTCGTTGTCCTCGCTCATAACTCCGTTCTTCACCATAAAGCATTTCAGGTAGCATTTCAATTTCGAATCGACTTCCTCGAAGTTGCCTTTCTTCAACCGCTTCAGGGAAGCTGAGGAAAATGGGAACAAATTTTTTCTATCTTTCCAGTTGTCTATAGGTACATCAAGGCTGATGAGTTGGGGTTAAAAAACTAAAAATAAAAATCAGAAAAAAAAGAAAAGAAAAGAAAACAAACCGAGCATCGCGCAAATTGAACCGCAATTGCGAAAGCTGCAGAGAACTGAGCTGATACAGAGGGTACAATAAAGTCTCGGTAAAGATATTATGTATATTGCCAATTCTGTGTCTCAATCACGACGGCATCCGGTCTTTCGGTCGTCTGCAAAGCGTCAACTAGGCCACGGCACCGCGTGATGCAGGAGGGGAAGAGGGTTCGGGGGAGGGGGGAGGAGGTATTGGAGCAAGCGGAGGCTGATTCGTCGGTGGAGGATTGTAGTTAACGGCTACATAACTGCTGGCTTCGTTATTGGCTTAACTGGACAATACCGCTTTCGGTCGTCGACCCGATAGCGAAGGGTCAAACTAGGACTTTAATGGGATGCCGATTTCTTTCCTTACCCCAGGAGACGCCGCTCGCCCTGCGACACTCCTTCCTCACGTTCGCCTTCGCCTGCTGGCTCTGCAAGCGGAAAAGGAAAATGGCCTGGATAATTCCTTGAGGCTTAAGAAAGATTTAAGCTCGTTGTGCCGATAATTGCGAGCACTTTGAAATTTGTGATCGCGATGACGTGTCTTATTCTTATGTCTGTGTGTACGACGAATGTGATACGATGTAGGTTTTGCAAGCGCGTGGGTACAGATGTTCTCCTTGAAACGGTCTATCTGAACGTGTATTATGATTGTACTTGCCGAGTAGAGGGCTGCGAGATGAGATGATATGTCCTCTGCTCAAATTGCCAATTGCCTTAATTGCACTCGCGATTAGGCCTCGTCGGCAAACCGAAAATAATGTTTGTACTCCCTCGGCCGTGTTTGAAACTGCGCGACAAACATCCGA
Organism: Diprion similis; assembly: GCF_021155765.1. Lineage (NCBI taxonomy): Eukaryota > Metazoa > Arthropoda > Insecta > Hymenoptera > Diprionidae > Diprion > Diprion similis. The sequence continues at coordinate 12,397,322 of NC_060116.1, read as the reverse complement.
CCCGTCAAGCCTCGCGTGGCGTTGCGTCGTCTTTCAAACTCTAATTGCGGATGAATAATCGTACAATCTTGCTCAATGAGAGGATCTCGCAATGGCTCGTTTTAATTTTCTATTTCCCTTTTGTTAGTTACTTTGGTCTTTCAATTTCTTGCCTTCTTGCTTTATATTCGTACCTGGAGAATTGCTGCGAAGAGGACCAGGATCAAGACGCTCGTTGGGCCTCTCATTGTTCGGCCTGATCGATTCAAACCCGTGATAAGCCCGATTTCGAATGAGAGAACAGCCAGCTACCTCAGGTGCAATTCCAGGCTCAATTAAATGCGAACTGCACGCGGGGCACATCCGAGCCAATTCATTACCTTTTCTAATTAACGTCGTTTTTGTCCGCCCGTGCGTTTCGCATACTTTATACGGTGCGGCGCTGCGTTATCGCTCGGTGATTGCGCAAATGGCACTTTACGACGCCAAACAACAAGCGGATCACGCGTAAATGATTCCTAAACCGTCGTTTCTGGCTCCGACTATCAACTCGTTTTCGTTCCACCTGCACGAAGATAGCAAAAGCGCATTTTTTAAACAACAAAAACCGTTGCTCAGGCAGTTTCACATTCACCTCTTTTGATGAATTGGTTCTGCTTCGATTATTCTTTTGCTCCATTTTTCGGGCAATGCTTCGTTGAATATTTCACTTATTACACTAATTAGGCGCCTAATTTCTCTTATTCGCACTATCGGAGCTTGGAGGAATTCAATTCGATTCAATAAAGCCAATTAGCGACATATTTTCGGCCCTGAAGGCTCAAGACGAAGAGGATTTAATCAATGACATTAAACGAGTTGAACAAACTCAAGATTGTTGATTATAATAATTGAACTCACCCTGTGAACAGAAACTGATAACCCAACCCGTATCAAAATCATTTTCAACGCAAAATACTCTTTATTATTGGATTCGAAGAACAGAAAAATAAGATAATTGTCACAGACTTAAAACGATAAAGATTTAACACTGTAACAATACGATATGCAAATAAAAAATTCGTGTCGTTAGATCCAGGCAATGAAACGGCGAAATCTGCTGGCCACCAACCTTTTCATCAACTTCATGTTTTTCACTCTTATATCTCAGGCGGTTCGAACAAACCCAGCACTTTGAAAATCTGTAGAAAAAAAAACAACCATGAACCAGTCGACATCGATCTTTTTTTTTCAAGTTGCCTTATAGAGCCAATAATGATCAGCTAAACTCACCGGCGATACCAGGTCGTACATGCATTTTACGATTCCGTATGACTTTTCGCATCTGTCGGAAACTTTTACGAACTTGTTGAAGCAGGATTGAGCCACCGGTCTGGCTAGCGTGCGAATGCTCGGGTCGACCAAAGTTAAGGCCCGGTCAACGAAGTTACCTTCATTCGCGGCAAACTTGCGGGAAAAAAAAGGATTAGCATTGGAACAATTTTCCTAATGAATGAGCGAATAGTTGGAAAATTGTTGCCTTCAAGTAAGCGGAGACAATAAGGCAAAAGTATTATGAAAATTACCAATCCATTCCTCTCGAATACGCATTTCACGTAGCACTTCGCACTTGGTTGGGCGAGATAAGCGGCATCGGAAGAGGCTGGATGACGAATTGTGGAGAGTTGGCAATGAAATAGAAAACGGAGATAATTGGTTAGATAAGCGAGCCGTGGATCGACCGAAGTGAACCAGTTCACTATGTTTTATCACTTGTAAATCGTGAGTCAGAGTCGTCGTACGTTAGCTTATTACTGCTACTAATTCGAACAACGATAATCACAGGAAGGTTTCATTTTAATGACTGCCTGGTCACCAGATATTGTTATTGTTATTATTATTTTTTTAAATTGGGCTTAGATTTGCGTAAGACGTTCTCCATTCTATTACCTTGTTTCAGACCAGTCTCTGCCTTGCAATGTGCTCTGTTTGCAGCTTGGTGATCGGGTAACAGCTCGCCGTTCGCCTGTCACGGATGAAATTTTTTATTTAAAGACAATTCAAAAATACAGAAAAGTTTAATACGGATTATTATTTACCTGCAGCAGAAGACAGGCCAAGGCACAAGTCGAGAGTAAGTACTTCATCATTTTTACGGATCGGCAGGATTCAGCTGCGATGGACGGACCGTTTTGATGTGGAATCGAAAACCGATGTTTCGCTTTTATATCAAACTCGAATGACGTTCTCTTTGACAATAATACAAGAAACGCGATGAATTCGAGTCAATTATGATTATTTAAACCGCCCGAAATGAAAGTACAGCTGGCTATAAATAGATTATTTTTTCAGTTGGTAACGTAACAAATATCGATTAGCCAATAATTGATATTTGTCCATAGTCTATTTTCACGCTTGTGAAATAACGATTTTCTAATGTATTTTCGTGTCTTCAAATTACATCCATATAACGTTCACATGCTGAGCGTTAGCATGGGTGACGGTTTAATCTAACGTTGAATACTGTTTTCAGTAAAATTTCCATACACAACTCGATGGAAAAGCGAGGTTCTTGGAAACAATCTGCTCGTTTCTTAGCGACCTTCTCAGGATGCAATGACGAAATCACCTCAAGAACGAAAACATGGATTTAATGGGCTGATGAGAAACGCGAGTTTTTCGTAAGAGGGGGTAAAGTGTATCGTGTTTGGATGGAATCAGGTGAAAATCGAAACGCCGGATGCAGCCAGTAAACTCTGGGCCCACATCAACTGCACTCAAAAAGTCTATGGAACTCTGTAAAATATATTTCGCAAGGAGGTTCCTTTTTTCCTTAAACTATCGTGATCACGTTCTATTCTCGAGTCGTGGGCAAGTGACGTGATTAAAACTCGTTGACGATCGAAAGTAAGAATCGTCGGGTATTTTCTGTACAAGCGGAATGAGGAAGCACGCGAACAGTAATCATTCCAATTTGCATTCATCGACGGTCGCGAAGTTCCGCCGCACGTTCTCCGCCCATTTCCACTCTTTTCCATTACCTTTACCTTTTCACGCCATTCGGCTGGACGGAGAAGGAGTCCGACTCCGGGAAAGTGTCGAATTTCGATTCTAGACCTGAGTTTTGCCAGCCTGTCAATTTCGAGAGGGTGCAAAAGAGCAAGGACCGAGTCACGATCGTCGAATGCGGTTCAGTGCTAGAATTCTGCTCACTCTAAAATTGGAACAGGATTCTCAGCTCGAGGAAATTTAGCCGCAGCGTTGGAGAGTCGCCATTTTAAACAGTGGGTGTAGACCCTCGCATCCTCTTTTTTCATTACCATTATTAACCATGATTCGCCGCAAATCAACCAGATGATAGTTTTTATACGTATGCAGCTCCGCTATCAGATTCCACGACGACCATTTTCGGGTGCGTTTTCTCTCTGGAGGGAAATGCATATCTAAATACCCAAGTGGATGTGCTTGAGATTCCAGCGTCTCGCGAGGACGATAAAATTGCCGCATACATTTCAACGTTACGTCACGTTGCGTTTTTCCGTTTCTTCGGACTCCGCAGTCGCTGCGCTTGTAATATAAGTCTAAAAAATACTTACGTACGTGATAAATGGACAAAAACGCACTGCACGCGATACACTTGTGATTTATTACGAAAGCAAAGTGCAGAATTGTACTTACAATGCGTCTGCGGGGCTTTGTTGCCACCGTTACTTTATCGTTCCTGATCACACCTGCAGCCGTTCGCGTGTCCTGCGAAATTAGTGCGCACAATTAGTTATATTCATTTTTTTTTTTCAAACTAAATTGAAAATATAGATTTTTCAGCAACGACGATTCTCGGTGTTGTGTGATTTTCGAAAATTTCAATCATCGGATCTCGTCTCCTGGGAACTGCCGATGAACAATTTATCGGTGAATTCGGATAAAAGATTTCCAAACGTGAAGCGGGCCGATGTGCGGAATGAAATATTGGAAAACCTCCGGAAATTCCGCACATCGTATCCCCCGGGTTGAAAAATTTGAAAATTACTCATCTAAATTGCGATAGACACGATTTAATCGCCTGCTCTTCCCATCATCCGGAAGTTTGAGTAACGATTCAAAGAGCTGCACATGCCGTACTTCAGGACTCGATGTCAACTGCAGTATATTGGATATTCGTTCAAAGATTTTCCTGCAGCTACAAACTAGAGAATTCAAAAAATATTTTCATGCAGGATGATAAAATTTGCTTAAACTTTGAGACATTTGTTAAAGCAGATCATGATTTTAGATTTGTTTCAAGCAATATAAATTAATTTTCTCACGCGTATAAGAATTCAGGAATCACTGTCAAATAATTTTTATTGGAGCAGAATATTTTAATCGAAGATAAAGCAAGAATCTTTGTTCTCCAAAGATTAGCAGAACGGCCAAGTCATTTTACAGAATCGTCGGTAAATACGAAATGTTTTCGAAAATGGCAATCTAAGGTTTGAAAATTTTTATGTTTTTATCATACAAAAATAAACTCCCCCCTTCCCTTACAAAGTACAACGGCGTCCCTCGCAATCCTTTTCAATTATCTAATTACACAGGCAGCAGTAATCTCCGCAATGATTGCGTAACACAGCGTATATGCCTAGGTAGGTTCACGATAAACCGCTCGTTGCCTCGTGAATTGTATAACAGCCGCATTTAGGTACACTGTATGTACCTAGAACTAAACTGACTGTATTCAGCTATGATTCTTTAGCCATTCTATTACCAGCAGGCAAATAACACGTACAAACAGCTTTTGGTTTTTAAATTAAATTTAAAATTTAAACTTTTAAATGACCACGTTTAGGAATTGAAAAATTATACATTTTTGGAGTATTATCAACGAATTCTAATCGTATTGTAATTTGGTGGCGCGGGCAAATTGACGGTGAAAATTATTTGTGGCAAATAAACGTCAAAATGTATTTTCTGTTATTACGCTTTTCGTTCTCTGATATATACATATAGCCGCCGACTTTGGTCTCGAAACATCAGCCGAGTCACCGACTCGAGGAATATTATAAGTATATATTATATCCACGCGTTGGCTTTCACTCAAAATGAAAATATATCCAAAAGATTTTTGCCTCCTTGTCACCGTCGTTAAACGTCAACACGACGTGGCTACCCGACATAATTTTCTTATCTTCTCCCCTTTCTATATTCCTTCCATTTTCACCGACGACTCCATTCCTCATCGCCTAAATCCCATTTATTTCCGATCGTATATTCACGTTTTTCTTTTCCCTTTTTTCATTTTCCTCTCATTCCCCATCGGCGAGAGGCTGCGTACGTGTAACCCTGAGATTTGATCTTCGAATTAAGCGGCCGAGAGTAAATCTTGTATAAACCAAATATGGAAATATTTGAGATGAATTTTAGACATCATATTTTCAATTTTTTTCAACCACAGATTTGGTTTTGCTCCGATCTTTTTCAGTTTCAATGTTTTATTTCAATATCAATTCTTTGTCAACTATTGTTAGTACTTTTATGTCTGTACTCACAACTACACGTGTCACGCAAATTTAAAAAAACTATGATGTGATTGCCGATCCCTAATCCAGATTTCGTCGAGGAGTTCCTCATTCTGACGACTCAACTAACCTGAATTAGCAAAAGCGCAAAAAAAAAATCATTAATTAACATCCGTTGATCAAAGTCCACGAAAGCATGGACTGTTGCTAGCGAAATATCAGCTTTCCAGGATCGATGAATCCCTCAATCACCGTAGATAAGTTATCGATCCTCGGGATCTTACCGTCTGTCGGGATGGAAATCACCTGCGAATCGCGTCGTCTGCTAATACCTGGTAATGTTTCTGCTTTATCAAATCCATTCCAGGAATATTCTGATTTTCTCGCAAGCCTAGTAACTTTTGTCGAAATTCTTCTGCTAATTGGTGTGCTGAAAGCCTTAAGTTTCATATGCCAATTAAACTTCCGGCGGAAATTTCCTCTCACTGTTTCAGTGTGGTATTAATTAATCCTAACAAATGGTAATAGTACTTTGAACTTAAATGAAACTTACATTGATTCGTACTGCATGGTTTGGATTTTTATATGCTTTATTGGTAGGATAGAATTGGGGGACTACAGTAAGATTACATGGGAATTATTGTGTCATCAGAATATGTAACGGATATTTATAAAAAAAGAGAAACACTCCAACTTGCAGCTCGACAACTATTGGTAAATCCTGCTCAATATTTTCGTCTGTTCGGGTCGTTGATCATCAGAGTTGAGGAGGCTCGAATATTCCCAGCTGTGGGAAGAGCTGAAACAACGGTGACGAATTGTTGATTAACGAAGCTTGGCAAAATTTCAAACTAACAAGATTTCCCTTAAAATCATATTCCCAGGAGCAAAAATTTTATCCCTCACGATTTTTAATAATTATCTTGTCGTCTTTTGAATTCGTAGTACGTTGTAAAATTTTTCAAAGTGCAAACAACTCACCGCTGGAGCTTCCTTGAAGAAGCAATCTATCACTGCGTGCGACTTATCGCATAAATCCTCAATTTTCGAGTTATATCTGTCACATTTCTCCGCCAATGGTCTGGCCTGTTCGCGAATTGACGGGTCCATGAGCATGAGTGCCGCGGGAATGTCAAACTCACCGTATGCATTGATCTGCGGACGAGAAAGGATGACAAACAATTGAAAGATGAAATAAATGTTTATTTATTCTCTGATTACAGTTGATGATGAAATTACCAATTTGTTGCTCTCGAGGAAACATTTCAGGTAGCAATTTGACTTTGGATTTGCTAAATACACCGCGTTGACTGATACTAGATTTTCGAGGGCATAGAAAAAGAAAGATCAAAACCAGTCTGATCAGGGAGCTAGACGTGCATATAACATTTAAATTAACTGAGATAAGAAGGAGATGCAGATGTCATTATTTTTTTTTTTTTCAGTATCGTGGACTTGCCGTAAATTTTTACACCAAAGAAGATCAACACCAGACGATTCCGCTCCAAAAGCATTTAAAAATAAATATCATATTGAAGAATTAACGCAAGATGTCATTCTACCTTTGTCCAAATGATTTTCGGCTGAACACTTCTTCCTGATTTCCACATGATGGTCAGCTAATTCTGCAGCTATGGTCTGAAAATAAAAATGCCCGCATGTTCCAATGGTCGTCGAAATATAGATTTTAATCCCTCTATGAGGGGATGATTTTCAATTCTTACCCCTACGATAACGGACAGGCAGGCGAATGTCAAAAGCAAGTAGTTCATCTTGTTTCTTGGATTCGCAAATGAACGGTATCGATTTACCAGCAATGCAATTTAGTCGGACTGAACGTTTTGCTCTTGATAAGCAGAACTGACTTTCTCAATGTGGTAGTCCATGCTTTTATACCAAATGAGTCGAGGTCGTGATGATGAAAAGTTTATACACTCATGCTTTCAAGAAGTCAAACTGTCACATTACGATAACAATCACCGATGGATATCGGTTGTTTTCTTGGGCTTAATTATCCATTGAGTGCAACTGAATGTCTACCTTAACCGCCCATAAAAGTAATCACAAATGAATTGTTTTCCAACGATCGCCTTAGAACTCCATTTAACTGTTAATGACAAATAAAACATGATTTGTTATAATTAATAATACGATCGATTGTCGTAACTATGAATAACCTATTCCGCAATATTTTCGTGCATATGTTATGCATGTGGGTATGTCTGTATATGTGTATGTGTGTGTATCGTTTCTATTCCGATATCTGGGCATACTCAATACTCCCGAAGAAAACTCTTCACAACTCTTTTTCAACCCAGACTACACTTATTCATTTCGGAAAAGACCGCTCCGGATCACTAAAAAATGGATCGTAAAACCCTGACCACATTTTTTTTAATGATTTTAAAACAAATTTCTATCATCTGAGAATGAGAATGAAACTCAAGTCCTCAAATCATTGAAAAATATCCTTCCATACTTTTGAAACTCGCGAGTAGATTAAATTTTTATTCGTGAGCTCAGTTACTGTTATTTTCAAAAATATTTACTTTTCGATATAATTTCCGAGGGTAAAAATAAGATTCACATCTCATGCGACGAAGCGAATTTCCCATGTGAGATTAAGTCGTGCGTATGACTACATACTAACTTCAAATTGGTCACATAAGAACCGTTTTGGAAAAACGGTGACTGGATTCAATTTCCGATTTGATAATCTTTGCATCTTTTTTACCTGCAGCAAGATACTCATTCTCACAATCAGTCGAACAAGTCACTTTATTCAGTCTCTGTTAATCCAAGGTTGCATGTAAAATATGACTTGACCTATAAAAATAGCGCCTCATTCGAAACCCAACGGCCCCGTTCCAGAAACCTCGAGATCCAAGATGGGTTTTTCCGCTATGCAATCCTTATTTTAAGATTCTTCAAGGCGTGAGAACTTCAGCCTGCTTGTTGCATGAAAATCCTCGCTAAAAGGCTCGCTGCAGGATCGTACAACATGTTTTTTCTTTTAATGAACAGCACAGGAAGCACCAAATCACCGATATTCGTTATACATTGAGTCACAAACCCGTTTAACCTGAAAGTTCTGATTTCATCAGCGAGATTTGTTTCTGTGTTTAAATTTTTCGATACCAAAATCTTTTCGAAAGCATTGAAACAGTTCAATTATCGGTCCATTACAAAACGCGAAATTATAAGTATCTTAAGTGAAATTGGAACTAAATTTAGCCAGACGCGAAAACACGATCCATGTATTCAATCGTCTTTCCGAGATCGGAAGGTTCGATAATCGAGCATTTTCATTCACCCCTTTATGATATTTTGTAGAGATCGAGCCCCATTCAGCGTCTTCACAAAAGAAGATCCGGAATTTGGTGGTGACAGCTGCCTGTCCTTTGCCTTCGATGCTGCCGACAAATACCACCGTGTATTTTACTCTCTTACTGCTCTTACTCTCTTTTTCTATAGTTATTCATTAGCCCTCAACGCTATGCTCACTTAGTCTCAAGTCTTTTCTGTACCAAACTTCTAGGTTTGTCCAATATTGTTATTATGGGTAATAATGAACCGTTATTCCATTCCCTCCTTCTATCTTTTATCACTTCTCGGCAGACTCATCCTCTCAACTTTTTAACCATCTTCTCGTTTCTCACCACCAATGGCCTATTTATTTTCCAACCAATATTCAGTTTTTTTCCCCCTCTTTACCCAAGATTGGTACGAAGCTGCCTGAAGCCCTACTTAGATTCGATATTCAAGTTCAGCGACGTCCCGCTTTCTATGGGACGTAAACGCGAACGTTTACATGTTTGAAGGGAAGTTTGAAAATCGCATTTCGTCATTTCATACGCTGGATATAATCTTCTACTTTCTTTTCTCAACATCCACTCGTGCAAGTTCTTCACTGATCTCTATATTATACAGATCATTAAAATTCTTAGATTCGTAAAATACACTTCTAGGTACCGAACTACTATTCTTCTCTTTTAAACCTCAAACAATAATTCATTACAATGAAAGTGCTTATGTGGATTTGGTTACAGACAAACAATCATTAGAAATAAACAATCGAAATAACAATCGTCATTTCAGATCCCGTCAGCGGACTTCCCAGCCATTCTACTTCCCTGATCTCATCAAGCAGGCAAGTTTGAAGTACCCCACATGGCAGGGATCATCAATCGCTGTTGGCAGAATTGAGAAATAAAAATTCATTAGTACAGTGCAACCGAATAGGAGAATCTTAAAAAGTATCCACCCTATCATCACACGAGGAGCGCCGGCTCCTGTATTTTCCAACCTTATTGTTAACCACAAACCACATCATGTATAATGTCATTCAGGAAAGAGTATCGATCCTTGGTAATTTACCATCAGTTGGTACGTCAGAATTTATCACAAGTTTGTTTTAAGGTCGTGATCACGATTCAGATAATTAACTCACCTATGTTTTCGCAGATTTTTAACTTTGCAGCCTGGTCTCTAGTCTCATCCACGACCTCTATGGTCTTCCAAAATATGTCATTATACTTCTTCATTATTTTCTCGCGTTTCTGTTAATGAAAGATGGAAAAAATTAGACTTTTCCGATTATCAACCTCCTTCGCTCTGCTTGTTTTCGAATTCGAAATGCACGTTTTATCCATGCCCCGCATTACTCACGTCTTCAAGATACTCCTGTATGCACTGAACGTAGCATTTCATTTCCTGTGGAGCATCATCGCCCAACTTCTCACCGAAAATCGCAACTTCTCCGTATGAGACTCCATTGCTCGTTCGGCACAGATCCCTGTAATCGTCGATGGTCGGCTTCCTGTACGGGGCCTCGTTGGCATCATTCTTTTCCTCATCATCAACCGCAACAACTTCCGGTACTTCTTGAGTCTCCACCTCCTTTTTCAAACTGATGTTTTCGTCCTGCAGAAGAGGACCTTCAAGGGAGAACTTCTCTACCTTCTTCGACGCATCCGCCTCCTCAGAGTAAAATCCTGGTCCTGATGGGGCAGCCTGTGGATCGAAAGGAGAACAATTGGCATCTCAATATCAGATAGAATAATAACAACAATTACAATAACAGAATAAAAATCTGACGCAGTACTGGAGCGAATAAAATAAACTCCAGAAACGACTTTGAGGTACGTATAGATATAAAACCTCAGATATTATATAGTCATCAGCCCTAAACGATGTGAGTATTTGGTTGGATTGTTTTCCACAATCCTGAATTTGAGTAGGCTTTTCATTGCCAATTTGTCAATCAATAGTAATACTGTGCATTAAAACGATAACTCACCAATGAGACTGCCAAAATGGTGACGAGAATGGCAACGACTCTCATGTTTAAGCAGGAGCAGAACGCGTATTCTCAGATTTCGGGGTACGAGTATAAGACGATCCAAGAAGTGCGGTAGATGACTTTGGATCTGTCGATCGACAATATTATAACCAGACCGGTACAAATTTTCATACATTTATACCCCGGATGACGTCCACTTCCCCCCATAATCCCCTACATATCAGCAGTCTTGATACGGATCGGAAACTATGAAAGCCATAATATAAGTAGCTAGAATCAATTTGCAAGAAGGAAGACGTGTTAAGCGTACGTGATGGCATCAATACAGGGTGTTTCGTTTTAATCACCCTGACTAAGCAAGATACGAAAAAACATTTCCTACAAAATATTCAAGATTTTAAGGGGGAAAGAACACGAAGGTATTCTTTTTTTTTTTTGTGAGCGAAGCCGCCAAATCAGACGAAGGCCAACTTGTGTGTGTGTGTACGTGTGTTTTTTTTATTTTTATTTTAGATTAGATGATAATAGTAAAAACGTGCGTACTTTCGCCAAAATTTTGTGCATGTTTTCAGAGGCCGATGTAAAAAATACATTGTTCAATTTGAGAATAAAAATCTGACGTTTACCTGACCGTGGCAGCTTTACTTGGAAGAAATCTGATAACTTCACGTTTTTCCCCCTTTAAACCCCGTCCACAATCGTTACGAATTATATTTTTGTATCTTGCTTACAATTAGTTTCGAAGTAATGAGCCTGGGGCGATTAAAACGAAACACCCTGTATATATTCCAGCGACGATGATCCACGGGAGTTTTTTGAGTACACAAATATGAACCGAGCTGAGAGGTTTTAAAATCTAGAACCCGTATCACGTGGAACGGTTCAATCGCCTGATGACCAACAGCCTCGGACCAATGGGAGAGCGCGACTGCTAAATATGCTACTTTTTATTCACACCGACCTCACGGTTCACTACTTTAAGCCGACAACGGTCAACCTGCTTCGCTATTTAAGGATAGATGAATGTCACGACGTAAAATTCACTCTTGTACATCCCTGTTTGGCCGATCGTCGATCTTTTCAAATTTTTCATTTTTTCCAAACGCGATTATACCTTCTTTCTCTATTCTTCGTCTTCCCCTTCTTCAAATTAATAACTAGACAAGTCAATTTCCCGTAATAATCAAGCAATTATCTATTTCGTTTATGATCCGATTCGTTGACGCTGCAGGTTTGTACTCCGGATGGACGCGATTTTTGTCACTTTTGAACAAACTTTTTGACGACCAGATTCTGATACAGCAATGAGACAAAATTCACAACTCCCAAACCAATCGTATTTGGTTTTCTTGACATCCTGACAATCGTTAGTAGACTTTGACGATGAATTTAAATCCAAGTCAATGGATGGATATAAATTATCGTTTCAATTTAGAGACAAGAACTCGTATTTACAATCATCTAAATAACTGACGAAGATTAGAAGTTACAATTTATTACTTTCGATTAGATTCTATATATATATACATATATATATATATATTACAAGCACCGCATGATTGCAATTAACGCGTAAAAACGGTTTATTAATTAATGTGCCTGGTGATTATCCATCTGTATTTGGCTAGCTCTGAACCGTGATTTGAATTATTTCTTTCATCTTGAATGTTCGATTTGCAAATTATTAGGATACGATGATAGATACATATGCCTGATGCTAATTTTTCGTCAATTCATGTTGAGTCGGTTGATTATTGTATCATTAGGAACGGCTTCACTTCATTACATTCCATGTTTCACGTCCAATGGCTTCACGAGACACTAATTTCGGCGGCAAGTTAATTGACGTTGAGTTCCAAAGCGATCTTTTTTACAAAATGGCAAATTGGCGAACATAATTTGCGCTGAATACGATACGCTGATACGAGAGCTCTTAAAATTCGAATGTCATTCGTGTGGATAATACATGCTACATTTTATTTACAAACCTGTAACGAATTCGAACGAGCACCAATCGGTTATTCGAAGAATTGTTTACACTTTGCAATGCAATGAAACTGATTGTATAATACTTAGAATTCAACTTTGCGTCTATAATTTTGAAAACCTTAACGAATCAATATTACAAATAATCCACAATTTAAACGCACTTAGGCGTAAATTTTTTCCCCATCCTCGTTTCACATCGCAACTCGAGTTATGATTGCTAATTAATCCCTGGCACAAAAGTGACGGACCATAATAACAGGATGCTCGCCGAATACGATGGTTCTATACCTGCAAGTTTTTACTGCGCCGACTATTCATTGGCACTCATTTATAGTTATTCTACGCATAACTATATGTTCTATTATTCATCATATGGAATCACATACAGCCGCATGCCTATGAACTTTGTATATACATATGTATATATTTTTTTAATGTATAACTTGATTTAAAAGACTGTAGTTCCGAACAGAATAATGCTAATGGATAGATCAGGGTCGTTAGAAAAAATAGACAATGACTGTTTCAAACGGTATATTTATTGCATAATACGAAATTCACGTATTTACACGTTGTAGAATCCACTAGGTTCCGTGTTCAGGAACTGGTTAAGTACTGGTGATAATAACGATCACAAAACGAAAATACTCAACGTGAAATCAGTACTGCAAAAAGTTTTTGCGTCGCATCTACAAATTTACAGACAAACATAAGCTTCTAGGAAATCGAAATAATTGTTCTTAAGATTTAAGCATAACAATAGTTACAGTTAATACTGGTTCACGTTATTTTATCACTATATAGCCATATTGACCTTAACTCTAAACCCATTCGGGCGTTGATCTATTTGATGAAAAACAACTTATCCGCTACGACTAATATTATGATAAACCTTGAGGATTAGTCGGGGAAATCCGGCTGGATTTGATCGCATTAATTATTGCGGCAATACCGGATATGGGCCATGGCGATGAGCGAGCTTAAAATCATTGTCTCTCATGCACCTGTGGATCATCACTGCGGTTTCACACTCGTTGGCGCCTTCTGCGAATGGGAAAAATGATCCGAGTTAGAATGCACGAGTTTTTTGAGATTCTTTACTCACGGCTAACTTACTTTGCTTTCCGCACAACTCGGCGACCTTAGCTGCCTCTTCCTTCTTCACGAATGGCGGTGACTTTTCGACGAGGACCTTCTCGTTCAGCGTGCCGTCGTCGTTCATCTGAAGAAATAATTTTGCAAGGATTAGTTTTTATTATTAATCAGCGTCAATCCGACACTTACAAAGCCAACTTTTTTCGCCATGCAAGCGAAGAAGCAGTTTTCCTTCAGCTTCTCCTCCTCGCGCTCCATTTTCTCGAGATCCTCTGTCGAAGAAAATCAATAATGTATATTTTTCTTCTCTAAGGTTTTTACGAATTTTTAGTGACAACGATTAATTCAATTTCAATCTCACCATCGCTCAGATTCAGTTTGCTCTTGCAGTCATCGTGCATCTTCTGTAGCTCAGGGTGCATCGGTGGTCGTGGAGCCATTTTCTGAGCAACAAAGAGAGTTTTGATCAGAGAACTGGGAGAGAATGTTATAATTTGAAATTTTCGAGCTTCAGGGTGAACGGATTATTACCTTTACGCAGTTGTGATACATGGCGGCTGTTTCGCAGTCGCTGCTACCCTCTGAAACGATTAAAATGAATCAATGAATAATCCCTTCCGATGTCAAGAGTTGACATTCATCGAGTGTGAGAAGCGATTATTGGCAAAAGACAGTAAACACACGACGTACTTTTCTCGAAACAGGCCTCAACGATCTTAGTCGCGTTATCCTTGGGAATGTGAGGGGGGAAGTCCTTAACAGCCATTTCCTTGTCGATTTTTCCATCGGCAGTTAAAATGCCGAGTTCCTTATCAACGCAGGCTCTGAAGCAGTCCTCCTTCTCGTTCGCACCGTTCCTCCTTTGCTCTTGGAGCTGTTCCCTTGTTACTCCGAGCTTTTCCATGCACACATCGTGCGCAGCTTTTATTTGGGGTGGCAACTCGGGTGGATGAGGCTTCGCCTGTGGGAGGATGTTGATAATTATGAATGCTGATTACAGCACACAGTTATTAAAGTATCCCATGTTTCTCCTTCAATGAGAGATTCACCTCAAAAGCTTCGGATGTCAAAGTGCCATTTAGATGATTCGAGAACAACTACATATATTTTTACAACTCAATCAAGTGTTCATACTTGAAGGGTGAAATTATCAAATTTCGGGATAAACTTACAGCGACCAGAATTGCAGGCGCGAAAAGCAGCGTCGCGAATGCGAGGATCGTCTTCATGATCGATGGGGTGAGGATCGTTCCAGTGATGTAATGTAAAAGAGTAGGATACCAACGTGTCGTTCGAGTGCTCGTCAAGTTGTGACGAACCTGTGGTACACATCGCCGCCTTTTATACACCCGAGAATGCAACGTGCGGTAACGAGCACGCAAAAATGGTCTCCGGATGTGCGAATGTAACAATGAAAAAGTGGTTCAGCCGGAGGCTAGTAGAGAAGGGTAAAAACTCGGTAACGCTAAGGGCGATGAAGAGGAGGGAGAGGACGGCTAGGGGGGGGGGGGGGGGGGGGGATTTTTTTTTCAGCCAACTTCAACCACGTTTCCTGCCAAATTTTTGCGTCTTGGATACCTTGTTAAAAATGCAAAAGCACATCCAGTGAAGCCACGATTTCTGTCTCTCTCGGAATATAATGCTGCATGTAATGTCACGTGATATGATATTTGAATTTGAAAATGCACGCGATGCTGAATCAGGACGTGTAAAACCTGTCGCTGCATGAATGGTGCGGTCGATTCGGTCACATGCTTTACGTTCATAATTTGTCACGTCCTTGTTACAAATCTGTCCGCGGTAAAGCGTGAATGAATAACAAACAAACGCTTTGTCAAAGAGATGAAAACTCCTCGATACTTGTAGTTACCTGTGATTACCTCCTGCATCGGATTAAAGTTGACTTTTTTCTATTCGCGAAATTCTGAATTTTCAAAAATTGAACATCAACATCAGCCGAACAGTCACCTATCAACGTTTTTGTTTCCAATTACTACAGTTCACTATAGTCTTTGTTTTGACGTCTTTAGACAAAGACCGCGAGCAAAATCAAGGCTGAGTTTACAATTATGTAAAGAAACTTCTTGCCTGATTTGACGTCGTAATTATCCGCCTGATGTAAAAGCGTAAAGATTGTTTCACGAAAATTTTGCCTTGGGTCTGTGGAAGAAACCCGAAAGTTCAGTCGAAAAGTAACCGATTCACGATGCTTGTTCGTCACTCAAGGGCGAAACAAGTGAAGCATCACATTATCGCTATAATTCCGTATTCCTACGTTAGAAGGAGAATTTACTTGGGTACCGGTAATTTCCGTTCGATTCAGCTATCGGCCCATCTCAAAGTTTGTAAACTTTGCGCAGTCAGCCACCGCAGATCCTACATCGACAACCATTACCTTGCATTTCAATGCCATTTTACCTACCGCTGCTTATCGCGACTGTGTTGCACGTTCCGTGGTTTTTCATTATGTAAATTATGCATCAAGTGGGAAAAAGAAAATGTGTCAGCATTGTTGCAAACCTGCGGTGTAGTCTCACGATTAAAAGAAAACGTGCGTCATCACCGGTCATTGGTACGTATCGTAACAGCTTTACTAAAAATACAATTATTAATCGTAAGGACGAAAAATAAAAACAATCAACGAATCGTGTAATCATATGTTTTTTTCATAATAGAAAGACGTGCAGAAACCGAAGAGCATAAGCACTAGTTAGACGTCATTAATCTTCGTTCTATCCTAGGTCTAGTTTTTATCACCTCGTTTTTTCTTAGAAGAATTATTCTAGCCTTGGGTGATTTTACACTCGCGTCAAACGGTTTCACTAAATAACGGAGAGACTCAAAATTTCCGTGAAAATGGTAAAAGTTAGCCTTTCTTGGCATTGAATAAACACACTGATCAAATATACGATAGAATTTTGCAAAATTTTACAAGTGCAAACAAGAAACTAGTACGAGCAAATACTACGTAAAATTCTGCCCAATTCGTTTTGCGAATATCAATTCACCGAGAGCCTGCAACGGTGTTTTCGAGTGGGCGTAAATATAAGACGTCTGTCAAATAAACACTCGCGTTCTTCAAGGATTGGAGAAGAATTTTTTTACTATCTTGTCTTTGTGAGTAGCAGTTATCTCAAGTTCACTAATCGTTGCAATCTCAAGTCAAGTTCACTTGCGATCCAACTCGTGTAACCGGTTGAGTTTTACGAAACCGAGCTCTGATCTCTTGGCTTCGATCTGTTGTAGATATCGATCCTGATTTTCATGCACACATATAACTAAGCGAAGAATAAATACCGGAGACTGATGGCTAAAATTATCCCCGGATTTTGAGGCCGAGATGAACTGACCGATATTTCATCCCATCTTGATAGCGTCAGAAAATTCGCGATCAATCCTATCTTGATTAATAACACGCAAAAGAAGCAGACAAAGCCCCGCACGCAAATTGTGTGCCAGAAATGCCTCGGAGCTAAGTTAAACACAGGCCAATGAACCCTCTAGCCTTCGACTCTGTGGATACATGCAGCCTCGTTTTCTCCCCTCATCATCAATAATCTGGAAGACTATACGTGGTGGAAGAATAATATCTGGCTGTCAGAATTGGCCAGATTATTCCCATAATTTTCCACCTGGCAATTAACCTCCTCATATTTCTGAGCGACGGATGTCCCGTGCATTACTCAGGCATCATCGTCTCCACGTCGTATTCTTATTTACGTAACCCGTGAGCTGACGAGTGGGAAAATTACTATAATTATTCTTACGTTGTTCGTACATATCAAGATATCGCAGAATTTTCCAATCTGTGAAACAACGCTTGGTGGGAATTTTTTTCTCAACAGGGAAAATGGGTTTAAGACTAAATTTTTTAGCGATATTCATGAATTTTTGTGACAAGAAAAAAATGCATATAATTTATTGAAACCTTGAGAACATTTTATATTTGGAGTAATATCATTATTCGAAATATTTTTTTATTGCAAATAAACTTTTAAAAATGTGGCAATAAATTATGCTCTTATGTTTAAACATCTCTAAAAATGAAGTCAATTTGAAAATCTATTGATTTCGGATAAAAACTGTGTCCTCCAGAATTCACATAGCCCTACGTTGAGCTCCGATGGGTGGCAGTTGATATATTCCATATTTTCCGAGCAAATACTTGAAAAAAAATTACAATATTCACTTGAATATGTGTACAAAATGTTCTCAAGGCTTCAATAAATTATATACATTCCTTTCTTGTGAAAAAAAAAAATAATAATTCATGAAAATCACTAGAAAACCTTTTTCCTCCTCTTAAAGTTTATCCAAATGCAAAATTCTTTGTTGTAAATTATAGTTCCGATCAGCAGACTTTGCTAGTATTTTTTTGATAAGCAACATTTTATGAAAAATTTTCCAACAAACTACATTTCATTCACGATTGTCTCTTCCCTTTCTTCGTCTTTTCTCTTTTTCTTATGCTAATTCTTACTGGCTCTAGTTAAATTTTAGTCGCGGTTCGCTTGGTAACGAATTTTAAAGACCGTAGCGAGTGAGTGGAGCGAATATTCGCCGTGTAAAGGTCACTAGGTCCAAATAACGGTGAATTGCCTCTCGACGAAGCTGTGATAAGGTGATCCCTGATCGGAACCGGCTGTTCGTAGAATCCAGATGCCTATAAATTAATAGTCGAGACGTCCAAGATTCAATCGTCACGGTTCCGATGGATGGCAACATGACGTTGAACATGATTTCCGTGCGTGAAGGAGAAAGAAGAAAAGCGATTTATGGACCAACAGGCCTTGCTAAATAACATGTCTATATATTTTACCATAATAATTTCTACCGTAACATCTGTTTATTGTTAATTACAAATTCACGTAGCCGTTGTTTTCGTGACCAAGTCTTTAATTATTATACACGTACTGCAGGCTACATTATTCCTCGGGTAATTTGAACATCTCGACAGCCTGAAATAATGAGAGAAAATTTGTTCAGATTTTCATGTATGTAATTACGTATACCTATGAGACTAAGAGATGAAATTTTCTTTTCATCTCACCTTGTTTTCCAGTAAGCATTTGAAGACGAGACCAGCCGTTTCGCACTCGTTTTTACCCTCTGAAGCACAAAATTTATTAATAAAATCATATACCAGTTATAACCACATTATTATAATAATACAAGATTAATGACATAATGCGAACACAATTTAATCACAAGTTCAATGCAATACTGCTCAGTTTTCATGCAGAATAAATAACTTGCAGTTTCGTAATTTCTGCAATGTCATTCGATATTTCGTCCGCAGTTTATATATAGTCGATTGAATAAGTTCAGAATTATGAAATGGGAATTTCTTGGAGTTTACGAGAGAGTTTTTCCACCGATTACAAATCGGATATTCCAGTTGGTAAAAATTGACTTTTGCGTCAGATTCTAAATGTACATAACGTGAGTAATTATCGAAAAATGGAAATTACTGTGCTCGGCACATGTCTCGATCATTTTTATCGCCTCGTCTCGTGGCGCGTCTTCTGGTAAGTTATCGATAGCCACTTCCTTATGAACGTTTCCTTCCTCGTCAAGCTGTAAACAAATGAATAAAATTTGTTGAGAACGAAGCCATGAAATATTACACATTATGGAATTATTCTAAGATATGTGATTATCTGCCAATTAGAAATAGATCGAATCTTAAAGTAAAATCGATTCTTCTTTCAAAATTTAACAATACATGTGAAAATATAACATTTTCAAGCCATCTTACCACGCCCATGCCTTTGAGGATGCAGGCACCGAAACAGTTCATCTTCTCGTCAGCAGCCGATTCCCCATTTTTAACGCTTTCCAAGTCAGCCATATCTATGCCTGAATCATCAGCGCACTTCTTCAAAGTTTCCTTGAAGTGTTCTTCCATCTCCGGATTAGCCTCGTTTTATCATAAAATTTATGTTATTGAAAAAAAAGAAACGGAACAGCCGAAGCGCAAATATTTGCGTGAATTCTTTTCAGCTGTTTTTTTTTTTTTTTTTTTTTTTTTGAAATTCTAACTGTCATTACGGTTTAATGATATTTTCCTGATTTTTCTCTGCTAGGATCATTCGTGAATGCTGAAAAAACTTTGTGTAAATAGAATCGGGGTGATCTTCTACTGCAATGCATTCGATTTAATGTTTGCCATTCTGATAATTTTGAGCATCGTGTTTAATAAATTGGCGGGATCCTGTGTTGTTGAAATTCGTATTTCCTATGTGAATGTTGACTTTGAGCGTCCGTTGAATGAAAAAGTGTGATTGCAATTATTGAAGCGACGGGCTGATGGAGCTGCGCGAAATAACGTCGCTTTAAAATTAGAGAACACATTGTACTCCAAAAAAATGAAGGAATAATTTTCTTTCTACGGAGAGACGCGATTTTTGACAATTAAAACGCATAAAATACTTTACGGTGTGAAATATTCAGTGCAAAAAATAAATATAATTATTTACTCACTGCGAACACTGCCGAAAAGCAGACGACGCCGAAGACAAAGGTCAAAGTAATGAAGAGCTGCATGATTGTTTGCGAAAATTCTTTATCCTTCTGAAGTTTGTTTTGACTTGATTCTATTTATACGCGAAACGAGAGAAAATTAATTACCATCCTGAATAAGCGATGCGTGGTAGGGAGAAATAAACAATAGAATATGGAAGGAGAGGCTATAATTTTCCATCAATCATGAAATCATTATAGACAGCAGTTTGTCTCGTTTGACTGCTGATGATTCGGTAGCCAATTATTATAACATCACAACGCTGCATTTATATCCGAGAAATCCCTGAGCTGTAATTTAATAAGCTATTTGCACGAGTCTGTAGGACCCAATATTTAGGCCCAAATCACAGTGCGGAGCAAGGTTCCTAATACGTGACTAAAAATTTACAAAATGGAGTTAAATTTTTTATTGAAAAAAAAGTTACAAAATGTCCGGTCAAACGATCACGGAATATTGGCAGGTACGAGTCAAATTGCACATTCAATCCTGCTAGATTTTATTGCAGATAATTCACATCGCGTGATCGTGACTGAGGTGAATAATGAAATCCAAATTACGTCAAACAATGAGATTGATCTCACACATTGCAGTTGCACGAGGTGCTTCCTCGATCTACAGAGATATTCACGATGTGGGTATAAAACGAAGTCCTTCACACTTGTAATTAGAGAATCGCATCGCACATGAACTGCGGCAGCGTCGAAAGAGCCTGTAGATCATACAATGCACCGGATATTTGGAAATTTATAGATTAGTATAACTAATACGTAACGCATCGCCCTTGACCAGCGACATTTTAGATCAAATTTAACATGCATAATATATATTCCAGTAGAGATTGAAACGTCCTGCGGTCAGAATTGCTTTCGCAATTTCAGATAACTAGATTATACCGAATTCGGATGACGCCTAGGGGTCTCAAGGTGTTCGAGATGTTATCTTATGTAATTCAATTTCTTACCTGCTTGTCGATATTTTGTGTTTGGTTCCGTTAACAGGCTCGTCGCAAACCGAGAAGAACGATTTTTTATTATTAATATCCTCGACGAACCGATGAATAAAATTGCTCGCACATAGATTTGGTCTTATCTTTTATAACATTCGATATTTCGAGTTATTTATTCCAACAAATAACACGGATAAATGTGATTTCAAAGTATTACGATTTCTTATTCATGTATGTACAGCTCTCGGGATCCGTCGAATCATAAATATGCATTGATTCAGGGAACTGTTGAATTTGAGAACGCATTGTGATCACGTTGTTGGTATTATTATTCAGGCCACGCGTATTACATGAATATGTAGTGTCCTATGTTACCAGAAAAGACGACGAGTCTAATCAGCCACCGATGTTTTACAAATTATAAATAAATAAAGTTATAAATTTTCCAAGGTACAAGCTGATGCAGCAAATCGTCTGTATATGACGCTTTCTCATATCCGAGGAAGGCATTTTCAGAACAAATATCAATCCTTTACCACCTGCTTGTGAGTCAAGTGGCACACAATGAGGCGCTAATTGACAGTTAATATTGTGAATAATCACACGACAAACACGCAACAAAATATCAACTTATTTACCATTTGAATATTAAAAATGTTTACGTTAGTCATGATACTTAGCCGATAGTTTCTACAAAAATTGCCGAAATCGATCACCAGCAGAGTGAGCAAATATCATAGGTAAACGCGAAAGGCAAACACATTAGAATTGGTAAAAAAAATTTTAAAAACACGTTCCGTTACGTTATATTCATTCTTGACGGATAATAGATGTTAAAAAATATCGTTATAACCTGTTCCTGCTCAGCTAACTAAGTCGCAATTATTAATAATGGCAGAAGTGATAAAATCAACGAGTTATGCTACACAAGCTCGCTCATAAAAAATAAGCAACATGGTTATTAAAGAAATAACGATGCTATGTACAATTGTAATTTCGGTCCACAAACTTTTTTTATTTATGTTTTTTATTTCTCCTTATCTTTGTAACATTATTATTTAGTCGGGACGTTCCGTTCCTGTACGCAACGCAATTTTATTCGGCGATTCGATTCAGTTGTTGATTCTCTTCAGCAACACTTTGGCTTCATCACGTATGCCACTCTCGATTTTTCGAAGCATGCACGTAGGTATGTACAATAATTGTCTTCTTCGAAGTCATAAAATCGGCGTTGTACTGAACTTCATGTTAACTCTATATAGAACACGAAAACAATATTATTATTCTTCTCTGATATTCGACAACATTCTTTGCAAAATATATATAAATATTTTTTTAACTTTACCGACTCTGCAACGATACAAGGCCGACCGAAATGATCCTTACCTACGTAATGTAAATTATAATAAATTTCTTTGATTGCTAAATCATCTGCTGGTGTAAACCTGAATTCGTAGAATGATAT
Organism: Diprion similis; assembly: GCF_021155765.1. Taxonomy (NCBI): domain Eukaryota; kingdom Metazoa; phylum Arthropoda; class Insecta; order Hymenoptera; family Diprionidae; genus Diprion; species Diprion similis. The sequence continues at coordinate 12,374,543 of NC_060116.1, read as the reverse complement.
TCAATTTTTTGCATTTCGAAAATGAGAAATTGTGAAAGTTGCCTCGTCAGAGGCACAGTGCATTCTTACAACTTGCATGTGTGTAGTTGCCATGCAGAAACGAGTTTCAAAATTTTCGAAGTTAAAGGGTTCGGAGTACCTAGAAAGTGATTCGCCGTTTAAAAACAACTTTTCGTCTAAATACTAAATACCGTATGAATGTAGCAGGTCCAAGTCAAAAGCACACCTCCTTAGCCTTGAAGCCGATAGCGCACAGTGGGAAGGATTATTCCTGTTCTTACTCAGTTTTGAATAACGCCATCGAACTGCACGCCACTCACGTGTATATAAGAGGGAATCGAAAGATCGATGAAGGATCAGTTAGAATTCGCATCACCGCGAACGATCGCGCCACAGCAAGTCCGTCGTGAAAGTGGGAATAAATTTAATTTGTATCGAGTAAAAATGAAGATTCTAATCGTCGTCTTTGCCCTATGCGTTGCTGGTTCTTTGGTACGTGATTAGATGACATTGATTAATATTTTTATACGTAATGCAACTTTCACTGAAAAATTTACCGTTTTTAAATAATTGACGAAAACCTCTTTTCACTCGCTTCTTCAGGGAGGATTGACGGATGAACAGAAAGCCAAACTGATGGGCTACAAGCAATCCTGCATCACCGAGTCAGGCGTCGAGCCAAGTAAGTGCAGCCTAACAAATTTCTTATTTACTTTTGTTCATTTAGTGCTTACTATCGCTGTTCCATTTTCTCTTAGTTGTGTACAATTCTAACAAACAATCACATTTTAGATGCTGTTGAGAATGCGAAACGAGGAGAAATAGCAGAGGACGATGAGAAACTTGCTTGTTTTGCCTCTTGTTACCTCAGACATATCGGAGTTGTAAGCATTTTGATTAGAATTATCCTTCGACGTGAGATTATCGCATTAATTCTTTCGATATACTTGACGGTTCTTTCTTTTAACAGTACGACGCTGAAGGAAATGTTCACGAGGACGTTTTCCGTGCAAAATTACCCGCTGACGTTCCAAAGGCAAAGGCAGACCAAGTAGTCAATACCTGCACTGGACGTAGTAAGATTTTTATCATAAAACCACGGTGTGATTGATCAATATCGAATATATTTTATAAGAAATGCAAACTAACTGTCGTCGCGTTTCCATTTCAGCTGGAAGTACCTTCTGCCGTACCGGTGCAAAGCTGCTTAAATGCTTCATGGAATCGCGAACTGTCGCCGTTTTGTAACAAGATTTCCGTCTGATTAGATTTAGGAAACCGAAACTCCGGGTGGGATGATGTGATAAAAAAAATATTGTAATCATATTAAGTGCGAAATAAATATTTCCGGTTACTGAGAAGATGCTGTCCTAGTCTAGCGGTACTAAATTTTATGTCATTTTTATTTTTCATAATTTTATATTTTACATTTATTTAACGAAGAATCTGTTGAAATTTATTCCAAGATTTTAATGCGCACGATAATTACAGTCGATGAGTTTTCAGTATGAGATAATTAAAAATCGTACGTGTATAATTTTTACGTGAACAATAAAACTTATACAACAATATTTCCATGCTGCTTTTTAATAAAATTTCAATTTCGTTGAAAAATGCACGATAGATGTAAATTAGAACAGTCATCAACACAACTAGGAAAAATATCATTTAACTGAACTAAGATGCAATGTAAAACGATCGAGTTCATCTCAAATATAGAATAAATGTCCACAAGTAGCATCATCTTCAGAGCAAATTTGACAATGCAAACGCTATTGTTACTTAATTTTAAAAAGACCCTCAATTACCAATCCGTAGTCTGAAGTATAACTCGAATTAACTGTCGTTCTCGTTAAACTATAAGTAAATATTGCACCGAAGACAGTGATAGAATATGACCAAATTCGTCGTAAATCCCCATTTCTGAAAGCTACTAAAATTTTAAATGGTCCCGCCTACGACCATTGAAATCTAAAGTATAAACTTTGACCCATTAGTAGCGCCATCTTTCGGTATATTTAGAAACTATTGGAATCAGCTTCAACGTCCCGTTGGAACTTCTGCCTGCCAAAATAAGTATAAAACCAATATGGCTTCGAAAGAGTCGAATCTGCCTGCTTTGTACGCAGAATTAAATAAGTTAGGACAGAATGGGGAGTACGAACGGGCGCTGAAGACAGCGAATAGAAGTAAGACTGTCGACCGATGATTATATTGTGAAATTTTTTTGCTAACTTTGCGGTTGTCAAGGCTTCGTCAATCCGACATGGGCTTAACCTAGAAACGTTCACATCATTGGACACTCTGCCCCCCCTCCCCCCCCGTTGCCGTTTGTGAATTGTATTTTAATTTACAGTTCTCGGCATTTCCGCGGACGAGGAAAAAGCTTTCCATTGCAAAATCATCTGTTGCATTCAACTGTCAAAGTTCAATGACGCTTTGCAGTTTATTGTGAAAAACCCAAAACTGTCAGCGTGAGTATCTTCCCAGATGTTAATAGACTAACCGTGCAGTTGGGCTCAGGATTTATGGATGAAAAAATTTGGCTTAATTATTTAGTATTTCTTTCTCTCTTTCTCTCTCTCTCTCTTAACTTTACGTATCAATAACATTCGCAGGAATTTGGAATTTGAAAAAGCGTATTGCTTGTACCGCTTGAACCAAGTACCTGAAGCGTTGAAAGTAGTAGAAGGTGTTCAGAATCCATCCCTGAAAATCAAAGAACTCAAAGCTCAGATTTTGTACCGCCTTGAAAAGTATGAGGAATGCTTTGCCGTTTATCGAGATATCATCAAAAATTCAAACGACGACTATGAAGATGAGAGAGAAACAAACCTTGCCGCTGTTCTTTCTAACTTAGCTGCCGAAGGATCGGTAAGATTTTATATTTCATATTGTAAACCTTGGTCAGAATCAATTAAAAACCCTTTGGAATTTGTAGATAATCTTAAAGCTTAAGTGGTATCACAGTCAAGACAATAAGTAGGGAGATTTTCTTGTTGATCATTTGCATCGTTTTCCTCAAGGATATAGAAGTTCCTTCGCTGAGAGAAAGTACATATGAGTTGACTTACAATGCGGCTCACCGTTTGGTGGCTCAAGGAACTAACGGCACCAATAGAGCGGTGCTAGTTGAGGCTGAAAAGAAATTGAGAACCGCTGAGAAGATGTGCAGGGAAGCACTGGAAGAAGATGGAGCAACCGAGGAGGATATTGAAGATGAAATTGGTATAATCAAGGTTCAACTTGGCTATTGTCTTCACCTACAGGGGCGCGAAAAAGAAGCCCAAGAGCTGTATTTAGCGGCGCTAAAAGCCAAGCCAGATGACGTCGCTCTAGTCGCTGTTGCAAGTAACAATGTTGTCACTTTGAATAAAGATCAAAACGTGTTCGACAGCAAGAAGAGGATGCGAAACGCAACACACGAAGGCTTGGAGCACAAATTGACGTCCAGACAGCGGAAGAGCATTGCCTACAATCAGTGCCTTCTTGCAATGTATACTAATCAAGTACGTGATTAACTGATAGGGAATTAATTGATCAAGACACATTAACGATGTTCTCTCCTGTTAATTTTAAATTCTGTTGTTAATCATCATTTTTACTTGTAAGATTATGGGCTCGGATCTTTCAATTTTTTGATTACTAATCGCGAGACACGGTCCATTTAGAAAAGAAGATAAGGACACGACTTTTTTTTAGGGAGAACAGTGCCAGCAGCTATGCACAAAATTGGCGCAGCAGCATCCCGATCTTAGCGCAGACGCATCGCTAATCAGAGCTATTCAACTTAGCAAGGAAGGCAAAGTCAAAAATGCAGTCAAATTACTGGACGAACATGCAGTGAACGATAAGCATTTATCAATGAAACTTGCCGCTGTTCAGCTACTCCTTAGTCACGATGAACGAAAAGAGGCAATAAGAATTTTGGAAAACTTGAACGAGAAGGACAGATCAATGCCTGGAATAGTTAGCGCACTGGTAATGCTTCACCTGGCAGATAACACTCGTGAAAAAGCATCCGCTGTCCTCAAGGAAGCGGTGAACTGGTATAAGAAAAATAAGGTAAATCAATTTCTGGAGTAGTTCCTTGATTCTGAGTTTTCCTGATTGCGTTAGAAATATGTAAACTGCTTTTCGAAATTCAGGAGAGCACTGCTAACCTGGGTACCTTGTGGCGTCAGGCAGCAGACTTTCATTTGCGAGGAGGAGAAGTTAGCGCAGCAGCTGCAAGTCTGGAGGAATTACTCCAGGCTTCTCCTACTGATACCAGAACTCTTGCACAGCTGGTGATAGCTTACGCGCAATTTGATCCTACCAGAGCGCAGAATTTGTCAAAACGATTACCGCCTCTTCACCATCTTGCAGAAACAACTGATGTCGATGCTCTTGAGTCCAGTAACTGGGTTATTGGTACTAAAGTAGTGAAGCGTAAAGTGGAGCAGTCACCTGGGTACGTAAGGCTGTTATATTGGATTTTCATTATGCAGAGAACAAGTGTACCAGCATTATTCGTCATTCCAGGACACCTGGAACCGACTTAGCCCAGAAAAAACGAAAGCAACGTAAGCGTAAAGGAAAATTGCCCAAGAATTGTGACCTCAGTTCAACACCAGATCCTGAAAGGTGGCTACCGAGACACGAACGTAGTGGATTTAGAAAGAAGAGGGACAGAAGAAACAGAGACGCTGCTATGAAAGGAACCCAGGGAGCTGCAGCTGGTGCCAGTGACCTTTAGTAAGTCCAATAACATTTGATAAACTTTATTTATGATTTAATTAATTTAATAACTTCTTTCGCATCTGTTCCGGACTCGTTGATGAAACTTTAAATTATTACAGTGACATAACTAAGATGCCAGCGAATGCAAAGCCCTCTCCAAATCCTCGCCAAAGTCCTGCAGTTGAACCTGCCGGTCCAAGACAACAACAGCGTAAAGTGCAGCAGAAGAAAAAGAAGAAAGGTAGCAAGTGGTAAAACCTAAATATTGGGTGACATTTTCAATATACACATGTACCATTTAACATACAATGACCACAAACTAACAACTATTCTCATTTTAAATATCAAAATTTGGGTGTAAAGGTAAATTTAATTTCCAAAAAAAAAAAACAATATATGATTATGTAAATGTTGTCCCGATAACTATACCGCTCATTATTAGCATTTTCAAACTTTTTCAACTAATTTAATCGCCAGCCAAATACTCCCAAGATTATAACAGTGAGTTTCGGTTCAAATTCTCAAATATCCGCTGTCCAGGAAAAGTAAATTTAATGAAATGAAAAAACGTTATCCCCACTCAAAGAAAACTACTGTGTATAGGCTTCCTTTCGTAAACGATAAAAAAAAAAAACACGATCCACAACCACATTCAGAGCCATAATATCTTTCATTTACCCGCGCGAGTTGCTCACACCCTTCAATTGTTTACGTTCTCGTATTCTGCAGCGCGTTATCTGTTCCCGCAGTATTCTTCGACAGTTTCGTACGAGAGATCGACGCGTAAACATCTGAACAGCGATATGTGCTACCTAATTTGTGTAAATTTGTTGATTTAATCAATCCGCTTGAGACGGAACGATTTAAAAGGAACGTTAAAAACAACCATATTATTCGATTCAAGTGTATGTACACAAACACGAGTGAATTTCTAAGTTAAATTTTCAGTTTCTACTTTTTCAAGACAGAGTTTGTATCGTGTAAGGGAGGGGATATCGTAACTTGACTATTCTTGCTGTGAATTCATTAAAAAAATGAACGTATAACGGTTATTGAATTCGAAGCTGATACTCAAAGCTTTCAGTGTAAACATTATCGCCGTAAACGTTCAACTGTTTGTAGTCTACACACCTCACTTCAGACCGAACATTCTGATCGGTAGAGTGATTTTTGCCCAACAGATTTGGAAAATAACTTTTCATTCTCAAGAATTTATCCTCGAGTATGCCTTGCTTAAAATATCGGATAGATAAATCAGGTCTTATCGAAATGTTTGGTGGTTTTTATGTCCAATTCGATTTCTATCGTAAGATAGAATGCGACCTTTTAAGGATTGTGTATTTGCGTTTAGGCCGCGACGAGTAGTGTGCGGTTTTGACTAATCTTAATCGCGGAATAAGTTTGGCCGCGAAGAAATTGGCTCGAACTTGTGTGTGTGTGTGTGATTAAAATATCCATACTTACTGTGTTGTGTCACATAAAACGGCAAGGCGGTCAAACGAGAAACTGGAGTTGAGCAGCAAACGGTAAGAATGCGATTAAATTACATGACATTTTTGACTGATTGTGAAAAACGGTTGTTTGGATGTATAATAAATAGTAGTTTACAGGGTATCGCTTAGTACATAAAATATTTTTATTGGTCATTGGACAGAGTTAAATACATATTGCAGCATAACATAGAATATAGGTAACATGTCTTTTGCGTATAATGACTAGGATTTCGTGATACACGCTTTTTTATTTCAGATCATTAACAATTGTATATAAAAATACAATCTGATATTATTATTATTATTATTATTATTATTACTATTTATCGTGATTATTGTTTCGTTTTTAAAAATTTTCTTTTCAAATTTCACAGTTAAACTTTGCATGTATTATTCGGGCTGCGTTAATAGTAGGTAACGTTATGCACTCGATATTAGTCTTGAGACGTCAGTAAGACGATTTTACTACATCAAGGCTTGACTATTAGTACAGCCCCTAGGTATGTATGTTTTTCATCGATTGTGCGTAAAGTCTTTAACAATTATACAATATAGAGTATACGTATAGATTTTTGTGGCACAACGTTATACTTATTATTTTTCATTATATTAAATAACTACTATATCCTACATAAAGAACTTTTTTTGCACACAAAAGCAACAATAATGCCACGTCGTTACATTACACAACCATTTGCCACCTGTTTGTGGTGGATTTATATTTTTATTCTCCTTCTCTCTTCTTTTCATTTAGTCATAAACGCTGTTACATACAAAATTCGCGACAATAACAACACATTTCTATTATGCAATACTATTACTCGGCATTCGTGCGCGACCTCCACTTAAATAAAAGTTTACATTATAAGCTTCTTTTTAACCATCGTATAAATATCACTATACGTTTACAACTATACATACGAATACTTTATATAGTGAACTAAAAAATTTATACAGTTTTTAGATTTTCTTACGTTTCTCTATCCACCTGCAATCTTTCAAATTTTAATATAACGGCATAGAAACTCTAATTTGTAATTACAAATCATTTTATTGTCTGAAATTGAATCGCGTCTCGTTTAAACTTATAAATATTATATTTCGATTCGTACATCTTTCAACTGTATTTATTCGTAATAGAGACAGCCATCGGAGTACGGAACTCACTATTTGAATAAATGTTTTCATAAAACTGTGAAAAGGTATATAAACTGTCATGATTTCCATCGTATTAGTTACACTACCGAATATCATTTCCCCGTATTCAGGTCGTCTTATATTCAGTGTTTTGGCAACGCGTTATAATATTTTTTATCATTTCTTAAATGATATGCATACAGTTATGAAGAATAGAGAATATTTGAGTCAAAGAATTACCTGTATTAATCAAACTTAAAACTTAGGAGTTTATCACAATATAAGGACATGAAAGAATCACAATAGCGTTTTCATGCCACACTCATCTACCGGCGTTATTTAAATACCAAAATACCCAACACCTATGGCCGACTCAGTTTAACAAATTGTATTGTGCTTTCGTTGATACTGAAAATAGATGAGCAAGGCACTAGTATTCATAGGCAACGTTATGAAATTTTGCAATAATATTATCTTTCTATATAATAAATGCTACTTTTCTGCTACGACTCCTTGCCAAGCATCTGCTCGTTGTTTGTTAGCTAGCCTTCGTCTCTCTGAAAGTGTCAATGTTCTTTGATGAAACAATCCATATGCGATTGAGGTGCCATAAGACAATACGAGCATATAGTTACATGCCTTACGTAAAAAAGCGAGATTTAATAAACTCTATACCTTTTGCTTCACGTAGCACAACCTTCTCTCTCTCACGCTCTTGTCTAGCTGTCGCCAGTCTCACGCCTAGTGCTCCAGTTACCAATCGTCTTGCTAATGCTGCGCAAGTTTCTGGCCTTGCTCGATAAGGCTGTAAGAATTCGGCACTTCTTCTTGCTTTCGTTTTGCTCAATGCTGTCGCTTCGCTGAGGGGCCGAGTCTTTACAAACGAATGATCCGATGCCAAGACCTCAGCAGCTAGTTAAAATGCCATTCAAATCATGTTAATTGACTGAAATTTCACATGTTTTTTATGTGATTTACTAGAAAAACATTTTCCAGCGATCAATGCTTATTTCTAGTGAAAAATATCCACACGATTCAATTGTTCGTAATTATGTGGAATGGGCTGAAATGATTACGAGGTGATGTGTAATGGCTTGTTATAATTTTTTGTTTCTACAAATTATTAAGCTTTTCCTCCTTGCACTATGTAATTGGTGACATTACCAGCAGTAATTCCCCTTTCACGATAATTAACAGGTTGCTGGTTCACGTGATATAATTCTTAGAGATCTCGAGTTAAGGATTTGATGAATTGAAATTGAAACGCGTTTTATTCTATTGAGGAACTTGATTCGGTAATTTAGTTTTTTTAATTTTGCAGCTATCAAATTCAGCGATGGTAATTTTTTGTTACAAATATACAATTATAAAATAACTGCAAAATTGGTAGGAAATATGATCGTTTATTGTTACCAATATACAATATTGTACCATATTTGTTAGTAGGCAATCTCTATGATTTTTTATATTCTTTTTTACTGATTTTTCTTTTGTTTTAACGCAAGATTTCTTTAGTACTTGGGAAATTTATTTGTATCCATTTCGATGAATATTGAAATCAACAGTCGAAAGGTGATAATAAAAGGGATTTCCTCAAGCAACTCAGGGGGAATAGAGAGTGTAATTCTTCAATTGTAACAAATTACATAACTAGTGAGTTAAATTCTTGGCTGAATTCCATGGTGTTGTAACATTACAGTTCCTACTTTCACTTTGGGTCAAAATATCGGCTCACTCTGTTACTACACAATCATATGTGTGTACCTATAAGTGATTTTATTGATTGTGAGCCAATTGCTAATATATAGGGATGGTCATTGATAATCTACCACAAAGTTCATCCATCTGTCCACTATTCAAAGACTTGATCATCAATTTTCTAAGCATCTATTTCCTGCATTGGAGAAAGTTGATGTGCTCTTATCTAATCGAGATTCAGTCAAGCCTGAAGGAGCATTTCCTTTTCTCATAATTCAAACTCTGTAGTATCTCCATTACATCTTTGCCGGTTCAGGTGGAATGAGAGCAACGTTCGTTCTTTTTTCATAAATTTTAATTCTTGTTTTATTGCCAAGACCTGATTGAGCGCACTTTTCTCGTATTATCCTCAATTGCATAAAGTCAAGCAGCCGTTACGTACCAGTTGCAAGACAGGTTTAAACGACGTTACAGCATGGATCAAGTAACACGACCGATTTGCATACTTAGCACATTTAGTACTATGTGTATACATAAACAATTAATATCTCACGTTTACTCACCTATAAGAGGGCTGCTGAATACACCCAGACAATGCGTATCATCAACCCATTTTAGTTCAAATCCTCCATTTTTGAAAGGACTAAAGACAGCTGCAAGGTCGCTAGTTTTAAAGTCTGATGGGAAATTATATATCTCAACAACATGCGCAAACTCATCATTGGATACTTCCACCGGCGCTTTTGAATACGCCCTGTAGTCACTCTTGGGTTTCTCTATTGTAACTTCGCCTACAGTTGTAGTTAACTGTAAAAATAACGATAATTCTAGTAGTAAATAAATATCGTTCCGTCACTGCTCGAAGGCTAGAAAGTTAAATGCAGTTCTTATTGATTGTGAGTCAGAAGAGTACATTTTTTTCAATATTGCAAAATGTAGGTCAAACAATATCTGGTAGATAAAAAGGTGAAATAAAGAAACGCATTTTGCAATAATAGTTAAAAAGCTTACTTCTTCAATCAATGTAGGATCCAAGCAATCTCCATTATCGTCAAAAAGGCTATCCCAATCGCAGTCGTCCCGATTAACTTTAGAGGATGGTAGAGGTGGTGGAGCTGGTTTGCTCTTGGATCTTTCGATTTTTTTTACTTTTTTCTCCTTTGTCGGCAGTGATGGGGAAACCGGAATTGCTGGTGGTTCGTTTATAATAATATCTTGCCGGGGTTTCTCATCAGAGATTAATAATACATCTGATACTATATTCTGCCTAACTATCCTTCTATTTTTGTGATTGACAACTTCGTCGCAATTGAGAAGTTCCTCTTTGGTTTCCTCCTTCTTTCTGTTACGATCTTCCGACATGATTAAATCTGAACTATCCTCGTTCTTAACGATTTGCGGATATATTTCATCCCGTTCAACAGACTCGATGATATTTCTGCCACCCTCTCCCTTTTCTACACTCATTGGCGATTGTCGATCCTCGTTTATCTCTAATTCACTCGACGCAGCTTCGCAACTATCTAATATCAGTCCAGTCCCGCACTGCCGCAGCTCTTTATTAGGTTCTGTGTCTGTTTGTACTATTTCAGGTTCTCCCCTTAAACAGGCATCTCTTGATTCGTCGTCCAGCCTATTTAATATTGGAGTACAATTTCCTTTCTTCAATGTCGGTTCTACGTAGCTGTCGACATTTCGTTCAGTTATTACCGTAGAGTCACTTGGTAGAAAAACATCAGCTTCAGAGTTCGTTAATCTTTCGCTGACAAATTTGTCGTTATTTTTAACTAAGCTACTAATGCTACTCGTATTCAATACATCATCTATAATTATATTTTGAGTCTGTGTGGATTCCTGACCAATTGGAATCTCAATCGCGCCGGACAGATTTCTATCTGTTTCTAAAACAGGTGCAACATCTGAGACTTCGACTTCACGTTCTATCTCTTGTGTCCCGTTATTAAAGGAATCTGACACAATTCCACGATTATCGTTATAAGATCTGAGGCTTGTATGGGCAGGTGAAGACGTTGTGCTACGCCGTTCTCTAGTTGACCGTGGAGCTCTGCAAGTTTCTCGAGACAAGGAGCTTGCCTCGGCTTCGTTACTACGTCGATGTTTAGGAACATAAACTGCACGGTCTGGTCTCTTCTGTCGATTGGCCCTGTAAATATTGTTAATGTCAAGAAAGTCATTCAAACAAGATGGGTAACGAGTTACACGATTCCCAACTTAAGTGGCGAATTCATACACACGAGCTTTTGGAAAACTTTAAACAGCATATAAGTAAGCACGCAGCTGAACTTTGTTAAAACTGACTCACTTGGATGCTTGGGAAGATTCGGAAGCTGGTTGATCCTGCTGAGAATCAGTCTGGACATCACATCTCGCTTTTCTCGCCGGCGGGGGTCGGTAAATTCCAATGGATGGCACTGATTTCACTAAAACGACACAAAACAGTAACGTGTTTGCAGGTCGGAACGAAGAACAGTTGGAACAATCAATAATCACAATAATTTAGCACACACCTTGTCTTTGACGCGTATTCTCTGGCGATTCTAACGCCGATCTATGCCCCTCTACTCCCATGGCACAAGCGAAGTCCGATACTTTAAAACCGCACGTTTCGGGTGAGGCACCATTCAACTTGGGGTCCCTTTAGACGATATTCAATTTATTAATCACAGAATTCACAATCTGGGATCGTTTTTCAGCTTGTAACTTAGCTTCGAAGCATATATTATAGAGTTTCAACGAAACGACAGACTGAGACTGTACCTTACGACATCAGTCTTGTAGCACACGACGGTCCTTCGCTGGGCACCCTGGCCGATAGAAAAAGTGTACAATAAATCTTGATATTGATTCTGTACCGATTGGTGTATGATGAACCTTCTGTAGTTGTTTACAGGCGGGAAGACGAGTACTCTGAAAGTGAAAACCCGTCTAATCGCGTCTGAAAGTAAAACCGAACTGGATAAAACGAAGTAAGTCGACGTTGAGTGAACGTGCCAGAAGTCCTTGCTTCCCCGCCGCTGGTAGATACTGGCTTAATACGTATAACACGGCTTTACATAATACACCTGACTTTCTCTTTCGACGGCTTCCTGAACTGTGCACGCGCCAGGCCGTAAAAATAAATAAAAAATGAATAACAAGTGAATAAATAAAATAATCCCGACTCTCCTCGGCGCCTGTCAAAACAATTTTTCTTTCATTTTGACTCTTTCAATTCGCGATTTATATCGATCACGGAAAACGACGAGCCGCTCCTTATCGCTCGGCGATGTTTTCGTCGAGCCTACGTAACTAGACATCGCGTTGATAAATCCTAATTGTAACGATAATCGTCGACGACGGTCGAATTCCGCACGTGGTTATCCGAATCTACCCGCCATATTTTCTACTAAAACAACCGCGCATCAGCCCTACTGCGCCTCGAGGGGGGGGAGGAGGAAAATAGAAGGAAAAAAGACTAAAACGAGACGAGTGCAAGCAAACACAAGCGTAGCGGAATTCCGCGCTAAGGTGACCCGTTCTTGATTTACTCAGACTCAAACGTTACGATCGCGGCCTCGAGTAGGTATTTTAACATGCGTGCCCTGCATGCCGTTCTTTACGGCGTTGCTCTACTAGCTACACGTAAAAAGTTACAGGATCGCGTAACGTCAGTTACGGTTAAGTAATCGGCAATCGCGCGACGGGAATATCAACGTTTCAGAGAAATAAAATATACTTGCGTACCTAACTCGACTTCGCATTTTCATCGTCGTCGGTCAAACTGCCGACGGATAAGGGAAATTGACGTAATAACAAATCTCGGTGTATTAGAACGATTTATTTATTTATTTATTTATTTATTTATTTATTTATCCACTGTCTTCCGAAACGCGATATGCACGAATGTGTATGTTTGTTTGTTTGTACGTACCTTTTTCGTTCCCTTTTTACGGTAAACTCCTTAATATCCCGCTCCACGTATTCGGAGAACAAACTGTCCTGCAAACTCATCAGTATATATCTAGGGAAAATCTTCATCCACCTTACCAACGAGTATCACGCTATTTCTTTTCGTTCTCCTCTTCCTCTTCGTCAATAAATACATTTAGGTGGAAATTTTATGCGCTCGGGGATCTTCTACTGATCCTCGGTGTCCCCTCTGTGTATATTTTTACGCCGTTTATTACTGCCCACCACTACGCAATGACTCTAACTCTAAATCCCCTTCTCTTCTCTCTGTCGCTTCAACGACTCTCTTACTTCCTCTTCTCTATCTCCGATCATTCGCTCCGCGCATGCGCCGTTCAATTTTTCTTTGTTTTTCTTCTCCTTCTTTTTTTTCTGCTCGCTACTTTGCCTTGCCTTCCGTTTCTCACTCGCAACGTGCTCGCAACTCTACCCAGCTAGAGGCGCTGCCTGCAGACTTTTAACTTAGCTTACGATTCTCTTACGATTGCTATCGTACATACATACATACATGCGTACATGCGATGTGTAATACACCAAGGACGACTTTCAGCATTGTGTAGTTGAAACTACGGTCACGTACTCGCCTCTTACACCTACCTGTTAATCGCAAAGTACCGTATCACCGTCATGTCATCCGCCTTCCTATTACGCTCACCCATCGCTCTCCGTTATGCAATTTCAGTCTATCGTCAGCTTTGTTTTTTTTCGTTTTTTTTCGTTTTTTTTTTTTTTTTTTTTTTGTTTTTGCCAATCTAACAATACACATATTTCGATAGTCTTTTCCCTGATCGCACTTTAATGCAAATTGCAAATCGTAATGAATAATTATTGTTCGCTACGATAGGGAAAATATGAAAATTTCACGTTTTCTAATTATCTCTGAATTAATAATGAGAATGAAATTAGAAATTAATTGCTTTCCAATATTTTATCGTGTCCTCATTTCAACGTGTCGACGAGGAGCAGCGTGATATTTGTCTCAAAATACGGCCGAAAAAGATGCGGTATTAAATTTTGATACGTCGATTTTCACTTTTCACCAATTTTCTGCACACGGTGTGCAATTTGTTCGGCTTTAATACACATTTCGTTCATAATATATTTATATTGTATTACGATATACAGTAGAAAATACACGCGGAAATTCATCTGAACTTATAATTCAAAATTGCATATGATCATTTGAAAAAGGCAAAATTTGATTGAATAGAAAGTGAAAATTATTACTGCCGACCGCTGATAATAATTGAAATACCGCGGTTTTATTTCGGCGAATTATCTAAATTAGTAAATTTTTTATCACGGAGTACAAAATCTCGTTCCTGTTAATTGAAGCGTATAACAGCAGCTTTCATCGAGAGCGGAATTCCACGTGTGAGGATTTCGGATATGAGTAAAAAGTGAAGAAAAATAAAGAAAAAACGAAACTTAACGAGGCTTCGGGAATACCGTAAAGTCAATTAAACTTCGCAACGTGTATGTATAGGTATGCATATCGACTATCATGCACTCAGCTCCCTACGAAAGTGAAAGGCGAGACCTTTAACGGTCGCAAAATCCTTTCAATCTTTACACCGTGGATATTACAACTGCTGAGAGTGCGGATACATATATAATATATATATATATATATATACACACATACCTACTATTTATCCGACTACCAGATTAGGAAGAAAAAGAAATGATCCTAACATTTTTCTTGCCGTCTTTTTAACGGTATACAATTTCCCGTTTTCTCCGCCTCGTTGATTCACGCATATCTACGTACATACGTACATACGTATACTGATCGCCTTTTATAAACCTATTCTACGAGATATTGTTGTAACGGTATGTTGTTCGTGTAATATTTGCAACGCACTCTCTTGCTGTGCGTGAATATGACGCAATATATAACAGAATTTATTTTCAGTTATACATCGAGTATTTAGTAATCGCCTGCCGGTATTACGTAGACGAGAGAAAGTAAAGCGAATGAATCCAGATTCCAGACTCAATGCAACGTCGAGCTTCACCGAATTTCTTATGATTACTTATACATACATATCTTCACACGATGATCATAAATCGCGTGTCAATTCGTACACCTGTTCGCGATCACTGCTATAAATTATTCTGCGTTTTGTTTTTTTTTTATACGTTTTATAGTTGAACAATGTATTGTAATTGTAGGTAATTAATTTCTTTGGATAAAAAGTTTTCACCTGAACAATTCTCACAGCTGGGACTGTTTGAAATTATTCTAATCGTCATATGTATACCTAACATTAGAACAAATTACCACGGTTAAGTTGTATTATACGTATTGTATACTGCACAATCGCGAAAGTCTAGTTTTTTTTTTTTTTCTGTTTTTTTTCTTTTCTCAAACCTTTCTCCTACGTGAGAGGATGAAATTCCTCAAAATGAAATTTATATTTATTTACGGATGAACAACGGGCAATACGTTCGCTAGTTTATAAAAAGTTGTAACACTGTCGGAGAGAGCGAGAGAGTAAGACTAGTGATCGGACAGAAAAAAAGTAACTCCGAAAATATATTATCGCGTATTCAATTAGGCGTGCATAAGTGCGGAGAAGTATGTATATGCATACGGGAAATACGATCGTTTGTTGAATGAACAATTATACTGTACAAAACATATTTATTTCAATAATTTATGATAATACATATACACGTGTGTACAACGTATTTAAGCATTAGTACAATCGAGTATACCACTACTTAGCAAAGTTGCTTATATAGTTATATCCTAACAATATGTACAATCACACTCGTTTTTTCTTCCTTTTTCTTCTCATGATTATCTAAAACTTATCAAATTCATCTAATACAAGCAGCAATCACAAGTTCTATAATTCACTCGAATTAAATCTTGATTAATTTTAGGAATGCGAATTTTGACATATGCCGTTATTGATTTTCGACGCATGTTTTTAAATGTAATTACAAACCAACCGATCAGGAGGTAACTTTGAATATCGAATGAAGTATAGAATAGTGAACCACAATACATACAGCGCATAAATATACAAAGGTAAAAAGTCACAACGTCCAAGATTTATTTACGCTAGTCGAATTATCGTAACGTAATTATTAGTCTATTTAAAGCAATGGATAATTCCAGAGTTCTGTCAAAAAATATTCTATATACATTCAGGTATATATTTCATATATTGAATGGAGAACTACGTTACGGTGTTACTATGCAAACAAAAACGAAGAAAAGAATTTGAAAAAAAAAAAAAAAAAAAACAACAGAAAAGAAAATTATTGCGAAGAAGTAAGTACCGAGAGAAAAAATTGCCTAGGTGTGGAAAACACGTAATTAAAATTCTCTCTACGCAATGCACTCTTAGGTATTACGTTTTTTTAACATCTACATATACTATACAATAGCCCACGGTATATTGACGTCGACAATTTGAAAAATATAAATTTAGATGGGCATTATTATATGTATGTATGTATGTGTTTCTGATTCCCATTTAAAAATACTTGTCTATATTATATATGTATAATGTATCTACGTATTTAAATGTTTGAAACTACAACGCCTTCTGTACCAGCCACATTTACATTATTAATTAAAGTTAACTAAATTTTATTATTATTACTTCTTTGTTCGATCACTGCATACGAAAATAACGAAGATTCATGATGGTATTTTTATTGTTATTGGTTATCGAAAATACTAAAATTCATGTAGTATGTACGACGAACTAAACGTCCTATTATACGAACGTGCTGACGATAATGATTTTCTTCTTTTTTTTTTCTATTGATTTTGGTCTGGAATTAGTGCTGGCTGAGATGTAAAAATAAAATACGATTTTTTTCTTATCAATAAATATAAACGATAAACGTAAAGATAAATCGGTAGAAATTAAATTATATACTGTACAGTATTATCGATCCGTTTCGTACGAAGTCGAACAAAAATACGTTTCACAATGATTCTTAGATATTTTTAACTAGATGTACAATTCAAAGTATACGCATATTTAAGTTATTTTCGAAATTTCAGAACTGATAGAACTGGTACAAAGTTTCATTCGTTGGAAACAATAGTTGATGGAAAAAACTTGCTTTGACTTCACTTAACAGGATTGATAATGTGTTTCTTTGTTCCAGAATATTTTTGTGTTTACCGCTTGCTTCAGTTGTTCAGAACGTTGCAAGAAAAGAAAAGAAAATTTTTGAATGTACACTTGACTGCTGGGGGAAAGTTAGGTAGAAGTAAATTCTAGAGTCGAAACCTTGACACAAATCATGATAAAGATAAAATAAAGATACGTGAATGATAAAAATGGTTTATAATGTCGAAATAATATGTAAAAATGCGCAAGCGCGTGTGCTTCTTTTGTCCGGTTTAAAATTATTTCACGTTACTGTGCTTTATATCATGACAATCGGATTTTCTTGATTTGTTTTTTTTTTTTTTTTTTATATCCTTTCTTCTCCATAAATTTGCTAATCATAAAATATATTCATCTTTTACTCACGAAAATAATTATATCTATATACATACGTATATATGAATTTTTATATGTATACACATTTATATGCATTCTATTTTTCTTTTCTTTTATCGTTGAGCTGGTGCAAAATTCTCAGCCTGAAATCTAACGTGATATTTGATAAATAAAAGCTGCATATCTCGAATATATAGGCTTGTATAGCAAGGCGGTAGATTGGTAGATTGGATGAAAATATGTTAAAGTTTCATTCGAAGCTGGTTAACGTTACAGCTTGTTTCTATACACCGAGAGAAAGAGCTTAGATTATATGTCTATACGAGGCCTGTATTGGAGCCTTAAAGGTGGGTCCCGAAACCTCCATCTTGTTACGTAGACGAATTTTAACGTATGATCCTTTCCCAGGAGCTCGTTGTTGCATAGAATATCGATCTGAAATCGAAAAACAGATTAGTTTATCGCAAAGAGTATTGGCCCGTCGAAGCTACGCCTTAAGACTCTCTGTATTTTCCTTTCTTATGAATTTTGCATTAGAAATACCAAATTTTTTTATTTCACTTACATCGCGATATTTCTCCATACCGTTGAGGACTTTTTTGGCAATAAATTTTTTCAAGTGAGTAATAGTCGCCTGTGCCGAACACCTTATAAATCTTCGTTTCAACGTTTTTAAACTTGTGTTCATGCATTCCAAGCACACGTTCACCTGTGAATAGAAAAAAAACTCCATCCAATTATAACGTCTGACGAAAGAAGAAACATTTCTGAAACACACTACGTTTCTCCAAGCAAAAAATCGTGTCTATTAGTCGACGCGTAGTTTAAACGAAACTTTTAAATGTCGAACGAAAAAATAAAAAATCTTTATTCACCTGTTCATCGGCTCGGTGATAATCAGACTCGGCGTGAGTGTCGCCCGATTGTTTTTCCTCTTCCATTTCGGCGGCGTTTGGTAAAACATCCTTAGGACAAGGCAACCCTCGGGCTCTATAGAATTCTCGCTCTCTCTTGATTTCGTCTGAAATGAAAAGCGAATCGTTAGTTATCGATTGTCGTTATAATTGGGAAAATTAAAGCGTGCAAACTACTCACTCTCCTGGAGATCGGGGACAAGTTTGTAGACGATATCCTGCATGGTTCTATCGAAGCTAATATACTGAAGGGGATGTGACTGGTGTATAACTATTTGGCATGTCGGGCAGGTGTGTTTCTCCTCGAGGTGTTTGACTAGGCAGCTTTTACAAAAGGTGTGGAGGCACTCCGTCACTGTTGTAGCATCTATAAGGTAGCCGCGGCATATCTTGCACGTTATGTGACTGTTTAATGTTTTCAGCTTTATTCGCCTCTCCATGGCACCGGTGAGCACCATTTATTCAGTATTCACGTTATCACCTGCGAAAAAATAACTCGATTCAATACAATGTTAATTTCCATCGCAGTACGAGGATTAAAACATTCCCCAAATAATTTTCTCATTTTCGTCTATAATAGCTAAAAGCACCTTTGAAACAGTCCGATTGTTTGTTGGGGGCCTAATTTTCATCCTAAATTTATAATCCTGTTAAAATTATACTTTTGACAATTACTCTGTTTCGTTGTAAAAAGTGGGTTACCATATTTCTAACCTTACTTTTGGCCTATAAACTTTCACGTCTCTCACTCGTATGCATCACCAACAAACAACGCGGGAACATTTTTTATTACGATTGATACATTTTCATGGTATTATTTTTCACCTTATATATAGAATAAAATAACATTTGTAATAAAAATTTGGTAAAAACAACTTATTGTAAATGTGGCTGATGACAACAAAACGTATTGACTTAAACGCCCTCTTAGCGCTCTTTTCTCGAACTAATCTAATCGCATCTGTTTCGTCTGTCATCCGTTTAATCGGTTTAATCTTCGCGGCGCGCGATACGTTCCATTTTCAAATTTCAAATTTCAAATTTCTTTCCTAAAATTATACCGGTCATTCTAGTTTGATACGTTAATATTTTTACAATGCGTGAAGTCGCTCGTTTCATCCCCTTTTCTGATTTAGTAGTCATCATAGATAAAAGTTGTATAAAAACTTTGTTGATATGTCATATAACGAATAAGGTTGCTGCGTCAAACCAATATTATGATAAAAACAGTCCTGTTTCAAACTTTAATCTGTAAACATTCAAGCATTAAAGTATTTTTCCTCGTCTTTTAATTTTGTTTTCTATTTGTTCGCTTCATAAGCTCACGAACTTGTTCTATTTATTCTGTAACGCTTATAGTTCGTTACGATATGTTTCAGAATCATTTCTATAAATTGTTTTCGTTTTCTTGAAAGCCGTTCCTAAATATTTCCTTGGAAGAGAGAAAGATAGAGAGAGAGAAAAAGTCTCAGAGATGAAAAAAAAAATTATTTCACTTTGTACTGTGTTAAATTCTCGGTCGAAATACTTACTCGAATCGTCTTCTTGCCAGTCAATAATCGATTGATCCCGTGCTAAATTTCAACTCACAGGAAGGTGGGAAATGAGAAATTGTCGTATAAGTATTACTGTTGGGTACACGTATTTTCATTTATTGTAGAGTTGAAACTCGTTACACTTCAGTTACACCGAACATACAAATATACGATACATGCTTGCAGGTAAATGCGGCATTCGCTATGGTTATTTAGGCACTGATCAACGAATTTTTTTCCATTTTTTTCATTCTTCATTTTAAAGAAATAGTAAACAATTCGCCTCCTATTTACACGTTATTTTTAGTTTTTTTGTTTTTTTTTTTTAATCTAAACTATTTTTACTTTGTAACGACATAAACCTAGATGTGAACGTACTTAAATGTACTTTTTACAGGTTTTTCTTTGTTTTTTTTTTCATTTTTATTTTTTTTTAATGTCTCATTTCTTTCCATTGTTAACAATAATGAATACACAGTTACAAGATAGGGTAATTCTTTCCTCTATTCATTCGCGTAACGGCATTTTATATTCAATGACGTGTACCTCTTGTGTTTCATTTACGATGTTCAATAACTGATTTCGCATAATAGAAGACGGAAAAAAAGAAATACTTGCGATGAATTTACAAATAATAAATTATCTAATGCTATTTATTATCTAGTACAATTTTATAAACTGTTATTTATACACGTATGTTGAATGCTTTATAAATACTTTGAGGTATTCGTATTATACCTTCAAGAGAGATATTGGAGATGATTGGATCCACTGTTTCACACGATATTAACGGAAACATGTATCTGTATTAATACAAAAAACTGAAACGTGACGTTCTCTCTTATGTTCGAGCTGATACAAATTTTCAGCAAGGTTCGTACCTAACGTTCGTACATGTGAACGAATTGTATTCTTCTTGTGATTATTATCTCTTCCTTTTTCTTCAGTATTTTTTACAAGTTTGCATTAAATCTAACATAAAAAAAAAATATCTAATAACGTAGAAATATTACATATTATAAATCTTAGAAAAAAGAAAAGTCTATCGTACAAAAATGTTGAAATTTATAAATTGACTAGTAACAAACACAATATCGTACCCATTGCAATTCGTTTCTCAATTTTTTTTTTTTTTTTTATTGTTGTTGTTTTCTTTCTATAATACATGAAATAATGATAAAAGTTTGTCAAGATTTTGAGCCTTTTCGAAAGTGTGATAATAATAATTGTAACAATAATAATAAATTGTCAACGAGTTGAACGAGCACGTTTATTATAGATATACATACACGTATATAAATCAATTATAAAAATACTTGCTTATTATTATTATTATTATTCATTCTTACACTTTAGTACACTTTTAGATGAAATTAAAAATCAATCGCTCGATCGATTAATGTAATTTCAATTTTACTAGATTGGTAACAATTGAAAGGCACTCAGTCATGGCACATGATTATATTATTACATAAATACGTAAAAAGTATAAAACGTGTGATTTATACCTTGCACGATTAGCACCTCGAATCATCGGGCACCACGTGTACATGCGTTGGTTTATTTTTATATTTTTTCTCTCGTTTTTCAATAGTTCCTTAAAAGTCTACAAAAAAATATGCGTCATGTATTAATTTTTATGTTTTGTTTAATCATCCATTCATTTATTTATTTATCTATTAATGTTTTTGTCAATACTGATTTGTATCATTTGGCGTGTTCTCTATGTATCAGTCGACGTTCGGTTGTACAAATATCCCGACGTAATTTACCTCATTACACTCACAAAAAACTTTAACCGCCTTTCTTCCTCTCTTTCACTTTCGTCCTTTAGTGTAACAAACACTACATATTTCACCTGATTTTTCACTATTACGTATATTATACTTTGCCAGTTTGTTAGTTTATTATTCGCAAATTTATTTTCTCATTTCATCTCGATTATACGATTCCTTTTCCATCATTCTCATCATTTCTACCCAACCAAGTTTTAGACCTCTTGATTATCCATCGAAAATTCATCACTCGAACGGCAATTGTTGTCACCTTCGTTTCTCTTTTCGCCGGGTTATTCACAACAAGTAGGGAAACTTCTCGTCGTCGTCGTCGTCGTCGTCGGCTTCACTCGACTCCTGACTCGATGGCGGTGTGTCTAGCTGTGGTAGACCAAGGTCCAAGTACTCCTATAAAATTTAAGGAAACTCGATGGTTCTCAATCCTCCCCCAACTTTGCGACGAATAAAATGATATCTTATCGATGCGATTCACTCACCTCGTTAGCGGTTATCGTCAATATCCTGTCAAGGTCCTCGACCAGTTCACCGAACATCGGTCGTTCGTTTGGTTGGTAACTCCAACAATCCCTCATGAGCATGTATCTGTAGAATCAAAGAAAGATCAGATTGAGGGTAAGAGGAACACGGAAATTTAAGTCAGTGTGAAATTCAGAGCATTTGTATAATATAACAAATAAAATGGACCAATTTTTTTCTAACTCACATCTCGATAGAACAACACGGCGGCTTTTCCATCCTGTGTCCGGATCTCAATAGCTGAAACAATTTCTCAACCGATGGAACGGACGGGTAGGGCGTACCGCCCAGAGTCATTATTTCCCACAACAGAATTCCGTACGACCATCTAATAACGGAAGAAATTTTTTTTTCGATTAGAAGATTAGAACACCTGTTGACGATTAAAATCATCTTAAGAAAGCATAGACGAGTAGGTATAGAATAATGTCGAAAGATTAGCCGAATTCCAAGAATTTATCTGATCTTTATAATCAATTATTCGTTTCGCAAGTGATTCGTTTTATTTATTTTTCTTTTATTAGAATAAATTATCGGAAAAGCATTGATATTGACGATAATCGTGACGTTGTTTATCAATGGCAATGACTTTTTTTCTTTAGTGTAAAACAACCATCAGCCGAATTAAATAAATTCTCGAAATTCGAACATTTTTTCAGCCCTCTTCCTAAGTACATAATTCGACAATATACGCGAACTTACACGTCGGACTGAGTGGTATAAAGCCTGTGAAAGAGGGCCTCGGGTGCCATCCACTTAACCGGAAGCCTTCCGTCAGTCGTTTTCCTGTAGTAATCGTGGCAGTGGATGTCGCGGGCGAGTCCAAAGTCGGCTATCTTGAGGACGTACTCGTCGCTCACGAGGACGTTCCTGGCCGCCAAATCTCTGTGGATGCAGCGTCTGCTCGCCAGGTATTCCATGCCCCTGGCAACCTGGTAGGCGAAGGAGACGAGGTCCTTCTGCGTCAGCGTTTTTCGCTGCTTCATTTCCTGGCCTATCGTCGGCTCGTAACCGGAAGAGGGTCTGTGTTCCCGCAGGAAGTCCCGAAGGTTTCCGTGAGGCGCGAATTCGACGACCACGTAAAGCGGCCCCCCTTGAGTGCAAGCGCCCAGCAGGTTTATTATGTTGACGTGCTTTCCGATCACTTTCATCATTTCCATCTCCGAGACCAGGTCCATCATCTCCGCGTCCGTGTGACCCTCTGTAGAAACAAAATGTCGTTAGTTATTCATTCCTGTCTTTGCGCGGATACGTTTCGTTCGTTTTTAATTGTTTTCTATTTTCAAACCATTCTTAACTGTACTTGCCACAAATAATGTCGATTTTTCGATTTGTTACTTTCGTTTCATACTTGATATAAACATTTAATATATATTTATAGTCATGAGTCATCAAATTTCATGCACATCGAATCAAATGAACAGCTGTGATAACGTCGGACATAATTAGGTCGAATTGGATTGGTTATGATTCGAATACAAAGGGGAATAAAAAAAATTGATGAGTGTACTGCGATCGATCAATGCGCATGCGCTAATTGCGCAATTTTCATCGGAGAGTTTGATAAGAGATTGTTTTTTTCTTTCTTTCTTTCTTTTTTTTTTTTCGTTTGCCGCAGGAAGTGGACACAAGTATTACTATAGGTTGTTGATTTTTCTTCTTTTTTTTTATCTTCTTCAAAAATCGTATATATATTCCAATAACAACAGTGCTGCCGGTGTTGACGTTTAATAAGTATTGAATTGATATTGTTTTTTTCTTTTTTACCGAATTTATTGTGAAACGTTGAAGAATTTCAGAAATGTTTCCAAGTAAATTTGCCTATATCACTGAAGTTTTGTATTTTCATATCAAGTTCAATAATAATAGAAAAATTAAATTCTTATTTTAACGTATGAATTCAACGGAATTTACTATCAAATCGCACGAACGTTAAACAATTATTATTCACTTAGACCGGTAAAAATTCCAGCATACTAACCAGATTCGAGCAATAACCATGCTCATTTGATTCAACGTACTTGCATAGATTTGCATAAATACATATTTATTTATCCTAGTACAATCCTAAATCCTATATACGTATATATGTATTCTCTTTTTTTTTTTTATACATTAACAATAATAATAATAGTAATAAATAAATCGAGATATAGGTTCAAATAAATTTTCTCATTTGAGGCAAGTATAAATTAGGATTATCATTTAATTGCTGGAAATAATAATTTTCCTCGCACGTGAAAGAAAATCGAATCATTCCAACGAATTAAACACTTTATAAGTAGAGTCTTATTTGAAAAAAAAAAAAAAAAAAAAAGAGAGAAAAAAAGAACGCGAGAGGGTTGTTTTCTTCTTTTTATACTAGTACAATTGATCAATGCGCATTATTAAGATTCTGGGCGTGTACCCTTGAGCATTTTCACAGCAACGACGCTCGGTATTCCAGGCTTAAGGGAGTTCGACTGGGCGCGAACAACTTTTCCGAATGCCCCTTCGCCGAGGGTGTTTCCGAGTGCCAAATGATCCCGAGAAAGTTCCCAGGCATTGTCCATCGGCAATTCGTACTCGGAAATACTTCCTCCCGAGCTGTCTTCGGCCGTGGCGGTCGATTTTTGCTTCTCGATCTTTACGATCGGCATTAGGAGCGTCTCCTGAACGTTCTGAGCGTTGGCCAGGTGCTGTTTCTCCACGATCACCTTCTTCGTCCACTGGGTCACGACCGCAGCTCGAGCAGTTTCTATCGCCAGTATTTTCTTCATCTTCTCTCGTTTCAGTCGTCGGAATATACTGACGACGATTATTATCCCGAAGAGAAAAGACGTGCAGAGTATACCAGCCAACGCGTTCACCAGGACCGATTGAGGCCGAGCGGTTAGCGGAACCTGGTTCTCCTCTTCCAGAGCTGGGCAGGAAGATGGATTATTTCAGCGATAATTATTCGGGGAAATATTGCCGGCTGAACTTGGTCTTTTTACTCTCTACTCACATTCTACCACTCGGAGATAAGCGCTGCTGAATGTGGCGCCCAGGTTGTTCGCTGCTATGCAAGTGTACCAGCCTTCGTGTTCCTTGGTTACGTTCGCCAGTTCCAAAACGTCCGGCCTACTCGTGTCGCCAACCTGATATCAGAAACCGTACCGATTAGAGATCGATCGATCCGTCGTCTCCAAGTTTCGATCGACAGAACCACACGTAAAGCGATAACAAAGAGATTGACGTACATTTTTCTTTAGAATTCAAAAGCGAGAGAGAGAGAGAGAGAGAGAGGAAAATAAGGAAGCCAGAAAGATCGGTTAAAAGCGTCTGATCGTGAGCGCAGAGCACATACAGCAGGATAGAAATTCTCATACGTTAGTCTGTATATAACTTAAATTCCGCATGCATTGGACAAGCTGTGGGCAAGCGAACAATTACAACGCGTACGATCACTTCGTCCGCGCGACATCAAGACATCATTTATAATCGTTATTAACCTCGAGACTTTTGTTGGTGGTGTCGAGGGTGTTATGAAACCCGTAGAACCATTGCACGTGGGAATGAGCGTCGGAGAGGACTCGGCAGTTCAATGTCGTGTTGGTTCCTACTAGTACTGTCCTATTCTGAGGCGCCACCGTCAGGATCGGTCGATGAATTAAGCGTTCTGCGTATGAGAATAAGCCCAACCACCATATTTAGAGATACATGTTTTGTTACCCCGTGTAAATGAGGATTAAAAGATGTAGTATAACACTAGGCAGTATCAACGCGAGCAGAACATATTTTCACCTCTAAGGATTCCAATTCAGTTAGCTAACGATAAGATTATCTCCTTTATAGGAAAGGGGTAAAAATTAAACACTGAGCGAAATATGTAAGCTCTACTTATAATTGATGGTAACCAATTGGAATCTTACTGGTAAGTTATGGTTCGCGTTCTTTCAGTTATAGAGTCAAGTGATTACAAGGATAGAACTATACATTATTCACCTATAAATCATATCAGGCCGAAATTTTCCGTAATTATAATTTTTTACTGTCTTTATTGTCACAGCATGATATGAATTATATGATAAAGAATTTACATGTATGTGTATATTCTCTTTTAACATCCATTCACCAAATGTATATTACAACAACCAACACCGTGAATTCTGAATGAAACTTATTCACAGGCTGAAAAAAATTGAAAAATAAAATAATGAAAATATGCAATTGACCCTGAAATATGAAGCGGTTTTTGAGTTAAAGTCACAGAACCAAAACCTTGGCATTGGCCAAATACAACGAGTACAGGATAAACATGAATATGTTGAGTATATTTTTCCTTAACCTCCAGCCACCAGAGCAGTCGATGATCATTTCTTTACTGCTCAATATATATGTGTTACATGTACAATAGGATCCAGCCACCATGATTAGGTACAGCCCATGAAACCTTGTCCGTCCGTATGAATTGGCGATAGGTTAGGGAACAAGAGAGATAAGAGGTTTGCGGTTTTTTTTTTTTTTTTTGCTTTTGTTTTTTTGCGGTAAATTGAGAAGGTAGGTCCACGTGTGATATTGCGATGTACCTCAATCACAGTTCCATTGGGCTCTCTGTCCTCTTCGGGACTCCCACGGACTTTTACCCACTGTATGTCAGGCTCCAGGTCCGACACGATACAACATTCGAATTGGACCAAGGATCCCAACTGTGCGGTGACGTTCTTTGGGTATCCTGGGTTGATGTACGGCTTGTGCGGGAATCTCTCTGAATTATTTCGTTACACATCTTTATTCGTTACTCAGGTTTGGCTGTATTCACCGTTGGTGTTTACACGGTGGCACGAGGTCGCGTTGTGACGTAGATACACATACGTCGAGGAATTGCGAGGGGGGGAACAAGAAACAGCGATGCTGACATCGTCAATGAATCGTTATTGTCACTTACTACTATTACTAACAATAAGTCTGTTACCGATACTTATTACTCCTGTCACCGTCATGCTCACCTATAATGTCGACCTTAAACGTGTAGTTCGTGCAACCGAGGGAATTGCACAGGATGCAAGTGTAGTTTCCGCCGTCCTCGGGGACCACGTCTTCTATGTTCAGGGTCCAACCCCGTATCTTAACGATTCCAAGCGACCTCGTAGGCTCCTGGTTATTCTTGAGCCAAGTTATGTTCGGCATGGGATTTCCGCTACCTGGACATCGCAGTCTAAGCGTGTTTCCCGCCGGCTTTGCGATCACCTTGTGCATCGCGTCGATCTTCGGGAAATACGGGGGACTCAGTTCGGCCGTTGTGTTGTGCACCCCGACCTCCGATTCCTCCGCCTTGTCGCTGTCCGGGTCGGCGTCCATGTGCAGCGAAAGTGACACTGGCATGCCTGAAAAGTGAAACGGAGAAAATTACGACACTCGCACGATTCGAGAATATTTCAGCCCAAAGAACTCCGCGATTTTTTTACTTACGTTTTCTGGCCTCGGTCTCAAGCTCGTTCGTTTCCTCCTCTGGTCGTCGCGACTCGAGGGCCGCGTTTTCGGGGTGGAACGGCTCGTCTCTTTGCTCTTCTACGGGCGGCTCGACAACCGTTATCGAGACGTTTTTCCACTCTATTACGTTTCTCGTCGCGACTTTGCACCCGTAGATGCCTGTGTCCGCTACCTGGACTGCCTTGAATCGTATCCACTCGCTCATCACCCGTATTGTCGGTGCCGACGATTGGAAATGGGTGTCATTTTTGTACCAGGATGTCTGCGAATCGGGTTGCGGTAGACATCGGATACGCAGTTTTTCTCCAACGTTTATCACCACGTCGGGGTTTATCAAATCTGAAAAGAAAACGGCGGGGTGAAATGGCTTGAAAAAAATTCTCTTCTTTCGTTGGATTAATCGTATTTCTATGCCAGCTGCATGGCTCTCGGCTTTTTTTACGGCCCCCGCGAATCATCCGCTGCGCTTTTAAAATAGCGACTGTAAAGTGGGTGAATTAATCACGTCTTTCGAGCAAAATATATATTCACGCCGAAGGTATTTCGGTGACGCAGATTTTAAATTTGCGTCCACTGCGATTTATGCAAAAGAAATTGATACCCGCACCTCCAGCTATACCTATGTATAATGACTTTATATCACCGGGATGTACGAGATTGTTGATAATTATATTATCATCGTATAAGAAAATAATGCAGAGTGAAGACACGTACGGTATCCCATCATCGGCTCGAAGTTACACCCGGGATTATTTCGAATTTAGAATTCGTCCCGCAACGTATAATTACGATGCAGTCTGCCCGATGGATTTACTGCGCAAATAAATTGCAGGGTTCTTTCGTTCTTTATACATCCGCGAGCAGAATTTTAACAACCGTTTCAATGCATCGTCTCAAAGACTATTTAGATTTTCATACGCGATATAATTACTCGTCTTGATTTTTCCCGCCCATCGTTTGTGCCGCAACAACGCGATGATCCGTATTACGTTCGCATTGCACTTTATACAATAACGCGCACTGCGCATAAGATCGAAGCCGAAAAATATTGTGCACTATAGCCGCATCGCAATTCCTGTCCAAGCGATGGACATGGTAGAATTTTGTTCATTCATGAGGTGACGAGGACTCGAGCCCGTCTCGACGAAGCGACGATCCTGGATCATCGCCAGAACTGAAACGCGACGCTGTCCTGTGACTCTCCCCCCTCCTCAAGTCTCATCCGAGATTCGCCGCATATTCGCACGCATACCCATGCAGAATGCATCCTGGCTAAACATAGGCGGCCCCGAGGTGCCATTAGCCGATGCACAATTACAACTCGGGTTTATCTCGCTACGAAAGCCAGAGTTATGCTAGAGAGAGAGAGAGAGAGTGAGAACTAAGGTGCTTTTTATTTATTTTTTTCTACAATAAGTATCGGAATTAGGCTCGTCTTGCGAAATTTATAACTGTGAACGTTCTTTTTTTACTGATTCTTCAATTTGTTCCTTGTAACAAGTTGTTTGTCGGATGATTTTTTCAACAAATTTTAAAGTCCGCTGCAGGTCTGATTCAAAAATCCGAATCAATTCTTCGGCCCCATTGAGTAACCCCAGTTGATGAATTTGTTTAGTTTTCTTGTGCTATATAGCTCTGCACACCGCATTATATAAACTGAATTCCTTTTTGCTCGTCAACTAAACCAATAAAGTGACCAGTCCACAATATATATGAGTATATAGGTATACACACACACACACATATAAATGAACTGCATAGTGTATTCTTTTTTGTTTTATCCGGTCGTTATTTATTTACTTTGTTCTTTTATTCGTAGGAAATTTATGTGCCCGAACGTCATCCCGTCCATTCCCGTTCCGCTGCACCTGCACTCAGGGTTCTTTTTGGTTTATATACCCAACGAAGTATACCTACTATAACAAGCTGAAAATTTGTAAGAGTCATTCACGCGGAAGTGTCGCGGGCCGATTTCAATCTATAATCTCTATAATGGTAAATCCTACCATGCGGCAAGGATCGTGACGATAATCGATCCGACGCCCTTCAGAGTCTTTTTCTTTGTACGGTTAGGATGCAACTGCCCAGCGATGCATTTTTTTAAACGTGCACTTCCAGAGCCTCGCGTGTCTCGCGGGTTGGTTTCGCGCATCCACGACTTCCGGCGACGCTGATTCTCAATGAATTATCGTCTATCAACGTCTTTACGAATTTCTCGCTCGCTTTTTCTTTATAAATAAAACCTGGGCACCCGGAAACGACGAGGAAACCTCAGCCGGCGCCGAAGGACGGAGCTGCTTCCTGCTCGCGAAGGAAACGAAAGCTATGCCACCGATAAAACGTGCGAAAAACTGGCGCCTTTGACATTTATGAATTATAATTCAAGTTCACCGGTCGCCGAAGAACAGACGGGGAATCTTATTCTCGTAGCTTTTTGCGAAAGCCTTCCGCCTAACGAAGTCGAGTCGCGAATATCGCTGTTTCCACGCTGCAACTCGCAGTATTATTTCTGGAGCTGGTTTGTCTCCAAACATCCTCTCGACTTGCGTCGCCTGTTCTGGACTAACCATGAGGAGGAGGGAGACGCTGATCCACTTTGGTCCAGAAATTGCCTCCCGCAACTCGCGCATTGTTCTATTATCCACCAGCTTCGCCGGATATCGAACAGTTTATCATCCCCACCGCGTATATTCGTGCACCAGCTGTTTACTCCAGATTTTCCACCGATTTCCGTCATCTGCCTCGCATCTGGAACTTCGCCATTCCTCGATTCGTGTATACGTATCGTGCACACACACACATATATATATAGGTATATACGCGTACACTTGATTTTTTATAACGTCAAACGATCGTCTTGCAGAATTAAAGAAGAAAGTCAAACTCTATCTTCCATCTTCGCACCAATCGCAGGACTTTGTGTCGTCTCTTGGCTCGTGGCTGGACGTGGCCTCTCGGTGTTACGCTATTCCTGGCGCCTCGCGTCGGCCACATGGCCAGTGACGTCACACGGCGACGTCCATCCTCGAGGAAGACCGACGCCAACGGCCACTTACCAATTAGAATTTGGAAATTTTCGATTCCGTTGGTATCGTTTGCCCGGATGAAAAAAAAAAAAAAAAAAAAAACTTTCCCGCGATTCGTTTCATCGAGATCTGAACAAGATTCGAATTTATTGATCTCATAAGGTTCGTCATCACGCGCCGGGGATAAAATAGTTTAAACTAATTTGAACTATAACCGCGATATTGTCCGCAACTGTGACCACTTGGTACCCTTGTTTAAGTAACTGATTATTATTTCCAATTGAATGGCCATCGGGCAATAACGGGTCAAATTCGCGCCCCTATATGCGAACCGAATTGATGAGTATAAATCCACGCGTGAACCGTCCGTTGAGCGGCATATGTAACACAGGGTTCAATTGAAAGCTTCGTGTCAAATGAATGTTACGACGTTCTAATGCGGTTTATAAATACTTATTAGGTATCACGTACTGTAACCACGAAGAAAACCTGTCACGACGACGACGGAGGTATTACGTAAACTATGGGCGCGTAATTCTTGCGGGGTGACTTTGGCGAGATGGAAAAATATAACGTTTTAAAGGGGGGGGGGGGGGGGGGGGGCTTTCTTTATATACCAACGTCCAATTGTCGGGGCGAAACGTGTACTATATGCACACACGAAATGATTGACGCACCCTGAAAGCGGCCAGGTTATACACGGAGGTTCGAGTCAGCCATTGACTTGTGGAAATAAACAACGGGGTGAGACCGGGTAACATGATGTGTCGTTACACGTTGCGATGAAAAGCTGTTCGCCAGATTCTCACAAGCCTAAAACCTCGAACCCAATGCTAATGGTTTCTCTGGCCTAATGGCTCGTCCCGCGTTCGGCTTTACTCTACAACTAACTGTCTTGTATAAATTGTTGTTGAGGAATTCACGATGTTTGCTAATACGAACTGGATCGTTATGCTTCAGGGGATTCATCCAATAACAATCGCCCCCCCCCCCCCCCCCCCCTGACATTCAAAAAAGAATATATAATAAGAAAGAGAATTAGACACGAAGAGACGCGAAAGAGGAGGGGGGAATAAATCGAACTAAAAAATCACGAACTAACGTGTCCGACGCTTAGCGGAGAATTCCAGTCAACCATCCAGTGTGCCGAGGACACTCGCGTCTTATGGGAATCAGATTAATTAATTCGTGAAACTGGGTGTAATTGAACGTTAACGAAAAGTGACAAGCGTGAAACGTGGTTTAGTACCTATGCGTCCAAAATTATAATCCTATTATATAACGTCCGCTATAACTGTTTTGTTTTATCACTACTTTTATCATCATTTTTTTTTTTTTTTTTTTCATCATTCGTCCTTTCTCGAGAAATGACACACGAGTGTCACCATCGAACTATTTCGAGTCGAGCTTTTTATGGGACGAGATAAATTGATTTTCAATTTTTTATTATTTTTTTTTTTTTATTTGGTACGACCGTTTGTTTTTATTTTTCGTTTTGTCAACAGACGACGAAAAAAATCTGTTCCGCGACTAGAAATTTTTTTCAACCTTAGGTACAACATCGGAGCAACTCGCTTTCCTCGCAAGCTGACGAACACCCCATAGTCTATATATAGAGCAGAGCTTATTCGATGTGGCACGCGCTCGCCGTAAATTAATTGGAGAGTTTTTGCGGCGGTACGTTGAATTTTCGTATGTATATGGGTAATTCATGGGATATGTACGATATTATATATACACATAGGTATGTATAATCGTATAAAATTTTATTGCCGATCGTGATCGGATTCAAAAATATTGTATAATCATAAAATATCCAGAAACTATGGTAACGTAAATCAACACGAGTATGACATCTCGTTGCATGAACTGCAGTTGTGTAGTGTATGGTAAGAAATTGGGAGAAATCAGAATGGACAAGCATGTAAGATTAAATAATAACCAAACACACACACACACACACACACACACACACGATAATGGAGAAGATTAAAATGAAGCCGGCTAAAGAGCAGCAACGAGCCTGCAGCTACTTAGGTAGGTATTAGAAACGCGTTGCTGCCGCTGCATCGCTGCATCGCTGCATCGCCGCCGATGTCTCATTAGAAGTCTGAAACAGGAGCTAGAAATCCAAGGCCCGCGAGATCCCTGGCACGCAGTGCGCGATGCGCCTCTGCTACCGCCTATACTCGCGACTCGAAATAGTATCTATCCACTTTGGTGAGATAAAAAGGCGGAGGCTGTCGCGGCCTCTGACTGGAACCGACTGTCGAGTCTATGCTACATTCACGGGACACCCTAACGACACCCGCGTGATTTATGCCCTTTTAATTGCATGCCTGATATGCACACCTGATCTTCATCCTTCAACCTGCACGGCTAATAGTCTTTTCACTGGGACAGTGCTCGTCGGTATACATATATGTATACCTGTTACTTTGTTCTATTTTTATTTTCAAATTTTCATTTTATTTCATTTTCTTAAAGATTGTATTTGACAGATGTCAGAATGACTACGGCATGAAAGAAAGTCTCGACGAACTCGGATTTATGTATTACTCCACGCAAATTCAAACGTATCACAAATTCAGTTCACGCTGGTTTTTGTTTCATCGTCATCGTCATTGATCTTTACTCTATACGCCGTCAGCGATCGGATTGATTAATTCTAGGATGTATATCTGGGGGTTTGAAAAAAGCAAAGTTAGATATCAAGCAGGCTTGTAGTGCATCCGATCGTAGTAGTTCCTTTGAGAAAAATTGATCATCGACTATCGCCGACTCTTCGGGTCAAAGGTGTCATATAACGA
The DNA here is from genome assembly GCF_021155765.1 of Diprion similis. Taxonomy (NCBI): domain Eukaryota; kingdom Metazoa; phylum Arthropoda; class Insecta; order Hymenoptera; family Diprionidae; genus Diprion; species Diprion similis. The sequence continues at coordinate 12,340,995 of NC_060116.1, read as the reverse complement.
CTTGTATATATAACACATTGCCAGTTGGACGATCAAAAGAAATTTGGAAAACGCCTCGTCTTTCTCTATCTTCTCTCTCTCTCTCCTCCCCCCCCCCTTATTTTACCTCTATAGCTTTTTCCCTCTGGTGAAAAGACGCCGACTCGCGACTGCTAAGCCGGACACACACAGCATACAGGCAGAAGTTAAACGATGCTCGTAATTTTCCGGCGCGCCTTCGGAAAGACGTCCGATAGACGAAAAACTAACGTCCAGAGGTCCGGACCTCAGATCAGTTAGACTAGACAACTTCTTCTTCTTCTTCTTCTTCTTCTTCTTCTTCTTCTTCTTCTTCTTCTTCTCTTGACTCGCCGCATAGGTTGCACGAGGAAAGGGACGAAGATGAGGAAAAGTAGGAGAAGGAGATTAAGTTTCTTCTTTTATAGAATTATAAATGTCTCTACGGTTGAATGGGCTCCACTTCAGAGTAAAGATATCGTTTGATCTGTCGAGAGATCCCCCCTCCTGTAATACCATAAGCTATATACCTACATCGTAGGGGGGGATTAGAACCGCCGCGTGGGAGAGAAAGTAACTCGACACCACCCCGAGGGATGCAATTGAAGGAACCGAGGAAGTTTCACCGCCCCAATTACCACTCGCTACTTTGTGCCCTTTGTGCCTCTATCAACGTCAATATCTTTTCTTTGCATTTCTCATTGTTTTTTACCCCTCCCTCAACGTGGAATTAAAATTTATAGAGAGTGGTTTAATTTCTACGACCGAAACGGCAGCTTTCAACACCTCGTATACCATTACACAAATCTTGCCGTGAAAAGCTGACGCCCTGGCGTGGCACCGATAATTTAATACGGATAGTTAGTTTAGCGTCGCCGAAGCGATAACGCCGGCTTGACAATCTAATTAAAATTCCTTTTTCTTTTTCAACCCTGAAGAGGCAGCGCCGAGGCGTCGTCGACCTCGACCATCATCATCACCAGAGGCGCCCTACGAATTAGCCAGCGATCTATGCCTCCTAGATACAGACGGACTAGAGACGACGGCGACATCCTTGGATCACTTGGGTCTCAGGTAACCGGCTAACACCTCTGTATATACATATATATATATATGTATAAATGCCTGTATACATATGTACCTGTAATTATATATCGTAAGCGAGAGCCTTTTACGTACATCGGACGATACGAGACGAGGCGAGACACGAAGATTGAGACGTTGGACCATATCTCGAACCACGTACCCTTCGCTCGTCCGATCTGCAGTGAGATGGTCTTCACTCGTTGTGTTTTCTTGTTTTATCGTGCTGTGTTGTTTATTTATTTTTTTTTTTTTTGATGTTTAATTTTCTTCTTCTCTTCTTCTCATTATCTGATTCCTCATCGCCGATTTAATCAACCGACGATTCATAGCCGTGGTTTCTCCTTCTCCTTCTTCTTCTTCTCCTTTTTTCATTCAGGCTTTATTTTTACTTTTTTATCTTTTCATGTGATTAAATTTGGGAATGATGCCAGTTTGCTACCGCGATACGCTAACGCGATGTTCTCGGAATATCTTTCGTATTATATATTAGTTCTCTTGTATTCAGTTCATTAACGGTATAATTAATTCCCAACATCGCGAAGCGCAGTTCTCTGCAGTCAACCGAATGAATTTCATTCAAATTTGAATACTGAATTGAATTTCCTAGCTTTCCTTTTTTCTTTCTTTCTTTCTTTCCTCTCGCAGCTACTTTTCTCTTTTTCTTCTGACCGAAGTCGGTTTTTTTTTTTTTTGTAACGACAATTTTGTCACCGCATCGGAAATTCTATCATCCCTTATAAATGACGATGCGATCGTCTTTTCTGGAATTGAATAACAATTTTCTGTTTGCAACGTCTTATTATACGCGCTGCACTCAATACTGATCTGGCAATAAAAGCATGTACATATATATTACGTACATTATATATATATATATATATATATATTTGTGTAGGTGTATATGTAGAAAGTAGATGTGAAGATTTGATTGAAAGGAACATATCGAGAGTACGAAAATACTACTATACTACTCGTATAGTATTACTATGATTGGCTCAATTGTTCAATTGCCACGCGGGTCATTGAATGCGTGCATGGACGAGCATGCTGGCCATTATATATCACTCTAGCTAACGAACTAACGTACGAACGGTATGACAATTCACGATGTGCTTTGCGACAAATCGCCTCGGTGTTGGTTTCACATTCGTACGTGAAGCGATAATACCTCGAGAGCTTTATCCATGTAACGTGTCATACCCGGCTTCTCCTTCGACTCGTCACGCATCCACCTTGTAATTCCCAGTTGACAGGATGGGACGAGGATTATAGGATGAGAGCCGCTGCAATCTTTTGTCTATTCAATGCATTCAACAGTATAATAGCAGCTAATACACCAATTGGACAATGAAAGAAATGGCAGGGTGCGATTTCGACGGTTTGACAGAGAGAAGGAGATCACATCGACTCTGTCTGACCACTGATATTACATTCATATGCACCCCGGATATTCTCTGATACTTCCTTGTTGCGATGTTCAACGATCGATTTCCAAATTCATTTTCCACCTCGATTTTAGACTTTCTGTGAAAACTAATTATTATAAGCAACGGTTTGCTGTGGATTTTTTTGCTGTCGAGTTATAGATCTGCAGCTATTCGCGACTGTTACACACACATACACACACACACACACACAAATCAACGAATAACAATATTTCAGAGAAAATAATCGATCCTGCATTTTCTCAACTGCATGCTGTTGAAGTCTGTTCTTCGCTCGGTGTTTAAACGAGCTACTTTTCGCATTCTTCGCCGTTTCAAGTGGGCAACATTCGACCATTCTATACGGTTATCTCGGTCCCTCAGTCCATCTGGGTTTTATTGTTTCGAAAGAGCCTTAACGGCGGGTGGTTCACGAACCGATGGACACATCTGGCGAACAGATATGCTTGTAAGGGACAGAAGCTAGAAATTCGCGGCAGTACTATTTCTTTTCCTCATTTTTCCCGCGTTTCCTCAAGGATCCAGATTCCTGCAGCGTTGTTATACAACGGATGAAACGAAAGTCTGAATCATTTTCTTTCTAATCGAAATTATATCTGGACGCAGTGTAAAAGAATTCCTCGACTTATTTACCTACAGGCACTGCAGCCTATTAAATGTAATAAGATAATCTATGAACTCGAGCTCCGTCACCTGCACTTAACGCCATATCGAAGGGCTGGAAAGCCAATTCCAGTAGTCTAGACGCGGTAATTATAACACTTTAATACGCATAATTAATCACGGGACGCATTTGGCCCGTGTATGAATGATGATGGGCAATTAACATAATGCGTATCGACCGATCGGTCCCAAACTTTTTATCCATGAGCTCGATTTGTGACCTTAATGACAGTCGTTGTTATTATATATATACACATAGATATTATATGTGCGTGTGTCTAATTGAACCCAACCTTCGTCAATCGATTTACCCAACCGCTGCGACTAGACGGTGGATTTTTTATTTCTTTTTATCCCGTCCGTAGATCTTTCGAGTGTATTTATAAGGATTAGTCATTTTTTCCCTCCCTCGTTCATTCGTTGCCCATAACTGAAACTTTTTTTCTCTCGTCTCCTTGTCCCCTTCGTTTTTTATTTATTTATTTTTTAATTTTTTTTCCTTCCTACTTCATTTTGTCGAAATGAGTACATTTACAGTCGGCAGATATCTTTTATTTTTGTCTACGCGTTAAAACTCTTCAACTTTTCACTGACACCTTAATTTAAAAATATCCCATTCGGTCACGTACCCGAAGTTTGTTTCGGCAATTATTATTTGTATTGTACGCGTTGTTATTGTTGTAGGTTTTTTTCTTTTATTTTTTTCTTTGTGGTGTTGGTGTTTGTATTTTTTTTTATTTATTTATTTATTTTTTTTTATCGTACGCTTGGAAAGTTTGGTCGATTTTGAGAGTCAAACACGCCGCAAGAGATACCGAGGATAAGGTGAAAAAAGTTTTGTATAGAATCTAGACCAATTATCCCATACCGAACCGGATTTTTCTCGTAACGACGTTAGTTTTGTTGGCTTGTGAAATTACTCTCATGCAACAATAAAACCAGTGAAAAAATCTATGAGAGAGGAAAAGAGAGAGAAAGGGAGGAAGAGAAAAGAGTAAAGCGGGTCGTTAGGTATCTTTGAGTGGGGTAATGATAACATCAAACATCGGTATAACCGACGGCTGGTAAATGTTTGCCATGGTTTTGCGAGCGTTAATTCATCCTCAAATAAGACAACCTCTACTCTGATGTTTTCTCAACAATATAAAGGCACTTCTTATACTTAAACCCGGTGCCTCAACCACAAATCTGTCGAGTTGTAACAAGTAAAGGCAACTTGATTTTTCTGTCAATGTTTAAATGTTAAATTGAATGGTATTTTATCGTATGAAATTGTATTTGACTAGTGATATTGCGTTACATGGAAATATAAAGAGTAATAAACAATTTCGAAGCTACTTATTAATTATTATCAACGCAAAGTTTTTCTCTTTTCTTTTCTTTTTTTTTTTTGCTCCAAGTTTAAAAATACTACAGATATTATTCAAGATTATCACAAATAATTATCACAAAATAACAAACGACCCTGTGCGTATGCGTATAAGCTTCGCCGTCTGCGCGGGTAAATTTTTTCTTCGCTTTTCGAATTCTTCGACTTCACTTTATTGGTGGTCGAAGAAAGTTTCGTTTTCTGTCGCAACGAGTCAAGACTTGGGATAAAATTGATACTAGAAATTTTACGCACATTTATTATGGGCACGAAATTCAACGGTATTAAAGAGATGGGGAGTTCATGGTGCTCGCAATTGCTCCAGGCGACGGGGGAACAGCTGGCATTCAGTTACTATAGCCTCGCCATGTTATGGCGAAGTGGAGGTCGAAAAGAAGAGTGACATTTACGTCAGAAACAGCAGTATAACCTTCTAAAAGATTTATACTGCTAATCCCAAAGATTACCAACTGTAGGATACTCCTTCGTGAAAGAAGAAGCCTCGCGGCGTGCGCCTCGCCAGTCTATTTGTCGTTTTTTGGTACCGAAATATACGTCCAACAGCCATGAGACCTATGGTATATAAGTATATACTGTTATTATTTACATTGTTATTGTCTTTCAAACAAATTTCCGAACGGCATAGACATCTTTTCTATAATTCTTCTATATAAGCGAAATTTTTATTCGCGCTGGTCTAAAAGTAAAAGAAATTAGCGGTTAATTTTTACACCCTTGCAGGTGAGATATCAATAAAATGTGCAAATATTAGAAAATTTGTACTTGCAAAAAAAAAAAAAAAAGATAGAAGTTAGGTAAATAAATGGAACTCACCTAGTCGAACTTCCTTAGTCTGGGTGACGGTGAAGCCGAATATCGCAAGAAGCGTAAGCCCCACGTAGTAGCCTCGTGACGTCATGATGGCGACGTAGTTTCAGCGTCGGCTACTGGACGATCGGAGTATGGCACATGAGTAAGGTTTCGCCGCGGAACGTCCTGGACGAACAGATGGAAAGAAAAAGAAAAGTTCATTGGCATCCTTATTTTAGCGTTACACCAGAACAGGGTGTTAATAAAATGCATGCATGCCTGGCTGGACGATTAAACTGTTGTAAGCTGTAAAGGTGTCGGTGTGCAGAGAGTGTATAAAATTATTTACGCTTAGACGAGTGTATAAAATGCAAAACAGACGGGTTTAATCCCTGAAAAAATACGCGGAATCAAACGTCCCCGTGATAGTATAGCTACTAAGGAACTCGGCGTCGCGACGCCTCTCTTCGGGGGTCGGGAAGACCTCGAACGCGCAAAACCGATCCTTGGCTTTTAGCCAGATTTTGGCACAGCTTGACGGGAAATTCACGCCGTTGCAATTTGAAGTTTGCAGCGAACGTGAGTAGGAAATATACGATGTGTATTGGATATACGTGGTTCTATCTAAATCGGAGCGGATATTTTGGCCATTTTGCAAAATCAACGTATTCCTTATTTTTACTTTCAATTTTTTTTTTTTTTTTTTATTCTTTTCTCTCCTCCTCTTTTTTTCCTCTCTACTTCTCACGGGACGTCGACGGCGTCGAGCAGGCGACGCCGATTTTTACGATCCGAACAGCTGACGCCCGATCATTGTAAAAATAACGTACAATACGTGCACACTGCTGCAGGGCGATTCTTTCTTTAGAACTGAACGGGGGTGAAATCCTTCTGCGGAATTATCCGTGCATCAGAGTCAACGTCGTGTTTTCTTTTATTTAGTTTACTTTCTCTTCTCTACCTACTAATTCCAATTCCTTGGGGGAACAAATCTCTCTTCTCCGCACTGCCAACGACAGGTGCTGCTCCAATACCGTCCGCAAAGGGTGGCGTTTGCGAGGGTGAAATTACGAAATCGACTACGAGAAAGAAAACGTGAAACACCTTTGGCAGCAGGTGTTGTCGGGGGGTGAAAGAAATAATTGCTAGTCAAAATCGCGACATTTTCATGGTCGATATAAAGTGCTACACGTATGTACATCAAAGGTACGCTTGTACACATTACATATCCTGTTTATAAAGTACCAGACTACTAGTTTCCAACACTTGTGATACACGCGGTTTGTTATTAACACTGGCTGCGTACAACATTTGGTTAGACGTATCACAGTTTCTTATTATAACATTGCCATGATACTTGAATTCAGTAACGCTCATGAGTTGCATTCCAGTAGATGTAGAAAAGTTGAAAAGTATCTCTATATCTACCTTTATTTTTCTACGTACGGAATAATTATTGACGAAAAACAAGAAAACAATTCTTGACACGTCCATTAAAACGAAAGTATATATAAACTTTCGCGGGACTGGAATTATTCTTCTCCTCCTCCTTTTTCTTCTTCTTCTTCTTCTTCTTCTACCATACAGCGCCAAAAAAGGGATCAGATGTCGAGATTCGTGGGGAATCGGTCGCGTCACCCTCGAAATGATCACCGATTAATTTTCCCTTCTCGTTTTTGTGTCACGCACCACGTGCTCTTTCGTCCCTTTGCACCGCGTTTCGGGATGAAGTATTTGGACTGATCAAGATCGAGTGCTCCGCGGGGCGATGGAACTGCGGTGCCGCGTTTGCTGCGGCGCTACAGAATTTATTGCGCCCCTCGAACCTGCTTGTGCGTTTTTTATACTCATACCGTTCGCCGCCAGGAGACAGAAAGAGAAAGAGAAATAGAGAGAGAGAGAGACAGAAAAACACTCTCTCCCACAGTCGATAATTGTTTTGGGTTTTCGTCAGGTCTGCCAGGCTACTTCGAGCACTGCAGCAGCGTTAATGATCTATTGACCTAGCTGTTCTAGGTTTAGTTTTGGGAAAACGGCGGTGAAGGGCAAAATTTTTTATCGACACAGTTTTTTTTTTTTTTTTTTTTTTTTTTTTTTGTTCTTTGTTTTTCTTCTCTTCACACCATTTAGAAAAGTAGATACGGTTACTGATCCTACAATATTTATTCAGCAAGAAAAAAAAAACAAAAACAAAAAAAAAAGCGACGTCTTTTTCGTAGTTCCAGACTTGGACTTGGGTTATAAATGATTATCGAGGGTTAAGACGTAAGACGAAACTGTTCCAGATGGGGAAAGCTTTCTTTTCTCTTACTTTTCTCTTCACCGATCATCAGTGATCCGATTTACCGATCCGCCTTACAGACGAAAAACAAACCACAGGGGACACTCGTGCTTTTTGGAAAGTCCAAATTTTGAAAACAAACAGAAATGCAAGAAAGAGCGAAGCCAAAGGTGGGGCACAGATGCGGACACCCTTGCGCCTCGGAGGCGATGGAACCGCCAAGACCACCCTCCGTGCATTTAGCATAAACTCCACAAGTTTAGGCTTAGAAAATTCTTAACTTAACGTTCCAAACACTGACCTACCGCGTTCAGGTATATAACCCGGCCGGTCCCACCCCTTCAATATTTCATCCGTTATATTCCCCGCGACTATAAGCTGTAACCTATGTATGTATGTATAACATGGGCGCATGCAGGCCTCCGTGGTTTACCATTATACTCAAATCGTTCTCCAACAATTACCCCCATGTAATTTAATTAAACGGTGAACCCCCCCGAGCAGTAATAATATAAGCTCATAGAAAAAGGGGCTGCATTGCCGCTTTGTGAACGTCAAATATCCCAGGCCTCGACCATTCGTTATAGAATTATCTCTCTAGCTTTTTATTCCATGGCAAGGGATTTTCACTCCCGTAAAAAGGAAATGCTACAAGTCTTAAGTCACTTGGTGTAACTCTTCTTTCACTCAATCTTTCTGCTTTTTTGTATCTATTCAATTACGCTTTCCGACGTGATATTAAGCCCGGAGATTCGAGGATTGACCCGAATTTTACAACGGAGCTCGTCTAACCACGCTGAAGAAAATGAAATAGGTCATCGATATATTACTAGCGAGAGAAAATACCGGAACCTCACTCTCACTGGCCAAGATACTATTTTAAGTCGATCGCTCAGGTCAGTAATTCTTGAATCTCTGCCGCAGAACTCGAGGCCGACATCTTGAGTAAATCGAAAGCAATGTTCCATCGCACTTAACGCGATCACAGCAATATTTTTACATAGAGTAGAAAATTAAAAAATAAAAACTAAATACGGTCCATGTGTTCCACATACATCGGGCGGCGGATCCGCCGTCGATTCTTTTGTTCGTAACGGCGACGGAGAAAGGCGACGATTCGCAAAACACCGAGAAGCGATTTGGCTGTGGTACACACATATATAAGGTTACACATATGTAAGGAAAAAAGTTAATAGTCAAGACTTTGTTTCGCGGAAGGATCTCGCTCTACTTCTCGGCGTCTCTTCGAGTTTCGCTCGCGCCTTTACGGATTTCTTATACTATTTATGCGACTACTGTTATAGAAATCCATAGGATTCTAATTTTACTACCAGGAATGAACGAAAGGCTTTGAGCAAAAATCGAGAAAACATGTTGGTTCCGTTTCCGTGAACCGCAATGACCGTTTTATTCACACCGTCTCGATATTACCATGCATCGTATACCTAGCTGTGTAAATTTTGCGTAAAAAGTGCTAAAAGGACAGTCTAGACTGAGAGGTCTAGTATCTGTATGTGTGTTCACGGTGTGTGATATATTTGTTCAAGCGTCGCATCGCAGTGGACACCGACCCATGAACCATAAGAAACGGAGAAGAATCGAGGCGTCTATAGGCCTGAATATGATGTGTATATCTGGCGTGTGTGTGTATGTGTGTGTGTGTGTGTACGAAAAGGTAAACATTAAAGAGGAGGAAGTAAATAGAATAAAAAGTGATTCTTTGAAGAGTGCATCGCATCGAAGACTTGCGGCGGTCAAACGGTTGACGAAAGACCTCCGAGAGACCATCTCGTATATCGAACAAAGAGAGAAATAAGTAGGGGCGGGAGGGAGGAGGGGGGGGGGGGGGGGGGTCGGCACCCTCGATGGAAAAACTCACTCGGTCACTAGCCGCTCTTGACGGAGAACCTGAATCCACTTGAGAATACGGACTGTGTGTACATCTACCCACACGCGAGATGGGCCGAAAGCTCAAGTCCGAGACTCTGTTCGTCGTCAAAGTCTAAAGAAGAAGAAGAAGAAGAAGAAGAAGAAGAGGTGGAAGTAAAGGCGCGTCTCTCGACGCCGCGGGGCTTATTAAACGCCCCGAAGAACGTGGCGCAAAGTATCTTCTGCCGCACCACCCCTCGGCTTCAGGGGCGGATATTAGGTGAATTATGCAGGCGAGTTCGTGGCTCGGTAGGCTGGGAGGTCCAACCCTGGATGAAGGGGATGCAGGGATTTGAAACGGGGATCTCGTGCGAAGGAAATAAGAACCGAGACAAAAAGTGCAGAAAGAAGTAATTGTTTCCGCTCAGGGTGAGCCGGAGCGACTCGAGCTTGCGGCACCAGGGAGCGGCGGTGCTGCAAGCTCGATTCGAGATCGTCGGCATCTAGTCTCTTATAAGCTGGCTGTATAGCTAGTAGAACGATTCTAATATTAGAAAGATTAAATATTTGTGGATAAGGTGGATATATTAACTCGCAAATCCTAGAGAGGATCGACCACGTGGGCGTACAGTGATTTCGTTCGGTAGGCGTAAACACGTCGTTGAAAATGTAAGAACGCTCATCTCGATCTTTCAGGCTTCTACACATATACCGACCATACCGTAAATCGCGGTCTAGTTATTTACTCGGAATTCATACTGTTGCTCACAGCTGTGTATGTTGCGACACCGAAAACCTAGATCCTCTACACTTCTAACTACACACACGGGCGAAGATGATGTGAAAATGGAAAATTGCTTTATTTCATTATACTCGATTGACAAGTTTCGGTTATCACAATCAGAAAACGTGACGGAATCGGAAGACACACGACCGAAGATCGAGTCTTATCACGACCTTTGACAATATACGATGTACACTTCGAATCATCCGGCAGGATTACAAGGTACAATCATTCTGATGTATAACGTGGTTATAATCCAGTTGAGAAACAGATTGTGAACTGGAAACAGGCGAGCGAACGGGACAAATACACTTGAGTTTTATTCTTGGTAGTAGAAACGGAGGCCTGAGAACCCCTGCATAGTCGAAACACATGGCGCTCCTGTGCAACGCTGGTCCAGGTCTATTCTGACGTTATAGCTGCGGTGCATGAGAAAGTTTAACGAAAACCATCCGCCCCGAAAAAACAGGATCATCTTGAGCTCCCGTACAGACTTTTCTCGAGACTAAATGTAGTACAACGCTGTCTAGGAGTATAAAGATACAATTGAGGGTTGACTCGAGAACTAAATCGTACCGATTAAAGTCTCGCTGTGCCGGTTGAGTCTGGGGTTTGCGCCACCCTGGGATAAAACCACCACCTCAAAGATTCTCCATTTTTCAATTCTCTGCTGCGACGTGTCTTTTCTTACGGTTGTTTCTTCAGCGTAATAAAGAAGAAGGTACTTCGTAAGACGAGATGGCCGATGGTCGATGGTCATCATCCTTCATCTAGCCTCCCTCTCTCTCCCCTGATCTTTAATGCAATGAAGCGTCACACCGCGACCTGTTTCCAAATCGTTAGATTGAGTTTGATGGACGTTTAGCGGGTCTTCTTCCAAAGTTCAAGAGCCAATCTTCGTCGGTCATTCGTGTTTGTAATTTTTTGTTTCAGCTGTCGTAAATGTGTGTACAAGTAAACGAGATTGGACGGGTGTAAGATACGGCTGCGTTTTTCCTTATAAATGCATATATATATATATATATATATATATATATACGTACGAAAATTCATAAACATCGGCGATAACATGTTTCGTGTATGTATGTAGAAAAATTGTTCAGTGGTAATAATCGGCTCGTTTATTTTGATAAGCATTGAATATACCGGGCCAAAGGGCGATGTTTAAATCTCTTAACGAATAACAGAAGGCGGGGGAGCATGAAATCTGTGATCTCTTCTGAACCGTGGTGGTATTACCCATAATTCCTCAGCGACGATAGTGCAGCGTGCATCTTCTTGATGCTTCGTAAAGAGCCGTAAAAATACAGACTTACATGCCCGATGTGTACGGACTGCGAAGAGCTAAAAAAAATATTCAAATAAAAAATTCAGAGCTTTGTGCTCTTCTACGCCTCCGTGTATACCTAATCACACAAACGACCATAAAGCTCATTCCATGTTTCTTCCTGAGGTCCAGGGTCAAGTTGGGATCGGTCGGAGAACTCGCCATAGTTATACATACTAGATACATAAACGATCACCCGTTAGATCAGGTCGAAATCGATGCCCTTTGGTCGTTACTTTTCCCCTTTGTTATTTTTTCCCGTGTATTTTTTTTTTTTTTTTTTTTTATTTGCTGTCTCATCTTCTTAATCTTACTATTTTTCGAAGCAGTACATACGAGTTTCATAAATTCGTCCGAGGTTATAAAAGTATTTTGAAAAATAATTGTCGAATCAAGCGTTCATTCGTACTGAATATTTCCAACTTACAACTACTTTTAGATTTTATATTCTACTATCGTTCTGAAAGGAATCGTACAAGTGCTCTGTATTATAAGTGCGAGTAACTGGAAAATGCACTTATCGTTAGAAATGAATTTCTCGGCCGCCTTTTGAGGTGACAGTTTCATAGTTTTCGTCCTATCGATCGTAAGGCAATACCTATACATACATATATGTGCACACAGGGGTGAAGGAGTCTGAGGATTATCAACACGAGAATCGCATTAGAAGTATATACGCACGGTTTTGAACCGGTGTCGAATAGTCGAGGGTTTACACCGGCAGTAAAACGGAGGAGTTAATGGAGTCTTAACTTTAAAACTAAATGGATATCCTTGGAGGATTACACGCCGTCTAATTTGACCGCGCTTCCGAGTTTATCCGTGTCCAACTTGCGGCCCTGTAACGAGTAGGACGATTTCAGGGTGAAAATCCCGGCTCTAAACGCGAGCTGTGAATGCCCGTTGCCTCGCGGCTCATCTGCGGTGGACCTCGAGATACCTCGAGACTCCGAGACCCAATCTCGGTCAGGGAAATACCGAATCATCATCCTCCTCGGTCGTTAATGACCCTTCGCTAGCCATCAGCATCGGGGAAGGAGTCGATCCTGGAGGTAATCCTCCGGCCATTTAGTCCGCCACAATGCCCTGCGATTAAATCTAACTCATTACTCGGTGAGTTTAACTCGTTCTTTGCCGCCCTTGCTGCTCCACCGCTGTAAGAGCCACTGCCTCCGGTCGGCGAAGTCAAAGAATCCATCCTTCCTCTCTCTCTCTCTCTCATTCCCTCCCTAGACACACCAACACCACGTTGCTGGCTGATCCTATAATGTTCGTGCACCCCAGGGTGGTCCAAAAAAAAACTACGACGCCCTTCAGTTTTTCACGTCGACAATATTCTTTCATGGAATCTTGAATTTTTTATACACACAAGATTCGATAACGAATTGATTATCTATACCATCATGGTTTTCTGTTAATTCTCGTTTCAACGAGGTTTGAAAGAAGGAATCAATCCCTACCTCTGAACTTATCATTCCGACATTGCATATCAGTTCAGGTTCTCACTTTTCGCGAATATCAAATAATCACAATCTAAACGTAGCACCAATAATAAAAAAATATTCTGTCAACTATTTATTCATCTTGTCTTGATTTATACACGTGTGCCGACCAGGCGTGTCTGAATTTCGGAATCTATGGGGTAGAACGTGAAACACCTTATACGACGCAGAGAGGGAGAAGTTAACCCTCAGAAATACCGCGTCAGGAGTCCAGAGCACCCTTCCGTCGTCCGATTTCTCCCCATTACATGGCGTATGGGGGTGAACGAGGCGGCGCAACAACATGCATCGCGACTGTTGCTGCTGCTGCTTCTGCTGCTGCTTCTGTCTTGGGTAAAAACTATAAACTTGGAGCACGTGCAGAGCCCCCGGGGTCTCCTCCCGAGGCCGGGGATCGGCTTAACCGGGACATTTTCCTCCGGCCAGATCACTGTTGACAGTAGAACCACGTCGCTTGGGGATCCCGGTGCTTCTTCTTACGCCGGTCTCTCCAAGGCATAACCTGTCCCGTGCTGTATAATGCTTTCGGGTTTGGACAAGCGGGCATCGAGTCTGCCGCTGCGTCCCATTCATGCGTTTTAATCGTCCGGTTCACACGCCCGACGCGACGTCTCGATCTGCTGCAGGACAGGGTTAAGGCTCGCTGCTCGACAATCCTGCGTCTCATCGTCGGTTATGATGATTTTAAACGTGGTACGTGCCTCCATGGTCTTTCAGGGGGATGCTGGGGCTGGTACTTGACGTAGGATGAAAACCTCACGGAATTAATTACCATCCGCACGACTCTCGACGTCAACTCCTTCAAACCTTCCGCGTCTTGTGAAGAGGCAGCTTCCATCGCAGAATAGAAACGCAGAAATTCGTGCCGAACGAGGGACGGCCGTTTTACTCTTCCAGCGATTGAAACTCGGTACGAATTTTTTGCGCAACGTAGTTTAATGATTTCGAAAAATTAATTCTGCTTCTGCAGTTACAATTTTCTACACTTTCTTACTGCCCTTGGCGATTTCCCTTTCGCATGAGAACACGTAATGATCACTTTCTCGTCCTCTCATCTGTCCGGGTCTCGTTATTTTTTTTCCTACCGCTGTTTTATCTCCCTTTCGAAAGATATCGTGACGCCGCTGTCTGAACAGGCGCGAAATATGCCTCCGGCTCGACACACTCGCTTCTTCGATGGTTGCCTGTGTAAACAAGAGATGCCTGCAGGAAGAATCGGGGACGAGATTCTTCCCATTAGGCCCGTGCGAGCTGCATGGGGTGAAAGGGGGAATTTCCTGCGCCCCCCTTTGGTGGGGCCCAAAATTTGGCCCGGACCAGCCAGTCTCGTTCCGCATCGTGTAGACTAAATACCATCGTAAAATTCATCTTTCAGTATATGGTTAATGGTTTTAAGGTACCGCACATCTCTGGCTGTTACAGGTTAGGCAGTCTTAAGCTTCGGTGTGTACGCGAGCGTCAAATGCGTAAACACATTCGTGTTACACGCGTGTTGAACACGTCGAATCTTCGATGGGCCCCTTCTTCTTGCCGAGTAATTAGACCGAGGACCTATTTCGGTGAGGCTTTTCACGAGGCGTTGATTGAGCCAGGTCAAAACGAGTGGGAGAAATTTATTCCTCTTGAGATTTTTTTCCTCTTCTTCTTCTTCTGTTTCTTCTTTCGAACAAAGGACATTTTGTGCACTGTTATGCACTTTATTTTGTAGCTCGAGAAAGAAGCCTTTTAAGCTAAAACCACAAGAATTCTCAACGGTTCTCTGAGTAAGTTGGTAATTTACTGCTAGTTTTAACCCGCGCACTTGGCTTGTGTATATCTATTTGAAAAAAAAGGTATATAGTGGGAAAAAAAAGAAGAATGGTAAAATAATACTCGCTTGCGCTTACCCGCGTATATAAATATATAGTACTTAACACATATGTATATAGATATGTGTAATACGCGCATGCGATGCGATTTATTAAACAAATAATTCACGGCTGTTACGATTACGTCGCTTAGGCTTCCTTGGCATCTGACGTAACGCAGTCGACTTGATGGGTATGTAATCGTTCTAACTGGTCAGACATATTTTTACTCGTTCGCTCATTCTTTGTCGGATAAATTCAACAAGAAAACGAAGGAAGAAAAAATTAATACAAAAACAAGCGAGATATAGAAGCTGACAGCTAACGATACGCATAATCAGTTGTTCGAAAAAATTCCCCGATGTTCGTACAATCATTTCGGTAGACGTACGAATCGGTGTGTATAAAAATGAAAATGACTCAATCCTCCGTTCGCAAAGGAATAAAAAGAAGAAAGAAGAAACCGACAAGTTTATATCTTCAAACATTATCGTATAAGACACGTATAATTTATTCGATCTTGAGTACTTTTCATTTCAACAAATAAAATTTCCCCTCATCAAAACAGCAAAAGAATCTATCAGTTCAATAATTTTTTACGTTGAATGAGAATTTAAAACGATTCAATCAAGAAGTAACTCAAGAAAGATAATTTTCTTTTCTCAAATAAACGCATTTGATACATTCATAAAAACTGTTCTCCAAGTATACAACAACATTATACCTTCGAAAGAAGGTGGAAAAACAAATTATCTAATATACACCAGCAATTGCAAAATGACTTCTTTCCACTTTAAATACCTACTCTAATTCAATCCTATAAAAAACGTGTACAAGCATCGATTTGTAATTTATAATCCATATCGCTGAATGCCCGCAACCCTTTTATTGCAAATTACAGCCGAGGACCTGATTACGCGTTTAATTAAAATGACAAGCTAGTAACGACATGCATACGCACATTCGTCGACGCAGTATAATACATATATATACACATACAATATATGCCTGTGTAGAACAAGGAGGTACGAAACCATTTTTATGGATGTAATTCGCTCTAGGAGCGGTTTCGTCCACGATTGGTAAGCAACAACACCTTATAAGGTAGTCACGTGAACAAAACAATAGACGATCTCGTGACGTGCATAGCGAAAGCACGCGTCGCACGCTTACAGATATACCTACACGCGCTGCGTGCTTCCTGTGCGCAAGCAAGTGAACGTAATGGTGCGTTTGTGCCGGCTTATAGGGAGGAGTGGGGGAAGGGGGGGGGGGGGGCAATGGGGCACGCTGGGGTTTTGCGGGGGGCGGGGCGGGGGGGGGGGGAGACTGTGCGTCGCTCGGCGGCAGCACGCGCGCCAAGAATATTTATAGACCTCAGAGTCGGGGGAGTCTTTGAAAATTAGTCGCGCCTATCGGTCGACTTTGCTTTCGAAACCATATATATATATATATATGTGTATATTTAGGCACGTATCGCACGATATGTATGTACGTAGGTACAATATTTTATTCGCATTATTGCAAAATGTCTGTTTTTTCATCTGGTTTATGCGTGTGCATCGAAATTGCAATACGTGAATTGCAATATTTGCGTTTGAAAAAATTTCGATTATGACGGACATGCGATTTTGTATTGCGAGGGGATAACGTATTTGAAATATGCTGTATGATAAATGACAGTTTGTTGAAAAGAGAATCTGAAATTCATTTGTACAATATTAATGTGAAACTAGATGAAACTCTTATGAGAATTTTGTCTAAAGAATGATATTTTTATCATTTCGTTCGAATAATGATGTGTAAAATTTCTGGAAGTATGGAAATTCGTTGGAAAGGAAAAGACTTTTTCAGTATAAGTGTGACTAAGCAGAGATGTAAACACGGCAAGACAAAAAGAGAGCATAACTTATTGTCGTAGAAAAAAGAAAATAAATTTGCTTTCGATCTTTTATTTTTAAATATATTTTCACACTTTACTAATCTGACGTGGCTTAAATGAACGTGAATTCTTAAGGGTGGATTTCACGAAGCACGCTTTGTAGGTAAATGAATCGTTACGACCGATATTAGTGCAGCGAACGAAGATCCGAGCTTAAGGAGTGGGACACGTTGGCGGAGAGTAAGGAACAAGTATGCTAATGCCTTGTCTTATACGTGTAGCATGTGGGTAATATATGTGTACAAGACTAGGCCTGCAGGACAACGTGGGCCTATCTCAACGGGGACTAAGTGAAAGCAGATAAAACGAAAAATGGAGAAAAAAATGACGAGAAAATAAAGAGAAAAAAGAAAAAGAAACGGAAAAGGAACAGTGGGAAAAGGTGCGCGATAGCTGATAAGCTATCCGACCTCGGGACGCACTCCGACTGGTTTAACCCTGTTTCTAATGAATTTACCTAACAGGAATTTTGTTAACAGTTTCAAGCATCTTTCTCGGCCACTTGAAAGAGGGAAAAAATTTAACTTAAATATCTACAACGAGAACTTGGTGTACAGATGAAACCTTGATTTATGCACAGATTATCAGAGTGAAATTTTTTTTTTTCTTTCCAGTTATTTGAAACTGGACAATTTTTAAAAATTCTATGGATTTTGTCAGTATTTTATTCAGTTAGAATTGGATTTATATCGTTATATCGGTATCACGAGGTTGAAGTTGATAACGAAAAAGTCACCATTTTCTTTACTTTACAATGATTTTTAAAGAATTAAGATTTTGAAGTATAACTGTGTGTTGTTTTATCTATACGGCGTATGTAATCAATTTCAGACAATTCCAAAATCGCGGAATAACGGTTTTTCCTCGGCATGGATCGTTAAGGTATCGTTACTAACTTCAATATGATTAAATGCATCTACCTTGTATTGTTATTTTCTCGGTAGACGTAAACTAAATATTTAAATTTCCGTACAAATCCATCAAGGAATGAATAGACGTGGAAGAATTTGTTGTGTCTCTCTTTGTAAATACACGTATTATCGATAATCCAATTTCTCAGTATTTTCCACACCGTTATCACAAAACGGCTGTACGTTGCTCTTTCGGAGAATTTTATTACACCGTTAAAAAATTTTCTTAAGCATTTGCTTCCACGCTGTTCATCCTAAATGCAGAGAAAACTCATCACCGATTTACGGAAAAGCAAATTCAAATGGTAGGAATGTCACGAATTTTCCTTCTTCGAATCTTGTTGCTTGTTGCAATTATGTACTTTACACAGAAGATAATAATTGATTAATAATAGTGCAGAGTTGGCAAGCTGGGGTCAACGTGTGAAACAATTTGCTGATATATTGAACCATTAATGGCACGCGACTTTGACTCGAATGTCGTTGTTTTGTTTTTCTTACAACTTTCCTTATTCTCTTATTTTCATAGTAGACATTATATCAAAGCTTTATCACTAGGAAAAAAATATTTTTTATCTATTTACTCTACTCGCTGACGGCACAGCGGGTGTTTGCTTACGCTTACCCGGCATACATTTGAGGATATGATTGATTTCACGTATAGACATCGGGTATGTTCGGTGTCATGTTTCAAGTTCAATCGCTATGGGTATTACTTAGCCGTGGTTGGATAAGAATTTGAACGATTTGTTGCATCGTCTTTGTATTGCGGTGTGAAAACCGGGAAGAACCGTAAGGTTTTAGTTGTAATGAATTCTAAAAATTCTGTCTGAGAATATTTGTAATTGTCTTACTGGAATTATTATTTAATGGCAGAATATTCTCCGAGAAAAATATTACGTCGAGGAATGCACGCTGTTTATGCGATAAGCAATATCATTCGTGAAAACTATTGAGAAAAAATTCTTGTCTAATGAACTTCCAACTTTTCATTTTAACGATGTAATCTCACCGATCATTATCAATATATCTCGTAAATACTTTACGCACCGTTGAGATATGGAAAAATATTACATTTTTATTGCAAAACAAGCATAAACTGTAATCATCGTAAATTTGTTCAGAGATCAAATGTCGTCAACTCTAAGACTCTTTCGCAATACTATCTCAGATTGGTCATTTATGTAATTCAACGTATCTCATATACTCACACGTCACGGTTTAACACATACTTTAAAACTCCACTTGGTCATTTTTTCCCTTGAAATGATTTCGATTTTCTTCTCAATATTACGAACGTATCTTTTCATCGGTTATTGTCATGTATATATGCGTGTACTGTAAGTTTAATAAATAGAAAACCGTTCGACCGTATCACTTTAAGCGAAAACTCAGGTTTAGATGATTGAAACACGCGAAGTTTTAGTTAATGTAGAATGAATTCAAACTGCCTTTACATTAAAATTATTACACATAAAAAGTGACGGTGATAAATTTTTCACCGAGTGTTTATCGTGCAAAAAAAAAAAATAATAAATAAATAAATAAAACGTAGAATAAAGCGCAGTACAAGTGTATAATTTTTAACTTTACCTGGGAATCGGCCGCAAAGATCTGCTGATAATTATATCACGAATCGTGTAAAAATTGAGCCTAATGCCTTACTTGATCACGTTTTCTAGTATAACTGCATCGGATCTGACACATCGCTCGAAGACAATTCTTAAACTTTGACCAGATTACTCTTGGCACGGTTAATGAATTATCTGGTAGATGGCACAACTTTTCAGCGGTTAATATACCCTACCCTGATCGCAGTCTCGTTTACTGCCTAATTTGCAATGTGGGGAGTTGCCTCGGTCTGCCCCCCTCCCTCATCCCCCGCCTCAATTGGAATTTTGCAACTTTTTGAACAGATGGCGCGTGCTGAACATACCGCGTACATCGTGCACGATTCATCCGATTAAACTGTACGTCGAATGTTGTAAAAATTTTCCTGATTTAGTTTTTTTCGTTGTTTTTCTCAAATCGATATTTTGCTAGACCGAATTGCGGATTTGACATTCTGCATACGCCGCAACGTCGCCAGCATTTCAACCAACAGATGCATAATTCATTCGGTTTCGACCTCGTCCATCCATTGGACCCATACATCTATCCATCCATCCATCCATCCATCCATCCATCCATCCATCCTCCATCATCTACCATCCCACAGCCATCCGAGCCAAGAAAGAGATGTGTATCGGACTCTTGGCGGGCTGAGGGGCGGCCTTGTCTCCTTTTCAACGTCCGCGCCTCGAATCTAAACATCTTTATCTTCTTCACGCATCTATCTCGATATATACGCACACATACATACGCCAACCCAAGTGCTGTGCAGTCAGCGGTACAAGAGGGACAGTTTACGTCCTATCGAAAGACGCCTAAACGACCCCGCTGACAAGCCTCCTCCTCTATCTAACGCAAGCTCACCGCTATCTTTATCCCGCGAAAAATCTAACCCAAAATGGGAATCGCGACTTTTTTTCAAACCGGAAAATGAGAAAGCAGATGAAGGAGTGGAACCGATTTCTTATTGTAATACGTACATCTTACAACCCCGCTGCATGGTGTTTCGACAGGACAGATATCTTGAACGTTTTTTGACGAAGACCTTCGTTCTTATTGCGAACTCGAAGAGATGTCGAGAGGAACGGAGTCAACCGGCTGGAAATTAGGACCCAACGTACACGCACTTACCGCCGCATGACGGTTGCGGCCGTTGTTGTCTGGTCAGGAAACGGCTACTTACAACTCGTCAGCATTACGCTAATTCGAGGCTCACTACGACTTACGAATGATAAGGCACCGCACCCGTCTTTAAGCCCGAAATATTAGCCGCCCCACTCGCGTGTGGGTGAAAGAGGAGCTAATCGGGTTTACCAAGTTCACGTCCTTCTTCTCCGGTTACACGATCACCGCCCACGCCAATCCTCTCTAAAGTCTACCGAGTCGAGTTATTACCTCGAAGAGGCATAGAAATTTGCAAAATATTCTATAACTCGTGATCATGGCGTTCCCAACTTCACAGAGAAGGCATTGTTCCTTTTTCTTCGAGGAGGAACCACGTGTCCCTGATTCCCGAAGGGATCTGCCGTTTGCGGCATGCGTTCGAGTCGGCACAAAAATCGGCTCTCGACGCCGAGGCATCTGCGCCGAATTACTTCGGCGCGCGGCTCATTAGAGAACTTCCTCTCTCTTCTTCTGCGTAAATTTCTGGTTCCTCTTCGTCCCCTCTTCTATCCCCCTCTCAATATCGTTCTTTCTTTCCTCATAGACCCACCCGGACGAGATCCTGCGGATGTACGATGATTTTCCGCTTACTACAACGACGAGAAGGTGAGTCCAGCCGTGACGACGTCGACGGCACGTCGCGACGCGAACCCTTCTTCCCGGAATTCCTTAACCTAGTCACAGGACGTCATCCTCCCCAATAACGGCAGACGTTTCACGCGTGATATTCAATTTCGCGTCGCCTTTTTCAATTATCACAGCCATGCACTTCGACTTCTGGATGGCATTACCCGCTTCCAAATTCGTCGTCGCCATTCTCCCCGAGCTGTAGACGAGACTCGTCGCTATCTCCAGTTTCGAATCTGTTTAAACAATTACAAAACCGTTCACGTAATCGTTGGACGAACCTTGCCGCCCGGAGGGGCTGAAGCACCATCATCGTGTGCACGTGTGTGTGTGTGTGTGTGTGTGTATAGGTGCACGCACGACGCAAACGCGAGTCGGTCTAGCTATTCGGTCTTGTATAAGGTAACCCTGGTGGTGTTCACCGCTCAACGGAAGTCCATCGTGATTTGTTTTGACACCGGAAACAGTGCACGTGTGACGTCGACAACGCCGGCTTGTACGCACCCCGGGACCCCTCAGACGTACCCCTGCATCCTTGGGTGCCTTCTCCTCCCCTCCCCCTTCTCTGCTTCTTCTTTAACCGCGTCTTTTACCGTTTATAACGTTGTGTGTATGTATCTTTTACACATCGTGCATTCTTCGACGCAGGCGTCGTGAAGCGACGAAAAAACCACCCCTGCACGTTAAAAATGTACGTCGATGTTTCTTACTTTATTGCACAGGGGAATGGTTAAGGGCATTTTATTTATCAAGGATTAACAAATAAGTCGATCGTTATCTCGTTCTCTTATCCAATCAGTTTTTTCTTCTTTTTTTTTTTTTTTTTTGATAAATTTTTTACACCTCCAGCCCGATGATATCACATCTATTGATGTTAGATGATTTTAATTTCATTCTATGCGATTCTACACGTAAACGTAGATTTCATAACGGCACAGATATTTTGAAACTTTCGAAATTATTTTTAATCACCAGTTTCACACGATTTCCAACATATATCTTGGATATTCATTTGATTTCTGCGAATATATCGAACAATCGTCTTCCAAGAGTCTAATTATTACCGTCTGTCGAATATTTACAATTGTTTAACCTTGTCGAAAGAGAGAAGGAAAAATGTTTCTTTTTCTTTGTCTCTATTATTTTTTGTTGCAATAATTTGACGCGTGACTCGACTCGACTCGACTTAACGGCTGTGTTTTCTACGTATTATATCTACGTATGTGTGTGTGTGTGTGTGTGTGTGTGTGTGTGTGTGTGTGTGTGTGTGTGTGTGAGGTAAGATTTTTATAGCCATTTGTTCGTTGTGAAACGAACAAGCCGACTTTTGTCACTCGACTATATAGCTATAGCTGTAATATGTTCATTGTATGTATTTATACATGGTACATACATGCGCAGCAGCAGTATTATACGCCTATGAATCCGGTCATTGTGCATTATGTTAGGTTATTCTAGCTTTGTAGTACGTACCTAACGCACGTTATACCTAGTATAGACTCTTCACGGTGACGATATACATGTGGGCATATTCTACTGACATTTGTACGGAATAAAATTACACCGTGATGGAGAATTTTCTTTCTTTGTTGAAAAACCCGCTCGTAAACGCATCGTTTGCGTACCACCTTCGTGTTAATTGACCTTACAGTTTATTACTACAGCCGTTGCAGTCGAAATTCGCTTTTAAATCACAAGGTGAATACCTTCGCACGAGTTGAAAAGCATCTTTCTCATTTTCATATTCGCAGGTTCCATTTTGCCGGTTTATCCTTTTTCACTCACTACGCACGTTTTGAAAATTTGAATCGCAAGTGGAACGATTTCATTCGCCATAAGTGTAGTATTAAAAAAAAATCACGTTTATTAATGTATTTACTTGTAAAAATCGCGAATCTCTTCGGTACGATTCGACGGTTCAAAAAAAAAAAAAAAAAAGTACAGTCTATCCAAAAAATTACACAAAAATATACAATATTTCAGCATATTATCACTGCAGCTACCTGCAGATAGTAAATTGAAGTATACATATGAGAAGGAGTTTGGCTCCTCGTCAAGATGAAATCTTTTTCTTCCGCGTGTGGGCTTCGCCTTTCGAAGCTGGTGAAAGTACAGGATCTACACAGTATACGTGGTGCATGCGATGACTTCCTCGCGGTTGCTTCGCGTTCGCGTTTTACCAGAATTTGCATAACGCCCACGGGGTCGACGTTGCTGCTGTCGCTGCTGCTGCACGCATGTTTAAAGAAGAAAAAAGTGTTTACGGGTGCGCGTATATAACGGATGAATGGTTCGCGCGTTCGAAATGCATTCATTTGCATTCACATATTTACAACTTATTTATATTGTACATGCATATACTATGTAACGTTGATTTTCCCGCAACCTAAACGTCACTCGATCGTTTTTCCGTTTATTTTATTCACGCAATACTAATCTAACATACGGATATAGTATTCTTCTATTTATTAATTTTTTTTTTATTTTGTGGGGAATGGAGGGTCGAGTTGACGCGTTAAATATGTCAACCGTTTTGTACCGCGGATCGATAAATCTTCTCTTCATCGTCATCGTCATCGTCGCGGGGTCAGGTTCTGAGAAAAATTAGTTCTCTTCCAAGTTTTTTTTTCCTCTTCGCATCATTTTCTTCTAAAAAGCTCGCCGCTCGAAAGCGGCGTCAGAGTATAAGTCGAGCTTCTTGTCGGGGTCCCTAAGTCCGCCCTGACTCACCGCGGCAGCGATAAATTACTTTCATAGCGCAACACGGTTCCCATTCGACGTAAAAAAATCGTGGTCCCGCGGGGAAATCTTTCCCGCCTCGCGAGGAACCCGCGGGCGCGTATAATCTCGGCATAACCGGCTATATATCCTATACCTATACGGACCAATTTGCCGTTCGGGAAGAGAATATATATCGAGACTCGTTCATTATCATCCGGTGACCTGCTGCAGTCTTCCTGCCTTTCAACGGACAACGCATAAATATCGTAATGTGCGAACGCCCAAATGTTTATGCATAGCTGTAGTGTACATGGTATCTATTTGTGTGTGTATGTGTGTGTGTGCGTGAACACGAGACGTAAATACACGGAGAACCCGGCCTAAATACGTCTTCATCTCATCCCGTGGACACTCTTGGATACGAGAGAATTGCCTGTCGTCACACCGCCTGGTGACACGCGGGTCACGCAAATTGATCCTGTCAGGTTTCTCTATAAATTTGTCGATGAGAGAGCCAAGGAACGTTTTTCGCCTCGCTAACGTCTTCAATTAAATTTCAGCCGTGTATCGGCAGCTTCTTCTTCTTCTTCTTCTTCTTCTTCTTGTTTTTCTGGTACAATTGGAAGCCTGATAATTAACGTCTGCAGAGCAGGGGGCGTCTGCAGGGGACCGTCGACCCACGGGTCTAATAATCGCGAGTTAAGAAAATTATTTGGCAACTCAACAATTTATCAGACGACTAAAATTCCCAGAGAACCGGGGTTTGATCAAAGAAACTCTGACAGACGCTGTCCGGTTCGCATCGAAAACATCCACATAATTATCATGTTACTTCCCATGACCCAGATTTTTGTCGAAATAATTCACCTGTGGATTTCAAATCATTATGCGGATTTTATTGGCAGGGAAAAAAAAACAACGATAATAATGAAAATTGATTCTCTTTGTATTTTTACGAATCTTCGTTTTCCTTGTGTGGTACAAGTTCTTAAAATATCTCATAACTCAACATTATACTTCAATTTCGTATAATATCTCTCAAGGTTTATAAGTGACTCGCATTATTTTCGCAAACCTTCCTAATTTCCGCGATATAAAAATTTTCTCATACACATCAACTCGATATTACTCAACTAAACTTATGTCACTAATACGTTATAGACGAGAAGAATAAAACAATGATTTTTTAATCATCCATCGCTAAAATTCGACCTGCAAAAACTGTAAAATATCACGTCAAGAACGCATGGCGTGTTAATTCGACGTTGATTACAGCTATATGTATGTAATAATACAAAATGGGAACAAGAAGTAGAGAAGGAGGAGGAGCTGCTCGAGGTAGTAAACTAATCTTTTTAATTATCTCGTTTGGTCGGTGCGAGTTGTAACTACTGTAAGCCGATATGTTAATGCGTGCGCAGGTCGAGTGTGACGCTAATGGCGTGTTTCAACGCCGCGCTGCCTCGGAAGTAGGTAGGTAGGTTGGTAGGTACTCGCACTGACGTAAAGCCAGGCAGGTGGGGTAGGGCAGGACGACGCCGAGGGCCTCGCGGTAATCAACATCACCCTGGAATGCACTCACCCGCAGCTACAGGCTCCCGCGTTATATTAGCCGAACACACGATTCGATATCTTATCGGACGATTCTACCACCCAAGGAGCGAGAATTACGAAGGAGTTGATCCTTGGCCGTGCACTTGGGTGTCAGGAATCGAATCGAAATCGGACAATTTTTGGTGTCTTCTCGCTATTTTCAATGGTCTATTCTTCTGGTGGCCACCCTTGCTGTCTTGCCTATTACTCTAGGGATTTAGCATTGGTTTCTAAATAATAAGCAAACAAACGTTGCAAATATTATTCCCCCCGACCTCTGTGGCGTCGTATGATTGCAGACACTCTTGTATGTCGGGCATGCCATGAGTTTGATGTGCAACTTATTTCTCATTCTACATTCCTCATGGTTGCTTGTAACGTGACGTGAAGAGATTAACCGAAGACTGTAACCTCGTGGTGCTTGGACTGTGTGGCCGATCGTTGTGAATGAAGTCTCGTTCATATCATCGCTGATCTTATAGATCGTGCTGACACTCCGAATAGTTGAAGAAGCTTTTTCTATACGTGGTTCGCATTCGTATACGAGGCACATCAGTCGTCTAATCACGGTTTGGTACTAACGTCATACGAGGATACTAAAATGGTATTGAAATTGATCCTAGGCTCGATTTAAGCCGAGGTAACTAAGCTTCGGTTCTACCGCTGATCGTTACTCGGTGATTTTATACCCGGTCTTTGAACGTACATCCGACTTCCGGGTGTCTTATACCGCATGGGATTTGCATCGGCTTATTGCCGCTCGTAAATAATTTCGGTAACTTTATTGTTGGACGATTTGTAACTGGTATCGGTTATTCTCGATGTAATATAAAAGGATCGTGAAATATCTTTGAGTTTGCGAAGTAAGGAAGTGACGAATATTTCGTTTATTTTCTTCATTTATTTTACAAGTTCTCTGACGCGCGTTCATTTCCGATTGGCGCGGGGAAAATCGGGATAAAATCGTCGGTATAAACCATGCAGACACTTGGCAGAATCCAGAACTCAACTCGGTTTATATCAAAGAGTTGCCCTTGCAGCACGTTTCGAAATACTGAATGTTTGTTATTACTTGTTCTCTCGACGGGTACCAGCAGTTTTATGTTATTTTCGTCGAAATTTTGACTGGAATTTTACTAAATAAACTATCGAAGAAATGGCCGAGAGCAGGTTTATAATATAATATATATATACACACAGGCCGGAAGATCCGCGATATCGAGTTACTGACTCAGGAACACCGTGTAAGATGGGTTTGTACACTGTGTAAACGATGAAGACGAGAAATACGTGTACTCTAAGACTTTGCAATCGTAAAATTTCAACTCGGAAATTCTCGGAATTCTTCGGGAAACTTTGGTATCAGAAGCTGAAATACTTGTGGCGTTAATTGGCAGGAAACTACTGTCACTTAAGGGAAATGGAACGGAGAACTGAAGTAGCGGAAGAAAAGAGAGGAAAAGAACAGGCTGCTCTAGAGTCCAGAATTGTGGGTAGTTTCCGGAAAATTTGGAAAAGTCTAAAAATTTGAGAAGACGATTGTTTGTTAGACAATGTCTTTTTAAGGTGTACGGCATACAGAATTTGACGTAGAGAAGGAGAAGAACGAGAATCGAAGATGAAGACATCGAACCAGTTCCTATCAGTGCAATTTCCAATCACTCGGTTTCTGCAAGCTCTCTTCACGTAGCCGTACTCAGACTTCTTCTTCATCAATAATAAGATGAAGAATAAACAGACGAACAAGAAGAAGAAGAAGAAGAAGAAAAAGAAGAAGAAGAGTGAGGTACGATGAGTCGAAACTCTTTGAAAAAACACACAAAGAGTTCGCTTTGCGGTAGCTAACAAGATAGATGCGTGTCCATCCCATGAATGAACAGGCCGCAACGGGGCAACCAGCAACAGGTTATTTGCTTAGCCAAGAGACGAGTTACTACGAGGATCTCTTACGCGGTACAACGTCTCGCCATTCCAGCGGTGGACTCAATAACCTTCTTACCCGCCTCTGTTCCAGGTGGATCTTGTCCCGGAGGCGTCGTCGCTCTCTTTGCTCTTCTTCAGGGCTCGCACTCATCCCATAGCCGCCGCCGTGATGCTGCCAGTGAAACACCGGCTGGTAAGCTTGTAGCGATTCGAGTTTTATGTCCCCGTTTTGCCACGCGACTTAACGCCGCTCTTTGGCCGTAAAACAAAAACCAGCGACAGTATAAAGTTTAGTGTAAAAATACCGATGCGTAGAGGCGGAACACGTCGGTACAGACCTTCTCACACTCAACGGCTTGCTTGGCCTTTGGCCACGGTGGCGACGACGCGCGTTCATCGTCGGTTCCTTCTTCGGACCGTCGCGTCCGAGCGATGGCTTCGATGCTCCACGAGGACTGCACCGCCGTAGACACAATAAACTTCCTAATGGTTTGATTGCATAATAATCCATCGCACAGCTGCACCCAACCGCCAACGGGACGTACATGTAAGCGTGTAAGCTTCAAGTACGTAGTACGATGGATGGTGGTTGAGAGACGGGTTCGTCGTTCGTCTTTCGGGGTTTCGTCTCTCCTTCCACGATGCATCCCACCAGCCGACTGTTATTATAGGAATTAGTACTAATAACAGCGACAACAACGCCGGTAAGAACGCTCAATTTAAACAATGATAAATAAAGGAACGAGAACTACGCTTGTTGAATGAACCTTACAGATTTAGGCACGACAGTAATTGTTCACAGAATTCTACGGATTTCTTCCTAACTAGACTGTTTTTCTTTGTGACTAAAGATTATTTGGAAATATCTCGAGTAAAGGATAGTTTGGAAGTTGTTTATGGCACATGAACCAAATGAGGTGAGACGCTGCTTTTTGATGACTGATAAATTTCGGAAGTTTTCTGACTTCGGAGGTACTGCAGGTCTCTTAAAATTTTTCACAATGAGCTTTGGCATATCGGATTTTCACGAGATATTTTAAACTCGGAATCTTAATCGATTCATTCGTTCTGAATCGCGCTGTATATGAATAACGGCGAGCAGTCAAGCCGTGTTTTCATCAGTCATCAGAGCTCGTTGGCTCGATTAAACGCCACGCAGAGAGCATATGCAGAAACAAAACGAGATTCGAATTGACCGTGGAGCTTCCGAGAACAAATCAAGATCCTCGAGGGGTCCGTAAGTCGTTCGGTACGCAGAGAAGCTCAAGTTACACGTACGCGACGTTACGAGTAAATAAACTAATCTCGTCAGATTTCTCCTCCTCCTTCTCTCTCTTTCTCGTCTAATTATTTTCGCGAATTCGTTTATGAATTCTTTTCTTTCTCCTTTTATTTCTTTAGTCATCTGTTGTTATAACACTTCCACGTGAAATCTCGCACCGCATTCACTGCAGCGGGAAAATACTTTCCGTCTGGAATATCTAGCACGACTTAATAAGTAACGATAACGATAATGGTAATGATGATGATGATGATGATGATGATGATGGTAATCGTAATAATATTGCAGTAATAACGAGCTGCGATCGCTCGCGTCTATAGTGAACGGTTGCGAGTGACATTAAGGCAATCTCTCGTTTGACTTACGATTATGTGTTTATGCAACGTGCAGTAGTAATATCCAGTTGGACGCCGCGTAAGTAAAGACAGATGACGGAGGTCCGGTGCAACATCGTTTCAGACCATCTTGTGCCGATCGACTACGTATACGACTACGTATCTGTATCAGAAAATCTCCGGCTGGCGACTCGGTCTCCAAGGAATGTCGTATCTAATCGAACCAGCTTTGTATTTTCCGTCTCTATATTCTCCTTTCCTGTGTTGTTTCAATTATTTTCTTCCCTCCTCTTAACTGGAGCGCCTGCAGAATTGCGCAAACAATATTCTTTGCCGTTATACATCGTGAATACAGCCAATCGTTTATATACTCACATCGGAAAATGCAACTCAATCATTTCCGGTCGAAGGTGGAACCGACTCGAGTTCGTTAACGTGACTTTTCAACGATCGGAAACGGAAGTTGAACAGTTAGACGAGAGGATCTCTACGGACGATAAATATATAATCGCTGCGCTTCAAGCATTACGAGAAGAATATGAAAAATCCATGGCACCGCGGCGATTGCGATGAGAAAGAAGAGATTCACCCCGTCACGATTGCAAATCCGATATTGCTTATTCGCTTCGCGTATCGAAGCAACGTCCTGCTGCCTGTGTATGCGGTTAGTTAAGTTTCTTGCGCGTAAACCGGGATCGACGCCGGAAGTTTATTGCGCGGTGAAAAAACAGCGCGTAAATGACTAGGAAACATTCTTCGCGGTTGAGTGTCGAGTGGAATTAATTTTTCGATTCGTTTCGCGATCGGACGAACCCCTTCTTCGCGCCTCTTTTATCAATCAATTATGCACACCCGTCTACCTGTGTAGTTGCGCAGCCCTCACTGAACAGGGAAGACCTTCTAACTCCGGTAAATAAAAAAACTCCGAGGGCGAGAAGAGTCGACTGATTTTTTATCGCAAATCTGTGGTGACACAACGGAACGCGAAGTTGAGCTGCGAACAATCTTCTTCTTCTTCGGAGCTCGTTAAATTGGCACGATTTTATTAAATTTGATTGATTATTCGACTTTCGGTCAGACTCGTTTATTCCCGGAGGAGTTCAATTACGCAATCTTTTAAGTCCATCCTTCAATCAACTGACAAAATCCATATCGTTATTATTAATTTATAACTGATTTACTCATTATTATACGCACGATTTATCCTCGCGTATATGCAGTTCTCGAGGAATTCAGCATATACTTACTTAACGTGGATATTAAATTGAGTTTAAATATATCTCGTCTGCTGCATGACGTGGACAACTTATACATTATACGAGGTACTGTTTCAAACTTGAGATTCGTTACTTTAAACGATTCGACGTTGCCGTCGTCAGACCACCCTGATGTCTCGAGGAGTGTAGAAGCCTCCTCTTTTTTTTCTCTTACGTTCAGTTGTATTTTTTTACCTTCTTTCTTATCGTTAAATTTTCAAACATTTTTTATTTCTCTCATCTTCAACGAACTCTTCTCGACCTCGCCTGGTTAATCGTAAATAAGTACATTTTACGTCTTGGCCTGCACGGTGCAGTTCCTGTGCATGTAATACATGCGGATACGATTATGTATATACGCCAGTATGTTGGTATTGATTCGGGGCTCTGGAATCCTCGTAAGAAACTCTATATCTATTTTCATTGCCGATGTATTACATCCATCCTATATATATATGTATATATATGTATATACATATATCTTATTAATAACACCGATATATTTATACGTCCGAGTGTATAGTTATACGTATGGATAGACACATATATGTATGTTGTGTATAGGTATATTTAACAAATCTGTCGCCCACCGCAGGAGAAACGCCCAGGCAGTTTTCGAACTCATCTTTCTTTAGCTGGGTGAAGTGAACTTACTCCGCGGACCTGATCTCCCGGTATATTTTACTTGAAACTATATCGTCTATTTTTATTTGGCTAATGTGACGGGGTTGCGAGATTTTCTTGGGGCGAGTAATATATACATCCATGCGTTTATTTATATTTTCTTCATTCCTTTTATTCACCTTATTTTCTTGCCAGTTGCAGTCATCATTATCTCCGGTCATCGGAGATCCGATCTTTCTCTATATACTATATTCTATTTATAATATTCAATTATTTTCAAACATTCTATAGTTGCGTTCTTGTGTATCGTCTATTTCTCCATCGTATCTGAAATGTTTTCCCATTTAATCAACGGCTGCAGGTGATCTTTTCTACAATCCGATTGACGCGAGACTAGACAAACAATCAAAAATATTTGACAAAAAAACGTTTCTTCTCGCGTCAACGTGAATGGAATGTGGTTTGTTTTAACGGATTGTCAAGTCAAATGAGATCCACATCAAGTTTTTTCTACTCGGAGAAATTATATTTTGCAACGTTGTTACAGAAAGAAAATTGAATCAGGGTCTAGCTACGATGTCTGAAGTATATAAATAGCTCAAAATTGACTGTCTTGACTGGTAGACGGAACAAAAATTTGATTATCGTTAAGCGAAAGGGAAAGAAAATAAAAAATCATTTTGAGCTCTTGATTGACCTGCCAGTCTGTCGTCACCGTTCACACTACGTGGGTTATAAGATAGGCGGGAAACGGGGTGGGTGTTAAAACCGGCATCACGGTAGTTCTATTGACCTCTCTATTGCAGACGAATTATAATACACAACGAAGAAAAGTCGTCGAACGAGTCTCTCGGGCTTTTATGCATGCTGGATACACATACATGACTGTGTACGAGCAGGAAGGAGGGCAACAGGTGGGCAGAGCGATTACGCTCTCGACGACGTCTCGTTACCCACGTGCTTTATGCGAGACCAAAGAGTGACGTGTGGTTCAGTCAAATTCACACCGTTTATTATAGTTTTTCCCGTTCATCTGCAGGTTAATCGCTTCGTGACAGCAGTTCGACTTGTTAGAAATCGGGGACCAGACTTTCGAGTCCTTTTCCAGAGGTCCTCGACGTTCCTTATTTACGTCGTAGGTACTCCGGCGTAGGTGTGCAATTCGACTTTATCATTTCCCACCACCTTCCTTCTCTCTCTCTCTCTCTCTTTCTCTCTCGCTATTATTCTTGGTTTTCGTCACCACCTCGCTTATCGTCTCAAGTTTGACGACGTGAGTCAGAACCTGGAGCGGAGAGTCGAGCGTGGGTTTCCTAGTTTCATAGTCCAGCCGTTGTTCCGCTATTGTACGTTGGATCCAACTGCACATGCATTTCTTCCCTGCGTTCGTGGTGCTCGGATAAGCGGCGATAAGTGCGTTCAACAAGACAGAGGATTTATGCTAAGGGATCTAAAGGTACTTTGTTCTCTGCAAAGCTATAAGTATAGTATTCTATGTTCTTGCAGGCTACCGATCAGTGCAAACAAGTATCCTACGGAACGGATTCAAGTTACAATCAACTGCACTCACTCGTGGCGAGAAGTGTTGTTCTTCCATTTACAAATCAGCTGATTGGCTTCGCGGCTACTTTGCCAGAATAGAATAAACGGCCTCGCAACTGCGTAACGCGATGCGTGAAATGCCTGATCGCCTCCGGTGCATGTAGTAAACTCGGGCCTCAATATTTAACCGATTCAATTCGAGGCAAGTGGACCAGACAATCTAACGCAGTACGCATTGTATTTTCTCATCCGCAGAGCGAGATGATCCCAAGAATCCACGCATCTGTGCCGTAAAATCGGTCGATCCAGTCTTCACAGTTTACACATTGAATTAAACAAATGAGTCAGGGCGACCCGGTTGTAATCGGTGATTCAGAATATGTGGGATATGCTGTGTGTAAGGCCAGCGCCGATATTCGCGGAGAGTTCGGAAAACGTTCGGCGAAATACGTAGCTATACGTATACGCGGGAGTGTATAATAACCGGTTTTTACAAATAAACTATATCGGCGATAAACCAATGTTATAAGCATACATGAATATTCCCGGTATACGTGTACCGACAGTCTGACTAACTTCTTCTTCTTCTTCTTCTTCTCTGGACCGATTCCAATTTCTTCTTTACGTACCTACCGTAAAAGTTTGCATAGAATACAGAGAGTGAGAGAGAACGAGATACGAAAAGCGAGAAAGTTTTTCGGAAAGAAAAAAAAAGAGAAAAAAGAAAAATAAATGTGCCATCCCTGAGTTGGCATTATTGTACGGATCAGATTTATATGGAACACCGCGTTGTCAGAGATTAACCAGCTGAATTGGGTAATTCGGCCAATTTGGATGTAAATGGTGCCGTAAAAAATTTGGGACTTCCGTTATGGGGCTTATCGGGGGCGGTTGTGAAAAGAAAAATTAACTTTGCACGCGGATAAAGATGAGAGAGAGATCATACGAGGCAGGCGGACCCACGCGCACGGCGCACGGTCCTCGATCCTCGATCCCGCGATGCGTCACGAAGGTTAAGAAGACTATGGTAGAGGGATTTTTTATAGACTCTAAAATACACAGGCCGACTCGCCTCTACGGGGCAAATTGTTGGTACAAAGTGGTATTTTATACGTTACGTACGATCTATACCGGCCCGACTTTTAATGTGAGAGTGGTTCGCAGTTTTCGTCGACTCGAAAGCTCGTCTGCACGACGACACTTATCGTATTCAAACGGACAAAGGTACCTTTCAGTTACTTACACTCAATTCCAACGATATGTACACAGTACGCCGATACAAAACGAAACTTTAACGACGTGTGCATGTACATGAACCGTATTTAATGTAATTGATGCCCAGGCGTTTTGCTCGTTATGAAATTCCTACTCGACTTCATTCGCCTATATGTGTATAATTTTACCTCGGTATACGTGTGTACTTGTAGAATATATATTTATAGGATGCCGGTACTCAAGTACGTTGTTGAATTATTATAGAAACAGAACGTTTCAAAGTATCGGCTCGGCTCGGCTTGGCTCTCTCGATTTCTTTTACATTCATTCCGTCTGCTGATGTCATTCTCGTATTTAAGGGAACCGCTATATAATTCGCTAGTCATATTCGACACGTGTGGTGGTGGCGAGAACAGCGATGAAATCCCTGAATGTTTGTTACTTCGTTTCGGGTGAAATTTCGCTTCTCGGTTTAGTGTGAAGGTGACGGTTCTGTGAATCAGTGCAGAGTGCAGCACAGTTCTTCTATTATACCTGTTCTAGTTATTCATCATCGCCAATTGACGATGCCGACAAAAGCTTCATCGGAATTTCGTTCGTTCACACGGCGGAAGTTCATTATACGAACAATTGTAAACGATGGCAGTTGAAATTAAACGAACGATGAATAATCAAATCCGAAATAAAATCGAAATTAATGCTCTTAGGTGTACCTACAGAAACTTGGATTTTCGTCCATGCGTGAAAAAAAAAATATATATATATATATATATATATATATATATATATATACACATATATTTGCAA
This sequence comes from Diprion similis, assembly GCF_021155765.1. Lineage (NCBI taxonomy): Eukaryota > Metazoa > Arthropoda > Insecta > Hymenoptera > Diprionidae > Diprion > Diprion similis. The sequence continues at coordinate 12,306,462 of NC_060116.1, read as the reverse complement.
CCTAGTCACACCATGCATTTGGAGTATGATACTATTTCTTACAATCAATATAATTATGACGCTTATTACTCACCGTTGAATATTTTTAATGTATAGTCAAACCGGCTCAGATTTCCGTCACTGTAATCCCTCCGGGGTATAAAAAGTCTCAAATTTTTATCTACCGCGATAAAGTTACTGCTTCGATTGAACTTTCTCTTAATTCCAACAACTCAACTTCGTCTTTTATTAATTTCCAACTATTGCGGATCGCGGTTGCAATAACGGAATTAACCACAACCTTCCGCCAACTATTATTTGCCGGGGGTTCCTCGTTCTTCCCTTTTCCTTGCAGTTGGTTGGAATTGCGCGCGCGTGGCTGCTGTCAGAAACGGTTCTCCGGTCCCCTCTTGCGGGGCTGATTCAGCACCGTTGGATCTTCTGTTATTTCAGGCTTGCTTCGCGGCTATAAATCCAATGCTCGTCCGTGTTTTTTTCTTTCTTTCTCTCCTTTTTTTTCTTCAATTTTGGTTTCTTTATTTTTATATATGTATATATATATATATATTCTTTTTTCAATCTTGTCTCGTTTCACAGATATTTCGACCCCGTTCACGTACTCACACAGCAATATATATATATGTCTCTGCAAATACACAGACTTTGCCAATATTTCTATCCGCGCACTACTCGATTCCACATTTACACGTCAGATGAATATGGTACACCGTTGTAAAGTTATTCTTACGTTTCAATTATTCTTTAATTTTTATCCTCTTCCTTTTCGCATTCTGTGAATATTAAATTTAATTTTTGCGTATAGAATATACAGAAATTCGGGGATATTGATCAACGTTATTTTGTTTTACTAAACACTTTTATTATCAATTATTCATTAATTATTTTTGCTTCCATGCGGTACATAATATCCTTCATTGATCGATGTACATGCACTTTCACAGATTAAGGTATGTACCACTATTTAATCTTACAACGAAGATATAAAATCACCATTGGCTTTAACACACCGCGTCACGTGTATGATTATACATCATGACGACATGTTCTGATAAAAATCCAGAATACTACACACGTGAGTCATGGGTTTGTGTATCTTAAAATGGCGTAAGAAGTTAAAACAAACAACAATTACTAACGGTCGAATTTTATAGAAAAAAAAAAATTTCAACTCCTGCGGTAGAAGTGAAATTATGAATTTTCCTTAAAATATACGAATTATTATTTTTTTTCTATTTGAAAATTTCTTTCTCAGACTTTATCAGATGTTCGCAAGGAACGTCAAGACCGTCGACCTTATCCTCCTCCACGTCGTTTAATACTGCCTGGGATGCGCTCGAAGGCTCGGCTCGGGGCTAAGTGCCGGACCAATGCTTGAAATAACCGCTCGCCCACAACCCCCGCCTCCCTACCCGGCCTCCGGCGGTCCCCCACCCCTCAAAAGACGCCGTCAAAATCGCCCTCCGCCCTCCCCTCCACCCCACCCAACCAAAAACTCTCGGAGTCGCGACACACGTGCGTGCGGATGATGCGTGGATGCGTGGATGCGTGGATTCGTCCACGAAGTTCCCCTTCCCGCTCTTGTTTTTTTTTTTTTTCTCTTTCTTTCAAATCTTTTTCTCCTTTCCTTTTGCTTTCTTTCTTTTTTTCTTCTTTTTGCCACCATCCAAAAGTCTGTCCCTCGCGTCTAGGCGCGCACGCGGTTTGACTTATGGTACACTTGCAGGCCACTGCTGCAACCGAGTAAATATAGAGAGGTTAGGGACTCTCCTCGCCCTGTGCACCACGTCTTATGCGCATCGAGTTATTCCCTGCACGCGCCCATCTGCAACTGCTACACCGATGCTCAGAGCATCTGCAGACGCCTATATCCTCGGCGACGTTTTCTATGCTTTTTTAATCTTAATCAGCATCAAGCCATTCGAATTCGCGTTCGAGACGCGAGACGTCTTGTAGGGTTGAGATGCAATCCCCCCCTCCTCCCCTCCTCCTGCAGACGCTATGCCAGACTGCACCTATAATTATTCCCACACCAGTCGGTACGATGCGAAGCACCACATGCGATATGCGAGAAAAAGTGCAGTACTCGACTACCCTGCTGGATAGTGTATGAAATCACTTTTTGCACGTCTAGTCGATACCAGCCAATCTGAACCCCTACTGATGATTGATGAAGCAATTTACCGCACTCGTGTGTATCATTGATGTCTTTATGTATATATGTATATCGGTTTAGGAAAAAGCAGGAACTTTATATCGGTAATAGCGGCCACTGTTTTGCCGTCTACGGCTGGTCCGGCGGCTTGCATACATAAATGCTGCTTTGATTCTTGTTTGTTAATTTAGTGTGGATATTATAGGAATTGTTTTTTGTGAATTATCTCGTTTTTTAGTTTTGTAGAATCACATGTGGTTTTAGACTCTTGGAAGGTGGAACTTGGAGACTTTCTTGGAGCGTCACTAAAATGAATCAATTTAAAAAGTGAACGGAACGGCTCATTTCTTGATACGAAACTCTCCGCTGTTACTCACCCTCTAATCATTCAAAATTATTTAATCGGTCGATTCAAATGTTATAATCACGACGATCGATGTTGACAATCATAGAATCAAACCTAACCTCCAGCTTGACGTGACGTCATTCGACTCGAGCCAATCGCCGAGATCGTTATACTTGGAAAAGGCGCTGGAACATAAGAATCACCGTATTTATACATACACACAATTTATAAACGAATAAATCTTATTTCAAATTCTAAATGTTGAAATCCTAATGTTTAAAAAAAAGAAGCACAATACCGAAAGCCAAATATGTAGACGTTTGCGAGATTTTCACCTACATGTATATCGCTGGACGTACCGAAGCATCGAGAATCATTTCTCGAGACGATGAATAGTTTCTAGCAGGTAGCAGAACGACCCTGCAGTTTTGGGGCAAGCCCAGCCACCCTTATTCCTCTCTTCTTTTCTACGGATATACATCGCTCTCTCTCTTAGCCGTGACACGTTTGGGACATGTGTTACTCCGGCATTTGGCGCGGCAGCAGGACCAGCAACCACCGCAGTGCACCCTCCTAACCCTCCTCTCCCTTCTCACCCTCATCATGACACTCAATACTTTCTTACAGGTCTTTATCGGGGGATGTTTTTGCCGTGGTTATAAATTTACAATATGTAATAACAATAACAATTATACATGTGTGTGCGTATATGTGTATGCACGTATGGAAAGAAATTCGTCACAGGTACTCATAGGCTGATACATATTTATAGAACTACGCAGCAGCATGCTCGTCTATTCCCATGACATATACGCACTGTCGTGAGACTGGTGTACACGCATGATATGGGCACGAGCATTACATGGAAACTTGTTATTTCTTCATCCATGCAATACTCGTGTATAACGATAAAGCGTACACGAGTCTAAGTCGTGGTGAAAACGTGCTGCTTTTAGAGATCTCTAATTACCCTTATCCAACGTTCGTAAGGATCATCGCGCAGTTTGTTTTTTACTCTCGTTCAGCGTACGAATATTAATTGAATCTAGTATTATTCTCTGAAATTCAGTTTTCGATCACTCGCAATCCGAAAAGAAATTGAATATTTATAAGATTTGAATAGTGCGGGAAATAGGTCAAAGAATTTTAGTACAATTCTGATCGAACAAAGTTTGTTCGTGTAGATTTCTAAAATCGATGAAACTTAACAAGATGCTTCGTATAAAGGTATTTTCAAATACGAAGATCAATTTGTTATTTTTTTTTTTTAACTTACTTTCATTAAAACTCACGTGCACAAAATCTCCAACAGCATTTCATCGGTCTTAAGAATTCACTTCGGCCTGTTACGGATGTGAATTTCAAGGATAACTACATTTGAATCAGCGAGTACTCACGATCAGAACAGCAATATCCTCGTTAGTTGGTTAATTAACAATTGGAATCGGTTAACAATCGCCGTTGCACGTGTTCTTATATAATGCGCAGGGTAAAGAGACTAGATCTCTGCAATATACGTATATACAACAGTCGAGGTTATACATATACTTCTTCGAAGCAATCCTAACGAGATGTAATATCTGTAATAAGAAAGGGTTAATAATTCTTAATTGGCCCGTTATTGTGTATAATAAAATTCCGTGTCTCGACGCGGTTGTCGTCGTCAAGACATTGTTTCATTCAACCATTCGACGTGAATAGCTGTAAATAAAAAAAATGTTCAAATAGAAATTAAAAGAAAAGAAAAAAAAAAATCAAATTAGGTACAATTTCTGAGCTACACAGCCAAAAAGGTGAAACTGATTGATTCGAAGTCGGCGGAAGTGCGTGCGAATGATTTTTTCCGTAGGTACACGCGTTGGCTATAAGCGGTCGGTTGAAATTTGATCGAATTAGTAATCCTTAACCGAGCAATAACGACTCCGAGCACTGCTTCGACTAGCCAGCTGAGTTCCTACGGTCACATTTATTCTTGTTACAGGTTTTCAACTGGTCAGTAAATTCTGATTTACAACGCAACGAATTTTCCAGGTTTTAACTAAGCACCGTGTGTATTTCACGTTTATGGAATGCCCGTCGTTAACACTACACGCGACGCGTCTTTTATGCCGTCTCACGTCCGAAAGCCGGGAGTCAAATTTACCCCAAATTGCTTCTCACCTCCGAAATTTCCGGCGTGGATACAGACGTATTAAACCAGCGCGCACGCCGCTGAACTCGACGGTCCAATCCTATAAAACCTTTATGACTGGACGCGAGGCGTGAGTGGGATCGAGGTGTACTTTTCTTCTTCTTCTTCTTCTTCTTACCTTGTACCGCGTTTCTCTCTTTTTCTCCTTAATCGAAGAACGGTCGCTTCTCTTTTTCGGCAAAAAGAGAATCTTTCGTTATTGTCGTCGCGTGGGAGGCGATAGTCTCTCGTCTTATAACGATTGGAAGGCAATTTTTCTCAGCTCTGTATCTAACCTACCTTATTCGTACTATTGTATACACATAAGTATACGATAAAATCTCGAGCATGATGCACACGCGGCGGTTTGAAAGAAAGAAAAGAAAGAATCGAGTTTTAACCGTGTTTCGATCATACCGATAATAAAATTTGAATTTTAACGAATGGTCCGCGCGCTTCAGGCCTCGTTGCCCTCTGTCTTACCGGAGGCACATCAATAACTCAAATTATATTTTAGACGGAGTCATACATGGATGCGGTCGTTGGCATTGCGCGCATGTGAGAAAAAAGACAGGAGAATTTCAAGACTTCAAAAAGCTCGACCGCCAGCCTTGCTGCAAGATGTATGTAGTAGAACAAAAAAAAAAAAAAGACACAGAGTAAACTTTATTGGGCATCGTATTATAGTTTACACATCCATGTGGCATCGGTGGTTGCATATCTACTCAGATTTTCAGCGAGGTATTAAAATAAAAAAATTGAAACTAAGAAAAATGAAAAACAAAATTTTCAATCGTCGTAAACGTTAAAAAATTGTCAAAGAATTTCTCTCCGCGGACTCGTTTGAACTTTTAGCATTCGAGGTCCGGTGTGAGATTTTAATACGCGCGTGCCTTGCATGAGGGAGAGGAAAAACAAAACAATTAGAGCAAAATTTGACTTTTAGCTCGATCTGCCTACTGCAGTGGCGTAATTCCATAATACAACAGGAAGTATAGAAAAGGAAACATAAGTTAGGAAAGAGGCTTTTTCTCTCTTTCTCTTTCTCTTTCTCTTCTCTTCTCTCCGTCCTCGTCTTTCCCTCTGCTCTCCAAGTATAAAGAAACTGTCCGCGAGGGATAAGCTCCCGTCTCGAGATGTTATCTGAAACCAAGCTCTGCAGCATGGCAGAGTATTGTTTTACCAAATGTACAAGACACAGCTGCTAATAGCTTGACGAAAAAATGCCATCGGTCAAAAACTCCGGTCCGCAGAGACTGTACAGCATCGGAGCGAGGACCCTCGCTTTTGCGATCTCAGAATCCGAGGACCTTTTTTTTATACTCGTGCGCTTCTCTATTACTCACGTCCTTCCATTCGGGGAAAGGGATATACCATAGACGGCACTTTCAAAGGACTCGAATGTCCCGAAACAGCTTTCTGATTCACCCTCGTTCGCTGTTTCATCTTCACGAGAAGTAACGATTAATTTTAGACATGCCGATTTACTCAAATAAAAATCAGTTGTGACGGTGTTGGATCACCGAAAATCCACGGAATTAAATTAATCCCAGATTTTAATCAGTTGAATCAGTTCTCGAGGGTCCGCTTCTCCTCCTTACCTCTCATTCTCTCTCTCACGATTTTTCTTATTTCTTATCTCATTCAGTTCGTCGTCTCGAGCAAATTAGCATGTATAAATAACTCTCCTCCACCGTCACCTTGAGCACACCATCAAGCACTTCTCGAAGAGTGGTCCTGGTGCGAATTCAGGGTTCGGCCACGTTTCGCGTTACACTCGTCTCGTGCCTTCACATCGCCGTGCATTCGACTCCGCTTTACCAAACCTGTACTCTGCAATTAGTGTCCATGTACTGCTCCGGACGTGTAAATGATACACGCCACATACAGAAGGGTGATCCTTCGTACACACGCGTGAAGCGCGTACGTGTACACGATTACACTTAAAAGTCACACATGTATGCCTGCTTCTACACGCATTTACAGACATATGTTAATATGTGTATGTATACGTTTGGTGACTCTCGCCGCGTGTGGTCCGAGATTCTCCTCCTTCATTCATATCCTTCGTTCATCGCATTTACTGTCGTCGACTTACCATATTTTGTTGCGAACGTAGCGAGGTGGATGTATTTCGGTCTTTTTTTTATTCATCTTTATCTTCTTCTATCAATTCAATTTCTTACGAGGATCGTAAAGATAATAAATTGCCACGTATTTTATTTGAAAAACCTTATGGTATTGACTTTATATTGTTAATCATGTGGTCATTGGACGATAAATTTATCTTCTTATTTTAACTTCTTCTTTTAATGTTCGTATAATGGTCTTTTAATTGAAAAACTTACATTCTTCATAAAATAATTACAATGTATGACTGACGATGAGTGTAATAAACTTATTTGCTTGTCAGAGTAGTTAATTGATATCAGATACGCGAGCTGTTCGAGTATTGTTACAGAGTCGTGGTGGACGAGCCGTGATTTAAAGATAAACAAAGCTGCGGTATAGATGAGATCCACGATCTATATCATGGATAATTTATAGACAATTAAGCCAGACGTGTATAGCGACACTGGGAGGCCGTTTTCCTGTGGGACTCGCTGGAACTTCAGCCTCGCGGGTTCTTCCAAAGTCAGGAAACAGTCGTCATAACTCCGTCATCTGAGGGCGAGGGCGGAGGGAGCTAAGGAACTCGTAACTTAAGTTTGATTGAAATAACGAAGCAGCTATAGTGGAGTTCCACTGAGTTTGTGTTTCCTCGGGGTTATATTATTATGGCCCGGGCGATATAACCTGGGGAAAACGAAAAAAGATGCCCCAAAAGAAGAATGAGAGGCTGGCAGGCCGAGAGAATACTCAACGGTTAGAGAAACTACAACCAGCTAGATTCCGGAAGTGTCTCCGTACACTTTTACTGTTTGTTTTGCCTCGTCTAATTTACTACGTATACGATGACTGAACTACGACTTTTTGTGTTTCTTCTTCGTCACCGTAATATTGCTTCTTTTCTCTTAAATGTATATATATACACCTACCTACCTTTTTCCATCTTCTATCGCTCGACAAAACGGGCTTGTTCCAATGACTCTTCAAAGTTTTCTTAACTACGGAGTACTCAATTTCGAAAAACGGAGAAAGAAGGATAAAGACACAAGTGATACACAGTTCTCAGCATCAGGGATTAGGAAATTTCTTCCTGCGATAAGGAATACCACTATAAATCTGAAAAGTCCACCACCTTTCGCAAAGTTTTCGCAAAAGTGCTGGTTTATTCCCGTGGCATGGAACTTGTCATATCGAATGTCAATTCGAATTAATTGATTTACTGAAAAATAATTTCTCATACAGACTTAGAGTATCCATTTTTTTTTTTTTCTCCAAACAACTAACTAGATGTGGATAAAGTTATTTCTCCCCGTGACAAGTGGGTAACCGTGTAATAAAATTTGAGCGAGGAAGAACGTAAAATAGAAAAGAAAAAAAAAAAGAATTCGAAGTCGTTTACAGAGAAAAGAGAGACTTTTAAAAAGGAAGCGCAGCTATGTATGTTCATGTATTTTTTCCTTAGAAAACCGGACGAGTTAATCGAGGAAATTTCTGTCGGCAATGGAACGCCATCAATTTCATGACGCGCTTAGAATCATCTGTAAGAGTACGGTGTATATGAAAGAAAAAGGTTCGCAAAGATGTTTCAATCCGTTTAAAACTCTTCTGTGAATTTGTTAAAAACGGAAAACAAAAAAAAATAAATTAAAATAAAATTAAAATAGAAAACGAGATTTCGAGGAACGTCCAATTATTCGACGCTGGCGAAATGGAGCGTGGATGCCGCTCTTTTCGAGTATTCTTGGGTCCGGATAATATTCCTTGATAATTTTAGGCGTATATCGAGGAAAAATTAGCGGCTCAGGAACAGGAAGTGATCATTCAGAGGCAGCGGTTCAACCGGAACACAATGTTCCATATTTATGTCATCCACATTTCCTCGTTTTCCCGACGACGTCTACGCGCCTCTGCAGACACGCTGTGCATCTCTCGTTTCCTAGGCGTTTCGACTCAGGAACTACTGAGCTCAGGTCAGGAATAGGACAGGACCTTCCGATTGTGAACGCGCGTTGTATAGATATATGTATAGACAGACGTTGTACTATCACTGCGCCGTGCATACGTTTACTCCGACCCCGTCTTTGCTCGGGCATTTCAAAGTTATTACCCAATAGAGTTTCGTTTGATTGCTTCCAGGCTTACCACCCCGAAGACAATGAAACCCCGTGCGTGCTTCCAGCTCTGCTTCTACGTTTACAGCTGTTAGAAATATGTATGCGGATTATTAAGTTTTCGCAGAAGAAACTTACTCACGATTTTGCATTCGGATAAACGAATTTTATTCAATTTTTTTTTTTTTTTTTGCTTGGTTTTGTATAGTTTGAAGAACGGCGTTGAAAACATGTCCTTAGATTTCCAGATTCTTACAAAACTGTGAAAATCAATTTCACTGTAACGTCCTTACGTCTAACAATTAATTTCTTCGTTTGATGTCAAAGTTTTTGAAAATTTTGTAATTTTTTATTGATACCCTGGGAATAATGCGTTATTCAATTTGCACTGGAGCAAAGTGAACTTTAGTTCTGGGCACTCTCGTACAAGCACGTGTCTTGGAAAAAATAAATCATTTTGTTGAATTTCTGCGGACTGAAATAGAAGAGAAGCATCAGATGAAAAAGGAGGAGAAATGAAAGAGGATAACTCGCACGACGGAATTTATGTTGAGTGTGCGCATAGAGGCGCCGCATTACGTAAGCGGTGAGAATCTTGAAAGATTAGGGGTTGTTGGAGGGTTGATTAGATTAGCCTCAAGTATTAGACTAGGTTAAGTCCTCCGCGTGATACGAGCTTATCTCGAAGCTGCAGAGCCAATAAATGCTATCTGACCGTGAAAGTCTGGTTTACTCAGTGGCGACACAAGGGCAAGGAAGAAGAAAAAATAGAGAAAGTGGAAATGAAGAAACACATTCCTACGTATTCATCTTCAGAAAAACATTACCGCCACTCTGTGTGTAAAAAATAATCGTTTCAAAAAATAATCTTACAAACTATGCCGTTATTATAGAATATAAAATTTGTTAAAGCTGCTTTATTTTACTGATCCAGTAAAAGTTTTTCTCCGTGTTTCAGGTCGCGGATTACGGGATCATTAAGCGTGCGTCGCTTGTCGAAAGGACTGCAAAGCAAGACGAAAGTCATTACGTGGAAGGTCGACGCGATACTCTGAAAACGTGTGTAAGAGGTTCCTTTTCGGTAGGAAGGCCAAGTCCAGAGGCGTCAAAGTAAGTAACTCGATCCCTCGATCCCTCGATCCCCCGATCCGGGATACAGGTCAGTCCGGACCGGTGGACCACTCTCTTCGTCCTTTTGTCCGACCCTCCGAGGACGACGACGCCACGTACGCGGAGGCTTATACTTGAGAGGTGGAGACGTGTGTGGAGGTGGCAGTGCGAAGGAAATAAATAAAGATGAGACGCGCCAAAGGAAGAAGACCTCTCCCGCCGCATCATCCTCTCTCCTCCCCCCGTGTTGTGACAGTTGAGCCGAAAGGAAGGCGCTCGCGCGAGAAACTTCAAAGAACAATAAAATTAAAATAATAACTTTGGACGGACTTCAAAAGCCGCCTGCAGGAGCCACCGAACCGTGTTATTGGCTCGATAAATCAAACTTCTGCGCAATTTTTTTCTTTCTCCTTCTTAATAAACCTCCCCCCCCCCCTCCTCCCCCCTTCGTAATTTCGCAATTTTTCAAACCTGCTTTCGTCATTTTTATACATGTATGATTATATTAATGAATATCGTCGTCATCGGACTGGGAGAATTTTTTTTCTGCATCCCGTTTCTTTCACACGGTGTTTGTACGCATATATAATTGACTTGACTCAGTTGACTCGTTAATTTGGTCTTTGGAAAAGCGGGTGTCGCAAAAGCTCGGTGGCGATTTCTTCCGGCCCGGTGGCTGAGGCAACAGTTGGTTGTCCGGTGGTCGGTGCTCGCCATTTTGTGGGAAAATTGTTCCCGTGGGAGGAGGAAACTGTTCCGATCCACCCTCCTCCTCCTCCTCCTCCTTCTTCCCGGCGCTCCCGTCGTCGCCCACGCTCGGAAGTCAATGTAGTTAAAAATTTCACGCGAAACGTGTTGAAAGCCTCCGTGTTGACGTAGGATTCAAGACAAGCAATATTGGATTATAACATCTCAAACTTTCCGCACTTTGGCACTCGACAAGCTGACGTAACAACCGATGTCAGAGATCATCTTGCGGTGAAGATCGTGGAATCGCCGACGTTTCACGTTACCAATCCAGACCTGAACTTCTCACTTATCGTTAAGGGCCGCGATTTCCGAACGGCAATCAATATCTCTCCTCGGATCGCCGATCGCCTCCCTCCCCTTATTGTGATTATCGCGTCACGTACCTGCATCCATACTGCACTTCACGGTCGGTGACCCCCTAGCTGGAAGTTGGAGGGCGGCAGTCACATCTCTGTGCGTGGTTTCCGGTCAGCTAGCACTTCCTTCCATCGGCGATGCTCCTCGTCCCTCGATCATCGCAACGGCTCGTCGCCATCTTGGCAGGTGGATCGCACATGCGAGCATGGGAAACGGTTTCCGACTCCGCGTATGGGTTTCGTGAAAAAGGTTTCCTTCTTTCTTCCACAATTTTTTTTCTTTCTCTTTTTATTTTGTTTCTCCTTTTTCCAGTTTTCACATTTTTTTTTTTTTTTTTAAAGAAAGCAGCACCCACGCGATTTACTCGTACTATGCAACGATATATATACAATCTCACAAAATATTTGACCCGAACGACCGGAAGCAATTTTACGGACCACTGCAAATAACCGTCTTGATTATGTCTACATAACAACGTCACGTGTGCGTAAATTAGTGGGGATACTTTTGCATTCCTGAGTGCTTTTCGCTTTTCCGACATCATTTCCAGCGCATTTATCGAAGGACGAAAACTATTTTCGAAACAGATGTATTATGTATATTATTCGAATTTCTTTATCCTATGCAATATATATAGTTATAGAACGAAGTAGCATAGTAGATACTAAAATTTTATAAACTATTTCTATTTATCAACAGATCTAGGCAGCTGGTTTGTTTATACGCGGTGGTTATAACTCTGTAAAATTCATAGTTCAAACGGTCGGAGAAAAGCTCTTCTCGAAACTCGAGAAGCTAGCTAGCCAATGTACGATTCTTACGAAATCTTGCAAAGGCAGCGAATTTTTTATGCAAGACTTTCTATCTTTGTATCGTCCTATTTTTATTTATTTTTTTTTTCTTTATTTCTCTTTTTTATTCGTACCATGGTTGGAAATCATTTCTGCGTATGTGATACTGCATCATATGTAACATATAAACGATGAATCTCAGGGATGCCAAAAACGGTGGTGCAGATGCGTAAATTTTTGTCCTGCACGTACATATTTGACGACGATAGTCTCAGCTTCCATCGCGGTACCTGGAACCTCCGCTGTTTAGTCTGTTACTCGGCAAACCTCGGGCTCTATGAAGCAGCAGCTTCATCTTCAAACGAAAATATTTAAATTCAAAAGAGTTAATAATAACTGCTCGGTAGATGGTGAGCTCTCTGGATGTTGGTACGTACATATAATAGATAGGTATATTCGTGGCTATAGCAGTGCGCGTTGTTAGATTCTAGACCTATACTTTTGGGATGAAAAAATACGTTCAGATTCCAACTAGGTCGATGACGCAGGAGCTTTCAGCATTAAACAAGAATTTCAACTTCATCGAATCCTTTCAAATCGATTCGCTGTATATAGATACTTGCACATGAAATACTTCCGGTCACAAATAATCGATACGCCATTAAATACCTGAAAATGAGGGAAAATTCAAAAGGTATCACGTCCATCGGAAGTGGAGCAAAACTAAAGTGTTTATTTAACTTTGTAGAATGATGTGTGCATGTTGAGATGCAGTGCAGAGTATGCAACGAAAATGCAGTGCAAGTAGAGTAAGACTGGGAACAGGGAGGGAGAGAGGGGGGGGGGGCAAGGAAGGGCGGGGAAGATGCTTGATATGATCTAAAGTTAGAATACACACTTGCGACTTTCCGGTACCGGGAAAGGGTCAGTCATAAATATCATCTTGCGGAAGGCAGACTGCGCGACTGGACCGAACGGCAAGGAACCGGGGCTGCTGGTCTGCTCGCCCCGTCGATGAAGAGAATATCGCTTCTCTATTCTGGTGGGTGCATCATCCGCCAGATATTCGAGGCGAAAAACGAGGTAAGTGGAAAAAATTTGAATATTGCTAATAAAGTAAAATTTACGTGCCCGCCTCGGGAATTTTGATCCCGTTATGATACCCGAGGTAGATGAACTAAGAGCTTTCGATTCGCGGTGGTGGAAGGAAAGAAGAAGAAGAAGAAGAACAAAAAAAGAAAAGAAAAGAAAAGAAAAGAAAAAAAAAAACGTGGAGTGTACGATAAATGAGAGAAGAAATTCCCTCTTGGTAATACAAACGATCCGTCATTCGCGATACTTGTAAGTATTTGAATATCTTCCAACGGCAACGTGTTGCCTCATCGCTTCTCTATCTAGGTATATTATATGTATATATATAGATATATTTGTGAACTGAATTATTTCACGCATTGGTATTCGATAAACGAAAACAGCTGTAGAGAAAAAATTACTATTACAGACGGGTGGTGTATTCCTGGAAATGAGACCAAGAGTATTTGTTACTCATATAACGTGTATGCGATGCATGATGTTTGTTATATCTGCAGTATATCCTCGGACGAAGTCTATATATTCGCGGCTTGCAAAATCGACGATATTTTTTGTTATTGCAATGATCTTGCGCACGGGTGTTTTTATTCCTTGAATATATGCATTTATCCAGCTATCCAACGTGAACGTAAACGGTGAACTCGTTTTACCGAACGCATTAAGCCGATTTATTGCTTCCAGGAGTCCGTTATCGATCGAGTATTCAGTATCCAGACGCAAATAATGCTTTTAAAATTTCTACTCTCTGAACGACCTGCCTTAATATCCGCTATTGTCAGTTTTTTTTCACTTGATATTCCTTTTTGGTACTCGAAAAGGTTCGAGGGGAAGAAGAAATCCTTACTGAATAAGAAAATGCCGGCTGAATTCCTTGCACGGAATTGCCAGAATCCGCAGTGCAAAAGATCGACGGCTAGTACTTTATAGCAAGTGTCCTAATCTTCAGAGCGCATCTGCCACGCGATGTGAAGAAAAAAATTGGAGCAGCAAAAAGGGAAACGAAGCCAACCCCCTCGGATTCAACCTTTTCTAATAAAATTCGATCCTGCAATTTCACAAAGCGATCGCAATAATGGACAACCAATTCTGTGCCCTCCCTAATACGTGTCCGTGAATGCAAGAAATAAAAAAAAGATGAACAAAAAATAAAAAAAAATAGGGTAAAGTAAAATCGAAACGGGAATGGCAGGTGGATAAAATACGAATTTGGGAGATATAGAGAAAAGAACGTTCAGCTGACGATGAACCAAGGATTGAACAGAGTGGTAGAAGAGGATTGTTGATGATCTAGAGGAGAATATAGAGAAAAAATAGGATTTTTCTTATAATTCCAGAGGGATACGACCTTCTTTTAAGCCACTTATTTCTCATCACCTGTATAAAAAATTGCTTCTCCTTCATTCTTCCCAGCCAATGAATTCAAACCGTTCACTGGTATCCATAAGCAACGTTCCGAGGAAGATGGACGCTGGTGTTCGCATATCGTACGAGTGGTAACGTGCAAAGTCTAACAGGCAAGAGTGCAAACATTTGAGAATAATAGTAATCGGCGGATTTAGTGGGTGCAATGCATAAACGTGCGAGAACATTGCAAATATGGCAGGCAGATGTATTTACGCCCTGAGCATTTGTTATGGCTCGAGCAGTGCATATAAGCTCTGTGTAAATCATGTCTGGTTACTGCAGCTTCGTGTGTATGTAGGTACGTGTGCCGTGTGCCGTTGCTGCCTGCCGGTGCACTTGACTTTCGTTACTATAAATAATCCGCGTACCCATATCTCTATGTATCCATGCAACTAAACACGCTTATGCCGCGTTGCGTGCTTGTGTTTAAACGAAGAATTTCACCACCCATTTATGTCACGATGCACATCACATATTACATGTACCTACTCAGGCCACGAGCGTGTTCACGTTTTTATCCCCTACATTTCATCTCCTGCTCTTCAATAACTAACTTAATCATCTCTCCACCGTGTAGACCTTTCCTCGCAACTCATGGACGGTCGTTGAATGTAATAGCGGACAAGCCACGTGCTCCGATTTTCATCGCTACATTGTTACCGGGCCTCTTATGGGGTGTCTGTTTAACATCGACAATCACAAATCTACGCACTACTTCTGCGTAGAAGTAGAAGAACCATGCAGGATTCGAGGGTTTTTCTTCAGTACTGGAAACGGAGAATTTTGACTTCTCAATCTCGAGAGGAAACCTTTTGTATTTTCATTATGCTTTTTCAAGATCAGGAACCTGACACAGAGCAGATGGTATGGAAAAATTGCGCCGGCATTCTCACCCTCTTCGTTAAAAGTCAGCCTTATTAGACAGCGCGAGGTTCTGTTTGCAGTGATTGGTGTTGCTCAGAGCCAGCATATCGGAATCCTCTACAACTTGAAGGTGGTTTAGTGACGGTCAGTGATTCGCTGACAAGGCGATTGACGCCGGATGACATACGAATTTCGGCGAATCGCTGCATCGATCAGATGCAAAGAAGCTCAAGCTTTTATTCTTGGAATTGTTTTTAAAATAAACCTCTCGATAGGCATTTGCATGTAATATCACTCGACACTCTATTCGGTATAAACAAATTGCGCACGCATCTACGCAATTATGCGCAAATGAACGTATTATTATGTGCATGCACCGCATTGTTTCAACGCTTTAAATTATCGCCGTCATAACGGAGCTAATAATAAAATAGTCGTAGATATTCCGTGCTCGATTTGTTTCGGCAGAGTTTTGCAAGCGGTCATCGTGACGCCATATTTTATTATACATGCCGACGCATAATACATCGCGGGGTGAAAGAAGGATGAATCGAAAGAAACGGCGGGTCAAACAGTCGCGAGTGTCAGCCATCAGAGGTGCATCACGTCTCTTAAGGCGCACTTCACGGTTGGAATAATTAATCGGAGAGTACCGCGCGGCATTCGTTTCGGCAATCGAAAACAATATGGTGGCGTATCCGCCCAGGACCGCGCCCCGACCCGTTACGCATCCAAAGTAGCCACTCTCTACAGGACATCTTGATTTTCATCCTCCGCAACGGCCGCGCGCCTCCATATTTACTTATTCACTAAAGCCGCTCTCTAATTCTTATCTGTAGTCACTCGTCGCACCCTTCCAGGGTCGAAACAACCCCCCGATCGCTTACTTTCCTCGAATCATTCTCCCTCCTTTCTATGAGAACCACCGACGTTTCGGCGAGCAAAAATCATCTCTGGATGCTGATTGCTTTTTTCTCGCCTGAACGGTGGACCCGGGACTATGGAGACCAATTAGAGACGTCGGCGAGAGAAGCGGCCCGAAAACAACGAGTCTGATATTTTATTGGTTCATAGAACGCCACGTGTTTACTATAAACCGGCGAGATTTTATGTCCGACAACTTCCTGTCCACGCTAATGTCGGCTCTATTTTGTCCCCGGTCTGTTTGGCTTCTCTTTAAATCTGCAGGCATGAATAATAGAATGTGCAATGACATAACAGACCATTATTGCTATGGTTATGGTCTCTGATCAGCGTGACGCGACCCATCGCGAAGCTGCATCTCAAGGTCGTTTTCCAGAGAAGAACGATCTCCTGCTCTTTTTCTTCCCGAATTCGAAAGAAGCAAAGGAACCTCCGCCTCCCGTGTCGAATTAGCCTTCCAACATTCATTGTAGCTTGCGGCTAAATCCCGGGCACCGTTCGGTCGTTTGAAAAAACAGGAAGCAAACGGGCATCTCGTATTACGTAAGTACCTACTCTGCACGCTGTCGTAAGACCCTGAACGGCAAGCATTTAATGCTTATCGCGTTCTTGCCATTGTGGGACGGGTTGCACGGCGAAACTTCGCTCCATTCATTCGGGCTCGTTTTGCTTAACATTTTGCTTATGGACATTTGATACCTTACATAGTGCCAAATTTTGCCTAACCGGAAGTTCCGACGGTCTGCCAGATGCCGGTTGTGCCGATTCAACCTTGAATTGCGCAAGCGGATTAGAATGATTCTTACGAACGAACATCTTTTCAAGGAATAGAATATTTATACCTCGGGGCCATTATTTATCGGCTGTTAAAATCTAGAGGCTATTAAGCATTGTAATAGTTACATTACAATTACATCACGAATACAAGTAATCAGCGGTTACGTCAATTCGGATGGACAAGTCGATAGATTTTATTCTTCATCGAGGACGGCTGAAGGGTAAGGAAAAAATTGATGGGTCGATGATCACAAATCAATTTCAATTCTCCAACAATGTGGGTGGGCGTTAATTATTATTTGTGGCTTTGTACTTGGTCGTTGACTATTCGTCAAATGGTTTTGTGCAGTTTGAACACTTCCTGAGGAGAGAGTTGAGTAGTTTTTCCCTCCTCGACGATGGAAGAATGGAAATTCTGGTTAGTGTATCGAGAGAAATTTCATTTTTTATAGCATTAAAAAATTTTATTAAAATAGGTATCGTTACAATAACATTGACTAAATATTATTGGCATCACAAGAGAACTTACAGATACAAGTAAATATTTTATGCGATTATAGTTGTCAGTACTAAATTATCTGGTAATTGCAACTCAAAATTAGTTTTTTTGATTCACTGTTCTTTTTTAATAGAATAAAGCCTTAACATTGATTTACTGTTGCACCAAAATCAAATTATACTTACGAGAAAACAAGAATAAAAGAATGGTAACAGATACCATTACAGATTTTCTAATTACAACAAAACTAATTTTCATTTTATAGTCAGAACTATATTTTTCAATTGTGGCAATAAAAGAAAAAAAAAAAAAAAAAAATGAAAATAGTTAAGAACCGCGTAGTAACCGCAGCTGAAAATTTTTCTCTGTGTATATAATTAAATAAATATAAACCAAAGGGGAAAATAAAACAGAAAATCTTGAGCGGTCGAGTCACGGTGGATAAAAATTTACGTAATTCATTAACGTCCTTCAAGAATCTATGGAAGTATTATGTATACATAAGCACGTGTGTACAGCGTACAGGAAGAAAAAGGGCCTCCTCCCTCACCTCGGCTTCACTTAGAATTCCTGACAAGGCCTCGTACCCTTGCAGGAGGAGATTTTCGGTTGTACGTTGGGTCCCCTCGGTTCAAAGATAAAGGACACATCAGTCAGGTGGCCGAAGCGGGATTAATTTCGTAAGGACAACGCCGATAGACTCGCTGAGCATGCATCTCTCCCAACTTCCGTTCTTTGTTTTCTCCCTTCGGAACCAACCACCTCAACTCGCATCGTGTATGTATGTATAATGAAGTTAGACACGATCCGTTGCTGTAGTCGGAATCCCATTTACCGGCTTGAAAATGCCTGCACGGAAATCCTGAGGAAAAACGAATTGCACGAGCTGCGTAATGGGCATGAGAGATTGGTGAGATTCTTGAGAATTGAGGATTTATCTACCGATTCAACGGCTGCTACCCTTCCATCGATTCATAAGTGGTCCGAACACGCTTTCATGGCCAGATAAAAGTTATTCTCACATCGCGGTGGCATCGCCTACGCGAATGGCAGCAACGTGTTATTTACTGCAACAACTTAATACAGACTTACAATCAGTGTCCATTCGTGAAGACGACGCTTAGGATATATATATATCTGATCGTGAGCCTTGGGCGCCGCGGACCTCCCATAATCATCGTGAGTAACAATTTTCTTTGAAGCTTATTTTTCGTTTTCCCACTACTTTCTCAGAGACAAACTTGATCAGTCTATTTTTCAATTCAATTTATTCATTTTTACATTACGTAGGCGACGTGCACGTCGGGGTTCAAAGATCGAAAAACTCTTCCCGCGATATCTTCCGCATGGAAATGTGGATATAAATTACGTCGCTCAGGGTGCGGTTGAACCACAATTTTCCCCGCCAACAATGGGCCGCTTTCATGCTGGTTGGGCCTCGTGAACACGCTGTTTCTTACCGCAGACGGCCAGGTATACCTAATAACAGATCTCGCCTATGCCATGGGGATAGGTCAAGAGTCCGAGTTCCGTTCATCCGATGACTACTAGACAAGCCGATGCCCCCGAGCCAAAATAGTGTTGAAACTTCCCAGGCTCGCTGCAACGAGTAAATAACTACCGACCTCGTCTTCCTCGAGGAATTTGCATTCACGTTACAGACGCGAAGAGTATGGCTGAAGAGGAAAAGAACCATTGACGCCATTAACAAAGCTCGGACGTCTTGGCACCCGGTCATTCTCCATTCGTTCTTCTTTCTTCTATTTTCTTCAAGGGCTGGGCTGGGCTGGGCTGGGCTTGAATACGATTAATTATCCGCAGTCTGCACACCTAGAAATTCCGGCGACGGTCTTCTCGTTGGATACTGAATCCGTGATGCGTCGATAAAGTTCACCGACGAATTCCACGAAATAAAACTGTTGGACGGTTTGGTCGGGTTTCATTTAGCCAATTGTCAATTCAACGAGTGCGGAATGACAAAGGAAGAAAGCGAGTGTGTAAATCACGATTCCTGAGTAAAAAAAGGAAAAGAAAAAATATTAACGTAGGTACAGAGGAAAAATAAGAGCAAGATATTTGACAGACGCCTTTTTCCACGATGCCGTTAACAAACGAGTTGGCACGCTTTGAATTTGTAAAAACACAGTCTCTATCGCACGTAAGCTGAGCTGCAAGCAAAACAGCCGGAAACGCGGTTGGCTTCTTTTGCGACCTTGAAGTTATTTTTCCGGATGTCGTTAGCAGTCCTGCGGGCGATGCCTCGGGCGGTGAGAGACAAAGGACTCTCATATCCCGGTGCAACATCATCCAGAGGAGAGTCGCTGATTACAATGCAGTTGCAGGGATGCGAAGTGAAATGACGCTGAATTCCTTATTCTCGCGTATCTGCTTAATACGCCGCAAATGCGAAACGACCTTGCGTTGCGAAATTTTTACCGCATGGCCTCCTTCTCGCAAAGGCCGATGGTAATTTATCCTGCACAACCTGCACAACCTGCGAACCGTTAGTTTCCGATATCGCGATCGGCCGCCATTGCAGTCACCTCCAGCACCTCGAGCCCCATTGTTTTCCTTATTTGAGATACTTACTGCGTATCTACGTTTAGACTCGTGGCTCTTGGCTGCACCATTATGGGACATCTTAAAAATATAAACCACTAGCCGTAAGTTTTTACTCGTGGCTGTCCCACGCGAGCGCCATTATGAGCCCCTCTGTGTGGATGTGCTTCTTCATAAAAAGTTATATTTAATATTTTCGCTACCCTGTGTATATACCTACACGCGTATGGCCATTATACATTTGCCAAAACCACCTACAACCACGTTTTATGATTCGCATCTCCCATTTTATTTAACAGCTTACGACGTCGGTTCAATTTTTCTTTTAGCTGTTCCTCATGTTTCTACGCATCGTTTTCACATTCGGTTTTCATTTTAGGGAGCACGTGGTTCTTTCAGATTCGAATTTTAGCTTTGATTACGTTTTTACAAGATTTTTGAAACCTGCGATTGCTACAATAAACCCTTGAATTTCCGAAGACTCGTTTCGACAAGGTTCAATCATATTGCCTATCTATTTTCAGAGAGAATTTCATCAACTTCCAATTTCCAATCACATACCAAACTACAACCGAAGCTTGACCCTCACGGAAAATACTCACAACTTGGGTATATATTAATACGCCCAACTCATAGATAATGCTAAATTCCTGTGAGAAGAAAGTCGAGGTTTTTTCCGTGAGGGAGTGTTTTCGTTCAGGCATGAATTTTCCAGTGTGAACAAACACAATGAACACCATGCAAATTATAAGGACATTCTTAGTATTATTCGGAAGTCTTGAATCATTCCCGAAGAACTGATCATACGACCATAGACACCTGTGTGAGTACGGAGAGACATCCGGTTGGCTTCGACTAGCTCCTGGAAACGGGTGAATTTGAATATATAAAAAGGAGTCGAGCCACCCCGCGTGACGTGGACAATAATCATCGGGTATTTTAGAATAAGGGAAACCGGCCTCCGGAGGAGTCTCCTCATACCTTCTCCCGGCGGCGTTCCGTTTGGTACTCGAATCACGCCTCATCGTCGAGAGACGAGCACCACGTCCATTACGTCTCGGACCGATGCCGTTGCTTATCTGATCGTTGAAGGGTTCGCAAAAGTTTCTTTACTATTCAGCTAGAGGACTCGCCCCGTTCATCCTAAGAATTGATCTAGGCGTGGCGCTACAATCGTTGTGACTATCTGGAAAACGCCATTCAACATTCCGCCCTTGCACCCTACCTGCTGCTGCTGCTCCGTGAGACGCGAGCGCAATTTCAACGACAAGTCGACCCCCTTCTTCGGATGGCATCCAAGTTTACCGTTCGATCGTTTAATGCCTTGTGAAATGCACTCGCACGTGCACTTAGACGCGTTCGTTTGCCTTTTCGTTGCACGAGTTTAGGTACCACAGTCTGATTTGTGCCAGGCGAAAGGACGACGCTCGTCTTTACTGCATGGTTCATCAATCTTTAACGTCTACTCGAGGTCGTTGCTCGGTGAATTCCCGCCTTCAACAACTGCGGCGTTTTTTTTTTCTTTTTTTGCAGCGTCAAATAATACATGTCGAATGAACTGTAATTCTCCGTTCGCGAAAATACTTGAATTATAAATGATTACATCCTTTCATTCTTCTCAAGAACTAACCGCGTCGTCTAGGACTCTTTTTGCCGATCATATCCGGTGGGTACTTATATAGACTTTACTACCCGCTGTTGTTCTTATTTCGATTTATAATTTGCGAGATCATCAGCTCGCGTCTCGACCTTCGGCAGTCGGTTTGTCAATTAGTCACGGATCGCACCTGCAGCATCGGGTCAGCCAGAGATTTTCATCTCGAGCGTAATGCAATCCGGGATATAAGTTATACCTGTCCGACTTATCGCGTCCGTAACAACGACCTCGGAGCTCTGGAAGAATGAGGAGAGCATGAGAGACTCGCCAGTGATATTTCTGGTGCTCTGAGTGACGTATCAAAGCCGGAATCTCCATCGTTTGGCATCGGACGATCCGTCTTGTTATCGCTGCATACATGCATGTCGACATGGCTCACGACACCTTTCTCGAATCAAATTACAGCCCGGAATTAATGACACGGGCCAGGCCTTGGTATCACTGAGAAGCTATTCCTGTCTCTATCCGAATGGTCGTGATTCTCGTGATCACGCCACGATTGACCCTCGGTGACCCGACGGCAATCGTCCTGAGCCTTGACGATATTTTACCTACTCCAAATCGGCCGAGGCATACGATGTATTTTCTTCACAGGAAGGGAGGAAGGGAGAAGGACTTTGGGAGGATCGGCCTACCGAGTGACGGGGATTAGAATTATTATTTCAGTTCTTGAGCTGCGCAGCCCGTTGCGCTTTGTCGAAACTGCCGCGCTTGTATTTGTCACCGCGACTTTTGGTGTAAGGTATCATTTCCTGGGGAGTTTAACGCGAGTATAACGTGACGCCGCCGCTGCCACCGTCGCCGCTTCATTAATCCCGAACATTCGTTACGTCAGATCCTGTTGATTGCAATTAATCATCGAGCAAATAAGCCACCCCGAACTTTACTCGGGCAGGGAATACGGCGCGAGGTAGTGAAGTAAACGAGAGTTGTTTAAACGCGAACAAATTCGAGCCACACGCAGGACGAAGAGGTTGCTGAAGACCCATTCGACAGTCCTCGTGACACCCTTGCGTCCCGGATCCGTCGTCCAATTTCGGAGGTACTTCCTAGCCCCGGGAGCTTGAGGAGAGTTTCAATGACTCCGAAATGCGACGGATCGCTTCCATCGCTATTCTCGCAAGCCGCAACGGAACGCGAGCGGGGCGTCACGCGCCATCTTTTAATGATGATGGATTTTCTTCTAGGTCTCTGTAAAAAGTGCACCGCGGAATGCGCGGCTGTTGTGACAGGAAAGCTTCCAGCAGATATCCTGGCGGTGCCGTGGTGCGGTATCTTCGCTCTTTCTGGGTTATAGGTACCTATATAGGTACCTTCGAGACGGATTGACGAGGGGCAACGTCAGGCGAGGCGAAGCCACCCGGATGTGAAGGCTGCATGATCCGTCTCATTACCGGAAGCGACGTTCATATATTTATAATCGAAACTGCAGCGTGCACCGCTTGCTTATGTGTTATTATACCAGACCCGTGCATGTGTGTCGGCTGCTGTAGTGCCTATATTGCTTGTGATATTACGCGCCACGCAGGCTTACCAAATCGGAATACCAATTTTATTCCACTCGCTCGCCTTCTCCGCACTTTGCGTTTTTCCAGCTCAAATGTTTTTTTTTTTTTTTTTTTTTTCTTGGGTCCTGATGAATTCCTTAAGGATGTACAGCCGTGTAGGACGAAATCTTGCCTTGTCAATGAAAATTATTTCTTATTTCTTATTTTAAAGATTTTTGTAAAATTCGAAAGCGATCGTCCCGACCATACCGGAGTTGATTTGATTTTAATTTTTCCTGATTTCACATTGAGCCTGATAGTTTCCCACGAGAATCAATGTAAAATGAAAAAAAAAAAATAAAAATTAAGAGTAAAATAACTCTGGTATGGTTCGGAGAGTCGTTTTAAAATTTCACACAGGTGTTTAAAATAAAAGAGAGAAGTATTTGTATGATTTTCATTAACCTGGCACGATTTCAACCTCTACACGCCTGTGCATCCTTAAACTGGTTACGAAAATTCTTGGCTTCTTGAACGCCCTCCAGGTCGACAGTATACATCGATTGATTGGTTTTAAATTCCGTCCACAATCGGGAGGCCAGAACCAAACTGTCCGAGCAATACTAACAACGTAACAGTACGCAGCAACGCCATGCCGGCGGTTAATGAACGGTTAATAAGTAAGCACGACCTGAAGGTGAAGAAGCGTATGAAGTAAAGAAAACTAGAGGATGGACGGCTGTGACGTGCCCGATGTGTCCATCTATCCTATTTCTTAAAACGGAACCTGAACCGCACCGTTGTCATGGTCGGTTGGTCTATTTCCGTTTCGTGGGGCTTATAACGACGCCACGAACCACGCGCCCTCGATGCTTGTTACCATTTTCTACGCACGTATCCGTCAGCTCAATTATGTATTAAAAATCACACAGCCACCCGGTCGCGGCGCTTCGTGCGTCAGGACTCATTTACCCCAGGTTTGAGTCTCGCTTGTCACGGCTTGAAGAAATTTTCAAACTGTCGACGTATGTAGGTACCTACCCATCAACGGTGGATCCTGAGGCGCGAATCAAAATAATTACGTTTCAATTACAGAAGAGGAAATTTCAAATTTTCTTTTCTCTCGTTATTTCATTTCATTCTTTCATTTCTCTCGGTTAAATATACACGGAATCCATCGGAACTGGGCCAATGTTCGAGATTGGAGCATTAAGACTAGTTACGTCTGTGAGTTTAATAATAATAATAATAATAATATGACAACTGGACAGAAATATCCGACAAATGCATTACATGCCTGATTGCCAGTTAGCGTACAACGTCGGCTGTCACCGTATACCGATCCATCCTATAATATAACCTCCTAGACGCATATTTGCCAAGTTATACGCACGCTGTACGTGCTTTGCGCGAACCAAGAGGTCGTTGACCCGTGCAAACCCGGGGCGTCGTCGCAACGTAATTGCTGCAGAGATCGTTGATTCGGTTGTAACGAGGGAATTTTTTATCTTTCATTTATTTTTAACCCCTTTAATTCATCCTTCTTTGCAATTTCTTTTCACTGCGATTCGCGCCAAGGGAACACTTATTCGTGCAAGCTCATTTGGCAAGTTGAAGACTTATTCAAAGGGAACTTTGATCATTACGTCATGCGTGGTATTCCTGTCAAAATGAGAACTTTATTTTTCTTAGCATAATTGAATTTTTTGTGAGAATTTGCGAATATTTTTTTACATTTTTGATGCAGAAGCTGGACAAATGGTATTAGAACCGACAAATGTTTGATGAAAAATGGGCGAAACTTCAAGGGTAACAGCGTTTGATTTTTTACAACGACGTTATTTTTTTTTCCTAAACTTTTTTGCTCGTCTTCTTCCATAAGAGAGGAGGGAGATTGAAAAATCTTTTCTAGGCCCCGTTGAAAGCAGGGAGACACGGAACGCGAGCTTCTCTATCAGCCGGAAGTGATTTATTTCGAGTTACTTTTAGGACGATTCAAGAAAGTGATTAATCCTGAGATTCCGTCTAGACGTAAAATGAATCGCGGTTGCGGAACGGAAAGTGTAATAAGTTAAACGCGAGCTTGTGAGAACGCGGATTCTCCTCATCGGAGAACTGCATCACGTTTTTCGAGAAGAATTTAATAATATATATTGCGTCGCACAAAACATACATCTTATTATATGTATAGAGAGACAAGTCTCTCTGGTAAACGGAATGCTGTAAGACATATTTTAAAAGTAAAAAATAAGCAGTAAAATTTGGTTAAAAACCAGAATTACCATCGTCATTTCAGTCGTCTATTCGAAAAATTTCTATTCATCTGTTTCGCGATACTTTTGATCTAAATTATTATCGACGACGCAATATTGCGCAACACATACGCCGACATTCTGCGGCGTGTGGGCACGTGCTCCATTGATTTATACGAACAACTGGCCCACGCTATTCCTCAGAGCTTGTAAACTCCGCCCGTATTAATTTACCACGCTACATTCCTCTAATTGGTCGCACACCGATTAAACTTAACAAGGATTTTAGAATTCAAAAAATGAACAGCGAAATCCACCTTTGACGCTATTCAAGAATTCACTGCACACTGCGCACTCCTTTATTAATGTCAAATCGCACAAGGTGAAGATGGATTGAAGAATGCGGCTTTCGTCTTTCAAAAACCTATTCTTCAAAGCCACGATTCTCGCCGATGCCAATTTCTTTTACTTACTCGTTGATCGTTGACCCTTGAAATCCCTCCGACCACGCCAGTCTCGACATTGCATTAATTAAGTGCCTACTCTAACAAAATGACCCCCGCCTTCGCCGGAGATTAACGAATGAGATAAGTGCATTTTCGGACTTCGTATTATGCGGGCCTTTTCTCCATCTCTTTCTCTCCGTTGAAACTTT
The DNA here is from genome assembly GCF_021155765.1 of Diprion similis. Classification (NCBI taxonomy): domain Eukaryota; kingdom Metazoa; phylum Arthropoda; class Insecta; order Hymenoptera; family Diprionidae; genus Diprion; species Diprion similis. The sequence continues at coordinate 12,280,396 of NC_060116.1, read as the reverse complement.
ACATTGTTGGTTGTGAATGGGAATTATAAAAAATTAGACTTTTCTTCGCGGATCGATATTGGAAATATTTTCACAGATACTCGTTTCCTGCATCGATCTATGGTATAAAAAAGGAGGAGAAAAGTGTTTAGAAGCACGATCGTGATGAATATACTTTTCTTTTCATGTTTTTTTTTTTTTTTTTATTTTTTTATCCCCGCCAAGAGAAGAAATTTTCTTCGCCGGCTTCAGATCCTCGTCTCCGAGGCCCGCGGCATCAGTTTGTCGGTGCAAAGGGCGTCAATGCCTACCTCCGGTTTTGTAAATTTATGATAAACAGGATCAGAGGCAAAGGTTGACTGAGCTCCGGCCCGTAATTGGGTCGTCGGAGTAAATCCTTTCCCCTGCACGGAAGGGAGAGAAAGCGAGAGAGGGTCACGCGTGTTAGACACGTGTGCAAGCTCCGGTTTGGGGTCGGGGGTCACGCGTGCCCCGTGTACTCGAGCACTCTAAGCTCCGTTCATTGTTTACGGTGCACGTGTCAACGCCGCGCACGTGGCCTGCACTGTTCGACGTGTTTTACCATATCCAAACACACGTCGAGGGCGAAGCTGGGCTGATTAAAGACGGAAAGTCGAAAGCCTCGAAACAAGGATTCAATCCGAGAATAAGGAAATCGTCAATTTCACCTCATCCCTGAAGTTATCTGGGAATTTCGAGGAATTGCGATTTCACATTTCAGCAAAGACTCCGGTGAGGTTGGAAATATCCTCGGTTTGAAGCCGAAGCACGTTTCTTTCTTCTTCACCTTCTTCGTCTTCTTCTGCTTCCTCTTCCTCTTCTTTTTTTCAAATTTTTTGGTTATTTCTCCTTGGGTGCCTGCTTTATGTAATAACCATCGTTTATTGGTCTACGCCGATGGCTGGTCTTGGTCGGTCGATGGAAGCGCTCCGTTTCAGTCTCCCGACGCAACGCAACGCAACGCAGCGCAGCGCAACGAAACGTAACGCAAGGCAAGGCAGCGCGTTTTCTGGCTAACTGTTATTATATTCTGGTGAGCGCCAGATGCCTCTACCTTTATGTTACTTCTGGTCTCATATTCCGACGCTTATGAGTTGTATTTTTGGAAGGCTCAACTGTACATGTATCATGTATACTGTTACCCTGCAGGGTATATTATACAGCTCGCGGGGTCTCGGAGAACCGTCTGAGGTACCTGCACTGCTCGCTTTACAGATTAAAATCGCCCCTCTTTGTAATATTTGTAGAAACCGCTCTGCGCAATTCTTGAAACGCGACGATGTGCAGCTTGATTTTCGAAATGATGACCAGAAACCTGCGCTCACTTCCATTCGAATGATTTTGTAAGACCGTTTTCGCGTGGATGACGAAATAACGAAAGCTCGGTGGAATGAACATCGAAGACCGTTTAATCGGCCTCGAATCTTGAAGCAGGGCTCCACGTTATTCCCATGTTCAAGCCTCTGTAGCACGAGGGGGAGAAAAGCAACGAGTGCAGAAAGGCCGGAACTCTTTCACTGTCGTACTTAACGGGGAACCGTGGAAGTTAATTAGCTTAATAAGAGAGCCGCGGTTGTATGTAGATTAATACCTTAATTGCTGTGTATATACACGGGATACAAGTATTAATTGACCGACAAATTGAACGCGATGTTAACCGGTTAGCGAACCAGATTACATGGTGTTACCCCCCCCCCCCCCCGCCGCGAGGCACGCGTTATCCAGTAAAAAAAAAAAAGAAAGGGGAATAAAAAGAACTCGATGTGTAATTTAAGTCCGTGTCATCGATCATGCGTTTATACATATTGAACGTGCAATACCTCCGTAGATCAACGTTCTATCATCGATAATTGCTCCAAGTTATATAGGTGCAGTTACAATATTTTATTTCTTTTTTCTTTCTCTCTCTCTCTGTCTCTCTCTCTCTTTCTTTCTTTCTTTCAATGAACCATTTTTCCCGTTTCTACAGCTCAGCTCCGCCTATCGTACCTATACTCCCCATGAATCACTGTATCCCATCAACTCCAGGCACTGAACTGGCGAGATTTCAACAGGAAGTGAAATAGTTGCGGTAATAAAATAGACAGAAGAGCCGCGGTTCAGCCATTCGTATTATTGGAAGAAGGGAGGGATAATTGGATGGGCTGTGGATGTGTAATTTCGTAATGTTCAGGGGATGCTTTTCACGCCTCTACGGCGACCTTCCACGCCATTCCACCTGGTCCTGGAGTGAGATTGGTGAGTCGGACCCCCACGGCGTGCCCACAAAGATCCCCTCGACTTCTTCCATTTTTAACCATGCAACGCGGCCGACCTGTATTATACGCGAGACTTTTGAGTTACCGTATTTTTCTACACGGCACCTGTCAGCTAATGCGTTTCTTAACGACGAATTCTCCAAGAGTGGTGCACGTAGTCATGCTGCACCACAGAGTGCATCGCACTCCTTCGTTTCTTTGACTCCACACATATTCTCGAAGCTTCTCCGACGTCGGGCTGCGCTTGTAACGAAATTGGAAACTAGAAATTGGTAAAATTGGTTCACGGTTTTGATATTTTTCAGCAACAATTCTATCGATACAAAATTATCCTGAGCTTACGCCTTGAATAGAATTTAATTCTACCACACGCAGCTTGCATCGACAATTACACTTGATCTCTGCGGTAAATGCGGGAAATTATAAGAAGATTTACGACACGGTTGTAATGTAAGCCGCAAAATGAAACCGCAGGGCCCCAGGAGACAATTTAGACGTAGATTATACGTGCGTACGACACGAGTTGTACTCACGGTACACAAATAAACAATTAATATCATCAGCCCGTTTACCTCGGACTCACGGTTCGTGTCCAGTACAATTAATTCCACCGCAGAGTGGTCATTTCGCAAAATGACCTGTAAATTACTCAATTTACAACCCAGTCGCGTCGCGTGTTAAGCATCTCGTTCTACCCTGTGTACCGATACACTCAAGATGGAGGACATGAGATACCTATGCCTACATGCATACGAAAATACATACACACACTGCCGATGGCATTTGGCTGACCGCACGCACGCAATACGGTTGTAAATTTACTACTCCGAAGTTCGGAAGGCGTAATATGATCAGCCCGGACAAAAGGAAGAGAGAAAAATTAGAAATAAGAAAAGTGAGATGAGCGGAAATATTACTAATACTTATCGTTAAAATATATAATAATAATTGTCTCGGGCAATACCTCGTCGGAATTTATGGTCCTTTCTGACCGTTGATTAAAATTTACCTGCCCATTAATCTCCCCTAAATGTCTTTCCGTGTTCTTTTATTTTCTCGATGTTTCTTTCCCCTCTATTTTTTTCATAAGTTTCTTTTTTCGAACCCACATGTCAACACCGCAGTGTTTGATATACGGTGCCGTGTAAATTGGCCTTTTTAACATTCTTGTATGGTCAAAAAGATGTGAATTTTTTTCATAAAATTATTACTTCTCGAATGGATCTGTAATTCTAACCATTTGTCAAAGGCTAAGGCCTTAGGGTAAAATGCAGCTCGGGGGTTGTAAGACAAAGTGGTCATAGATTCGGGCCGTGTGAACTTGGGAAACTAATAAACGTCTTTGACTGGCCGTATCTCGCGGAACCCGTCACCTCGTAACAAGCCTGAACAAATGTAATACAAGCCCCGGCGATCCCCTAAATCAGAAAAAACAAACTAGCTCTCATAAAGTTGTTGAGCGGAGTTGTTTCGGCACGAAAAATTTTACCTACGCAATATTGTAAATATTTCATCGACCCAGAAAATGTCGACTCACCCTCACCCTCACCCTCACCCTCATCCTCGTTCTCCTCACGTCGTGATCCTGGGGGCTGAATGCATCAAACACGAAGAAATTGCTTCCACGTGTGCGCCGCGGAGTCTCTGCCTTCTTTTTCACATTTTTGCTTTCAATTTTTATCCGCCGCCCTCTTCAATTACACTCGCGAAAAAATGCAAAAATGCATGCCTCGAGGATTTGAACGGTTGTCATAACGGTTCAGACGGACCGCGACAAAGCGACCAACTTTATATTTACTTTATATTTCTGCCGGAATTAGAACTTTCTCCGAAATCATCCGAAGAGCGTATTTCGCCAACTTGGATAGAAATGCTTTGCATGGCAATTCGTGCTGTTATTCCGACCGATTGGAATTCGACCTGTTTCACGAACTTACCGAAATGCGAACACCCATCTATATAAATCTCGGAATGGTTTCCGGATGTTTTCAACTATTAAATATATGTATTGTGTATGTATATAAGAATATAATTTTGCAAACGTAGAACTATGAGATTGAGATTTAAGCGTCACTTAAAACTGGAGCTCTCGCGGTGTATACGCATTAAAGCATTATTATACACATTGGACGGTCGTTTTCTAACGCCCGATATACACACGATATATGGACGCACCTATGTGCATGCGTCGCCTGTATATGTATACATATACGTATCCCACGCAGGAATTAATGCCAGCCTTTAACACGCCTACCTACGCCCCGGCGTATTCCTGTAAACCGGCTATTTCTGGGCAACCCTTGTCATAACTTGGTCCCAGCAACCGCGACACGCTCACGTCTCTGTTTCTTTAAGAGTCGTTCACACCAAATATCGCAGTCAGGTATAGAATTGTGTACATACCAACCCATCGCTCGATCGGTCGAACAATAGAGCGATCAGTTTCGAATTATGCAAAATTTTCCAATTTCAAATCAAATTTTCATAAAAATTAATGACTTTTTTTTCACCTGCATCACGGGCGATATTTTTATCACCTAAAAACCGTACGAACGATCGCACTTTTCGGAGATTAACTTGGCTGTTTCAAAACCGCAAATCACTGTCAACCAAAGTGGAACGAGACCTCGTTCCAAAAGGCTTATCCATTATCGACACAAGCTATGGCCCAACAGGCCCGAAGCCAGCTAAAATATGAAAATCTGAAGCAGTAAAGTACTGCGAGAAGAGGCTGCAAGCCGAGGTCACGATACATGCTTAGACTTTATCAGAGTAAGTCAATCGCTCTGCTCGTTAACGTAATCAGCATTAAGTTTCACGTTTTCATATCCGATTCCCATCAATAATTATTCAACTCCAATTAAACTTTTACGATGTCATTTCCTGATGTCTTCCATCGACTTTATCACCCACTCAACGTTTAAGCATACCTACTACTCTGCGCGTACTTAACTTGGAGTATTAACACCTGTGTGAAGTCAATGTCGAGTCATCGCAACGCAATGCTTCGTTATTATATCCAAGCGTATCAATTTGAAGATATAAATTTCTCAAATGCATCTACCGCTATACAGATAAGGCGCGTCGAAATGGCCGATAAAACGGGGAATATAATTAGCGCTCAGGTGTCGACTGTTGAACGTACGTGTTACTGTCCTCGAGGTCGGCCTCGCTTTCCTATAACGCGGTGGCTCATCGTCAAGGCTTATTGCCACAGTTCGGCATGGCATCTCCTCGCCGACTGCCAACCGGCCTCCAGGAGGGAACATTTATGGGTGATGTCGACGAGGAAGGGTGCGGCGTCAAGATACACAAGTAGGTATCCATGTGCGTTATACCCACCCGTACAATCCCGAGCAGATTACATCCCGACACGTGATTTATACCTTTAAGCTATATAACGCGTTAGTCTTGCTCACTTATACCAAGTCTCGTGGAAAAATTTCAACCCTTTCTGCAGAATATTGGTCAGGCAGGATATTTATCAAGTACTTACTTCTCTCAGATTGAATCTTGAAAAATCTGCGCCACTCGAGGAAGTCTTTTGTGCTAATGGAAACGGTTTTTCGGTTAGATTCTAATGCCTGCAGTTTTGCTCACTATTTTCTTACGCAATTGCAAGAAACTGAAGTATGACGAAAGGAAATTATTATTTTTTGCAATTACAGGTAACTGTTCTATACTTTAACTTGTATTTTACTTGTGAACGGATAAAATTAGGATTGAAAAACAATCGCGATCCTTGAATTATAATGTTCAAATATTTGACAAATTTATTTCTGTTTTCGTCGAGATCGTTTCTCAATATATGCCAGCCATGCAGCTCGCTTCGAGTTTCTAGCTGCATTTTATTGATATTAGACGGTTTTAGAATTTCCTGCAACCCGTGCATAATGTATATCCCGCTTTTGATACATCGCTCGCTTGTTTTCTCTTCGTCATCCTCATCCAACGTACGCAATATATCCTCGCGCGTCTCTGGGGTCGAAGAGCATTAATTGACCAGGTTCGTTTGGTGGAAGATAAAAAATTTATTATCCTGGAAGATTATTCGTAACGTCAACTCGAATCACGGTGTGAAAACAGTTTTTTTTCTGTTATTCCACGTCCAAAATCACGAACAAAACGTTTTGGTTCTCAATGTTCCGGCCTATCGTCTTCAATTTAATCTGACGAAACATTTTCAGCCTCAGCTTACTGCGTTTCAACCTTGAGGAAGCACAAGGTACATTGAAACGGAAATTTGTGGAGTCAATATTTTCTATATCGGGGTTTGAAACCCAGAAACGACGTTTCCAAATACCGTATTCCTAGGACTCCAAACTTTTGTGCAACGTTCTTAGGATCCGCGTTGCCGTTGCAGAAGGCGAAGGGAAAAAAATATGAAAGAGGTCGCATTGGAAAGCGCGTAAATTGTCTGAGACTCGATTCTGGATCTGAGAAACACGCTTGGCCGATGGCGAACCGCCCTGGGTGGTTTTTGCAAAAAGGAATCTTTTTACGAAGATATCTAACATGTCGAATTCCGACGCGAGTCTCAGGTGGATAGATTAACAGAGTGGTTTTTAACGAGGCCAGTTCTCTTCGAGAGGCGGTTATATACGAAGGCACAAGATTAGTTTTTTTCCATAGTTATAAAAGTGGGGTAACTTGTTTCGAGTACCCTCTATATTACTGCGCAGATACAATATTAATGCGAAGTTTAATACTTTTAACGACGAATGCGTGGAGACTAGTTCTTTTCATTCGCCGCTCGTTGATTGATCCTAGATTGTTAAATACATAATTGTCGTGTGAGGTGAGCTCGCTTTTCTTTACAAAGTGTGGAGCAAAAAATCCTAGACTTATTTCGTGGTGCAAGGTAACATAACGAGCACAAAAACCAGCCCAACCTCCGCCCAATTAGAACCGAATTTCGTTCATTTTCGGGTGTGAAATTAGCCGTCAAAGTCTCGCTGGTTCGCCGGCAATTAATCGAAAGCTCGTACATTTGCTCGTTTCCATCAGTCCTTCGAACCCCCGATTATTCTATCCGAATTATACCGGAAGCCGAGTCTGCAGGCGAGAGTTTCACTAACGAACAGAACCGGGTTACGACTCTGGAGTTATGAATAATCGACGATCAAATGGCCAAAGTAACGATCTAACGTTAGCCCGGGTCGTAAACGAGCTCGTGTTACTGCTAATTGCTTGTCGGGTCTACGGAAGTCCTTCAGGGAGTTTTTCTTCCTCTCAGGAAGTTGCGGTGCATGCGGAAGTTTCCGAAAGTAGCAAAAACGGCGAAGAAAGAAATTTGAAAAGAGGACAACCCTTCAGCTTTCGTTGCTACTATTGGAGTTAACCGGAAGTACGAATGATGCGAAACGGAAGCAGCGTGCCACAGTGGCTTTCGACGTTTACTTCTATTTGGTTTCAAAACCATACAAATTAATACGTATAGTCGCGCATACTTGTTCAATCGTTCACTTTCAATACCGACAAATGACACTGGGAATTGACAGGCGTACAGGTGATAACTTTGATACTCATGAATATTTGCTGGTCCTTATACTCGCCGGCGAGTTATAAATTTTTAACAGCCGATGTTCTTCGCTCACCAGTACGTGGCGGAAAACTTTTTTATAGCTTACCTACGCAGTGCTGAATTTTGATGTGGGCATGATATGTGTTACCATTATTCGTTATTTCATACGAATTATGATTGCATAGCATACATTGAGTACCTGTACTTAAAATTTGTTTTTTCGCGTAGTGAATAAAAATGAAGCGAGGTGGAAAGAAATACGAAAAATATATAGTTTATATATGTATATATATATATGTATGTATATATTATACATCCGCTCCAATTTTAAAGTAGAGAATTACGATGCCGATCTAATACGCATTTAGTAAATCATTGAAATCCACCGACATGGACCATCTGCCACGTGTTTCACGTTATAATTAATACGCAGGCCTATATATATAAATATATAAATATACTAGACCTGTATTAGCGCGTGGAAATTATATAAAAACTTGAGTGACGTGTGTGAAAATATTAGAGATCGTGTAAAATTTATTTCTTTTTTAGTGCGACCAATAAATAGTCACCATCGTTCGTAGCTACAGGTTTCAACAAGCGGCGGGAATCTTCGATTTATTTTTACGATTCCGGTTAATTCCTGCGTCTTTTTCCATCCTCTTTCTCTCTCTCTCTTTCTCTTCTGATTTACTCTTCGTTTTCTTTAGACTGGATAAACATTTGGCTGTAGCTAATATCAGCAACATGCGAAAGCGCGAAACTACATCGCCGCATCTCTCTTCAGGATAATGGAAAAATGGAGTAAAACGTGAGACAAGAACAATATTTCAACTGTTGCTACAAGACGACGGACGGAACGCGTGATTTTCTAAATGCGTTTTGCCTTTCAGTATTTGCAACAACGCCCGGGCTGTGAATGGCCTGCCTACCAATCAGTCTACCCTTGTCAACGCTCCAGGGTGCCGATCAACGCACTAAGATAACGTCGGAGGTCTACTGCAGCGCAAAAATCGACGACAAATTCTTCGTAAAGATCAATACCTATATTTCAACGGGGATATTCGGTACGTTTCCGACAAAGATATATCTATACCACGCATATCTCACAGCGTGTTTGTTTTCGTTAGTGTGATACTACCCGAGAGGGACGACACAATCGCTATCTCAACTGACAAACTGTGAGATAAATATTTGCAGATTAGAGAAGCACGCGTCGCTGCTGCAGCGTCAACTTTTCGATACTGCTTGCAAATTATCTCCGAATAATTTTTCACTATCAGTTGTTATATGTATAGTTATGAGTTTAATTCTACACGCAGTGTAGCGAGAGAATATCATCAGTTTCACCAAACATGAGCGACTTTTGATTAATTAAACAGTTTACAAACGCAAGAATTTTTGCTGCTTTTTAAACATAAAAAATTAATCAACTTTAAGTAATTTACAGATGCCATTAAGACGCCTCGTCCGTTAGACAGATTTTCCGCACTTGACGACAGGAATAATAATATCACCGTCAATTAATTGCACATATATCTTTCCACTCGGTGGTTTAATTAATTGTTTCGTTGTAAAGTATTCAAACTTTGGAACCAGACTGCCGTCCAAAGTAAACAATACAAACTACAACGTGCTGTCAGCCTCGGTTTCCGTGTCTCGAAACGAGAGCGCGAACTTTGTCGGATACCTTGACAGCCGGTTCGCCGTTTCTTCTTCCTCATTTTTCTAACTCTTTCTCTTCACTCTTTACTTCTTCGTTCTCCTTTCTTCTTCCGCTTTCGGCGAGGAGGCGATAGAGCCATCGATCCGTTGTCGCGGGGGCGAGTCTTGCTCGTCCCGTGCAGATTATCACAACGAGCTGCATCCAACCTAGCCGTCTTTCGAATTATTTTTACCACTCCAGCTGCCAACAAAAACATGTTTTCTTAACAATGATATGCCCGTTAGTTAATCTAGTGTCTCACGGGATGGGATATTGGCTTTGGCTCTGTTCCATCTCTCTTTTTTCATTCGGGAAACAAGTCTTCATACCCTGTAATCTGCGGCTTGCTCTTTTCATCCCCCGTTCCTTGGTAAAGGAAGAAAAAAACGTGAAAATAAATTTAAAAAAACATTTAAAAAAAACGAAACGACCGTGTAAATTGGTGGGAAAATATGAGTAACGAGTTATACCTCTGTTCAGCTAGTTCAGCCAGCTTTCGGATTTATGCTCTCGCTTCTTTTCACCCCGGCTTAGTCCGTTTCTATCTTTTTTTTTTTTTTTTGTAACGAACAAATATCCAACCGAAAAAAATTAAAAAAAAAAAGAAGAAAAAACCTGAATATATTTGGATACGATAAAAACGTCAAAAGAGTTGTACTTTTTACAGCAAGGTACGGCATATTTTTTAGTTATAAACTAAACGAATAATTCGATTTGGCAGATAAATTCCTATCTTGAACTCATCGCCAATCAGCAATAATAAAAATAAAACAATGGGAGTAGTTTATCGATCATTCGAAGACTTTCAAGATTTACCTCATTCGACTTGTTTATATTAACTGACATTGAAAAGTATATTTCAGATTTCTTTAGTTCGCATACTTGTTCACATCTTACAAGAAAAAAACAAACAAATACAATTCAAAATATAATGACTGTTTTTTTTTTTTCAAATACTTGTCAACAAATTCGTACTCTCAGGTGGTCAAAAGGCACAGGCATTACGAAGTTGGGTCTTGTCGGGCATACGGCCCCCACTCCTTGTCACTCTCGAAGACACCAACACTTAGATCCTCATCTCCTTTCGCCCAATATCACGAACTCTACACAAACGTCGATGAAGAAAACGGGCGTTACACTTCGGTGAGTAATTCGGCCGCCATCTAGATCAATCTGTAGAAATGAAAGCAACGATACCAAGTCCTCTGATAGCCGTGATCGTCTAGAGGTTAGGACCCTACGTTGTGGCCGTAGTAACCCAGGTTCGAATCCTGGTCACGGCAATGTCCATTGGCACATTGTCACGGCAGAGGTTTATTTTTTGATTTTTATCTTTTTTTTTCAAGCTTTGTTTTATCGATGTTAAAAAAATTCTTCTCAGTTAACCGGAGTGAGGGAATAATTTGAGAGCACGGATGCTAAGCAAGAGCGAGAGAACACGTGATACCCGCTTTTTGGACGGTCTTTCGTGTACAAAGCGAACTTAAAGTCTTCCAGCTTTTGTTAACTCTCGCGAATTTGCATACCACGCGTCTTTGATTGATTCGTTTCAACATCTGTTGGCGGGCTTCTGGCTATTCGTACACCTCTGGGCTCAGTTTACTTCGCGTCTCTGGTTAATCCCGAGAGCAAATTCTGCCCGAGTATTTTCGTACGTATAAATACCTACGCAATTAAAGTAACTGCTGTGGGATAAAACTAACGCGCTGTAATTACGATTTGGCAGGGATTATATACCAGCTGCTCGCACGTTCGATCGATTCTAGCGAAGATGTAGTATTATTCTTGAAATAACGCGATCGCGAGATTTCGCGATAATTTATTTCCCATTTTATATACCCTTAGCTTTGAATTCGGGCCGGTCACTCGCGGCAATCAAGATTCAAAATCGTCGGACGGTAACAAAGTAAGTTACGAATCTTTCGAAATTTGTTTATAAGACTCGTAATGAGGAAGGTGTTACGTACCTAATACAAACTTGAAATAGAGATTGTGTGTCCAAATTTTTTATTCATTCATGATTGTTCTCATTCCTGGCTTTCACAAGAAAATCGTTGAAATTTCTACACAAATTCAGATCCATGCAAGTTTTCACAAAATTTATGCGACAAAACTTCACCGAAGATATACTATAAATATAATCTTGCCCAACCGAAACGTCTGTGTTTCCTGAACACCGATCGTTGTGTCGTAAAATGTTTATGCTTGGTGTAAAAAATTTATTTCGATAGATGAAATTAAATGTGACAATTCGTCTTGTAGTGTCTCACTAAATTTAATTTCAGATAAACGAAGACTCCAATTCCGTGACCAGAGAGTGAACGATGCGTGCTGATTATACGATGACAAAAAATCTTGAGTGCAACAGTGAAAACGGAAGTGAAATCGATCCGAAATTAGATCTTATACCTTCGTCTTTCCTTGCACCTGTTCAACTTTACCTGCGGCTTGGGAAAGGAAGATATAAATATCGGTTAATGCCAGTATTTGTTGTAACGAAGCGCGAGAAGAATTCGAAGCTGTCGAAATATTCTTGGATTCCGGGACGGGACGAGAAGGGTAACAACAAATTGACTATTACCCGGCTCGTAGATAAGGCAAGAAGCGCATAAATTCATTAGAGGGAACACCGCTCCTTCGGTCTTTCGATTTTTCGGCCCTCGTGGCTCATCGCGTCCGATTGCCCCCGCGGTAGAATGTTCGGCATCCGTGCGACGGCCTCCCTCGGGACTAATATCCCGACATTCCCTGGATACGGTGCGCGTCCCATGCACCGTCCTTCTCTCACCGCGGCTGATTTACGTCGGGCGTCGCGACGCTAAGCGGGGGAATTAACGTTTGTACTTATTCGTTACAGCCTGTGTAAGTGAAATGGTATTAAAAGAATACCGCCTTGCCTCGCAGGATCTAAATGTCCCGGAAAAAATACTAAGGGATTTAAGGAGAGGCAAAATACCCTGATTTCTTATGCTGTTGAACGTTTCAAATTCTGGAGGTAAAAATTGAAGGGCAACAAATGCGCAGGAAGAATATGATTATTTCGACGAGGGAGACAAACATGGAAAAATTTTATAGGAAAATGCCGGTAAAACAGGGTATTAAAGAAATTTCATAAATATTTCCAATTGTAAAGTGTAAAAGTTTGAGGTACAAAACAAATTTCAGAAAAATTGCAAAGTATAGGGTACAGAGTTCCAAGTCTAAGGCCAAGGGTGAAAAGGCAAAAGATCTTGTCCGAATAACTTGGCCCGGTATTTTTTTGAAAAAACAATAAAATTCTGTTCACAGTTTTCAGATGCACCACGTCTGGAGGTTCGATTTTCAACGGATGCCGTCTCACGGGTGGCATTTGTTTGATAATAAATCGGATAAATCGCGGTGATTTTCTTTTTTATTGCGAGTAAGATACGTGGCACGATGCCACGGTCCACCGTATAATAATACATACGTGTAATCAATTATTTAAACCGGGAAGACAAAAACGACTGAACGGTGTAGGATAGTGGGTGTAATTTTTCTTATATCGTTACCTTTAAATCGTAAGGCCTGCACAGTGGCGGGATATTTTTAACCGTATTTCGGGAGAAGCTATCACTGCACCGAGTGTTATATCCCCGGGAGTCCTACAGCCTCTTCCTCGAATGTTTAAACTGTCTAACCTGACGAAAAACATATAAATTAACCCCGCCCGTTTGGGCAAGGGTTAAACCCAGTGTGCTTTGATACTTATTTTTGAAGTACTTATCGCTCTACTGATATATCTCGATGGTACCGGTATATTTCTCGGCACCGTACGCACTTTTCCCAAAAATCACTTCGTCTTTAGCTCCTGTCCCCCCCTTTTTTTTTTTTTTTTTGAGGAAGGGGGATGAAAGCGAAGCGAAGGAAAAAGCCAGCGCCGCAAATTGGCGACGAATCGCGACGACCATGCCTGAGAATCGAAATGCTCCTGATTGCCGATTCCATGTCTTAAGCCTTGAATAGTAAATTGGGGATTTTAAACCGGGAATTTCGGGATTGGCGCCGAACCAGAATCGCCAATTTATTGGGTTGCGTGTTCGAGATACGCCGCTGCTTGTTAAGCCGCATTGGCGATGCGAAGTGTGCAGTGTAGGTATAATATGTGCAGCGCCGAGATACCTTTATCATCTACAATAAATTTTGGCAACTTGTTGGATAGACCCGGCAAGCATAATATAATTGGCAATATTTTACACGAGCTTAAAAAAACGTAGACTTACCCTAACCTCGGCCAACCGATACTTTGCACACTCTCTTCGCGTTCGACGCATATATCACGACCCGATCTTTCACCGCTGCAGTGCGCGCATAAATCAAAATTGCATTCTTGGAAATATTTCCGAGGGATAGTAAATGTGAAGAGAAGGAAAAGAAGCAACTCAACCTCGATATTTTGAGCGAAACGATGATTTCGGCTTCGCCCTCGATTTGGAACCCTCTCCCCGTAACACAAATATATGTATATATGTATACCCATACATGCGGTCGATAAATTCCAATCCAAGAGCGATTCCTCGCCGGGAATAAAAATCGGATAAATCAATAATTATTTATGCGGGACAGAAGAGGCGTCCCCTTGGGGGCCTGGGACTTTTATCAGTACTCGACTTATACCAATAATGGACTGCATCGACGCCTCGGGCAAACGACTCGTTAACATGCTCGAGCTTTCGCATATATTTCAAACACACTATACTAATGAAACCGGTAACACGTGGTAATATCCTCGCAGACAGATTTGAAAACGAATATCCTCAGCCTCCGAGCGATTGTACGATTTACGTCTGTGCGGCGGATAGAGGAGATTACTTTTCTGAATTACGAATCTCGTCAACGAGTGCAGTGTGTGGTATTGCACCGTGAAAAAGTCTCGAGCCAGATTTTAGCTTCCGAAATGACAACTCGATCATTTTCGGAGGGTGCAGAGTTCGTTTTTTCCCCCACAGTTTTTCTCATCAAATGCAATGCAGTGCCGCTGCAGCTCACGGTAATCGAGATGTGTAATTTTAATTGGCTAGTCGATAATTTAACCCTGACGACGAATGATAGAAAAAATGAGTAAACACTTTTTCTCCAATCAAAGGCTCTGCACTGTATCATTTCCTGTCGGAAGAGAGCCAGCGACCACGGAATGCCAATATTTTTAAATAGCCCGCCGAACCTACACCGAAACAAACTCGCATCCTCCTTTCTAGCGTATAGCACGAACCGGATACATTTGTGTAGATGGCGCGTAAAAGATTCATTCCTTCCTCCAAACTCTGTTTAGTTCCTTCGTCTCGTCTATGGCGAGTTTCCTATACCAACACACGAATCGCAGTATTTCATGCGCATCACTTATACATATATAGCGCATTTTCGTTGCCCATGGAACGAATATAAAACCACACAGATGGATTCCCTATGAAAGTCGTGGTCCAGTGATCGTTGAGCAGATTAAAGGGCGAGGTTGAATTCAAGAAGACGTTTTACGGAAGTTAGTAATATAAGCGGCGATGAATACAAGAGACCTCTTGTCCTTTTTACACTTCCTTTTGACAGTTTCAGTTTCTTTTTTCATTTTCTACATTTTTTTTTCACACACACACAGAGAGAGAGAGAAAGAGAGAGAGAGAGAGACCATTTTCCAACGCAATTAAAAATAACATCATGCGAGTATAGACAGAAGCGGAAACACCACCGGTATACGGCTCTTAGACGATTCTTATACCCGTCGCAGGGCGGGCGACACGCGATGAGACGCGATGGAGACGATGAGAAGATGTGAACGTTCTCAAAAATAGACAGTTTTTCTATAGGAAATGCGGTAACCCTCTCTCTCTCTTTCTCTCTTTTTCTCTCTTTCTCTCGCTCTCATGTCTATCGCGCAGTGTCCCTCTTACACCAACGAAAATAACCCCATTGGATCCAGTCTGCAGTGTAATAAGTGTCTTTATATTTACAAAAGCGGCGAACCAACGCATACCCGATAAATCAACCAATTATTATTTTTATGCTGCGATGGGGATTTTCGAATGTCAGCTCGTAAATCCCGAACCTACTGCACGCGACACTCCGGAGTATGATAACAATTTCCCCATAACAATTTGATTTAGGGATCTCTCTAGCTGCTGGCTCATTACAGCTGGACCACCCCTTGCGCCTTTCCCTTCAACCCTCGAAACACCGACAAAAATTATTCAAGGGTGTTTTTCGTAATCAAGTCCGTTTAACCAAAGACCGCAAGATGTTATCGTCGTCAAACTGACTATCCAAGAGAGTAACTATCCTGCGGAGCTCGTTGTATGATCGACTTGGTGTTAATTTTATTTAGCCAACAACAACACTTCGGGTCTCCGTGGCTGAAGTTGTTTTTTCACTTGACTTTTTTTTTTTTCTTTGCTTTCATTTCACTCGCCGTGATCTCTGACACGAGTCTTCTTCTTGTTTCAAATTAGCGTCCACTTAGAAAAACACCTCGCAGCTATCTTGGCCGGTGGTAAGATTTTTCAATCTTTTTTTTTTCTATCTTCTATTTTTATTTTTCTTTCTACTATAAGTAGGTACTACAGCTACGTTATTATAGACGAGTTAGCACCCGTCCCAATGCCGGACAGACGCGGCGGCAGTCAGGTTCTTCAAGCTTTTGAATCTGATGGTTCGTCTGATCTATGCTAATTTACGACTCGTCACTTCTCTTCTACTTCCATTATTCGACTCAGAGTTTTCGTAAGCTCACGTCTCATTGTTGGCAGAAGAAAGAGTTCGTTCTAAAGCACGCGAAGGATTTATTTATCGCGGCTTATCGAACTCTCAGGGAATCGTTTGGTGTAATCCTAAACTTAATCGGTTTATACCTGTCTCTTCAGATGTTTGGAAATATGATTAGCCTTTTTTTCGTGCGGTATACAAACGCCATACATTCAAATACCTACACGTCACATCGATATACTTAACTCACTTGCTATAAAAAATACATATTTACGATAGAAAACGTATTTGGACCACGAATATCGACGTTGGTTGTCATGGGATTATAAGATATGAAGGTTTGAGATTCAATGGTTCTTTTTTGGATACGGAGTCCTGCGCTTAGCTTTTATATTCGAGAACTTCAACTGGCTGAAAAACAATTAAAAACTCTGGTAATCACGTGAGGGATTTTCTTAAATATTGAATAGTGTATCAATATTAAAATTTAATTTTCGCAAATAAATATTTCGAGGAATATTTGCGTAAGCTTAACCGTCTTGTCAGTGGCCAGAAGAGTAAGCCTGCGGCTCGATGATATAAATCTCAGGGTAAATTAAATTGAACTTAAGGGCCATTTATCTCGTAGATCGACTATATCGATTTAGGATCGGTAAACCGCATCGTCGGTAGCCTGAGATGATATCCGATCTCGAGAGATCGCCCACGATATCACCGCGCCACGGGATTGCTACGAAGAGGTCTAAATGCACGCGATTGCATCCCCCGCCTGCAGCATTCGTACAATTGCAAAGCTAGCTGCATGGAGCGAAGAGTGCTGCGCATGGCAGTTTATTCCTGGGACTCTCACTCTTAAATCGCGTGTGTTTTCTTAGCGCATAATAAATCCAACGATCGTTGACAGATACTTACACGCCTCTACGTTATACAGGATGATTCAGAACTCTCTGTACGACCGAGATCGAGTCTCGCGTAGGCGCATAAATTATTAGAAAAAGGTGCAACGGACGGGGCCTGAGAACTTATCGAAACACTCGCCTTTCTACGATTTATATAATTAACGAATTCCGATTCTGTAAACATGAGCACTTGACACGACAGTCTTTGACTTCTCGTTTCTTTGCATCCAGTGACGAGTATTATAGGTATCACAATGCCAAGACTCCGTTTGTGGTTTCAACGGACTATCCAATTTGGATCAGTTTTAAATCAAGAGAAGGACCGCTATTCAAACTTCTTTCTTTTTGGATTTCAATAACAGCCCAACTGCCCGTGAAATCCTGATCTCCCATCTGCCGAAGCAGAGACCGAAAGTAAGAGTGAATTTCTGCGCCAAGGAGGTCGAGCCGAGGTGGTTCACCCAGTGAACTGGTTATAGCCTGAATTCGTAGCAACTTTCCCGCCACCTGCAACCGTCCCGGTTCGAAACTCCGTGCAACTCGAGCGTGAATCTTGATTTCGGCGCCTCTGCAGGTCGTAAATAACTCCCTCCTACCTGTTACGCGCATAACAAGATTCGTTTTCATTCGCTTTCTTTTTAATGTGCACGGTTGGATTAGCCCCGACAGAATATCACTGATCGCATCATTGCCCCAGAAGACCCTCAAGCCTGATCGTCACTAGCGTTGTATTCTTCGACCTCGTCGTCATCTTCGGGGATTCCAGCGGTCGCGGATTCCTCCACGACGTTCACGACTATGGAGATGGGTGGTCCAGCCGATGGATAGTTGCTGGCGTGGTTCACTCGCGAGAGAGCGTTATCGGGCAGGAGACGAACGACGAAGTTGTTTCGCCAAAAGCGACGCCAGCGTCGGGAGTGGAGTCTGGATCGTCAATGAACCCAATAAATTGGCAATTAGTATAAAGAAGGTGTCTCGGAGGCAGATTCCTCCGAGATTTTTGCAACCGGGTGAGTTTCGGCCGGTTTTGATTATTGCGCATATGCTACCAGCTCGTGTACCTGCCCAGAGTTATCAGCCAGCCCCAGTACGCGATGAGTGTCAGTGAGCATGTCGGCAGCATCGCTATTATCATCCATGGTATCTCGTAAAATCCACCCTCTATCAAGACCCTCAACGCCAGTGCGCAGACGTAGCAGGAAAACAGGGCAAGGGGCGTTGTTACCACGAGGTACATTACGTCCAGGAACATCTAGTAGTAGTCGAAACCACGTGTTATATATACTAAATGAAAAAATTGAGTTTAGAGGCTGCGCGCTCGTGTCGATCGCTACATTCACTTTGGTGGCATGGTTATTCTTTGTTACGGAAGTTTCAAGTCTATGGTTTTACTTTTTCTTCTTAAATTTCAGTCCTCAAGGCGAATTGCGATCGGTCCTCGAGTGCAGCCCTTACCTGCTGAGTAGCTACCACTGTTTTCAGCCATATTCCAACACTGGCGAGAATCCCGTGACGAGGAACTCGCTTGGTGACGTACTTGTGACCGCAAAGTTCACACCTCGTGTGCCCCGATTCTGTCAACCATCGTTCGAGGCATTCGGCATGGACGAGACCCACCGTACCACGGCATCTGGAGTGGTGTTGCGAAGGGGTAAGTTTTTAATCCTAAAATAAGCGCAGACGCGGTGATGCGGTCCTCGGCATGGAGGGGGGCTTATGGGTACGAGTATTGTAGGTACCGATACGCCGCAGACCCGGCTACACGTGTTACCGATCTTTGACACCTTATCTTTGCAACCCATCAAAAACTCCGCTCTGTCTACGTATTTTTAGTTATCTAACTTGAGGTTCCTGAAACCCTGCGCACACGGCACGGGGCTCGCTAAGTGGCTAAGCGTTCTTTTTCTCTCCCATTTTTTTACGCTTGGATTTTTTTCCCCAGTTTCCATTTTTTTTTTGTTCTCCTTCTTTTGCCACCCATCGATACAAAAGCGACGTTAACCTCCGGCTAACGGATGCTTCGTGACAGTGATTGCCTTGCTCCAGAGACTCTTATCCTCGCATCTCTCGGAGAACCAGTTCTCGAGGAATCGATCGACTCGCGCACGTACTCGTGTATTTAACACACACATACACACACACACTCGTCCCCTCCATGCTTTAATTATTCTAGTTTCACCGATCGCCATCCCCCGATCATCGAGGTTATCGCTCACTTGCAAGCTGCGATCAGCGGCCCCAAGTAGGCGTACGACGACAAGGTGGATATCTGACTGGAAACCCGACGAACGCCCTGGTTCTGCCACTCCCACATCGGCTGGGTATGGGCCAGCTGCGGAAAGCCCCCCATGTGGCATATTCTGCATATGTCACCCTGCAGCGAGCTGCCCGACGAGTCTATACAGGTAAGAAATATACATCAGCATAAATCCTGCGCCTCTCGGCGAGTCCACGGTCCACGTGCAAGACCAATTTCCATTAGACAAATTAACGCCGTTATTCACCACCCACCATCGTCTTGTTTCTGGTCGAATGATTTCTGTCTGGTCTTCGATTGCCGCCCTTCGTGGTTCGACCTCCATGAAAACTCCTCCCTCGGTAACGGTGTCGAGACTAGTTGCGGGTCGACCTTTTTGCTCTTCTCGCTCTGAGGACGATCATTGCAGCTGATGATTTTCTCTGCTGTAGATGGGATTTCGAAGTGCGAATGTAAGTGTCGAGGTGATTTTATGGACGGATTGTCGTCGCTAACCTATGCAGCTCGCCGCGTGAGCCGTGTCATTTTGATCCAGCAGCTCCTGCTCCTCCTCAATGTTGGACATCAAGTACGCCAAACTGCAGATATCATTGTTCAGCCGAGATACGATTTTCCGCAGCTTTTTTTCTCAGTTCTTCAGCCTATACCCAGAATTTATCACCACGTGAGCGGCTCGGCGCGGTTAATCTTACAAATTTACTGCCAAAATCATTCCCTCGACGTGTGAAGTTGTCAACTTGCTGTTCTCTACTCCTGACCCCTTCTGGCGGCTCGAAAAAAGCTGAAAGAATAAACAGCAAACAGCTGACATACCGCGGTGTGGCCAGATGTGATCGTTTCTCCTCGCCAAGATATACGTATAATAACAGAACAGAATAACAGTCTTTATCGTGATTTTCTAAGTTGATCTTTCTGAATTCTCTCGCAGTTTATCTCATTTGTGAAAAAAAAAAGTACAACATGATTGATGATACAGACGCTAGAAATTAATTCGTGCTTGATGAATTTCGGTACATTGGAACTCCAGCAGTAAGACATAAGTGAACCGGAAGTAACGGCTTGATCGATGCTACCGCAAATTAGCCGATACACGGCGGTGCCGGTCATTACCGAACATCGAGAAGCGGACCATCGTCACTCTAAATCAAAAGTTTATTTTCGAATTAGTAGATGTACAGTGGGCGTTTCAGTATGATTTTGACGTAATCGTTTTCGAGATCTTAGAGATGCGGTATGCATGCCGTCGAGCCAACGTCCGTTTAATATTTCCGCAGTCCGGGGGTGTATTTCGAGGCGAGTTTCCGGTCCATTTTTTCACCGTGATTAATTTGTACCCTGAGCAACTAACGTTCCGACATGTCTTAATAATAGTTCTCCAATGGCGGGCCGGATGGCAATATCGTCCAGCTGGGCAGAACCGGACTGACATGCTTGATGCGACTCTTTTCCACCCTGATGTTATGCTCGTTCGTAAATATTTTCCCACCGATAATTTCACGGGTATCATTACCAGGAACGTGCATTGATACTAGATGTACACATGGGTTGTCCGATCAAATGGCTGGTCATTCAATGCGTACTATGAACGAAAACTTGGGTCGAATTAGCGACCGGAAACTGAAGTTACCGCACCGCCAACGCATCAAGCGAAAGGCAGGTGCCCACAGAAGATGTAGATTTGCTTAGGACTCCGTGTTCTCTTATTGCCTCTTGAACCGCGGTAGTCTCAATGTTTCTATTTATGCCAGGTGGCACTTTGCGGCAACCGGCCATCATGCGGTCGCCATTCCCCGCGATGTTTTTGGTCGGAGATTAATTAAACCCGCTGAAAATAGCGAGAGTGAAGATCCTCGACTGGGTGTCGGGCACGGCCAACCAGATCCAAGCGATGTTAATCCGGTCCTCGTGACTGCATGTATATCGCTCCGACGGCCAGTAAGATTAAAATTAAGTTGACAGCGAGTTAATGCGCGGTCGAGACTCCCCGATCTCACAGGCCGCGCCATTCATAAGGGGAGTCTGTTGGAATTCGGAGAGAGCTTTGGTCGCACCTTGTCACCAGTCTGTCTCTCAGAATGGGTTTTGACCAAAGAGTTGAAGATGGACCAAGGCTACGTCTGGGTGGGTCACGTTCAACCTGAATGGACTCCGGGGTTCATTCATAATCGATATCCCCATCTCCGCTTTCATCGTATCCTTCGGTGTGCCACATTCATGCATGTATATCAGATCCAGATACACGGCACAGTGATGACAATTAATTACGGTACACGTAAGCTGTTTCGGCTATCTCCCATAATATCCTTGCGTCTATTTTCCGCCTCGGTGACAAACGTCATCCCCATAAAATACCGACCACTTCACACGTCTCTATGCAACGAGAACGGTTCATATACCTTACAGAAAATGTAACTTAAAATATATAATGACAGTATAACGGCGCAGGCTGAGCCTGATCCTGAGTAAAATTCAATGTTTCGATGAATATCGACAAGCCATTGATGATCGTGGATAAAATTTTCCTCCTCAGCATGAACTAGGGATGATTATCCGAGCAGCCTGAAGTGACGAAAATGGTGGCTGTTACTGATCCCGTACCGAGTGCAGCTGTGTTATTTACATGATTTTAATGAGGCCTATGGGCCGAACTTTTTTTTTGTTTCATAATGGCGCAGGGGCAGGATTTCGCCCAGAGACGCGTGCACGCATCTCTCGTCTTGAGTAATGTCAGCTCTCATCGCTTGTATTTAATTACGGTCCATCATCGTTTTGCCAAGACGGTTTGCGCGTGCGGACCAGCGGGACAACTCGCCTGCAAAAATCTACCAGACCAGGGCTATTCCTGGCCGATATACAGCAGCGGGTATTCGGCCGGCCCTCGCGTGTCTCTAACGCCTCCGCGGTGAGGGTGACAGGTGCCGAGACTCGAGGGACTGTTTCTAATTGAATCATATTTGAATCGTCTTCCTCACGTCATCGCGCATTTTTTTCAAAAGCAGACTGTCTAAAAATGGGACATTTTAACGATAGACTAGAGACCTCAAAATCGAAGTCAACTCCAACAATCGATTTTCAGTATATCCTTAACTCCCAACCACCCAATTATGATAGAACGATTTTATCCATCGGACTCTGACTTGTAGAACACTGGTCCGAACTGACGTCGTTTCGCGATTTAAAAGTTTGCTATCATCTCCCTAACGTCGGAAGGTACATGAGACGCAATGGAGATGAACTCCAATTTTTTTGATTCTTGGGATCCACAAATTTTAGTCGTAGAATCGATTGTAACCTGTATTTTTTCTAGAGTTTCAACGATGAAGATTTCGCAAAAAATCACCAAAATATCGTGGGAGCGACAGCTGCTATTGGCGGCATATTTTGAATCGGTGACTATAACTTTGGCAGCATTGTTCGAAGTGACTCAGAACTGTGCGCGATCAAATATTGGAGATAATCATAAGGATATGTTATGGATCTTTTTTTTCCATTATTTTATTACTGTATCTTAGAGTTATTCTGATAAATTGCATTATGGTATGCTCGTCTTTATATACAAACATCCCACATAGTAAAATAATTATTAAACTAGGTTAGAAAAAATCGTGATAATATGAGATCATACAATATATATCGTATCCTGCAGAGGTGCGTAGCACCTCTACACAAGCCAGATCTTGAACTACACTTACTTACAACAACAGTGACTATTTGGAATGTGAAATTTTTCAGATACTGCTTGAGATATTTTTCGTATCACGATATGTATGAAACTCCGTTGCCCTGATATTATAATCAGAATTATGACATAGTGTGAAATGACACTTGCACAATTCTTTAAGTCTTTCGCATTGATACTATTGTGTAACTTGTTAAATCACTACACACTGACACACAACATATGTACTAGAGTTAAGGCATATTGAATAAACAGCTAGAACTTTGTAGATGTGGAATTGTAATTTCTTTGCCCCACCTTTTCAGAATCCTGTAAAACTTGATGTGTTCTGGCCGTACCTTAAACTCCATTGTTCTCAGAGGTAGGGGTTGCATAAATTTGCGATTTTTAATCAAAGAGAATTTTTCCGAATATAATCAATTTCTAAGGCTCAAAATGGACTTATTGAACCTCGGAGACACAGAAACCGCACCAAAGAAGGCGTCGTACCGACAGTAAAGGAATCACAAAGGAAAAACCAACAGCGCGGGATTAAAGGTAGAAATCTCTGATGGTGAATGTTTTTCAGCTGTATCTTTCCATGCATTGCACGCAGCGCATTAGGCCTGCGGTTAATCGTTTTCTCTCGCAAAATTACGTCATAATAGTGCCTGAACAAATTGATCTCAGCACTTTCGAAAATCATCGAAATTTTCGCCAAAAATCCAAAGTGGTTGGCCTTACTTTTTTCCTGATTTTCAGAGCCGAAAATTTTTGGTCTTCGAATCGATTTGTATGACCATTTCTTGGCTAATTGGCACCCCAGGAACTCAAAAAACACGTGAAAAAAAGCGTAGGACCAACAACAGAGAAATGACAAACAAAATCTGCAGTTTTTTGGCTGTAACTTTTCAGGCGTTGCTCGCAGCGTACTGGGACTACGCTCAATCGATTTCTCTCGCAAAATCACGTCGGAATAGGACCTTAAAGAATTATTCGCAGCTCTTTTCAAAGTCGTCGAAATTTTCGCCAAAAATCCAAAGGGGTTAGCCTTACTTTTTTCCTGAAATTTTCGGAGCCGAAAATTTTTGGTCTTCGAATCGATTTGTATGACCATTTCTTGGCTAATTGGCACCCCAGGAACTCAAAAAACACGTGAAAAATGGCGTAGGACCAACAACAGAGAAATGACCAACGAAATCTGCAGTTTTTTGGCTGTAAGTTTTCAGGCGTTGCTCGCAGCGTACTGGGACTACGATCAATCGATTTCTCTCGCAAAATCACGTCGGAATTGGACCTTGGAGAATTATTCGCAGCTCTTTTCAAAGTCGTCGAAATTTTCGCCAAAAATCCAAAGGGGTTAGCCTTACTTTATTCCTGATTTTCGGAGCCGAAAACTTTTGGTCTTCGAATCGATTTGGATGACCATTACTTGGCTAATTGGCACCCCAGGAACTCAAAAAACACGTGAAAAAGAGCGTAGGACCAACAACAGTGAAATGACGATGAAAATCTGCAGTATTTTGGCTGTAAGTTTTCAGGCGTTGCTCGCAGCGTACTGGGACTACGCTCAATCGATTTCTCTCGCAAAATCACGTCGGAATAGGACCTTAAAGAATTATTCGCAGCTCTTTTCAGAGTCGTCGAAATTTTCGCCAAAAATCCGAAGGGGTTAGCCTTACTTTTTTCCTGATTTCCGGAGCCGAAAATTTTTGGTCTCCGAATCGATTTGTATGACCATTTCTTGGCTAATTGGCACCCCAGGAACTCAAAGAACACGTGAAGAAAAGCGTAGGACCAACAACAGAGAAATGACGATGAAAATCTGCAGTTTTTTGGCTGTAACTTTTCAGGCGTTGCTCGCAGCGTACTGGAACTACGCTCAATCGATTTCTCTCGCAAAATCACGTCGGAATAGGACCTCAAAGAATTATTTGCAGCTCTTTTCAAAGTCGTCGAAATTTTCGCCAAAAATCCAAAGGGGTTAGCCTTACTTTTTTCCTGATTTTCGGAGCCGAAAATTTTTGGTCTTCGAATCGATTTGTATGACCATTTCTTGGCTAATTGGCACCCCAGGAACTCAAAAAACACGTGAAAAAAAGCGTAGGACCAACAACAGAGAAATGACGTTGAAAATCTGCAGTTTTTTGGCTGTAACTTTTCAGGCGTGGCTCGCAGCGTACTGGGACTACGCTCAATCGATTTCTCTCGCAAAATCACGTCGGAATAGGACCTCAAAGAATTATTTGCAGCTCTTTTCAAAGTCGTCGAAATTTTCGCCAAAAATCCAAAGGGGTTAGCCTTACTTTTTTCCTGATTTTCGGAGCCGAAAATTTTTGGTCTTCGAATCGATTTGTATGACCATTCCTTGGCTAATTGGCACCCCAGGAACTCAAAAAACACGTGAAAAAGAGCGTAGGACCAACAACAGTAAAATGACAATGAAAATCTGCAGTTTTTTGGCTGTAACTTTTCAGGCGTGGCTCGCAGCGTACTGGGACTACGCTCAATCGATTTCTCTCGGAAAATCACGTCGGAATTGGACCTTCAAGAATTATTCGCAGCTCTTTTCAAAGTCGTCGAAATTTTCGCCAAAAATCCAAAGGGGTTAGCCTTACTTTTTTCCTGATTTTCGGAGCCGAAAATTTTTGGTCTTTGAATCGATTTGTATGACCATTCCTCGGCTAATTGGCACCCCAGGAACTCAAAAAACACGTGAAAAAGAGCGTAGGACCAACAACAGTGAAATGACGATGAAAATCTGCAGTTTTTTGGCTGTAACTTTTCAGGCGTTGCTCGCAGCGTACTGGGACTACGCTCAATCGATTTCTCTCGCAAAATCACGTCGGAATAGGACCTCAAAGAATTATTCGCAGCTCTTTTCGAAGTCGTCGAAATTTTCGCCAAAAATCCAAAGGGGTTAGCCTTACTTTTCTCCTGATTTTCGGAGCCGAAAATTTTTGGTCTTCGAATCGATTTGTATGACCATTCCTCGGCTAATTGGCACTCCAGGAACTCAAAAAACACATGAAAAAAAGCGTAGGACCAACAACAGAGAAATGACGATGAAAATCTGCAGTTTTTTGGCTGTAACTTTTCAGGCGTTGCTCGCAGCGTACTGGGACTACGCTCAATCGATTTCTCTAGCAAAATCACGTCAAAATAGGACCTCAAAGAATTATTTGCAGCTCTTTTCAAAGTCGTCGAAATTTTCGCCAAAAATCCAAAGCGGTTAGCCTTACTTTTTTCCTGATTTTCGGAGCCGAAAATTTTTGGTCTTCGAATCGATTTGTATGACCATTCCTCGGCTGATTGGCACCCCAGGAACTCAAAAAACACGTGAAAAAGAGCGTAGGACCAACAACAGTAAAATGACGATGAAAATCTGCAGTTTTTTGGCTGTAACTTTTCAGGCGTTGCTCGCAGCGTACTGGGACTACGCTCAATCGATTTCTCTCGCAAAATCACGTCGAAATAGGACCTCAAAGAATTATTTGCAGCTCTTTTCAAAGTCGTCGAAATTTTCGCCAAAAATCCAAAGGGGTTAGCCTTACTTTTTTCCTGATTTTCGGAGCCGAAAATTTTTGGTCTTTGAATCGATTTGTATGACCATTCCTCGGCTAATTGGCACCCCAGGAACTCAAAAAACACGTGAAAAAGAGCGTAGGACCAACAACAGTGAAATGACGATGAAAATCTGCAGTTTTTTGGCTGTAACTTTTCAGGCGTTGCTCGCAGCGTACTGGGACTACGCTCAATCGATTTCTCTCGCAAAATCACGTCGGAATAGGACCTCAAAGAATTATTCGCAGCTCTTTTCGAAGTCGTCGAAATTTTCGCCAAAAATCCAAAGGGGTTAGCCTTACTTTCCTCCTGATTTTCGGAGCCGAAAATTTTTGGTCTTCGAATCGATTTGTATGACCATTCCTCGGCTAATTGGCACCCCAGGAACTCAGAAAACACGTGAAAAAGGGCGTAGGACCAACAACAGTAAAATGACGATGAAAATCTGCAGTTTTTTGGCTGTAACTTTTCAGGCGTTGCTCGCAGCGTACTGGGACTACGCTCAATCGATTTCTCTCGCGAAATCACGTCGAAATAGGACCTCAAAGAATTATTTGCAGCTCTTTTCAAAGTCGTCGAAATTTTCGCCAAAAATCCAAAGGGGTTAGCCTTACTTTTTTCCTGATTTTCGGAGCCGAAAATTTTTGGTCTTCGAATCGATTTGTATGACCATTCCTTGGCTAATTGGCACCCCAGGAACTCAAAAAACACGTGAAAAAGAGCGTAGGACCAACAACAGTGAAATGACGATGAAAATCTGCAGTTTTTTGGCTGTAACTTTTCAGGCGTTGCTCGCAGCGTACTGGGACTACGCTCAATCGATTTCTCTCGCAAAATCACGTCGGAATAGAACCTTAAAGAATTATTCGCAGCTCTTTTCAAAGTCGTCGAAATTTTCGCCAAAAATCCAAAGGGGTTAGCCTTACTTTTTTCCTGATTTTCGGAGCCGAAAATTTTTGGTCTTCGAATCGATTTGTATGACCATTTCTGGGCTAATTGGCACTCCAGGAACTCAAAAAACACATGAAAAAAAGCGTAGGACCAACAACAGAGAAATGACGATGAAAATCTGCAGTTTTTTGGCTGTAACTTTTCAGGCGTTGCTCGCAGCGTACTGGGACTACGCTCAATCGATTTCTCTAGCAAAATCACGTCGAAATGGGACCTCAAAGAATTATTTGCAGCTCTTTTCAGAGTCGTCGAAATTTTCGCCAAAAATCCAAAGGGGTTAGCCTTACTTTTTTCCTGATTTTCGGAGCCGAAAATTTTTGGTCTTCGAATCGATTTGTATGACCATTCCTCGGCTAATTGGCACCCCAGGAACGCAAAAAACACGTGAAAAAGAGCGTAGGACCAACAACAGTGAAATGACGATGAAAATCTGCAGTTTTTTGGCTGTAACTTTTCAGGCGTTGCTCGCAGCGTACCGGGACTACGCTCAATCGATTTCTCTCGCAAAATCACGATGGAATAGGACCTTAAAGAATTATTCACAGCTCTTTTCAAAGTCGTCGAAATTTTCGCCAAAAATCCAAAGGGGTTAGCCTTACTTTTTTCCTGATTTTCGGAGCCGAAAATTTTTGGTCTTCGAATCGATTTGTATGACCATTTCTAGGCTAATTGGCACTCCAGGAACTCAAAAAACACATGAAAAAAAGCGTAGGACCAACAACAGAGAAATGACGATGAAAATCTGCAGTTTTTTGGCTGTAACTTTTCAGGCGTTGCTCGCAGCGTACTGGGACTACGCTCAATCGATTTCTCTAGCAAAATCACGTCAAAATAGGACCTCAAAGAATTATTTGCAGCTCTTTTCAAAGTCGTCGAAATTTTCGCCAAAAATCCAAAGCGGTTAGCCTTACTTTTTTCCTGATTTTCGGAGCCGAAAATTTTTGGTCTTCGAATCGATTTGTATGACCATTCCTCGGCTGATTGGCACCCCAGGAACTCAAAAAACACGTGAAAAAGAGCGTAGGACCAAAAACAGTAAAATGACGATGAAAATCTGCAGTTTTTTGGCTGTAACTTTTCAGGCGTTGCTCGCAGCGTACTGGGACTACGCTCAATCGATTTCTCTCGCAAAATCACGTCGAAATAGGACCTCAAAGAATTATTTGCAGCTCTTTTCAAAGTCGTCGAAATTTTCGCCAAAAATCCAAAGGGGTTAGCCTTACTTTTTTCCTGATTTTCGGAGCCGAAAATTTTTGGTCTTCGAATCGATTTGTATGACCATTCCTTGGCTAATTGGCACCCCAGGAACTCAAAAAACACGTGAAAAAGAGCGTAGGACCAACAACAGTGAAATGACGATGAAAATCTGCAGTTTTTTGGCTGTAACTTTTCAGGCGTTGCTCGCAGCGTACTGGGACTACGCTCAATCGATTTCTCTCGCAAAATCACGTCGGAATAGAACCTTAAAGAATTATTCGCAGCTCTTTTCAAAGTCGTCGAAATTTTCGCGAAAAATCCAAAGGGGTTAGCCTTACTTTTTTCCTGATTTTCGGAGCCGAAAATTTTTGGTCTTCGAATCGATTTGTATGACCATTTCTGGGCTAATTGGCACTCCAGGAACTCAAAAAACACATGAAAAAAAGCGTAGGACCAACAACAGAGAAATGACGATGAAAATCTGCAGTTTTTTGGCTGTAACTTTTCAGGCGTTGCTCGCAGCGTACTGGGACTACGCTCAATCGATTTCTCTAGCAAAATCACGTCGAAATAGGACCTCAAAGAATTATTTGCAGCTCTTTTCAAAGTCGTCGAAATTTTCGCCAAAAATCCAAAGGGGTTAGCCTTACTTTTTTCCTGATTTTCGGAGCCGAAAATTTTTGGTCTTCGAATCGATTTGTATGACCATTCCTCGGCTAATTGGCACCCCAGGAACGCAAAAAACACGTGAAAAAGAGCGTAGGACCAACAACAGTGAAATGACGATGAAAATCTGCAGTTTTTTGGCTGTAACTTTTCAGGCGTTGCTCGCAGCGTACCGGGACTACGCTCAATCGATTTCTCTCGCAAAATCACGATGGAATAGGACCTTGAAGAATTATTCACAGCTCTTTTCAAAGTCGTCGAAATTTTCGCCAAAAATCCAAAGGGGTTAGCCTTACTTTTTTCCTGATTTTCGGAGCCGAAAATTTTTGGTCTTCGAATCGATTTGTATGACCATTTCTAGGCTAATTGGCACTCCAGGAACTCAAAAAACACATGAAAAAAAGCGTAGGACCAACAACAGAGAAATGACGATAAAAATCTGCAGTTTTTTGGCTGTAACTTTTCAGGCGTTGCTCGCAGCGTACCGGGACTACGCTCAATCGATTTCTCTCGCAAAATCACGTCGGAATAGGACCTTAAAGAATTATTCACAGCTCTTTTCAAAGTCGTCGAAATTTTCGCCAAAAATCCAAAGGGGTTAGCCTTACTTTTTTCCTGATTTTCGGAGCCGAAAATTTTTGGTCTTCGAATCGATTTGTATGACCATTTCTAGGCTAATTGGCACTCCAGGAACTCAAAAAACACATGAAAAAAAGCGTAGGACCAACAACAGTGAAATGACGATGAAAATCTGCAGTTTTTTGGCTGTAACTTTTCAGGCGTTGCTCGCAGCCTACTGGGACTACGCTCAATCGATTTCTCTCGCAAAATCACGTCGGAATAGGACCTCAAAGAATTATTCGCAGCTCTTTTCGAAGTCGTCGAAATTTTCGCCAAAAATCCAAAGGGGTAAGCCTTACTTTTCTCCTGATTTTCGGAGCAGAAAATTTTTGGTCTTCGGATCGATTTGTATGACCATTCCTCGGCTAATTGGCACCCCAGGAACTCAAAAAACACGTGAAAAAGAGCATAGGACCAACAACAGTAAAATGACGATGAAAATCTGCAGTTTTTTGGCTGTAACTTTTCAGGCGTTGCTCGCAGCGTACTGGGACTACGCTCAATCGATTTCTCTCGCAAAATCACGTCGGAATAGGACCTCAAAGAATTATTCGCAGCTCTTTTCGAAGTCGTCGAAATTTTCGCCGAAAATCCAAAGGGGTTAGCCTTACTTTTCTCCTGATTTTCGGTGCCGAAAATTTTTGGTCTTCAAATCGATTTGTATGACCATTTCTTGGCTAATTGGCACCCCAGGAACTCAAAAAACACGTGAAAAAGAGCGTAGGACCAACAACAGTGAAATGACGAAGAAAATCTGCAGTTTTTTGGCTGTAACTTTTCAGGCGTTGCTCGCAGCGTACCGGGACTACGCTCAATCGATTTCTCTCGCAAAATCACGTCGGAATAGGACCTTAAAGAATTATTCACAGCTCTTTTCAAAGTCGTCGAAATTTTCGCCAAAAATCCAAAGGGGTTAGCCTTCCTTTTTTACTGATTTTCGGAGCCGAAAATTTTTGGTCTTCGAATCGATTTGTATGACCATTTCTAGGCTCATTGGCACTCCAGGAACTCAGAAAACACATGAAAAAAAGCGTAGGACCAACAACAGAGAAATGACAATGAAAATCTGCAGTTTTTTGGCTGTAACTTTTCAGGCGTTGCTCGCAGCGTACTGGGACTACGCTCAATCGATTTCTCTCGCAAAATCACGTCGGAATAGGACCTTAAAGAATTATTCGCAGCTCTTTTTAAAGTCGTCAAAATTTTCGCCAAAAATCCAAAGGGGTTAGCCTTACTTTTTTCCTGATTTTCGGAGCCGAAAATTTTTGGTCTTCGAATCGATTTGTATGACCATTCCTCGGCTAATTGGCACCCCAGGAACTCAAAAAACACGTGAAAAAGAGCGTAGCACCAACAACAGTGAAATGACGGTGAAAATCTGCAGTTTTTTGGCTGTAACTTTTCAGGCGTTGCTCGCAGCGTACCGGGACTACGCTCAATCGATTTCTCTCGCAAAATCACGTCGGAATAGGACCTTGAAGAATTATTCGCAGCTCTTTTCAAAGTCGTCATAATTTTCGCCAAAAATCCAAAGGGGTTAGCCTTACTTTTTTCCTGATTTTCGGAGCCGAAAATTTTTGGTCTTCGAATCGATTTGTATGACCATTCCTCGGCTAATTGGCACCCCAGGAACTCAAAAAACACGTGAAAAAGAGCGTAGGACCAACAACAGTGAAATGACGAAGAAAATCTGCAGTTTTTTGGCTGTAACTTTTCAGGCGTTGCTTGCAGCGTACCGGGACTACGCTCAATCGATTTCTCTCGCGAAATCACGTCGGAATAGGACCTTAAAGAATTATTCACAGCTCTTTTCAAAGTCGTCGAAATTTTCGCCAAAAATCCAAAGGGGTTAGCCTTACTTTTCTCCTGATTTTCGGAGCCGAAAATTTTTGGTCTTCGAATCGATTTGAATGACCATTCCTCGGCTAATTGGCACCCCAGGAACTCAAAAAATACGTGAAAAAGAGCGTAGGACCAACAACAGTAAAATGACGATGAAAATCTGCAGTTTTTTGGCTGTAACTTTTCAGGCGTTGCTCGCAGCGTACTGGGACTACGCTCAATCGATTTCTCTCGCAAAATCACGTCGGAATAGGACCTCAAAGAATTATTCGCAGCTCTTTTCGAAGTCGTCGAAATTTTCGCAAAAAATCCAAAGGGGTTAGCCTCACTTTTCTCCTGATTTTCGGTGCTGAAAATTTTTGGTCTTCGAATCGATTTGTATGACCATTTCTTGGCTAATTGGCACCCCAGGAACTCAAAAAACACGTGAAAAAGAGCGTAGGACCAACAACAGTGAAATGACGAAGAAAATCTGCAGTTTTTTGGCTGTAACTTTTCAGGCGTTGCTCGCAGCGTACTGGGACTACGCTCAATCGATTTCTCTTGCAAAATCACGTCGAAATAGGACCTTAAAGAATTATTTGCAGCTCTTTTCAAAGTCGTCGAAATTTTCGCCAAAAATCCAAAGGGGTTAGCCTTACTTTTTTCCTGATTTTCGGAGCCGAAAATTTTTGGTCTTTGAATCGATTTGTATGACCATTCCTTGGCTAATTGGCACCCCAGGAACTCAAAAAACACGTGAAAAAGAGCGTAGGACCAACAACAGTGAAATGACGATGAAAATCTGCAGTTTTTTGGCTGTAACTTTTCAGGCGTTGCCCGCAGCGTACTGGGACTACGCTCAATCGATTTCTCTCGCAAAATCACGTCGGAATAGGACCTTAAAGAATTATTCGCAGCTCTTTTCAAAGTCGTCGAAATTTTCGCCAAAAATCCAAAGGGGTTAGCCTGACTTTTTTCCTGATTTTCGGAGCCGAAAATTTGTGGTCTTTGAATCGATTTGTATGACCATTTCTTGTCTAATTGGCACCCCAGGAACTAAAAAAACGCGTGAAAAAAAGCGTAGGACCAACAACAGAGAAATGACGATGAAAATCTGCAGTTTTTTGGCTGTAACTTTTCAGGCGTTGCTCGCAGCGTACTGGGACTACGCTCAATCGATTTCTCTAGCAAAATCACGTCGAAATAGGACCTCAAAGAATTATTTGCAGCTCTTTTCAAAGTCGTCGAAATTTTCGCCAAAAATCCAAAGGGGTTAGCCTGACTTTTTTCCTGATTTTCGGAGCCGAAAATTTGTGGTCTTTGAATCGATTTGTATGACCATTCCTTGGCTAATTGGCACCCCAGGAACTCAAAAAACACGTGAAAAAGAGCGTAGGACCAACAACAGTGAAATGACGATGAAAATCTGCAGTTTTTTGGCTGTAACTTTTCAGGCGTTGCCCGCAGCGTACTGGGACTACGCTCAATCGATTTCTCTCGCAAAATCACGTCGTAATAGGACCTTAAAGAATTATTCGCAGCTCTTTTCAAAGTCGTCGAAATTTTCGCCAAAAATCCAAAGGGGTTAGCCTTACTTTTTTCCTGATTTTCGGAGCCGAAAATTTTTGGTCTTCGAATCGATTTGTATGACCATTTCTTGTCTAATTGGCACCCCAGGAACTCAAAAAACGCGTGAAAAAAAGCGTAGGACCAACAACAGAGAAATGACGATGAAAATCTGCAGTTTTTTGGCTGTAACTTTTCAGGCGTTGCTCGCAGCGTACTGGGACTACGCTCAATCGATTTCTCTCGCAAAATCACGTCGAAATGGGACCTCAAAGAATTATTTGCAGCTCTTTTCAAAGTCGTCGAAATTTTCGCCAAAAATCCAAAGGGGTTAGCCTGACTTTTTTCCTGATTTTCAGAGCCGAAAATTTTTGGTCTTCGAATCGATTTGTATGACCATTCCTCGGCTAATTGGCACCCCAGGAACTCAAAAAACACGTGAAAAAGAGCGTAGGACCAACAACAGAGAAATGACGATGAAAATCTGCAGTTTTTTGGCTGTAACTTTTCAGGCGTTGCTCGCAGCGTACTGGGACTACGCTCAATCGATTTCTCCCGCAAAATCACGTCGGAATAGGACCTCAAAGAATTATTCGCAGCTCTTTTCGAAGTCGTCGAAATTTTCGCCAAAAATCCAAAGGGGTTAGCCTTACTTTTCTCCTGATTTTCAGTGCCGAAAATTTTGGTCTTCGAATCGATTTGTATGACCATTTCTTGGCTAATTGGCACTACAGGAACTCAAAAAACACGTGAAAAAGAGCGTAGGACCAACAACAGTGAAATGACGAAGAAAATCTGCAGTTTTTTGGCTGTAACTTTTCAGGCGTTGCTCGCAGCGTACCGGGACTACGCTCAATCGATTTCTCTCGCAAAATCACGTCGGAATAGGACCTTAAAGAATTATTCACAGCTCTTTTCAAAGTCGTCGAAATTTTCGCCAAAAATCCAAAGGGGTTAGCCTTACTTTTTTCCTGATTTTCGGAGCCAAAAATTTTTGGTCTTTGAATCGATTTGTATGACCATTCCTTGGCTAATTGGCACCCCAGGAACTCAAAAAACACGTGAAAAAGAGCGTAGGACCAACAACAGTGAAATGACGATGAAAATCTGCAGTTTTTTGGCTGTAACTTTTCAGGCGTTGCCCGCAGCGTACTGGGACTACGCTCAATCGATTTCTCTCGCAAAATCACGTCGGAATAGGACCTCAAAGAATTATTCGCAGCTCTTTTCAAAGTCGTCGAAATTTTCGCCAAAAATCCAAAGGGGTTAGCCTTACTTTTTTCCTGATTTTCGGAGCCGAAAATTTTTGGTCTTCGAATCGATTGGTATGACCATTCCTTGGCTAATTGGCACCCCAGGAACTCAAAAAACACGTGAAAAAGAGCGTAGGACCAACAACAGTGAAATGACGATGAAAATCTGCAGTTTTTTGGCTGTAACTTTTCAGGCGTTGCCCGCAGCGTACTGGGACTACGCTCAATCGATTTCTCTCGCAAAATCACGTCGGAATAGGACCTTAAAGAATTATTCGCAGCTCTTTTCAAAGTTGTCGAAATTTTCGCCAAAAATCCAAAGGGGTTAGCCTTACTTTTTTCCTGATTTTCGGAGCCGAAAATTTTTGGTCTTCGAATCGATTTGTATGACCATTTCTTGTCTAATTGGCACCCCAGGAACTCAAAAAACGCGTGAAAAAAAGCGTAGGACCAACAACAGAGAAATGACGATGAAAATCTGCAGTTTTTTGGCTGTAACTTTCCAGGCGTTGCTCGCAGCGTACTGGGACTACGCTCAATCGATTTCTCTCGCAAAATCACGTCGAAATAGGACCTTAAGAATTATTTGCAGCTCTTTTCAAAGTCGTCGAAATTTTCGCCAAAAATCCAAAGGGGTTAGCCTTACTTTTTTCCTGATTTTCGGAGCCGAAAATTTTTGGTCTTCGAATCGATTGGTATGACCATTCCTTGGCTAATTGGCACCCCAGGAACTCAAAAAACACGTGAAAAAGAGCGTAGGACCAACAACAGTGAAATGACGATGAAAATCTGCAGTTTTTTGGCTGTAACTTTTCAGGCGTTGCTCGCAGCGTACTGGGACTACGCTCAATCGATTTCTCTCGCAAAATCACGTCGGAATAGGACCTTAAAGAATTATTCGCAGCTCTTTTCAAAGTCGTCGAAATTTTCGCCAAAAATCCAAAGGGGTTAGCCTTACTTTTTTCCTGATTTTCGGAGCCGAAAATTTTTGGTCTTCGAATCGATTTGTATGACCATTTCTTGGCTAATTGGCACCCCAGGAACTCAAAAAACACGTGAAAAAGAGCGTAGGACCAACAACAGTGAAATGACGATGAAAATCTGCAGTTTTTTGGCTGTAACTTTTCAGGCGTTGCTCGCAGCGTACTGGGACTACGCTCAATCGATTTCTCTCGCAAAATCACGTCGGAATAGGACCTCAAAGAATTATTCGCAGCTCTTTTCAAAGTCGTCGAAATTTTCGCCAAAAATCCAAAGGGGTTAGCCTTACTTTTTTCCTGATTTTCGGAGCCGAAAATTTTTGGTCTTCGAATCGATTTGTATGACCATTTCTTGGCAAATTGGCACCCCAGGAACTCAAAAAACACGTGAAAAAAAGCGTAGGACCAACAACAGAGAAATGACGATGAAAATCTGCAGTTTTTTGGCTGTAACTTTTCAGGCGTTGCTCGCAGCGTACTGGGACTACGCTCAATCGATTTCTCTCGCAAAATCACGTCGAAATAGGACCTCAAAGAATTATTTGCAGCTCTTTTCAAAGTCGTCGAAATTTTCGCCAAAAATCCAAAGGGGTTAGCCTGACTTTTTTCCTGATTTTCGGAGCCGAAAATTTTTGGTCTTCGAATCGATTTGTATGACCATTCCTCGGCTAATTGGCACCCCAGGAACTCAAAAAACACGTGAAAAAGAGCGTAGGACCAACAACAGTGAAATGACGATGAAAATCTGCAGTTTTTCGGCTGTAACTTTTCAGGCGTTGCTCGCAGCGTACTGGGACTACGCTCAATCGATTTCTCTCGCAAAATCACGTCGGAATAGGACCTCAAAGAATTATTCGCAGCTCTTTTCAAAGTCGTCGAAATTTTCGCCAAAAATCCAAAGGGGTTAGCCTTACTTTTCTCCTGATTTTCGGTGCCGAAAATTTTTGGTCTTCGAATCGATTTGTATGACCATTTCTTGGCCAATTGGCACCCCAGGAACTCAAAAAACACGTGAAAAAGAGCGTAGGACCAACAACAGTGAAATGACGAAGAAAATCTGCAGTTTTTTGGCTGTAACTTTTCAGGCGTTGCTCGCAGCGTACCGGGACTACGCTCAATCGATTTCTCTCGCAAAATCACGTCGGAATAGGACCTTAAAGAATTATTCACAGCTCTTTTCAAAGTCGTCGAAATTTTCGCCAAAAATCCAAAGGGGTTAGCCTTACTTTTTTCCTGATTTTCGGAGCCGAAAATTTTTGGTCTTCGAATCGATTTGTATGACCATTTCTAGGCTAATTGGCACTCCAGGAACTCAAAAAACACATGAAAAAAAGCGTAGGACCAACAACAGAGAAATGACGATGAAAATCTGCAGTTTTTTGGCTGTAACTTTTCAGGCGTTGCTCGCAGCGTACTGGGACTACGCTCAATCGATTTCTCTTGCAAAATCACGTCGAAATAGGACCTTAAAGAATTATTTGCAGCTCTTTTCAAAGTCGTCGAAATTTTCGCCAAAAATCCAAAGGGGTTAGCCTTACTTTTTTCCTGATTTTCGGAGCCGAAAATTTTTGGTCTTTGAATCGATTTGTATGACCATTCCTTGGCTAATTGGCACCCCAGGAACTCAAAAAACACGTGAAAAAGAGCGTAGGACCAACAACAGTGAAATGACGATGAAAATCTGCAGTTTTTTGGCTGTAACTTTTCAGGCGTTGCCCGCAGCGTACTGGGACTACGCTCAATCGATTTCTCTCGCAAAATCACGTCGGAATAGGACCTTAAAGAATTATTCGCAGCTCTTTTCAAAGTCGTCGAAATTTTCGCCAAAAATCCAAAGGGGTTAGCCTTACTTTTTTCCTGATTTTCGGAGACGAAAATTTTTGGTCTTCGAATCGATTTGTATGACCATTTCTTGTCTAATTGGCACCCCAGGAACTAAAAAAACGCGTGAAAAAAAGCGTAGGACCAACAACAGAGAAATGACGATGAAAATCTGCAGTTTTTTGGCTGTAACTTTTCAGGCGTTGCTCGCAGCGTACTGGGACTACGCTCAATCGATTTCTCTAGCAAAATCACGTCGAAATAGGACCTCAAAGAATTATTTGCAGCTCTTTTCAAAGTCGTCGAAATTTTCGCCAAAAATCCAAAGGGGTTAGCCTGACTTTTTTCCTGATTTTCGGAGCCGAAAATTTTTGGTCTTTGAATCGATTTGTATGACCATTCCTTGGCTAATTGGCACCCCAGGAACTCAAAAAACACGTGAAAAAGAGCGTAGGACCAACAACAGTGAAATGACGATGAAAATCTGCAGTTTTTTGGCTGTAACTTTTCAGGCGTTGCCCGCAGCGTACTGGGACTACGCTCAATCGATTTCTCTCGCAAAATCACGTCGTAATAGGACCTTAAAGAATTATTCGCAGCTCTTTTCAAAGTCGTCGAAATTTTCGCCAAAAATCCAAAGGGGTTAGCCTTACTTTTTTCCTGATTTTCGGAGCCGAAAATTTTTGGTCTTCGAATCGATTTGTATGACCATTTCTTGGCTAATTGGCACCCCAGGAACTCAAAAAACACGTGAAAAAGAGCGTAGGACCAACAACAGTGAAATGACGATGAAAATCTGCAGTTTTTTGGCTGTAACTTTTCAGGCGTTGCTCGCAGCGTACTGGGACTACGCTCAATCGATTTCTCTCGCAAAATCACGTCGGAATAGGACCTCAAAGAATTATTCGCAGCTCTTTTCAAAGTCGTCGAAATTTTCGCCAAAAATCCAAAGGGGTTAGCCTTACTTTTTTCCTGATTTTCGGAGCCGAAAATTTTTGGTCTTCGAATCGATTTGTATGACCATTTCTTGGCAAATTGGCACCCCAGGAACTCAAAAAACGCGTGAAAAAAAGCGTAGGACCAACAACAGAGAAATGACGATGAAAATCTGCAGTTTTTTGGCTGTAACTTTTCAGGCGTTGCTCGCAGCGTACTGGGACTACGCTCAATCGATTTCTCTCGCAAAATCACGTCGAAATAGGACCTCAAAGAATTATTTGCAGCTCTTTTCAAAGTCGTCGAAATTTTCGCCAAAAATCCAAAGGGGTTAGCCTTACTTTTTTCCTGATTTTCGGAGCCGAAAATTTTTGGTCTTCGAATCGATTTGTATGACCATTTCTTGGCAAATTGGCACCCCAGGAACTCAAAAAACACGTGAAAAAAGCGTAGGACCAACAACAGAGAAATGACGATGAAAATCTGCAGTTTTTTGGCTGTAACTTTTCAGGCGTTGCCCGCAGCGTACTGGGACTACGCTCAATCGATTTCTCTCGCAAAATCACGTCGGAATAGGACCTTAAAGAATTTTTCGCAGCTCTTTTCAAAGTCGTCGAAATTTTCGCCAAAAATCCAAAGGGGTTAGCCTTACTTTTTTCCTGATTTTCGGAGCCGAAAATTTTTGGTCTTCGAATCGATTTGTATGACCATTTCTTGTCTAATTGGCACCCCAGGAACTCAAAAAACGCGTGAAAAAAAGCGTAGGACCAACAACAGAGAAATGACGAACAAAATCTGCAGTTTTTTGGCTGTAACTCTTCAGGCGTTGCTCGCAGCGTACTGGGACTACGCTCAATCGATTTCTCTCGCAAAATCACGTCGGAATAGGACCTTAAAGAATTATTCGCAGCTCTTTTCAAAGTCGTCGAAATTTTCGCCAAAAATCCAAAGGGGTTAGCCTTACTTTTTTCCTGATTTTCGGAGCCGAAAATTTTTGGTCTTCGAATCGATTTGTATGACCATTCCTTGGCTAATTGGCACCCCAGGAACTCAAAAAACACGTGAAAAAGAGCGTAGGACCAACAACAGTGAAATGACGATGAAAATCTGCAGTTTTTTGGCTGTAACTTTTCAGGCGTTGCCCGCAGCGTACTGGGACTACGCTCAATCGATTTCTCTCGCAAAATCACGTCGGAATAGGACCTTAAAGAATTATTCGCAGCTCTTTTCAAAGTCGTCGAAATTTTCGCCAAAAATCCAAAGGGGTTAGCCTTACTTTTTTCCTGATTTTCGGAGCCGAAAATTTTTGGTCTTCGAATCGATTTGTATGACCATTTCTTGTCTAATTGGCACCCCAGGAACTCAAAAAACGCGTGAAAAAAAGCGTAGGACCAACAACAGAGAAATGACGATGAAAATCTGCAGTTTTTTGGCTGTAACTTTTCAGGCGTTGCTCGCAGCGTACTGGGACTACGCTCAATCGATTTCTCTCGCAAAATCACGTCGAAATAGGACCTTAAGAATTATTTGCAGCTCTTTTCAAAGTCGTCGAAATTTTCGCCAAAAATCCAAAGGGGTTAGCCTTACTTTTTTCCTGATTTTCGGAGCCGAAAATTTTTGGTCTTCGAATCGATTGGTATGACCATTCCTTGGCTAATTGGCACCCCAGGAACTCAAAAAACACGTGAAAAAGAGCGTAGGACCAACAACAGTGAAATGACGATGAAAATCTGCAGTTTTTTGGCTGTAACTTTTCAGGCGTTGCCCGCAGCGTACTGGGACTACGCTCAATCGATTTCTCTCGCAAAATCACGTCGGAATAGGACCTTAAAGAATTATTCGCAGCTCTTTTCAAAGTCGTCGAAATTTTCGCCAAAAATCCAAAGGGGTTAGCCTTACTTTTTTCCTGATTTTCGGAGCCGAAAATTTTTGGTCTTCGAATCGATTGGTATGACCATTCCTTGGCTAATTGGCACCCCAGGAACTCAAAAAACACGTGAAAAAGAGCGTAGGACCAACAACAGTGAAATGACGATGAAAATCTGCAGTTTTTTGGCTGTAACTTTTC
This sequence comes from Diprion similis, assembly GCF_021155765.1. Lineage (NCBI taxonomy): Eukaryota > Metazoa > Arthropoda > Insecta > Hymenoptera > Diprionidae > Diprion > Diprion similis. Next base: position 12,239,937 of record NC_060116.1, on the reverse strand, counting down.
AGGCGTTGCCCGCAGCGTACTGGGACTACGCTCAATCGATTTCTCTCGCAAAATCACGTCGGAATAGGACCTTAAAGAATTATTCGCAGCTCTTTTCAAAGTCGTCGAAATTTTCGCCAAAAATCCAAAGGGGTTAGCCTTACTTTTTTCCTGATTTTCGGAGCCGAAAATTTTTGGTCTTCGAATCGATTTGTATGACCATTTCTTGTCTAATTGGCACCCCAGGAACTCAAAAAACGCGTGAAAAAAAGCGTAGGACCAACAACAGAGAAATGACGATGAAAATCTGCAGTTTTTTGGCTGTAACTTTTCAGGCGTTGCTCGCAGCGTACTGGGACTACGCTCAATCGATTTCTCTCGCAAAATCACGTCGAAATAGGACCTTAAGAATTATTTGCAGCTCTTTTCAAAGTCGTCGAAATTTTCGCCAAAAATCCAAAGGGGTTAGCCTTACTTTTTTCCTGATTTTCGGAGCCGAAAATTTTCGGTCTTCGAATCGATTGGTATGACCATTCCTTGGCTAATTGGCACCCCAGGAACTCAAAAAACACGTGAAAAAGAGCGTAGGACCAACAACAGTGAAATGACGATGAAAATCTGCAGTTTTTTGGCTGTAACTTTTCAGGCGTTGCCCGCAGCGTACTGGGACTACGCTCAATCGATTTCTCTCGCAAAATCACGTCGGAATAGGACCTTAAAGAAATATTCGCAGCTCTTTCCAAAGTCGTCGAAATTTTCGCCAAAAATCCAAAGGGGTTAGCCTTACTTTTTTCCTGATTTTCGGAGCCGAAAATTTTTGGTCTTCGAATCGATTGGTATGACCATTCCTTGGCTAATTGGCACCCCAGGAACTCAAAAAACACGTGAAAAAGAGCGTAGGACCAACAACAGTGAAATGACGATGAAAATCTGCAGTTTTTTGGCTGTAACTTTTCAGGCGTTGCCCGCAGCGTACTGGGACTACGCTCAATCGATTTCTCTCGCAAAATCACGTCGGAATAGGACCTTAAAGAATTATTCGCAGCTCTTTTCAAAGTCGTCGAAATTTTCGCCAAAAATCCAAAGGGGTTAGCCTTACTTTTTTCCTGATTTTCGGAGCCGAAAATTTTTGGTCTTCGAATCGATTTGTATGACCATTTCTTGTCTAATTGGCACCCCAGGAACTCAAAAAACGCGTGAAAAAAAGCGTAGGACCAACAACAGAGAAATGACGATGAAAATCTGCAGTTTTTTGGCTGTAACTTTCCAGGCGTTGCTCGCAGCGTACTGGGACTACGCTCAATCGATTTCTCTCGCAAAATCACGTCGAAATAGGACCTTAAGAATTATTTGCAGCTCTTTTCAAAGTCGTCGAAATTTTCGCCAAAAATCCAAAGGGGTTAGCCTTACTTTTTTCCTGATTTTCGGAGCCGAAAATTTTTGGTCTTCGAATCGATTGGTATGACCATTCCTTGGCTAATTGGCACCCCAGGAACTCAAAAAACACGTGAAAAAGAGCGTAGGACCAACAACAGTGAAATGACGATGAAAATCTGCAGTTTTTTGGCTGTAACTTTTCAGGCGTTGCTCGCAGCGTACTGGGACTACGCTCAATCGATTTCTCTCGCAAAATCACGTCGGAATAGGACCTTGAAGAATTATTCGCAGCTCTTTTCAAAGTCGTCGAAATTTTCGCCAAAAATCCAAAGGGGTTAGCCTTACTTTTTTCCTGATTTTCGGAGCCGAAAATTTTTGGTCTTCGAATCGATTTGTATGACCATTCCTTGGCTAATTGGCACCCCAGGAACTCAAAAAACACGTGAAAAAGAGCGTAGGACCAACAACAGTGAAATGACGATGAAAATCTGCAGTTTTTTGGCTGTAACTTTTCAGGCGTTGCTCGCAGCGTACTGGGACTACGCTCAATCGATTTCTCTCGCAAAATCACGTCGGAATAGGACCTCAAAGAATTATTCGCAGCTCTTTTCAAAGTCGTCGAAATTTTCGCCAAAAATCCAAAGGGGTTAGCCTTACTTTTTTCCTGATTTTCGGAGCCGAAAATTTTTAATCTTCGAATCGATTTGTATGACCATTTCTTGGCAAATTGGCACCCCAGGAACTCAAAAAACACGTGAAAAAAAGCGTAGGACCAACAACAGAGAAATGACGATGAAAATCTGCAGTTTTTTGGCTGTAACTTTTCAGGCGTTGCTCGCAGCGTACTGGGACTACGCTCAATCGATTTCTCTCGCAAAATCACGTCGAAATAGGACCTCAAAGAATTATTTGCAGCTCTTTTCAAAGTCGTCGAAATTTTCGCCAAAAATCCAAAGGGGTTAGCCTGACTTTTTTCCTGATTTTCGGAGCCGAAAATTTTTGGTCTTCGAATCGATTTGTATGACCATTCCTCGGCTAATTGGCACCCCAGGAACTTAAAAAACACGTGAAAAAGAGCGTAGGACCAACAACAGTGAAATGACGATGAAAATCTGCAGTTTTTCGGCTGTAACTTTTCAGGCGTTGCTCGCAGCGTACTGGGACTACGCTCAATCGATTTCTCTCGCAAAATCACGTCGGAATAGGACCTCAAAGAATTATTCGCAGCTCTTTTCGAAGTCGTCGAAATTTTCGCTAAAAATCCAAAGGGGTTAGCCTTACTTTTCTCCTGATTTTCGGTGCCGAAAATTTTTGGTCTTCGAATCGATTTGTATGACCATTTCTTGGCTAATTGGCACCCCAGGAACTCAAAAAACACGTGAAAAAGAGCGTAGGACCAACAACAGCGAAATGACGAAGAAAATCTGCAGTTTTTTGGCTGTAACTTTTCAGGCGTTGCTCGCAGCGTACCGGGACTACGCTCAATCGATTTCTCTCGCAAAATCACGTCGGAATAGGACCTTAAAGAATTATTCACAGCTCTTTTCAAAGTCGTCGAAATTTTCGCCAAAAATCCAAAGGGGTTAGCCTTACTTTTTTCCTGATTTTCGGAGCCGAAAATTTTTGGCCTTTGAATCGATTTGTATGACCATTCCTTGGCTAATTGGCACCCCAGGAACTCAAAAAACACGTGAAAAAGAGCGTAGGACCAACAACAGAGAAATGACGATGAAAATCTGCAGTTTTTTGGCTGTAACTTTTCAGGCGTTGCCCGCAGCGTACTGGGACTACGCTCAATCGATTTCTCTCGCAAAATCACGTCGGAATAGGACCTTAAAGAATTATTCGCAGCTCTTTTCAAAGTCGTCGAAATTTTCGCCAAAAATCCAAAGGGGTTAGCCTTACTTTTTTCCTGATTTTCGGAGCCGAAAATTTTTGGTCTTCGAATCGATTTGTATGACCATTTCTTGTCTAATTGGCACCCCAGGAACTCAAAAAACGCGTGAAAAAAAGCGTAGGACCAACAACAGAGAAATGACGAACAAAATCTGCAGTTTTTTGGCTGTAACTCTTCAGGCGTTGCTCGCAGCGTACTGGGACTACGCTCAATCGATTTCTCTCGCAAAATCACGTCGGAATAGGACCTTAAAGAATTATTCGCAGCTCTTTTCAAAGTCGTCGAAATTTTCGCCAAAAATCCAAAGGGGTTAGCCTTACTTTTTTCCTGATTTTCGGAGCCGAAAATTTTTGGTCTTCGAATCGATTTGTATGACCATTCCTTGGCTAATTGGCACCCCAGGAACTCAAAAAACACGTGAAAAAGAGCGTAGGACCAACAACATAGAAATGACGATGAAAATCTGCAGTTTTTTGGCTGTAACTTTTCAGGCGTTGCCCGCAGCGTACTGGGACTACGCTCAATCGATTTCTCTCGCAAAATCACGTCGGAATAGGACCTTAAAGAATTATTCGCAGCTCTTTTCAAAGTCGTCGAAATTTTCGCCAAAAATCCAAAGGGGTCAACCTTACTTTTTTCGTGATTCCCGGAGCTGAAAATTTTTGGTCTTCGAATTGATTTGTGTGACCCTTAATCGATTAATAGGACGCCCAGGAACCCAGAAAACACAGCAAAATTAGCGTAGGACCGACAGCAGAGAAATGACGAAGCAAAGACCAGCAGCAAAAAATGGAGAAAATACATTCTACGTTATTTGGCTGTAACTTCTGATCCGATGCTTGTAGACCATTGGGACTGTGCCCAATCGATTTCTCTGGCAAAATTACGTCGGAATAGCGTCCGGAAAAATCGTTTGCAACATTTCACAAATGCGTCAAAATTTTGACCAAAAAGTCACAGGGGCCTCTTTTTACATGGGTGAAAAACTTTCCGTTCCGTAATCGATTAGTGTGACCCTTTTTACACTTATCGGAACCCTAGGAACTCAGGAAACAAGTCAACAACAGCGTTCAACCAATTGCAGAAAACATGGGATCGAAGTAAGGCAAAATTCAATTTTATATACATTTTATTTCCGGTTACATGAAATTGTGACAATACAATATCATACACAATATATCGTATCCTGTAGAGACGCGTTTTAGATGTACGCAAGCCGTCACCTTAAGTAAGCTTACTAACCATAACAATAACCATATCATATACGATATTTCCCACATTTATTTCAAAACATTGTGTTCATTACTTTTCTGTCTTGTTATCATGATCAGAATTATTACCTAATGTTCAATTCTAATTACCCAATTTTTCTCGTCTTCTACCTTGATACTATTTAGTAACTTGTTTAATTATTGCACACTGACACACTAACACTTGTCCTAGAATTCAGGCATTTTAAAGTAATAGCCGAAACTAGATCGTTACAAATATGTATTTCCTCTCCCCCACCGTCTGGAAATCATGTGCAAATTTCATGTATCTCTATCGGTCGTAACTTTCGATCCATTGTCCGGAGGGGTCAGCCTTGTGTGTTTTGCGCTTCTCGAGCATAGCAATTTTTCCGCCTGGCAAAGATTTGTACGACTAGTATCAGATCATCTGGACCCTTGGAAATGCGAAGACATTTAGAACAGCGTTGAATCGACAGCACAAAAAGTACTCTCAAGTTTCCTCGTTCTTCGGTTGTCACTCATATCCGTTATTGCTTGCAGCTTATTCGGATAGCGTCCAATTGATTTCTCTTGCAAAATCACGTCGATATTGTGCTTGACAGAATTGATTCCAGCATTTTTCGAAGTCGGTTCAAAATTGACCAACAAACTTCTTCAAACTTCAAACTCCGAGTCGATTCAAACGACATTTTCTAGACTAATTGGACCCAAAAGGAAACAAAGAATGTTTTAAATCCATTTTCGGATTAACAGTTGCGGATGTACACAGAAAATACGAAGAAATTCCATACTCAACTTCACTAAATATTCCACTCTTCGGCTGTAACTTTTGGTGCACTAGTCGCAGCGAGTTGAGCCTTTGCGCAATCGAAAGCGAAGTTTACCGTCAACAATATCTTGTCGCAGAACCAATTTCCAGGCCCTTTATGTCCAAAATTGATTTCAGCGCCCTTTGCAGCACTTCAATAGTTTAGTTGCAAATCCAAGCGATTAACAAAGCGGGGCAGAGATCGGACCGTAATCTTTTCTTCGCAAATTACGGATATCACTTCGTTCTTCTTTAGATGTACCTTATTCTTTTCGTCCAAGCTGGGGTTTGGCGATAAGGTTTACCATCTCCTTATCAGCCCTATATCTATCTATCACGTATTGATAGTTAACGTTTTATTATTTTAGTATCGTGTTCGAGTGTCGTGCAGAGTTTATGTGCACGCCTACGTCTGATCAGGTACAACTACATAGTACGTTTCTTGTAAACAATAGAAACACGATTAGGACGTGTCTGACACCGAAGGATGAGTCGATGACCGCTCGAGAACCTCTCCCTAGACTGCGAAAGGGATCGACGGGTCACGCATCCGCGTTCTTCCGGTTGGCCGACGGCGCGACGTGCGTCTTGACAAACTTTGTTCATGTTTTACATGCGGAAGTGAAGAATTATTTTGTTCATGGCGTTCCATCTTACGTACGCAGCGTTTTAGTCACGTATTTCGTAAGCATTGTTATCTTACCGTGTTGAAAAATTTTCGTTATGCATTTTGAATTTTTGTGGATATTTTAAAACAGGAATTGGTATTGAACCACGAATAATTCATATAAACGTCATTTTCAAACCGGACATTACGAAACATGAGAAGGTTTCGTTAACCCGTCCATTATAATAGAGGTATGCGATTTTTTCAGCTAACTGATTCGTGCACAAGATTATACCCGCGCTTACTATAATTAATATCAATTTGTCTAAGCACGATTGCGATATCGCTAAAACGTATCTTATGACGGTGCAAATATGAAAAAGAATTCAACTGCGCAGTCGCGCTTTATTAGAATACAAATTGAAACTTCAAGGTTGCGAAATAATTGCGTCAGTCGAATACCTCGACCATGTCAAACTATTTCAGCAATTACTAGAGCGGCTTATTATTCAATGAAATAAAACATACTTACATCCTTTCTGCGTGTATTTATGCGTACCATAAGCTTGTATATAATGTATCATGCCTGACGCTATTGGCGAAAAAAATGTAGCGAAAACTCGATATCAGTCGACCGCAGACGCGATACTTCGCGCGGCTCCAACCAGGCGAGCGAAAAGGACGCGGCGAATCATTCAGGATTTCGTTTTGCGATTCAAGTCGCGTACCTCATGAGCTTACATTATACATCTCGAGTCACCACAATTGCTACTGGAATTACGTTGAAGCGACCGCAGACTCGTGTTCTAACGCGGCGTGGAAAACATTGCGAGAAATTAACAGTCTCCTGCTGGCCGACGACAGTTCGTGCCACTGTGACAAAGGGGCCCAGGATTCAAGCGGAGCTTATAAATCAACCGTACAGCAGCAGCGAAACAACAACCGCGATTCGCGTCAGATACGCTTCGCTCGTCTCTCGAGTCTGTAATCGGTTAAATTATTCTTCCGAATTTTCTTGATTTACTCGAATAAACATAAAAAAGAAAAAGAAAAGCTGGCCTTCTAATCTTATCTCCCCGTTAGACGTAGAATAATCAATATGGCGCAAGGAATTCTAATCAGCTATTAATTTCAAGGAAATTGTGCGTATACCAGTAGATGTGGTAACGAATGGATTCAAGCTATTGCAGGATACGTTTCATTTCGTTCCATTAAGAAATTATTATGCATTCGGTGAAAATACGACGAAGACGGCGTTTTGTAATTCAATTCCACCTCAGAGATGGTAGATTTTTTGTGCCAAGTATGTCATCTTGCGAATGCGTCTTAGATCCTGGTTGTGACACAAGCTTTTACTTTGTGCGCATATTGTCCCTACTTGACGAGTTGACACGACTCGAAAACCCTGACTGTGTCTGCATAATGCCTAGAAGAATAAAAGTATTTGTAAAGTATTGTAATGAAACTAAAGAGACACGATTCAGACTCATTAGTCCTTCAAACATAGTCCCCTTTAGAGTTTATATGTGTAAATATGGCTTGAGTAATTAAAAATGAACGAGTTGGCACAGCGCGACGTCTCGATCAGACTACGACAGAAGGAAGATCCGGAGGTAAGATAAACTTGAACAAAGAGTGAAAAAACGTCTCCCGAGAAACGGGTGGCAGCAAGTCGTGCTGCAGCTCTTTGAATCAGTAGCTTTGTTTGTACGGTTCCGCAGAGCGGTTCTCTGGACACCGTGGAATACATTACCTCCGGAATTCGTCGATTTGAATATCAATTCCATTAGCTAATCCACCTCCAGCAGATCCTGTAGGTACCCAGTGAAAAAAAATTCTACAATCTGCTCGACTCGCTATTCGCGGTATGGAGTTGCATGGAGGAAGGGAACTGAAATTAGCTAGAAAAGAAACGTGCAAGATTAGGCGAAGAAAGTAGGCAGCGAGGTGAGAAGCGACGAGAGAACCAACGGCGAGGGTGTCAGGGGGTAAGAGGGGCATGGAGATGGCGAGAATTCCTATTTTTGCAAGTGCGGCAGACAGTTGGACGGCTGTTCGACGCACCTACGATGTATGTACAGTATAGGACGGTTTCTATTCGCGTGGGCTTCGCGCGGTTCACGCAAGAAAGCCCAGAAACACACGAGGTGGGAATTTTTAGCGAGTAAAGGCTGCACCGAACAAACGCCCCTCGTCTGAAACATCTGTCGTCTGCGAAAAGTACATAAGACGTTCTTGTGCTAAAACGGGAGCACTCGAATGCTGTTTTAATAATAGGAACAAACGGCAGTAGCGCACGCGCCATATTTCAGGGCAAAATTGCGGTCGTTTCTTCCGGCTATCGGCCGCTGCAATTGCTGCATCCATTCTCATTCCGAGCTCGCGTAGAACTCGATTTCGAAAAAACAACAAACACCCGTAGACGCAAAAATCGCGGTCAGAAGTTTTCCCCCTCCGGGTTCACCGGACTGACGTAAGATCACCGGCTATAACTTTGCACTCGGTGGCAGCTGTGGTCGGGCAGAACAAACGTCTCGAGATGATCTCACAATGGCGAGAGAGTAAATATAACGAAGCGAAGCTGGAGATAAACTTGATGTAGAATAAGATTAAATAGGGGGCAAAGGGGGGAGGTTGGCTCGGAGTTGCGTGTGGTCAGCTAGCCAGTCGGACGGTGCAGGGCAATCCAGCCTGCAGCTGAAGCCCGAAGCTCCGAGTTGCGGAGTAACTCAAAGCTCATCGTGCCCGCGAGCACTTTAAGTTTAAAATCCGCGCTAGTGCAGCGTGCGACTTTTCGCAGGCGCGTATCCAGACGATGACACAGCGACCACCGCATTTAGACGGTCCCCTATCCCGGCTGCCTCAAATTTCGTTTATTTGAGATTCTGGCGTGACGCGCGATCCGCCGCATTCGCGGTTTAGCGCTGATTACGTACGTCGCTTTTTTAAGAGAAAAATGTCGCTTTTTTGTAGACGAGATCAAGGCTGTCCTGTTATGCAACCAATTTGTTTGGCATTGAGATCTTCGCATTGATTTGATGTCACGTGAACTCTGGATTTCCTTTCATTTCAGCTGTGCAATAATTTTGTAAGCCTCGACTTTCTTTATCTACCATTCAGTCAAATGATTCTAATATTCAAAGATCAACAACATTCAAGTTTATACAGTGTTTCATCTGTGAAAAAAAAAACGTTTGAGGTATTCAAGCACAAGCTAGATTTTTATAGATTATTATTCACGATTAATTGCCAGAGAGCAATGGGAACGCTGGAATGTTGAAAGATCAAAGATGAATGTATAGGTATACTATTTATTGGATAACTCGTCAATTTTGTCGACCGCCGTGTACCTGGTATGAAAGGAAATTAAAAGATGAATCTTTGCAGCGGTAGATTATACGAAGTAGGTAACTTCAAATAACTTCCACCGAGAAGCTAGGATCTATTAATAAATATTCGTCCTATTTTAGGTGCGCTGGAGGGGAGGACACTATTTACCTTGTACTTCTTGGATAAAACTGTCAAATTACCTTGGTACTCAAATTCAGAAATAAATTTGCAATGTCGGCCAGTGTTAGCTAGGAATAGATGATAATCCAGCGCATATGACGCACTCGAAAGAGAAACTTGTTCCAATACTATCCAAGTCTTACCTCCGTCTACGATACAACAGAAAGCGTCCAACACCTTGCAACTACAAGCAGTCGTTCATCGTGCTCATAGCTACATTTGTCACGAAGTTTGTTGGAATGTGCCTCTAGGTGTGATGTGATCCATCTGTCTGTCCCACACCTCCCGAATAGAATCTTGTTGCACACTTGACAGTCGCTATGTAAATAATTATCATTTCTATCCTCTTATCTGCCGCATCGGAAATGCTGCTGCCACGTCCTGGCTGGGAAACACGTACGTATAATCTGTTACATTCATATATACGGGTAGATATAGATATACTTGTTCCCCGTGGTGTCTACCAAAGTTTAAAGACGCCGCCTGGCTCCGAAGTGGAGGCCGACATCTTCCAAGGAGCGAAGGAGTCAAGTGCATCACTCTATGCTGCACCTGTGCACTATGGGCACCAATATACTTATACAAATTTTATGTACGCTGTCGAGTACACTTGCACCTTACGGTATAGGTATGTGCCAGTTACGTAGATGGGCATCCCCTTCTTCGCTTCGATTCTCACATCACAAGCAAGTGTATAAACTTCACATTAAGACTCGAGTTGCGTTATAACGATGCTCTGCAATACACTTGGTGTACACTAGAAGTATGCATGTACAATTATACAGCTCAATTCTAACTGAATTAATCAAGCACGGTGCTTTTGAAGTTTGTAAGACTATGGAGAACGTGTGATGAGAGCGTGAGAGGAGATGGAATAGCATATGCAGGTCGCATATGCCAAGGAGTGCTGCACTTGGATGATGAACTTGAAATTTTCACTCATCCGATTTTCGAAATTTCTAGATATTTTTCTGAGAAATAAGCTACATGATCTCCGAAGGTTGGTATCAAATCTTTTTAAACTGTAGGAAAGAAGTTTTTAACTCTGGTATTGCTCGAAACCAGTAGCCCAACCGCAAAAAATCTACCCCTGCCTCCGCTTAGCACATTCTGCGTCATTTTCAGAGAAAATATTCCTCAAGGCGAGAAATCGTGGTTCATAATTTCTTTATTTTCGCACTACACTCGCACCTGCTTCACTCAGCTGTGGAATAATAAAAGCCCGAGTGAAAATAGCGACGAACTGCGTCTGGCATCGCTCGGGGGGTCTTTCTGTACCTCTGGCGATGCGCACTTATACTAGCTGAGTAAATACTGTACAGAGCCGTGCCTGATTCCGAGGAGCCGGCAGAGTTTGAATATTTCAGGTCGCCGAATCTGAGTCGACGAATAAATCCGCTATTTCAGTTTTTGTCCAAAAAAAAGATCGATGTAGCAAATGACGCGCAAGGCTGGCGTGTGTTCAGTCGAATTGAGAAAGAATCAAGCATTGCTTCCACCTTTCAAGGGAGTGCACCACGTGGTCGGCGAGAAGGACTGAAGCTAATGCGATTACTTTTTTGGTCTGCCGTTCGTCTTGAGTGCGCTGAAATAACCAGAAGAACAAACAATATTTCTCCCAGAAGGTACGGCTGCACAGCGCAGATACGCACGGCGACGACGTGCATTCATATCTCACACCGACGCGATACATGAAGCTTAAAAGGTTCGATTTGTTACAGAAGTGGTCCCCGCTCTAAGGCTGCAGATTGCATAGCTCTCGGTGTATGCATACGTTCAAATGACACAGGGTGGCTGCGAGGCGATTAGTCCGTTTTCTTTCGTACCTCGGTGGCCGGTCGGACAGGTAAGAGGAAAAAATAGCCATATTCACGCAGCATCTTACCGACATTTCTTTTGCTGATCTAGCTGTAGAGATGATCTCCTTTTTCACGATTAAATAAAAAGTGCGACGACAAGGCGGTCGTCGCGGACATACGTGTGGCGTGTCGAGAGGGGAATTTGTTTGAAATCAAAATACGCGAGTGGCACATATAACGAGATCACGTTTCCAAAAGACGTAATTCGAGTTGACTGCTGCGGTACGTTGGGCTGAAGACCGCGACGGAAAAGAAGAGAAGAGAAGAGAAGAGAAGAGAAGAGAAGAGCAACGGAGGCGGAGACCGGGACCAGACCTCACCAGCACCGCGTGTTTTCGGTTATTTCTAATTCCAACAAATTGTTCGGCCACGTTTTCCGCCGAGACTAACGCAAGGGCAACGGGGTGGCACATGCAGGGATACCCTAGAGTACAGAGACTGGCTCTCATACCTTGTACTTCACTACCACAGCAGCTACTCTTAGCACTGGGGGCGTAGCGCAGCCAATCAACGCGTCACTAATTAAAATTCACGCCACCTTAGCATCTCCGATCTTGAAAATGAAGGGAAAAAACCTGGCGAAAAAAACTACACCAGGGTGTAGTTTTTTCTGGAGTGTTTTTTTTTTCTCTTTTTTTCACCTTTCTCTCTCTCTCTCTCCTCTTTTGATTTTTTTTAACCAGCAGCGGCTCATCTGATCTTATACATACGTGTGTGTCTACAGACATGGAGACGAACTTGTGCCAACTTCCGGTGTCTTCTGGCTGCTGCTGCAACCGAACTGTTACCACTGCTACTGCTGCTGCTGCTTACTACTGGTGGTTACGCCCGATATCTCCATGCCCTTCCGCCAGCGGCCTATTCATCTGACAACTTCGCGGTCTCCAGGTGCACACCCGCCTGTGCCGCGATGCTTCCAGCCGCTTATCGCTCTCTTCAAATTCGTTTAGTCATTTTTCAACACCCTCCACCATGCACTAACCCCCTATCTCATCCTCGCACGTGCTGAGATCTATTTCAAAGATCACAGCGTTATGAATTATAGTGATATATTTTCCATTCACTGTTGTACCAATACCAGAAATAAATCAATATTGAATACACAGACTTTTCTCTTCAATCCCTGCACCATCGAAACCCATTTATCAAAATCATATATAGTCCGTCAAATCTGATTACACTTTCACCATTTGCCACTTTCTATACGCTTCTGAAAGCATGGACGTATATTACAAGTATATATAATACATATAAAGCGGTATCGAATTATGTACGTCTGTCAAAGTTTACACGAAGAAAAAGATTATAGTAAATAAATGTTTGAAAAATCTTCGAGGGCGGCAAAGCATTAAAGTAATTTAACGAGCGACACAGTAGGGCAAGAATAGGCTCTGGGATGGTAAAAGAAAAGAGATGGTTAGCCGCTGCAGAGGTGACTGACGGACGGCACTAATGAGACAGCGTCGGTCTGGTTTGATCGCGACGCTGCAATAGGTAGACTCGTATAACCCGGTGTGTTCGACAGGACGTATAGTGAGGTACATACGTAGGTACGTCAAGCCTTACACACATCTATACGCTGCGGAGATTACGCAATCGGTGCCAGAAAATAAATTCAGGGTCCGTGTGTATAATTATGTTCTAAAGTTTAACCCCCGACATCTCGGCAGATTGACATGTTTTTCAGATATTTTACAGGCGCGAAAAATATTTCCCATGTTTCATCCGGTCTTGGGTGAAAGAATCGGAAGTTGTATGTAAGTTCAAGGATTGGAAGAGCCTAACTCTTGGCTGAAATTTATACCTTGTACCTGCGGCGAAGAAGCTCCTGGAGGAAGGGCGCGTGTGTCCCGGGTGCTAAATTACGGGTAAATGAGGATTGCGCGTAGGTTGCCAATAATGCGCGGTTGGTTGCAAGCGTATAAATGCCCAGTGCCAATTATCAGCTGAAAGCCGCGGAGTCACGACCCGCGTACCACATACACATTATTCCTCCCCTCTGCCCCCGGTTGATGACCACGCGTGCGCTCCGCGAGCTGAATGCAAAATCAAAGTGGGAATGCGCACCGAATGAGGATTGGAAAATTTGATAGAAAAATCGATACGCCTCACGATTCGCAGACTTCCTGTTGAAATATTTCAACGCTTTCGCCAGCACCACCAGCGGTCCAATTCTAAGGGAGCTTTCTTTTTCGAACATAAGCGTTACTTTATACAGCTTATTCTCATATAATGAACTGCAGAATATTATAATCGGAATCGTTACCGATTATCTTGGAACCGTAATTTTGTAAAATCATTGTTTCTGATTGAATTATACGTACATTATGGATGCTTAAATCCGACGGATGTTTACAGAAGTTGAACGTATAGGGTTGACGATACATTCGCGAATGAAAAAAAAAGTCCGTTTGACATCTCGTCAACGTGACGCTGTACCTGGGCGCCAGAACGGCGGGTTAATTTTTATTCAGCAAGTGTTACACCTGCGAACTTTAGCTCGAGGTGGACATGAATTATTCTCGGCGTGAATCTCTCGTGGGAAGGAATTAGAAAGAATCACTTCTATAAGCTCGCGAGTTCCTCTCCTCGCGGGAATAGGTAATTTTTCTTTGACAGAAAAGTATAATAATACAATATTACCCGACATTCTAGTCACTGCAGTAATTTCCACGATCGCTTTCGACTTGTTTTCAAACAAAACTCTAAACTTTACTTCTGAGAATGCTGTAGATCCATTTTCTCGACATTCCAATCCGAACGATGATTTATTGGGGAGAGCTTGGCCCTCTGAACTTTGCCGAAAATGTATGCATACCGAAAAAAGTGAAGCCATCTGGGCGGGTAAAGTAGCTACTCTCTCTGCGTTCATCTCGAATGAAAAGAGGTTCGGTCCAGCCCTCTCAGCGAGTCGCAGCATCTTAACCGGGCGAAGATGCAGCAGTCGGAGTGTCTTGAGAGTGTCCGATGTCAAGAGCGGGAACGCGACGAAGAGTCAAACCGACTCCAACTCGCAGGGTAAGGTAACACCGAAGACTTCCAAAGCAATGGAAGAGTGGAGAAACCCTTAAGAGGTGAAGGGTACACGCGCCGTAAATCAATGATCATTACCGACTGACAGCTGAGCGCAATGAAAGAAGATCCAAATTTTGGGATCCTCCACTCCTGCATACCCGAATGAAATATTACCGGGTGCTAATGTTTTTATGGGCTTGATATTCGATTCTTTGATTGGTCGTTCGGTCATTTGCTACATTCCTTGTTACTTCTTTCAGGATATCATTACCGCGGGTTTGAGAAAATCGACGCTCCAAGTGGACCTTGCTGCAGGGGCTTCTAAGTTACTGTTTATTACACCGATATTACTGAAAATTTACGAAATTTTCGTTAGATCTAAAAATCGATTTTAAACATTCATTCTCGACTTCAACCTCCGAGTGGCACTGCGCGTCGAAAATGTCCTGTACAGGATCGCGATTTAAAAAATTCAAGCGGAACATTGCAGACTGCTCGAGTACAGATTCGATTTGGACAGTAGGAAATACCTGCGTTAAATTTAGCCCAGCAGAGCAATAGCTGTGAATGAAACCGAGAGCCATTCTCATTGTTCTCCCTGCAATCCCTGCTTCGGAATTCCGCCATTCCCCTGTGCGGCAACAACGACTGTGCTAAATGCCGAAGGCTCTTGGATGTGCGAGAGGAATGAGAAATAAGAGGCGAAGCCATTCGTCCGTTCGGATGTAGGTAGGTATATATACCTATATTCCAGTTTTCGCTCTTACACCTAGGAATACCCGCGTATGCAGCTCCGCATGGCATTGCCACAGAAGAAATTTTCGGAGTTATGCAGCCGGGCGTTTCTGCAAGACTCGCGGCGCCCATCGAGCGATTCCCGGAATGATATTTTTTCTTTAAATTGGGTTTTTTCTTCCTCCGCTGTTGCAATTTATCCCATATACATGCACGCGTATATGTAAAGCGAAGGGATGCGCGCGGTGGTTGATGCACCGATGGAGACGCAGGGTCCGTGTCCGTTTGATCTCGCCTAAAATAGGCCGAGCTCTGCAAATCTCTCTCTCTTTATGTGCCCCCCCCCCCCCTATGTGCTTGCGTGGCTGAAGATCCCGGCTTAATCCTCGACTTTTGCACCCGTCTTTGTCATTTCATTACTCTTCATGTTTCACGTGCAGACGGGCATTTGATCCGAAGGAGTGGCGAACCACCAAGTCTGACCAAGCCAGAGGGCAAAGGACAGACATACGATTGGCGCGACATAAGGATGTCCTGAGATGTGTTAAAATTAAAATATTTCATCACCTCTACACCGAATCATCACCCAATGACTAGAAATAAGTCCAGGAAAGATGCGAATATGAAGAAAGGAAGAAAGAAAGAAAAAACTTGTCCCAAGAAGGCATGCAGGCGCAGAAGGCACGAGACACGGCGCCAGCAGATGTGACTTTAAACTTGAAAAAAACTCTTTACCCATCCATTCATCCAGTCCAGGGACACGACATGTGTGTTCTTTGCCGCCAGGGGAAATACATAATAGAAACTTCCTCGCGTATATCCGTTTTTCTTTTTCACTTCTTTAAATTCTCGAGTATCTGGCTGAAATATCGTGTCATTACTGACAATGAGCTGAGCTCGTACTGTTCAACTTTCGGCTAAAAGGTTGCGTCAAAACTCAAGGGTTTCAAGAGCCGGCTTTTCCATATTCTCCGTGTAACCGAGCGTTTGCTTAGGTTGGAAGACGGCGGTTTTCCGTCCTTGCGGAGAAGCTCAATCGACCATCATTCGTTACATTTGTTAAACCAGATACATCGGAGTGTACGTATACTCATTCTCGTATTGAGTAATTCGAGTACTTCCGGTTACACACGATTTCGAAATGTTTGCGTTAAGTAAGGCGATAAGCGTAGTCAGATTGTGCGTATATTATCTGCAAGCGGTGGATAATAAGGTAAATCTATCGACTTGTATAGTGATTCCTTGAACAAGACGTCCAAGTCCACTTTCTGATGCGTAAGATATCCTGAATTTTAAATAGCGTAGCAATAAAATAAATGCAACTATATAGCATAGGTTTTCTTAAATAGAATTTTCAATGACCGACATGCCTCCCACCGAGTTTCGCGGAACGTTATATACATGTATTGTATGTACGTATACTGTGTGCGAGTACGTAAATACTGGATAACCGTGAAATGTTCTGGAAAACTTGTGGGTAGCAATAACAAGTAAAGCGTGTGTCGGAGCACCGCAAGCTGGGAATTGAGATTTTTGCATTTAAAAGCACCGTAGCAGCCGCGAATCTTCAGATTTTAATAGCACGACCGCATCCCCAATGACTTTGCGTGCAATAAAGTATAACCGCTGATCCATTGTCTTGTAATTCCGTGATTTATGATACCGCGTTGTCCCTGCAGTGAAATAAGCACCCGTGGCACGCTAGAGACTCTGCTGCAGGACAAGGGACCCAGGATGCGACGTGCTTTTAGACCCTTCTCCAGGCTCCCAGCTCCGGATGCATAAACAACGCTGGTCTGCAGCCTCTCACGGTTCGCGAAATCCAAAAATTTCTTCGTAACTCACGTCGAATAAAAACGTCACACGAATATTTAATTTTCGTTCCACTAATAAAAAACGACCAGCAGTAACGCGCTTGCTCGTTTGTCTTGTTTGAATCTCCAATGCGAGATATTCCAATTTTGAAATTGGATGAAATTGGACTTTTCAAAAATGATAACCATAGCCGAATTTTCAGTTTTCAAACTTCCCGTAAAACTTGAATCATATCTAACCTACTGTTACTGCAGTTGATACTTTCTTTGTCGTGAAATAGAACTCAGTTAATGAAGAGCGGAGAAAAGTATTTAAATTATTCGTCCATCAAATATTTGATAAAGTTTCTTCTCGCTACTTTATAAAAACGTATTTTAATAGTCAATTTGAATTTTTCATAACACGATGTAAAATACTTGAAATTTAGCACGCGATGTTTTTCCCAACATTATACGTGAAAATTGACGACTTTCTCGTTTAGGCCCACGTCTTCTGTTTGCCATTTCGAAATAGACAACTTTTGGGCGAATGGCAATAGAATATATCCAGTTTCCCTTTCTCCGTAAGTCGTTAGCTCCAATTACCCTTAGCGCCCCGCTGCTGTACGCACCCTTTGGCGTATTTACGCGAGCCTAATGACTAGGGCACAAGTCACTTATACCGTGCCAGTTATATACCTTGCAGACTGACAATAATTACTCGAGAGAACCCAAAGAGAACGAGAATTAGAATTAGTGATTCCGGATATCCTTTTTCGCCTGCACCTCGGTGTTTACAATTTCCGCAGAACTTATTCATGAATTATTCAGAACCGTGACGAGGGAATTTGAGTAAATCGACTCAAGCTCAGTCAAGCCCTGAATTTTTTTCCTCCAGTAGTTTAAGTTGCGTTCAATTTCTTTTTTTTTTTTTAACTTACTGAATATTTAATTAATTGGCTTCGTATAGTAAGACGAAGGCGGTTCAGCTCTGTTTCACCAAGTATAGAATGCTGTTTGCGATCAACAAAATCAACACTGCTAAACAGATTATACATTGAAATGGAAAAATTCGGATGATTCAGGGGTTGAATGAAGATAAATGAAATGACAAGCTTCCATTTTGACGAAATATATCTTGATACAAGAAATCCTATTCTACGATACAATGCTGCTAATAATATAATATGGTAAAAAAAACCCTGCTCACGGAGGAGTTTTTCGTATATAATGTAATACATATCCGTGCATTGGGACTGAATAAAATTCTCGCGTGCGTAACACGTGTCGGAGAATTCTAAGTGTTTCTATTCTATATTTACAACATTCATATTAATTTTTAGTTTTTTTACAAGATAAAATACAACAGCACGAGAAGAAAAAAAATAAAGAAACATCAAAAAGAAAAATCACTTACAAAAGAAGCACTTTGTTACATTCGACAAAAGTTGATATATAATTGACGATTTTTAGTGTAGAAAAATTACATTTTTACACAACTGCTGATGATAAAATAATGATGATTGTGTCGCGAGCGACGTGTACATGATTTAACCTATCCCACGAGACCGACTATTGTCTTTTATAGATAATCAATATTCCATGCTCAAGTCCCGCGATAAATGTTTTCATGCAAACATACTTGCTAAAATAAAAATTATACAACTTAATACGATGTATTCAACTTGCAAGTATACTCGTACAAATTTCATCTAAAGCAATTCAAAATTTAAGTGACATATATGTATAACATGAATTATTGTTTAGACATATGTATAAATTATTGATAAGTAATAATTATGAACGAAAAGAAAATTAGATTATTTTTGAAATACATTATTGTTATACTTTTATTGTTAAATTCATTTTTTACATAAAATCTAATTCATTCAATAATATAATAAATAACTTTGAAAATGATTCTATCGTTTTTCGACTGTATAATGAATATTTACAACTTTTTATTGTGTTTACTTTTTGATTACTAAGACGCGAAATGTGTATGATAATTATTTTGGCAAGCATGCACAGTACAAAATTGATCGGTATATGTATATATGTATGACGTATGTGTTATACGGTGAATTCAATTGTAGACAGATCATAGAATTAAAATAAATGTCCTGAAACATTTTGCAGGCGGTATTCTGTTGATATCGATTGAAATTGATAGTAAACAATTATTGGTACTTTGGCAGAATTTCTACATCGGAAGTGGATAGAAATAAAAATTATCCTAGAATAGATCTGCAAAAGTATTGTTTCGCTTTTTTTTTGAGCGACCAACAATAAAATTGGTAGCGAAATAGTCTGGGATTCTGGTAGCATATCAGTTCTTGCAAAACAGCCTTGTCAATATTTTTTTCCTTACATTGATACTTTGTATTAAACCTATGCGAGCTTGTAACAATCATATTATTACACTATGCGTTTTAATGCTTATGCTTATAATGACAGTAACTGTACTCTGTAATATTCTATAATACATGGCTGTCCCGCGGCGTCAGTACGTTCTATTCAATAATAACAAACGGCAATGCCTTTTTCGACGACTACGTATTACAAAAGGAGAAAGAAAAATTTTAAAGAAAAACAAAAATAAACTACGGGTTAATCAGTTTGCGGCAATAACTGTCGCCGGAGTTGACTTCTTCTTTAAAACAATATCCTTGATGTTCAGGTTAACCTTTTCCTTTCGCGCTGGTGGAACGGATTGAAGACAAAAACGCTTGAAGGCCTCCAACTCGCGTTCTGCGTCGTCCATCTCTCCGTCCTCAAGGTCTATATCTTTAGGCGTAAATACGCTCTCTGCAAAAGACACGCTCTGAATACAAGAATTTACCATTTCTTGCGCACTGTACTGCATAGAAATGAGAAACCTAATTTAACGTAAAAAAAATAAGTATATATGTATATGTATATCGCCTCGTTTCTGACAGTTTGTCACTAATGTGTGTGCATTGACTCAATAATTTATCTGTAATGTCAGTGAAAAGTAGGTATCTGTTTCTCAGTAGCGGCTTCGTGGATGAGAAAGATTTTAAGTGCCCCATCAATTTTAAAGAATATTCATATATTGCATTTACGAAGTTCGCAGCTGCATGGCTCTTCAAGTTACGTAAGTCTGTGCATGATGCATGCGTTTATGGTTCATCTTTAAAATCTTCTCTCTACCAGTACTAATGTATAATCATTTGTGGACCGTTTGTTCTCTATTGCTTTTAATATAACGTCTCTGTCAATTGAAAAATCTATCTACTATCTCATGCACACTACGCGTGTTTCTCTTTTCTCAGTGTGTACGTGTTCATTGGCAATAATAGTCGAACGCAACTTATTTCCGTTGAATATTCGGATGTTTGGTCGAGTTGAATATCAAGAAATTTAAATAAGATTCTTGCATTGAACGAACGTATCCTTTAACGTGACTGAACCAAAGATCGTATTTCCTAATTGAGTAATTTGATTTGATTATCTGGTTTTACAATTACAGTATTAAATACTCTCTCAGTCCCATTTAGAAGGGGTAGTATGCTACATACCGTCAAGAAAAAAAGAGAATTTCGATTTAAAAAAATAAATTTTATTTTCGTCGAATTATCGAGAAATTAAATATACCATTATCTATAATATCTTAATATCACATAGTTTTCCAGTCACTGGATTCATCATATTACGATAATATTTGGTTTGTAAACTACGTAACGGGAGTATTTTAAGTACATGGATCAATTGTCCCAAGTTGATGTGCTTCGACTCTTTTTTTTACTACAAAAGAAAAAAGAAACTCTGCAATTTTCTCTATTCACTCAGATCACTCATCTCACACGGAGATTTTACATTGTAATAAAAATCGCACTGATACTGCATACCACCGAACGATTCTCAATTTCTCGTTGTGTAATAACTATATTGCACATTCTTCACAATATTAGCAAATATTAATCGTACTCGTTCGTACTTAACAGTTTTGTTTTTATATCATATTAAGGTCATTCAACGAAACGACACATTACGTAGTTTATATACCACAAATCATGAAGTATCATCGTTTTGTACAAAACTAAAAACTGTTGTAATTGTCAAAATATCAATACGAAAATTAACTACTCATAAAATATCAAAATTTACTATACTTAACACAGCATCAATAGTTATTTCTCCCTAAAAAATCTGAACTGAATATTACGACTCCACGAGTTAAAAAGAAAAGTTTGAAGGACAAAATGAAAATAGTAGTTGTTTTTATGCAGCAAAACAAGTTTTAAAGCAAAGTCTGATAATTTGAAAAGAAAAAAATAAGAATAAACATTTGAATAAGTTGAAAAAAGATGGAATGAGAGAGATTGGTGAAGTAATTACCCGTGTGTGTAACAGCCATGGTCATAAAAATACTGAACATAATAGAACAAAAGTAATAACGATGAATAAAGTAATAAACAATACACCAAACGTCTACAAAACTTAAAACATTACAAATTAACAAAACTAATCTGGTCACGTTAACTAGTCAAGAATCATCTCTACGCAAACATTTGCACGGATTGTTAAAGACAAATAAGCAAATTTACATGGTTAAATTATTTATTGTTGTTCTCACCAACGAGGTTCCAGTCATCTCCATTCTGTCGAGTCCCATTGCCCTTTTTTTTCTTTTTCTTTCCTTTTCCGCTACTCGAAGCTGCCATAGTTGCGCTAATGGCTTCCCTGACTGCAGTTTTAGCCTGCTGAACATTATCCATCACAGCTTCAGATCGAACTTTGGTTAACGTTACACTGGTACCTCTCAAATTAATGCCATTTTCGGGAATGGGCTGCCCACCAGTTACTTTACTAATTTGGATATTAGCGAGGCCTTTCAGTCCTGTGCAATCCGGTGTTAACCTGTTCCGAAGTTCGGCCAAACTTGATGGGATAATATTGTTTTGTTTTCCACCAATATTCTGCTGAGGCACGGCCTTGTTACTCGATAAATCGCCTTTCACGATAAAGTCAGGTTTCGCAGGCGGAGTTAAACCAGCGTTAATTGCCTGTTGAAGCGCTGGACTTCTTATAGTCACCATACCATTTTCCGATACTTTAATAATTGCAGCTTGTTGCGTCGGCTCCATTTTCGGAGGACCAAATGCGGGATTTCGTATCGTAACCATGTTACTTCCCGGATTGTGTAAAATCCTAGCAGATGCATCGGCATGCCCATTCGTTAACGGCGTACCATTTACCGCGTTATTTTGCACAACTACGGAATTTGGTACTGCACCAGAGGCATTCGTAGAACTCTTACTGTTATTATTATTGTTACTTTTCTTTTTCTTCTTCTTTCCATTTGTACTTTGGGATTGCTGATTGTCTTTCGAAGAATCTATAACAATACAAGAGAATTTATAGATTTCTCACATATATAATAAAATTTAAAACCATTTATTCCAAAAAGTGTAGACTTTCATCAGGAGTTTCAAATATTTAACTCCAAAATTTATCAGAAACTGTGTCATCTATACTAAGTTAGAGTAAATTGAATTCGAGTAATAGGAAACTCACCTTTGTCATTGGATTTGGGCAAAAGATCTTGCTTGAGCTTCCCAGTGTCTACAACAATGACATTCCCTGCTCCTTGTGGAGTAGCATAATTTGATTGAACTCCACTCATCGGAGCGGCTATTATAGTTGTTTGCTTGGGTGGATTCACTGGTTTTGATAATGGAGTAGATTTTATAGGCATAGGTTTAGAGGGGGCGTTCACTTTCGTTATCGTGATACCCGGTGGTAGTTTGAGATTTTCAATAATTAGATCCGGATTTGCACCAATATCCTTAAACTGATTACTAAGAGGTGAGCTTAGAGATTCAGTGGCAGTGTTTGGGGTTTCGGCAGTGATCGACGGCTTAGGTACAATCGAGCTTATTGTGTTCTGATTTTTCTGATTATTGCTTTTTGTTTTCACACTGTTATTATTGCCCGAATTTTTATTCTTATTACCAAGGGTTTGATTATTCTTTTCCTGAGATTGTCCTTTTGACTTTTTATTGTTGGAATCGCTAATAGAACTTTGTTGCTGCTGTTGCTTCTGTACACAGGGTGTTGTCACTGGTTGTGCGTTAACTTTACATTTTTTATTATTACTCTGCGGCTGTTGCTGTTGACTTTTACTTTTGTTTCCAGTATTATTCTGTTGCTGCATCACGTTCTCTTTATTTTCTATATTTTTTTTGTCCTTCTTAGACTTGCCAATTTTAGACTCCTCCACATTCAGCTGTTGTTGCTGTTGCTGTTGCTGTTGCTGTTGCTGCTGTTTTGTACTAAGTTTCTTTTCATCATTCTGCTTTCCGGTCTTAGGTTTCTCATGACTTTGTTGGTTTTTAATATTTTTATTATCATTGACATTACCTTGTTGATGTTTCACGTTCGTGCTACTTGATGGCTGCTGTGCAGGGTTGGACTTAGCTTGCTGCTGCTGTTGCTGTTGCTGCTGTTGCTGCTGCTGATTACCATTTCCCTTACCTTTCTTCTTCTTACCATTGGGTTTTTGGCTTTGCGGCTGTTCAGGTTTTGGCGACGCAGGTTCCTTTGTTTGCCCATTCACCAATGTGAATAGGACTTTATCTTCTGCAGGTGTTTGCCCCTTCAAAGTAATGGTAACTGTTGGTTCGGCGCTGTTGGACTCCATGACTCTTTTGATAGTAACAATTTGCGGTTGATTTTCTGACTGATTTTTTATCGTTTCTGCTGCTTTTAGGAGTGCTTCTTCCTTTGCTTTGGCTTCCCTCTTGAGCTTCTGCCTTTCCTTTTTACACTTTTTTTCGCTTTTTTCCTCAACCTTTGGTGATGCCGAAATATTACTTTTGCTACTGTCAACTTTATCAATACATGTTGCAGCTTTACTTTTTTGACCAACTGCGGTAACGTTTTCGTCTCTTTTCTCAACATTGATTCCAGTCTTGTTTTTTTGATTCGAATGTACCGGCGGTGATTTCATTTTAGTCCCGTCTTCTTTATCTTTTTTCTTATTGGACGGTTTGAGCGTCGAAGTTATTATTGGTGCTGATGCAGGTAGTATAGAAACTTCTGGCAATGTACGTTGTGGCAGTGACCTTTGCAGGAGAGGTTTTTGAGGATCGACAACAGTTATAGTAACTTCAGGGGTCTTCTTCTGTAGCTCTATTATTCTCTGTTTCTCTGCTTCTTGTTGGTCCTTTTTCAGCTTCTCGTCCAACTATTATGAACAAATATATGCAATATAAGGACAGATTTAAAAGCAAATGAATCTGAATTATTATTAAATACCAAATTCCCAATAACAACTGATAATTAGTTTTTTCAGTAACCAACTGCTTACTTTTTTCTGCCTTTGTCTCGCCTTCTTTTCCGCCTTCTTATTGTCTTTTTTACTATTCTGATTGCCCTCAATAAATTCAAGCAACGCCTCCAAGTCCCTCTGATCTCTTGTGTCTTGGTGTTGGACAGGATTTATGGAGACAGGAGTGTTAGGCCTTGGTACAGGTTGATTAGGTGAAACATTAGAAGTAGGTACAGTGTTTGAATTTGAGGGTGGGATTTCGACTGGAGTTTTTGGTGGACTACACGCCGCCTTGCACTTCTTAGCTTTCTTCTTTGTCAAAAGTTGCCGTAGTCTCTCTCTCATTTCATTGTAATTCCTGCTCACAGGTGCTACCGAAGGCTGCAAAACAGAAGTAGCAACTTGTAACCAAGTATCCCCCAGATAAAATTCTGTTTTCTAGATGATGCGATAAATTTTGAACATCTACTAACCACTCCATGTCCAAATACTTCGCAATAGCAACAATCGCAATGTCTGCTAGAATCTCTAGGAGTTGAACTACTCGTCGAACACGAATCTTCTTGGCTACTTCCAGAATCTGAACAATCCCCATCGCCTGCACCAACTATAATTACCAAAACGTTGTTTTCAATAGTTACTGATAAAACTTTCAAATGATATACTTAATATTATTGATCAAAAATACTAACGGTCGCTGCAAGACACCCTCTTTATATGCTCAATGTTAGCTTGTTTGTGACAAGCATGTGGAACATGATTGGGATGAGCATGTCCACGATGAGGAGCTGCTGCACCCTTCGCGAGATCCGGCAGTGTACCACGCGAGTGAGAATGAGTGGGACCTGTGTTTAAACAGCACAATATATAAATATCTACTAAATACACTGTTTTTTCGAATATTGTTGTGCCGCATCCGATGAGAGGAGACTTACGATTGAGAGCAAACTCGCCTTTGAGCTTTAAAATCAAGCTTAACAGTTTGCGAGTATGAATATTTTACGATAATCTGAATCTTTGTTAGAATCAATGATGGAACGATATGTCACTTACACCTACCAGGATGTGGTAGATGATTATGGTTGTGAGTGATGTTAGGCGTCTGGGTGGTCGAGTGCCTTGTTTGAATATGGGTTTGTTGTGTAGTGCTTGGCCTATTCGCTGCCTTCCTTGAGGCAGAAATTGGTTTGGCAGTAGATATGGTAAGAGATTCAGGCTGTCCATATCCGTTTGTCATGGCGGGATCTGAGCGAGCTATGAAAAATATTATATTTTTGTTGCAAATAAGACAAAGATTCTGAAAACGTTTTAGTGGGATACTTGAACATATAACTTACATTTTTTTAAACACGGACAGGTATCCCATTTCTGTTTAGACTTTAGTAAACAAGAGCAAGGTGGATTTTCTAGCACCTCTTTCTTCCTCTCTACAATTTCCTTTGCGTGTTGATAAACACACGGACACGGTTGCGGTTCAGTCTCTCTTAAATCTGTGTCTTCCATAGCACACTGAATATCATCTAATTGTTTCTTATTGAGATTTATATCCTCGGATTTTTTCTTTGTTGGTGTACCAAATGAAGAAGATTTTTTTTCATCTGATTTGCTACCCAGTGATGAGCTTGTTTGACAAGCTAGATTGTTCGGTTTCTTAGGTCCTGCAGCAAAAGCTGCGTGTAGATTATAAAGATGCGGATATACCCCATTCATATCAACTAAACCATTCTTCGGTGCTGTACAATTCACACTACCTGTTGTAATGCAAAAAAAAAAAAAATATTTGGTAAGAAACAAAATCGTTTGAATACATACATTGTACGTAGCTAAAATTGTGAGCAACAAATTCTGTATTACCTGATAAACCGTTGCTAATCGGTGGGAATGGATTGAAATTATTTGTTTGCAGATTGAGATTAAGAGATGGTCCTTTACCGATCCGCTAGTAAGAAAAAAAATTTATAGAAGATACTGCATACAATTGAACAAATCAAACATTTTCACATTCTATACATCACCGCGGGTGGAATGTGCATTAAATTATAAATCTGTATGTTTAACAACGATTGTTGAAAATACTTACAGTAGGCGACGTTTGAGGCACAGTGCAGACATGGCATTCGCATGTTTGTTCGTCACCTCCGCCAATGTCTACTTCACTTCCCTCGCCATCAACTCTCTCATCATTGATCGGACTAAAAACGAAAAGTTTTCTTTGAAGAAAAATAACTTCAACTAACGTAACAAAACAAACCATATTCGTGCGCTATTATACCTTCCAGACCTAGGCGAAGGTGGCGGTGTAACGAACCCATAATTAAGAACATGGTTAACAGCACATTCGTAGCCAAACCAATATTCTGGTTCATTATAATGACCGTTCAATGCTGTTGGTGGGCCAACGTTATGACCATTGATCTCTGTTAGGACCTCGGTCGATGTTAGCGCACCCACCATGTCAGCGAGGCGTAGATGTGTCGACTTGTTTGCATCGTGCGCCAGACTTTCTAAAATATCAGTGTCTAGTGGCAGATTCAGAGCATCTAGACCAAGGTCTGAATTCGGACTAGGTGGTCTACTATTCGGACTCAATGCTCCGACTGCCCCCAACGTAGCAAGTGTTAGTAACTGCTCATCGAATTCCGTCAACTCACTGTAATAGTTTATGAAATTGTTTTATTACTATTCTCTAATTTGTTCCTTCTCATTTCCCTAAAAAAGCTTAAGACAAAATTAAATACAGTGGAGATTAGCCTTGATGACTGACGATTGATAATTACCTAGATATGATACTGAACTATATTTAATCAAAAGAAGATTCACTAACTTAGAAGTTCTGTTCCACATTCGTTGTTGAATAAGTTTTCTTCGAGCTTTAAACAGCTCCCAATCTTCCCTGAGCATTTTCTGTTTTGCTTTAAGAGCCGCCTGTTCCTGGCTGAAAGTTTAAAACATCTATCATTTTTATGTACTAGTTGTGAGTAGTTCAATTTAGATCTACAAAAAGAATGACGAGAAGAATGTGCATGAATTACACAGCTAAATCATCATTCTTAAATTAGATTGCAGGAATAACAGATACGTACTTGTATTTGTCAATTAGTCGTTCAGCCTCTGGCCACATGTCCCCGATTCTTGTCATTTCATCATCAAAAGCAAGATATCTGTGTACAAGGCCTTGGTATTCAGCACCCTTTAGTGGCAGAAGTTTTCGTAGCTGAAATATTCGGTGCATTTATGCTATTGGTCAAAATAATTTTTTTATCCAGTTCAAATTAGTAAGAAATTCTTTTATACATAGATACATTTATGTATGATTTCCCCTAACCTTATCAAATATCAACACCAAATGATTGTTACCTGTCCAATAAAGGGTGGCAAATTATTTTGCACAAGTGGATCGGTATAGACGCAACTCTGGTAAAGCCGTTTATTCAAGCAATCCCACGTAAGATTAAACTTTGAAAGATGTTCGTTCTCTAATGGCTCTACCAGACTGGATAAGTGAGATGCTGCTGACAACAATGCATCATATCCATCCAGCAATCCTGTTTATACAAACATATTTTGGGAATATTTAGTACATAGTAACAGACAGCATATACTTTTCTTACTATTCACATATTTCGATTGAAGAGATAAAAAATAAAGTCGAAAACAATATAGCAATGTAATACTTATGATACTACAATGCTACTTTTAAAATAGAATAGGAAACAAAACTTGATATTCTTACTCCACTGTTTTTGCAACTAGTAATGATATATTTAGACAGATGGCCTAGTTCTAAAGTGACAAATTGTTTTGTGAATCGTTCTAATTTTAAATTCCTAATGATATTGTATAATGATAAAACTGACACGGAAATTCTGCGATAAATTTCAAATCAGAACTAACTTTCAAATCCTTGTTTTTCTTTCTTTTCTTTATTTACTCATTATAAGATGCATAAGTTTCAATAATAAAATACGAATTCGGCAAAAATAAAATTTGTCAAACCAAATATATTACCAACCAGTGAGAAAAATTTCAGCAAGGTTGCTAGCATTCCGAATATGTAGAAGATCAAGAAGGCGAACCTTTGTCTCCACAACAAAATCTTGGGCCTGTCCCTCAAGCCTCATAAAAAGCTGATGAGGATCCCTTTTACATAATCTGTAATACAATTAAACGATGAAAAAAATATATTGTTGCTAAGTACAAACAGGAGAAGAAAGCACTTACTGCAGAATGATTTCATGCATATTTTCCAAATGAGCCTTGTCATATTTGGGACAGGATGAATGAGGTACACGAGAAGTTTCTGTAGCTGCTCTGAAGACCGAACGTATGTGCTGCCTCAATTCCATCCACAATCCCTGTAGCCTTGTCACTTCTTCTAACTGCTCAGTCAAAAGCTCCCTGCGAAAACAAAGCAAACGTCCATGTATACATCTTTCAAGTGTGGTAGTTGACGAAATGTTTTACCTTCTGTCTTTACACGCATCACAAGAACACGGTCCTTTTGGACGTTGTAACGGAGAACTAGGTATAACCAGCATATCAGTAACACCGTCAATTGTAGCCTCTGGATTACTTTTAATGGATGACAACTCGTTAGATCCCACATCCTCATCTCGTCCAACATCAATATTCTCTGTAGCTTTATGTACATTTGAATTCTAAAAAATAAAACCAATCCATTTGAGATAACTGATATATACCTTCTATATCAACGTTAAGCATTGAGTTCAGGGTTGGGTTAGCCGTGTTGCACAGAACCAGAAGAACCGTCAATAGGGACATGGAATTTAACTGACTTGGTAGAGGTGAAAACTCGTTCTATCGAAGATAATGAAACGAGACTTCCTTGGAACTCGTAAATAGAGTTTACATGATCGATTACATGGAAAATCGTGTCCGTGATTAGCATGCTAATGGGTGTAGCAAAATGCGGGTACCTCTCTGACAGTTGACGGAGGATTGAGAGCAGAATTTTTTTCGACTACGACTGTCGAGGCACCGTCAGCCTCCTTGCGTCCATCCTCGTCCCCCTGATCCTTAGAAGGACTATCCTTTTCGGGATTAGCCTTGCTGCTGGATTCCTTACCCAGGACGTCACCCATCGCGGCTTCTTCGATGCTCTTTCGTTTCTCGCACTGATCCACCTCGTCGTTACAATCGCTCATTCTATCCTTAAGGAAAATCACACGGTCAGGCCGCGAAATTCTCACTGGATATTCGCGAGGATATACACCAATCGATTGGATCTTTCGCCTTTAGAAGGTGCCGTGTAGTAAATACCTACAGGCAAAGTACGCGTACAGTCAACATTCGCTCAATATGGCCGTTCGCTATTACTTCACTATCCCTCGTTCAGCTTCGCCATCGCTACAAGAGATGTCATCGCATGCCAAATAATAATTCTGTGTATGCGATGAGAGATTTCCACTGATAAACACGGCAGTACAGGCAGGCGCAATTGTTGTGCAATTGTTGACGATAGACTTGCACTTTAATCTGACACAACGCAAACCGAACTTGAAAAAAGCACTGCATAAAGGACTCAATGAATCCTGCGTTAGTTATGTATCTTGATTCACAATTGCCAACCTCGTTACGGAATCTCTCACCATACTCTCACTAGACTGGTAACGCCAGAAAATGTTCGAAATTATCGGTAACGAAATTTGTTGATTCGGAAAAAAATATACTTCAATTTACAACGAGAACATGACTGTTTTAAATAGTGTATTACACAAATTGAATTTAATAAATATTTCGCAAATCTGTACTAGAATTTTGATTTAAAGTCTAAACGCCGGCAACGTCATTGGCCCTGAACTTTTTAATAATCCAACTTTTACAACCCGTAATGCGGCTGTGACGTTTGCAAAAAGCGTTAAGGCCTCTTCATTCACCCTGCTAGGTACGCTTTGTTTTCAATCAAGAATTATCATAGCATCTCACCTCTGCAGTTACATTTTCAGAGTACCATCGTATATGTAGTGCGGAGCCTTCGAACAGTTCGAACGCCGTTTTGCCAATTGCCACCCGACGACGGAGTGCCATACTATCGCGTTTCGCATTTGTTTCACACCATTCACACACAAGCGATGCACACGCCATCTTTCGGATACTACCGCGACGACCAATCAGAAGACTCGATATCGTGTCACGTGATTCGCCATTGCCGTGGAAACTGTAAGCCGAAATGGTATCCGTATTTTGGCGGTGCGGTCGTCGGTGAAAAATATCTCTAATATACAGCGAATTTGTATTTGCCCGGACAAAAATACCAACGATGTTTTCATCCGTCTCTTCTGCTCGCGGCCTGGCCATGAAAAATCTACGCATCATGTCAATTTTACGAACATAACAAAGCACCGGATACATGCATATATTTCCATTGAACCTAACCGCCGTTGACCAAAAACGCGTAGGTGTGTGTATGTGTGCCTATGTAATATTTGAATCGTCGGTTGTACAACATGTCCCGCGTTCAGGATTTTTAACGTTAATCGTAATTTTTAATAACGAAAATGGAAGACTTTAACGAAGGGGTCGACGGAAAGCTGGCTTACAGAATGCGAAAAGTTAATTCTGAACAATTTCACACCCTCGTCAGGATGCACCTGTCCTTTGAATTGGACCTCAACACTGAGGAGTGAGTTATTGTCTACTGCAATCGTTTCACTGTCAAGCCAAACGTTTCAATGTCAGCTCATAGAATTTATCTAATTTGCGGATTGTAATTTTTTTTTTTGTATTTATTTTCGAATTACCGCACCATCAATAGCTCTTTCTATTTTTCATTGCCTGGTATTGTCACTGTAATTTGTATCCCTACATGGTTGTGTCAACGTGCATTTAGTTGGGATGCGAGTATGACCAAGAACTGTTCTCCTTCGTGTCAATGCGTTCTGCATGCGTTGAGTAGTGTATGGCGAGAAGCCAAAAATCTAGTCTCGACCTCAAGCACAAGATGCCGTCTGCCGTACTGTTTGTGGTTTGTATTTTAGTTGCGACTGATTGCTGTGTTGGCTTGATATTGGTGATGGAGAAAAAGCTCGGTGGT
Organism: Diprion similis; assembly: GCF_021155765.1. Classification (NCBI taxonomy): domain Eukaryota; kingdom Metazoa; phylum Arthropoda; class Insecta; order Hymenoptera; family Diprionidae; genus Diprion; species Diprion similis. The sequence continues at coordinate 12,208,774 of NC_060116.1, read as the reverse complement.
GCAATCTATTAGACCCTATGAAAAATCTATCCATATTTCTCATTCATCATGAAGCATAAGTTAAAATCCCAATATCTTTTTTCAGTAGCGACTGTGTGGCGGAAAAAGCTAAACTAAAAAAATGGAGCTTGATAAGCTTCTCAAAAAAGCCCAAGTCAACCATCAATCTACAGAAGGGAGTGATAGAGGGTGCTCCTTTGTCACATGATGGTATAACTCAAGTCAAACAGCTGATTGAATATCTGTCAACTGAACAAAGTAAGTTTGAATCAGCACTTATACACACAATACAACTATATTCATTCATTAAACGTTACCTTTGTTTTATTCCAGGCATCGTACAAGAAGGGATTTTTCGACGAACAGGAAAGCTCACCAGGCAACAAGACCTGAAAAACGCGCTATATCAGGGAATCCCATTAAACTTTGAAGATGGCCGATTTAGTGTTCACGACTGTGCTTCCGTTTTGAAAAGTTTCTTAGCCGAATTGCCGGAGCCATTGTTAACAGACTTGCACTATCCTGCTCACTGTCAAATTGCTGGTGAATCTCATACCCATTAGATGACCACAACAGAGTGTGAAAATTTGTCACTCATTAATCTTCATTTTTTTTAACAGAGCTATGGTGTGGTGATATGAAAGCAAACGAATGTAGACTACTTAGATCATTGCAGCTACTTTTGCTTTTATTACCATCTGAAAATCGGATTCTGCTTAGAAATGTTCTAAGGCTGTTAAACAAAACGGCAAGCTTCGAACACAGCAACAAAATGAATTGTGACAGCCTAGCAACATTATTCACTCCACATTTGCTGTGTCCAAGGAAACTATCGCCTGAAGCTCTGCACATAAATTCACAGACTTTGTCCGGACTAGTTGCCTTCATGATTACAAAAGGCACTGAAATGTTCGACATTCCTCCAAAACTAGCCACTGATATTAGAGCTTACTGGGTTGAACAAGAAAGGAAACTTCTGAGTCCTACAAAAAATGATGTGAGCTTTTTTTAATGTATTTAATTTTTTCTTATTATTTGAAACCGATTTTCCCAAATTTCATACCCCTCTTTCCATTCACAGTTAAACGAATCAACGTCAGATGCAACTGGTACAGCTCACACAGTGTTTAGTTTTGTCGATCACAAATTAACAGCCAAAGCAAACTCGACACAAGACACGCAGGCAGCATTAGCACAGTTGTATGCTCATATTCAGGCCATGCCAGAATCTGCGAAAAAACGCAGGCTGGTTAAACAATTCAATAAAGAAAACGGACAAGGAACGCCTCGACAGGTGAAAAATTTGAGAACTAAAAGCCTAGGAGATTCAATAAAGAAGCATATTTTCCAAAAGAAAATACTGGGCCATAAAAAACTAGTAGACATCAACATAGGCTGTAACAATATCACCAGATCTAGCAGCGAGGAGAATATATTGTCGTCGGTAAATAATACCAGCTTTTTTATGTGTTTTTACTACAGAAATTCTGTTTCAATTTCTGATATTTTGTCAGTGTCAATGTCCTTTTTGAATCAAATGAATTGTGCTAATTGCTATTTGTACTAACAAACTCTGCAAGTGAATGCAACGATGTTACTAAAATTCTCTTATTTGCATGCATTGAACAGAGCCTGGAGAAATCTTTGCTTCCGCCAAAAACACTGTTCAGTAAATCAGATGATGAGCTAAGCATGGATAGCTACGAGCCATTGGAAGCAGATAATCTACTGCATGTAAAACACATAAGCAGCAGCACGGGGAGCCTGAACACGTCTAATCTGGGGCATTTTAAGTCAAAGAAGAAAGTGGTGCTAGTAAATTTTGTAAATATTAGCGAAGAGCAAAGCATCGAAAAATTTGAGAACACTGTAAAAAATGAATCATCAGAATGGGTCAGGGAAAGTTTTACTCAAGGTGAATCTGACAACAATGTCTGTCCAGAAAAACTGCAAAACAAAGCTTCCAGCTTGCAAGATATTAATACCTCGACAAATCTACGATTTTCACGCCAATTAAGTGAACCTGAAGTGTATTCGAAAGAAACTGCCTCTAATATGAATGATGGCGAATTGGTGCGGCAAAATTCAGACCCGATATTTCCTGTAACACGAAAATCCAACATAGAAGTGGTTTTTTCTCCCAGGAAATTTATGCCTAATATACAATCTGGTATGTCTCCACAAAAGACAGAAACTTCAGTTTCGGAAATATCAAGCTATTCACCTCCAACAGTAATGAGTAGATTCTGGAACACATATACGGCACATACATCAACACCAGCTAAGAATTTACTGCGAAAAAGTCTAGCTGCTGCTACTGCTGCTGCTGCTGCTAATGAATGCACATTGACGCCCATTGCGAACCATGACAAAAGCATGAGTCCAATTACTCAAAGCACGACGAAGATGAGTAAAGCTATGCAGGTATGCATGTATTCTGCATTTTCTGTTTTCACTCTTTATCCCATGTTATTTTTACGCGTCTGTTTCTATTCATGTGCTCATTGTTTGCATATAATGAATCTGCATGTCCGCTGCTACTTGATATGAAAAGGCAATCAGAAAATTCAATTATTATTACTCTGGTCAAAAAATGATTGATTGGCCAGACGAATATTATTTTGAAGAAGTCATGAAAATTTTGTTGAAACTAATTTACACTTCCGACAGGAAACCATGATGACTCCACGATCAAGAAAACCAGTGATGATGATCTCTGGGTCAAACTTATGCAATCTTGCAACATTAAATAATGGAAGGACGCCTCGCAGTTCTGGTTCTAACATTCAAAGATCAAATTTAGATCTTACACGAAAAAAAAGTTGTACATCCATATTGGAAGAATCTCAAAAAATAGACAGTACGAGTGGTGAGTTGGTGCTAATTGACAATCAAGGTGGTACAGAGGACAAAGAAAACTTCGGAAATTTAAATGAGGGTAGAAATTTTGTGACATCAATAGAAGACGAATATTGTAATGCAATTCAAGGAAGTAGTGCTTCTATAACAAGTACATTTCGAGAATATCTATTATCACGAAGTGTACTAACTGCGAGTCCCGTTGATTTGAGTTTCACGTCTCGTACTGGCGATTTTGAACAATCTGAATCAGATTTGAATATTCTTAACGAAGACAGGCTATCCGATAGTCTTCTGCATTGTTTGGATGGAAATCAACCTAGTTCCGATACATCTGGCATAGTTTCTGGTAGTACCAACAGTGTTAATGACTCTGCAGAGAAAATTGATGAGGTTATTAACCCATCACCCAGGAAAAGGGGAACGAATCTTCAGCGTAACGACTCTAAAAGATCTGTCCTGGACAAAACTGTTACAAATAAATTGAAGTTTCAAACTCTAAGGAACAAACAATTGAGTGAATCTACACTGAAACCAGTAAAAGCAAAAGAAACGTTACAAGAGACTTCTTTTTAAAACGGAAATATAGTATATACATTGAATCTAATGTTCAAACTCACTTTTACCACACTTCATTGTGTAATAAAAATTGCGTTGAACACTGTTATAAGTTTTAACCAATGCGTATTTTTTACTTTTGTTTAAATTATTAAGCAGTTTTTATTATTATTTACCTAATTTTCAGCTGTCGATTAATAATTAATTCGTATTCGTTTGATATCGAATACGAATTCTGTGCGAAATTTTTGTATAATGTATAGCAAATAGTTTGCTACGTGATATTTATACTAGACCTCAATCATATGCTAAGTTTTTATCATATTAGTTGTAAATGACGGCGATGAATGTTGTGGGTTTAAATATTTGAAAATACTATACATCCTGAATGAGCCAACAACGAAATTTGCAACAGTTCATTGTAACTATTTGTAAAAAAAACAGAGGTAGAATAACAAAATTTTTCGCGATTTATTCGTATTGTCAGATCTGTGTATCAATAATATATTTTCATATTATAGCGCACGCCTCATGTATAACAATTGTCTGTTTTCTTTTTTACCTTTTTCACCTTTTTCCCTTTGCTTTCACAAAATTAAACAACTCTCTTGTACATTCAATCAGACTTATGAGATGATGAGGATGATGAAAATGAACTTGTCGTAGGAATAGATGTGGGTCAGAACATGTCGTCATGCCCCAAATCCGGAATGTAGGAGAGGCCTCGTTCTTTCAGAGCTTTGCTCATCAGTTGCTCTTGATCTTGCTTTAATTCTTGCTCTCGTCTTTGAGCATCTAATATATCATCTACAGGCACCTGAGATAGTGGCAGATCCTTTTCCTTGTCCCTGTCCTGAGGTGAAATTCAGTAAGTTTATAGTGCTGGAAAACTAAAAATATAGCCTCGTTGAGCATAGAAAAATTTAGTGCTTACTATTTCTCCCAAGAGAACAACGTTCTCGCCTCGGACGATGAAAACGCCCCGAGGAATATCCCCATATTCTTTGCCAACGTGAATCCTTTCGATAGTTCGATGAAGAACCAGGTTGGCAAATTGATCAACACTTCTGAGATATCCGATAAGTGTTCTACCATCTCTTAACAGAACCATTAGCTTTTCTAAACGAACAGTTTGGGGGTGATTAATTTATTTAGTGATGCTCGTGTAAATGTTAATCAAAATATTTAAATTGATAGTCAAGTGTAAACATAACCTCAATTTCAATAAATCTATTCAACTAACAACTTCCAACTAATTACATCAAACGTACTGTCAAGCTCTTCGAGGAGGGATGCCGTTCCGGGCACTACGTTCATTTTTCACAGATTTTATATCAATTAATTCAAGTTCTGGTTACTCAGCTACTGAACGACTCGCTGTTGTGTTGCACCCCACAACTTTGATTCACATGTACTCTTTGGCCTATGACTGTCCATGCCTATGACAAACTGACTGGGGCGAAAAATATTTCCGTCTGCTCCACTCTGCCAGAGATGTTTCTACTCACAGAGTTCGAAAATTTGCAAATTACGAAAAATGCGAAAATACTCAGCGATGATTTCCGAGTTCCATCAACTGTGTTGCGTGTGCAACACGGGCTCGGATTAACGGTGCTGCTAAAAAGGCTATATATAGCCTTATAAGACCTCGAAATTTTCAGCCCTTGAATTTTCAAAATCAAATTTTTCAAATAGTACCTAGATTTTTATAAATTTGGGCATGTGAACTCTTAATCGTTACCAATAAAGAATCGCATGAATATTAATGTCTCGGTGCAATTCGATTCCGAAGAATTTCCCGCATAAAGTTCGAGAACTTTTTGTGCACACGTGTATACAAAATATTGTAAACCGATAATTTTTTCCCTAGTATCACAGGAAAATCTGAATGCTTTGCCTCTGTTGAATATAGAGTTAAATCGCTCGTAATTTAGATGTTGCAAATATAAAAGGTGATTTTGCCAGCGTTAAGGCGCGAACAGAAAATGAAATATAATTACTCAATAATTAATACAAAATGTGTTTCCTTATACAATACTATTTTATACAAACTTAATTAGATAAGAGAAACAATGTAATAAAAATGTTTTTTCCTGCCTTAGTTGGTGGACCACTATGTGCAGCTACTGTGGGAAACCCTCAGAGGCAATCAAAATTAAAACCAAAAGCTATTCCCTTCCGATGACGGAATCAGTCTATATTAAACATCTAAGTACGAATTGGACCTTTTTTAAACACCAAACGCATATTTTATTACTTTGGTTTTACATAGTCGTCTATCGCTAATTGAAGAACGGCTGCTACACTTTTTTTTAGCGAGAAACAATGTATATTTCACGTCAAATATATATTTTTTAGCCAACGTCAGTATAATTGAGCGTTTGGATAAATCAAGTTCGGATAATTGACGATTCGGATGACTAAGGTTGGGATAATCGAGGTTTTACTGTACTATCATAACTTTAAAATTCGCGTTCGAGTAATAATTCAAAGAGGTTTGTAAATACTACTTCTTGCAGGACCTATTTCATTCAGAATACATCGAGTGTGATTAATTTGCTACCAACTTGATTTGAGAAGACAAAAACAATGTTTTAGTTTTATAGTGGTTCAACCAAGTGTACTTTCGTGACAAGAGGGTAGGCATTCTTGACATTTCAATTTTACGTGCATTACTTCTTTTTTGACGTCGTTCCAGGAGTCATTAAATTTATGCTCGTCCGTGACCTCGAGCAAGATGCCGCGTGGCAATGAATGAACCAACCAAAAATCTATAAGAGAATGAATTATACGTCGCAGTTACGCGAGCTCAACATGAATAAATTTTAGAAAATACATTTACACATTATTCCCTTTTGCCAAGCCTGCGATTGAATTGTAAAAACGGTTTTATTCCCAAGTATTTTGCTGTTCTACAAGCATGCGTATGACGCATATAGGTATACACCTGCCTACAACTACTCAAAACAAACACAATGCTAGAATAACTCAAGGAATCGTACAGATACAGTGACTTTTACTGATTGCCAATCATGCTCAAGTATTCTATAATGTCAAGGATAAATACGCGTATAGGTGTGTGTAAACTTTTACGTAATTCGATGCGTAAATATTGTTTCATATTTCCGTGTCCAATCCATCGTGCCTTGAAAATATAATATTACTCCCGTTCTAATACACAATTGTTTCTGTATCGTAATAGTGTAATAGGACGACGAAAAAAGTGAATCAAAAAATCATGGGTATAGATACATCGGAATGTACAGATACGTGCATCGTGGCACGTAAACTTGGGAATATTCGACCTTGCGTTGTACCGGAAAGAGGACAAAATTCTATTTCTTCTAGCTGCTGCACTTGATTTGGACGAGGGGGAAATAACTCACTGAATTTATGCATCAATAAGTTTGTGAATTGATCATAATTTACCTGAATTAACGAGAATCAACTGAATTAATGCAAAATAACTAAATCAATGAGAATAAACTGAATTATCAAAAATTAACTGAAATAATCAGAATTAACTAAGAAATAACTGAATTATGTGCGAAAAAAAATTAAATTCAAATTAAAAAGTTAAGTTCAATTGAAAGAAATTGACTCGAATTAACAAGAAATAAAAAGGAATGGACTGAACATTTTTAAACTCACTTGAATTAGAATGTATTCGCAAAAATTATCAAGAAAAAAATTAATATTCATAAATTGAAATAAACTAAGTTAATTAAAGGAGGGACTTCGGTGAAATTTTGATGAAATCGAGTTTTTTGTTTTTCAAATGACTAAAAATGATGTGATCAAAAATTTCCTCCAATAAAATCTAGATTATGGCAGTATGTATCCTGAAAAAAAATTTCAACCTCCTGCGATGAAAGTGTATGCACAAGGAAGTTTTGGGAGCGATACACTGAAAATTTCCTGCTAAAAGTTCCTTGCGCACAAACTTTCATCACAGGAGATTGAAATTTTTTTTCAAGACACATAATACCATAATCTAAATTCTGTTGAGAGGAATATTTGATCACATCTTTTTTAGACGTTTCAAAAATCAAAAACTCGATATTATCAAAATTTCACTGTAATCCCCCCTCAAATTAATTCGACACAAATATTTATTGTGTCATTCAAATCTCGAGTGATTCCCCCCCCAGATTTAGAAGCACGCAGTGCCTGCGTTGATTCCAAGATTAAAACTGCTCCTGTATAACGCCCTTTCGTGCGATGCGTAAACACGTTTTTGTCCCCGGATCCGAAGGTGCGAGACAAGTGTAAAATCCTGACAAAAGTAAAGTAGGTGGTGCCCGGCATTGACTCCTTCATCCTACACTATATGTATATCGCTCTTACTTTCACTCCCAGCGCATCTCGGCAAGCCAAGCAAAGGCCTTCCAGCGGATGATCCTACGATCCATAGACAATGTAATTGGTAGTTACCATCGAGATTGCCTAGCCGTACGTTCGCCGGTATTACGGTCCAAGTGGATACTTGGCTCTGAATCGAATGGCTCGCGGCCGATTCAAGCTTTTCCACAACATGACCGGAGACGTTTTTACTCTATTTGTCGTAATCAGCCTGACCGCTGCACAGCTCCAAGCATTCTTCGTGAGTTAATATCTTACTCCTCTTATTTTCTTTCTAGATTAAAGATATCCAAAGTTTCCTTGTGTCGTTTTGTAAACATAAAATGTTATGAAATTAGCGATTTCAAGTTATTTTAAAATACGCATGACTGGTTTTAGTTCTTAAGAATGTCTGTCAAGTTACAGTAATTATGACCTATGATTACGCATAAATTCCTTCGATAGTAATAAATACAGCAACCAATTACCATCGGTTACTTCGAACGAGTCAGACATTTGATCGATATAATTTATGAAATTTGTTCACTCGTTGACCAATTTTCAAATTCGCTGTCCCGTGAGAGAACGTGGGCGTGCAAACCAACTTTTGAATCTCGAGTGCGACTGGTGTGTTCGATGCTGCCCGTAGTTGCGTAGACAAAGCAGAGGACCTTCGAAATGAAATACAGTGACTTTTAGCTTTTTGTGACTACGTAGGCATGTAGAATTGCGCAACCCGAGACTGCCGCCGCTTCTTATTCATGCGTGGAGGTAATGAGGCAGCGTAATTGCCGCAATGACCTCTGACAGTGTGCGGTACGATTGTAGGTATGGACTTGGATGTGAAAATTGTCTTCTTTATCTTCATGCCCGCAGAACACGACGGCGCAGCCAATTAATTCCAACTTCACCTGCGCCGGCCGCCCGACTGGCTACTACGCCGACGTACCGTCGAACTGCAGAATTTACTACAACTGCGATGACCAGGGTAATAAGTTTTCTTATCTCTGTCCGGAGATGACCGCCTTCCGACAAGAGGCTCTGATCTGCGATCACGCGTACCTCGTTGACTGCCAGGCGGGAGTTCGGCTCGGCAAAATGGTCCACGAACCTTCAGCCGAGTCAGAATCCATCTCAACCATGACGCAGCCTAGTCGATGGATGACGGGTAATCTCTACCGCAATTTTTCTTCCAAGAATAACTCAACGGTCGGTAAAGAGGTCAGTACTGGGCGCTTCCATTTTGGTACAGTCAATTCACCCGAGCGCTCTAACAATTCGAACGTGGTTCCAAACTGGGCGGACGATCAGAGGATGAAGCAGGTTTCAAGCACGGAAAGTTTTTCAGGGGACAAATACAGAGTATATAATAAATCCCCCTTCGGTTACCAGAGGCTCAACGTCAGCGAGAACTGGCAGAGCGACCGCCAGCAGACGTTCTCCAATCTGCCCACCGAAGCTCGATTCGGGACCCACTTCGAAAAACTGATAAAGAGCAAGCAAGTATATCCTCGAGATGGATCAGGCGAAGATCAGTTCACTGTGAACTCGAAAGAACAGCACATCGAGTCTACCACGTCACGTTCCGGCTTCGGATATCCGCGGACCACGGAATCTCACTTCAGTTTCCAAAACAGCAATTATCCTCGCTGGGACAAAGTGGGTGCCAAGTCCACTCAGAATCCTGGCCGACCGTCCACGACGACCCCGACAACGCCATTGACCTCGGGATTTCCCCAACGCGATTATACCGCATCCTTGAAACCGCTTGTCCCCAACGTCCTGGAGGACGATCCTTATTACCCGACTGAAACCGGGACAACAACGGAAATCTACTTCACTCCCAGTGAAAATAACGACGTACTACCACGAGCCTTGACTGCTCCGAACTTTCAACCCCCTCTTGTTGGCGTGTACTTCAAGGTACCCGATGTGTGGCCAGACCTCAATACTATCGACGATATCGTAGATCGAAGAAAACTTTTCTACATACCAAGAACCAATAACTTCTCATAATTATTGCAAAGTTCGCTCACTGATTAAGGTTTCCATAAATCGTCAGTAATTAATTTTAAATCACCAAATATTCTCACTTGCAATAATACAAGCGCAATATCAAAATAATCCATCAGTGTTATCATCGAACCACATAAGCTCAGCTCAATTACTGTGAATACTTTAGGGTGCTCAATTTTTGTACATACATGCACAGTCTCATTTGTTCAATTAAATAAATTACTTATCGCCAAAATAATACTGGCATTCGTTTCTTTCCTTATAATTATATCAAGAAAAAAAAAAAACACTACTTTTGTTAATCTCATGGTACTCTTCCTGCAGCTCGAGCGAAACGCACACGAAAATTTATTTTGTACTTCAATTTTATTTGGCTAATTAATTTTTTAAAGTAAATAAGACAATTTTACGTAGAATTCTGAGATTTCACTGATTTTTTCAACATAAATTCAAATAACAAAATTGCAAAAGCTTCAATTCCTGTGAAGGAAATAGAACAAACTAGTACCTGATCAGCGATCATCTGAAGACGTGTTGGTTATCGATGCAGGGACAGTGTGGGTGGGTAATCCTTACCGGCTCGGAGCACGATCCTCCGGGACCAACTGAGTACAGGGTTAACAATACCGGGCGTGACATGTCAAGAGAAACCAAGAGAGCTTCGGTGCGCGTGGGCGACCTGACGCGGCTCGCCAAATACCTAGAGAAATATCCGGTGGGTTTAGATTCCTGGAGAGATTATCAAGGCTCAATCTCCGATCTCGTAATCCCTCAGATTATAGAACTTCCGACTAATAACTCCATCTTCCATCGTGAACTGATTTCGTCATAAGCATATTGCGGGGGTAATTTTACCCGTTAACGAGGATTTCGTAACCATTGACGAACGAAATATCATTCGGGTGACTCCATGCGACTAGGAGACAATCGTCACAGATCTTATTCAGAACTGCAAAGTCTCGAGGTGGGGGAATGCCGTATCGTGATTGGTTTATCATTTCCGCGTCTCTAGCTCCAGCAATTTGCCCGAAGTCTTCCGACTCTTCTTCACGAGTGGAAATTTCATCTCGGCTTGGCAGTTTGCTGCTGATCTGTCGACAAGGAAATACAAGAAACGTGTAGACTGAGGGGGTTGAAAAATCTCTTCAACTTTCACCTCGTGCACAATGTCACACATTCGCGGAAATTCACCTGAGCGCAACCTGGGCTGTTGAGGTAATCGTACAGCCTGCACTGGTCAAAGTCTTGTTCAGTTGCCGCAGCGATTGATTTGGCCAATTTCTCGACGATTTTTCCAGGGTCTACCGAGTCTCCAAGATTCTCAGCCAGAGCCGCGATCATTCCATCCTTGCTGCGATTCTTCACACGCAGCAATTCGACAGTTGCTTGCAGACCAGAAATGGTTGGCCTTAATGGTGCTGGATCGTGGTAGGGACAACCATCCGAAGGGTAGAAACCCTCGATAATTTCAGGTGAGGAGCAGCCGCACTTAGCGACAAGCTGTTGCAGAACGTAATTTTTTCTGCCAATGGAGTCGACTTCCTGCTGAAGAGTTCTGGCCAAACGCTCCATCTCGGCTTCCCGGTTACTATCTTCGATACAAGGACAAGTCTCCGGAGATTTTTCGTGCGCCATTTTATCATCGTTCAACATTTTCACGACGGAATCCACGCAGCAACAGTAGTCGCAGTGCACCCCACCCTTGGCGCACTCGCAGTCACAGCTGCAGTTGGAATTATTAAAAAACGAATCATTTTTATGTATATCTACTTTGCGATTCTAGGATCGGGCTCAAGCCAGCTATTTAGGCATTCCATCCTCTTACCCTGATTCCTGCAATGCCTCGTGTTGCCCTGTTGTTTCGTCACATCCGCAGGGACAGCTGTCTTTTTTTATCGCATGATGACTATTCGCATCGTCGTCACATCCGCAGAGGCACTGCTAAGATACGAATAAAATATGGATTGTCAATGAGAATGTACCATAAAATATATAGACTGATTCGCTAAGCAATGGAAATGAAGTTTTAAATCATTCACGATTACATCTGGGTTCGTCGAAATCGTCGCTTCGCAACCGCACGGACAATTTGAGTCGTGATTTTTTTTTGAGTCGAGTTGGTCTCCACTTCCTTCATCTCCAACGATTATTTCTGAGGTCTTCTCAGCACCAAAGTTTGGGATCACGCGCACTTGACACAGATTGCACATTGGACTTGTCTTCCCGCCATCTTTGCTTCGTTGGGTACCAAATTTCAAACATTCTTCGCATGGTATTGATGAAGGGGGTATGAGAGACTGCTTAAGAACGGAACGCGCGGTGACTTTTGATTCGTCTAATCTCTTCAGCTCTTCGGTAAAGCAAACGTCGCAAGGTTCTTTCTGCTCGCATTCGAAGCATGGGTGCAAGTCAGGATTGCCTGAGGAACCAAGAGTCATATGAGGCTTATTTTAATGTTGGTTGTTTGAAGCCACATTGATTTATTTTCTCCCACCTTTGTTTCCTAATGGAAACACGAATCTTCTCCTGAGCTCATCGACGACATCGTTCTCCGAACTCTTGGTATTCGAATCACTGCACGCGCAACGAGGACCACAGATATTAGGATCTTGTAACTCTCTCGTTTTGCTGCCTGACTGGATTTCGTCATGAGTTGGTAAAGATTCCGGCACCTGATATCGCAGAAACCAATATCTCGTTAGAGGAAAGTAATAGAAAGTAACTCATAGCTGTCGAATTGAGTTGGCAAAAAATCGGGAGCTGACTCTTCAATAAAAACGTTATAAACTGCATTAGAAGTATAACGATTTTCACCGTTTTCGTGGTGCAGGAGCAAGTGCAGGCCTCGATGCAATCCGGACACCTGGAGTGGTCATCACCGCACTTGCAATTTCCGCAATCTTTGCAAATTATGCCGTCCAAATCTTCGGACAATTTCCTAGCCTGGGGAATGCCAAAAATGGATTGATTGCAGGATTAGAAATATCTCATAGAAAATTTCGACAAATCTAATTGTCACCAACCCACCACTGTTTTTGATATATCGCCTGTTTCAGAAACGTCATTTGAGTTCACAATTCCACAGCCGCATCTGCAAGCGATTTCATCATCTTTGCATCCGCACTCGCAATTTCTAGTTTTGTCTTGATTCGTTTCAGAAGAATCATCGTCGAGACTCACGAGATCGCAGACACACTCTCCGCCACAGCTGTTACAAAACCAGTCGCCATTTTCGCCTAACTTATCAGCGTCAAATTGTCCGCATAGGCACTTGGGGCAGGGTCCATCCTGCGTTCAAAGTAGGTCAAACGATATTTCAAAGAATACATTTCTGCAGCAGATTCCTTTTTCATCCCAGGCTTTCCGGCGAGCTTCAGTAGCGCTGTGAAAAAACAATGATTATTAAAATAGCTACGGGAAAAGCGCCACCCAGAAAGCCTAGGGCAAGATATTACATTCTTATAACCACCCCTCAGCGAAGACAATCAACTAACTTTTTTCGTTGTGGGATCGCAGGGACAATCGCAAATGCACTTGTACCCCTCCTCGGATTTGCTCAGCTGCTTCAGTTTCGTTGCAGTTTCCTTAATAGGGCCGCTCAATTTGCACAAACCTCGATTCTGCGAGAAATTAAAGGTGAAGTAATTGCAGGCTAACGAATTTGCACTCTTAGGAACAAACCTTGGCTTTTTCCAAGACATCCTCGAATTGTTCGGCTAACTGGATCAGCGTTTTTGGACTTGTGCTTTTCCCCACAGTATTCTCTTTGTTTGTGGTAGAGGCGCAACTGCAAGTACCCCGCACCGCGGTGAACGAAGGTTCGCCCATAACAGGAATGACCTTCGAATCACCAAGCACCTCTTTCTGCACCTCACCGAGCTTTTCCTGGGTGGATCTGAGCTGCGTTTTCAACATGTCCGTCTGTTTAATCAGCACGTTCTTCTCCTGCCTGAGACTCCGCATGCTCGTGATCATTCTCTTGTTGTAAAACTCGAGTTTCTGCAGCCTCTGTATTACCGGATCGTTTGAAAGCGGCTCCTTGACTTCAGCGCCCGGACAGATGGGCAGACACTCCATGCAGTCCAATGGATCGTTCAGAAGTCTGTTGGCCTTCTCCAAAGTCTCGCAGAAGGTTCGTTCACGGCTTTCAAGATCGCATATGTACCTCTTGAGCAAACGTTCCTGTTCGGCCAGCTCCTGGATTCGCCCGAGGGCGATCAAGTCCCGAGAACTCATAACCGAAAGACCTTCATCATCGGTTGGCACCTGACCATCACTAGTCGTATTGTGATTCAGATGCGAGTCATCGCCGGTGGCGAACCGAGAACTCCTTACTGACGTTGAAGTCGAATCCTTCGAGTTCTTACCTTGCCGGTTAGCGTCGAACGGTTCTTCATCTCTTTTGTAAACGAGTTCTATTTGATAACTCTCAGAAATCGGTTGGTTCAAGTCCACGCCTTGTGTCCCGGAACCGACGCCTGACTTGGACAAGATGCTGGTCAGGTCCATGCTTGGTGGCTCGGTTCCGTAGTGCATGGAGACCATAGCGTTCATCAGCATCGATGGCAGGGCACACTCCATGGCTCGAAGACGTTCGGACAACTGGGCCTGACGCCGTTCTAGCGAAGCATTTCGTCTCTCATACTTGTTCACAATGTCCTTCCAATGGCTGTTAGTGCCCTTTTCATTGCTGACGTTGCCGCTCCCAAGATCTGCGGTACCGAGATCAGAAGTTCGGAAAGAGTTCATCTTGATAATTTACTTATCGCTTTTTTGTTTATTTTCTTTTTATTCTGTCTCTTCGAGCTGTAGAAATTTTACACCAAGAATTTTAAAACGTTTTCAAAAGCTTTTGATCCAAGGGAAACTCGTCACGCGACGCCATCTTCGAGAATTACGTATATATGCATACGTCACCGAGTTTTGCTTTTTGGGATATTTCATATGTGCCATGAATGATCAGCTGGTCCGTAGTCAAATGTTTTTAATTCGGCGGATTATATAGACCTTCAAAATTCTTCGTAGCCCGAATATTTCAGACACTGCCGTCTTGTCAACGTTGGGTTTCCAGATATTTTGCGAACAAAATCAGTGCACTAATCAAACAAAATGCCGGGCTCAGAGATTACCGCGTCATCTGAATCTCTTGTCAGTACAGCGACATCCAGGAAATCTAGCAGCTACTGGTCCCACATGGTTTCTCACTACGAGAAACGCAAGGCATCCCTGGAACAACGTCAGACGGAGTTGGCCGAGCGTATCCACCTCATGGAGTGCGCGGTTCCATCCTTACTTATGGGGGCGATGGTGTCCATGAAGCGGAACGCCGATCCTTCGGCCAGATTGTTGCAGACTGGTCTCAGGTGACCCAATTAAACTCGATCGGAAATTGATCCTTATATAATGAAATATGGTGATCACTAACTTAAAATATGCCAACTTTACAAGTTCCAGCAAATTTTGTTTCTTTTCTGAGGTAAAAATGAATAAGTATAATATGGCTCTTTCTACCAAGGTTAAACGAGCAGCCATCGACTAGCGCTTGCAGTGCGAATCCCGAGGGAAGAGATGCGCCAAACTGCAGAAGTAACGAACCTACAGGACTAAGACGAGCCAACACTAGACCGGAACCAGGCCGTTTCTGTAAAAACACAGACTTTAGACCGTGACTTGAGAGTTGAAATCATATTTTAGTATGTATTAAATCCGACCGATTCGTTTCTCGATAAAACTTGTAGGTACACGTGTAAAATATAAGTTTCAAATTCTGCGAAAATTTGTATCCTTGGTGATCTTTTGCAATATTAAATAAGATTTCTTTTACTTTCATAAATTTTTTTATAGTTATAATTTTATATGTATTCAAAATTCTCTTACTTTTTGCATGACGCTGACTACATTCTTCTTCTCAATTAAAACAACTGCTGTAGATGGTACTATGAGAATTGAAGACTGCCTGGATATTGATTTAAATATTTTAATCGAGTAACACATAATCATATACATAATAAATGTATCAAACGTAGTGAAAAAACAATATTTTTTTCCTTGTCTTTCCGAGAGTTCGTCAGCGACGAAAGACGAGTATAAAGTGTTTCTTCAAAAATATATCTCGTATATATAATGTATACTTAGATATAATAGGTAATATTTAATATCAGAGTACGCATATTATTATTATTATTATTATTATTATTATTATTCTGTACACGTTTAGAATTCAATGGGCTTATAATTAATCGCTGAAAATACAGCAGGCAATAAAGTGTATGGTACAAGTTGGAAGCATGATCGTAGCGATTACAGAAGAATTTATCAACCTGGGTCGAACAAATTCTGCAAGCTGATCTACCTGTATATTTGTATAGCCTTTTGGAAACCATATAGATATCGATATATAGCGGTAAAATATTAAAAACTTAAAGTTTAGAAAAAATCGACTAGACATTTTTACCTAATTTCTACATAACATCCTAATACGGGATTACAGACCTCAAACGTCGGCACAAACTCTTAATTAACTTGCGGTTCCAATTTGGTAGATACGTTTTTATGCGTCTCTAGTCCGCCTTGTATGCATGCAAGATAGAACCAATGATATAATTTTTCTTTCACACTTCTTACGCATAATAATGGGCAAATCAGAAAAATAGATTATACGTGTTAAAATGTAAAAAGTGATAAATATGTAATCTATAACTATAACAACATGGGATTATGATTCGTCGATTTCGAGAGAGTTTTTGTTTCTGTTTCTTTTTTTTTTAATTCGTTTCGTTTCGAAAAATATTTATGTAAGTATTATATTACCTACTACGTTGATTATATAATTTTAATCATCGAATAAAAATTATTGTCCGTCGTTAATAATATGATCCTTTCGGCGCGTTCGATTGTCTAAATAATAAAAATAGAGAGATGTAAGAGGAAATTAAAAATTTTCAACAATTTCATATGTAAAATTATCGTGAGATGAAAATTAATTGTCAAGTGCTATTTACCGCAGCTTCTTAAGCCAAATAATATGAATTCAGACTATCCGCGATAGATAGATTATCGCGCTGCGGTTATTACGACGATGATAACGGTGGGTTCCATTTCGATTTTACGTACAATTGCACTTGCGGCATTGCACAGTAATTAATGAACACTTTCGTACATCCAAGTGTTCGTATAGGCACTTCAGTTATTATACATTGATATGGACATAGATCAGCTGGTCTCTTCTTTTAGTGTGGCTCAATTATAAACATGACCAGTAGCTGGGCAACTACTTACGATAATTACTACAAAACGAAAAGAAAATCTTTAACAGCTAGGTTCAGGGTTGACTAACTTATAACGATCGATTGAGCGAGTTAAGTGAGTAAAAATCAGGAGGCGATGGACGTACCATCTCTGTACGTCACTTGGACTCACCAAGTAGCGCCAGCGGATTTGTCCTGAAAAAATATCTGGTTTAATCTTTGTTCTCCTTTACCCATAAATTTTATTTACTACTGGAGATTCTCGATAGAATTTTGATAGACAAAAATTACCTTATTAACTGATCGAAAATAGCATCTCGTCAACATCCGCAGGAGGAACAGCTCGAGGTCGAAAAACGCGAGGTCCTCTTCCGCGGGGAGAAAGCCGCAAATTCGACTGACACACCACGGAGAAGGCCCGGCTTGGCCTCATCTCCAACGGAAGTAAATTACCTGCCAGAATTGGATAGATTCAATTTTGATTTCGTAACGGAATCATGAATTTTCATCGCGCCACTCGCTACCAGGACCGTAGTCGACAGAGTTGATGAGTATTTAAGCTACGAAAGAAAGTTAAAAACAAAAATGTCGCTAGACTACGGTCCTGATAGCTCGACACTGCATCTTTCCCAAATTCCATATACGTATATGTATAGATAAGCTGTAGTACGAAAGATTATAAATAGAAATAAATCCCATATCAGTATTGAATTAGAAGAAGTAATCTGCCTTTGAATTGAAGGAATAAAATTCATGAGAAGAAAATTAAGAAGAATATTGTAGATAGTATGCTACTTAAGAAAGACAATAATACTGTAATAACAATAACGTGTATACTGTATATATATAAGTATATAGGTGCTAGAAGCAAATTGCATTAAATCCCCTGCAACGTTGTAAATAAAACCAAGTAATTATTCGACAGCAATAACGAGCGCTGGAGCACCAGCTCCAAATTAAGGTCGATTATATTAATCATTATCATTATCAAGAAGTCTCCCCAGTTTGTTATCGCTACAGCTTAATTATTAAGCGGGACTGTATTATCAAAAACAATTATGCTATAAAGATGAAAGTAAAATGGTAATGTAAAAAAAAAAAAAAAAAAAAAAAAATAACGAAATAAAAAGAAAAATTTAATCTCGGTTATTATACTTGCGCAATAAAACGCGCTAGCGGGATATTGTACCGAGAGTCAAGAGCCCGCAGGAACAATGAACGTAATGACATCGGTATTAGCATTGTATACTGCAAAGGGGGAATGTAAGGTGATTGTATAAAGAGGCAGAAAACAGATCGCTAATTGAATAGGCGGCGGAATTATACTTCCAACGACTGCGGAGAGTGAGATCGTGACTCAATACATCTTGTTAGGGTAGAGCGAGAGAATTTGTTTATATCTAACTCAAGTTGAGATAAAAATCAAAGTTGATGTTGAATATTTGAAAAAATGTAGGAAATGTCCGAGTTTCGGACTTTTTCGGGATTTTCAATAGAAAATTTCGTTGAAGTTCAAAAGCTTGAAAAGCCAACTTTTCAGAGTACATTGCGATTGAATTTAAATTGAAAAAAAATTTCTTCGCTTCACCCCGATATCTCTAAAACCCCAACACCGTAAGCACAATGTCATATCATATAAGCGCCGTAAAATCAATAGAATCGAGGATCTACTTCTAAAGTAAGTGGATATACCGAAAACAGAATTCTACACCCAAGGATGCGTTCAAGTAGGCGTCGAACAGGGATCGAAGAATGCAGACAAGAGTCGTGTAAAGGGAAACTCACAAAAGCACGAAATTATCCGCTGCATGATGCGAATATGCATGTATTTAGAATACTATGCGTCAAATGAGCGTCCGGTTATTTGTATTATTCAATTTTATTACGTTGTTATTATCATTTGCGCTCCAATTGCGATGATTATTTAGATATATGCTTAGTAGGCGCAATTTGGCGATGGTATTATAGCGAGAGAAATTTTATGATTAACTGACCTTCGGCCAGTTAGAATCAATTCCTCTGACAATATTTTTGCATCTAATCTCTATCTCTCTTTCTTATTTTTTATCTCTCATTCTCTCTTTCTCGATCTGATCCGACTCTGCATATTTCGATCATTTCGACTGAGGGCAGAGTGCACTTTGCATTTATGCATTACGCGACTCCTGACCGGAGAAATCTCTGCTATGCTGATCCAACTTTGATTTCTTTTTGACTGGCAACAGTCACCGCCATCCAACTGCATCATCTTGTATTCCTCGCATTCCCGTGTTTATTGTACTTTATACATATGGCTGTCTCCTTCTTCTTCTTCTTCTTCTTCTTCTTCTTCTTCGTGGTCGTTAAATTCACGGGTATAGTGATACTTATGACCTCCTCTTCCCACTTCACTCTGCAGCACTTTGTACATGCGAGATGAATATTACGGGGAGAAATGAAGTATGTTTACAGGCACCGTCTTCGATCGTAAACGAGAATGCATGCGTCCCTCCCAACTCTTCGTTTCTGCATTATCCGAATAGCCCGCGGAGCATCGGCACGGCTGCTGGTTCCCTTCACGTATTTTAAACTTGGAAAAATTTCTGGGACGCGTCAAGCTCTCTCTTCGCACTTTCCTCCTTGCGTGTCTCGTTTTCGTTACGGAGTTTCAGGTGCGCGCAACTTTGACATGTACCTGAATAATCCGCGGACGAAATCGAGTCGGGCAATGATCCGGCAATTTTTTTCGCTATACACAGTATCGTCCTTAAACCAAAATGACAAAGTCGATTTTCGGGCATGTTCGTATTCTTTTCTTTTCCTTTTGGTATTCTATTTCTCCGAGTGATCGCTACAACGAGAATTATATTTATTGCTTGATCGATTGACTGACTGACTGACTGACTGATTGAATCTTGTTACTTCTTCTTTCCGGGAGAATTTACGACTTCGCCCCTTAAACGCAAAGCTCCTGGTACAAGACTAGCCTGTTTAAACGTATTCTATGCCCGGGTAAGTCCTGCTCTATCGAATCGATCCTATTATTCTTGTTCCAAGCCTTCATCACCCAACCCTCCCGCTCCCTTTCCCTCTCCCTCACTTTACGCCCATCCCGTTTTGGTCTAACCTTCTTTTTAGGTTCTGTCTCGTTAATAGTCACTACAGGCTCTGGTTGAGCCTCTCCGCCTTCCACTACGTCTATCCCGATGTCGTTCTTTCCCGAAGGACCCTCCTGGACCACTCCAACGACTCCTTTACCCTTGCCTGCACTGTCCGGGATTGAACCATCGGTATTTTCTATCCGATTATCAGACTCTTCGCTAGGCGCCTCTTCCTCCTTAGCCTCGATTGCCAATTCTGCAACGATTTCGGGCACGAATACCTTGGAAACCTTCACCTGAAACAATTTATCAAAAGTTACGGAGAAACGGCGGGAAGAGATTCATGTTGAAGGGAACCTGGATATTTAGGGTCACAGCAGTCAACTCGAGAAAGTTTCTCATTCTTCTTTTCATTAGTTATATATCGTACGATTGAGTGCCTATAACAACTACTTAAATGCTTATCTTTCACCTTCAGTGACGAAACAGCGAGATCCTCGAAACGCGCGTAAAAAATTTATGATACAATCGTAAACAACGACTAAGCAACTCCACCACATCCGGGACTCCGGTATGTGCGAACTGAACGTACACGGGTTGGTACCTACTGGATGCAAAATGTAATCAATGCTTCTGACCCGGATATTTAAATGTGTGTAAAGAATAACACGACATACACTGGAACACACGTACGGCACGAAGTAGTTACCTACACGCTGTAGTTGCACAATAAACGAGGCACGAGCTCGTACATTTCTATTTGTTAATCGCACTATTTCAATGTGTGCACGACCCGCGGCGACTAGAGTTTAATCGGAGACGAGATGGAGTTTGGCTTGACTTTTCGAGACGAACGATTGACGCTGAGTGACGATTATACGAGAAAGTGATTGACACCAGGGTGAACGATGAGTATATTTGTATAGACGGAGGAGCTGACTGGTAATGTAATGGGAAGTAAGGAGAGAGAGATAGAAAAAGAGAGAGAGTTTAGCCGGAGGTTTGATACTGTGGGAATTTTTTTAACGGGAAATAAACGATTACGAAAATATGCAAAAATTTATGCTAATCCTGATGCTGGCACGCGCGCACGATGAATCATACTATTGGCACAGATTGAATATCTCGTTTTTGTAAAGATGACACGGATGACACGATTGTCACGAGCAGTAGAAACCTGAACGATAAACCGTTCCGATTCATAAGAGTTATTTACAACCTCTCGCGATGTTCGATATCTGCACGAGCTAATAAAAGGTGTAACATTATGCAAATCAGCCTGTCAATTCGACTCACCTTTCTCGCCGTATCCTGCTCTATGATTGAATTAACGAGTGGTTTAGAAGAGGTCAAATTCTCTTCACCGCTTCCATCCCCGACGCTCGAAATCGCAGCCGCGGTAATGTTACTGGAAATTTTCGATTTCGGATCAATTTTCGATGCTGAATCCCCGCTGCTTTCTCCACTTCCAGCTGCCGCGTCAACCTCGTCGAAGGATTGATCCGCTTCGGAGATGAAAATTTCCGGCATCACAAACCTGCGACATCTAACGCACTCAGTGCAGCGATCCGCAACGTCATCGCTCGTCCGGATTTCATTCAGCTTGTCTTTTAGCTCGGCAGCGTGTTGAGAGAGCTTCTGTTTTTCGGAGAGCTCAAGCTCGAGCTTGGCGCGAAGCTCTTTGAGCTGATTCGAATAGCCCCGCTCCGCTTCGACCCACATCTCGTCAGCCTTCTGCAAGGTCTTCATGTACGTCGCCTCCCGACGTTCAAGATCGACGATGCGTTGTCTGGTCAGCAGCTCGACCTGTACCAGCTCCTCCAGCCTGCCGATCACTTCAGACCTCATTTTTCCACACTCGTTGCATCCCACGTCAAGATCTTCCAAGGTCATCGATTTTCCGGCCTCGACAGACCCTGGAGTGGACAAAATCGTTTGCGGCACCTCGGTAGCTTCCGGATTTTGCATCCCCGCCGATGATGCGTCTTCGTGTTCCTCGGAAACATGCGAGTCATCATTCTTCGGCGTTAACTCGTCCTCCTGAACGTTCGAAGAGCCTTTCAGATCCTCCTCGAGGTTCTTGGAATTCCGAAGAAGATTTTCGAACCAGTAAATCCTCTCGGTGAGTCTGTAGTTTTCGTCCAAGAGTTCCTCCTCCCTTTGTTTCGACAGCTGTTTGTCTTGGTTTCGCTTGCTCTCCGCCTCCTCGTGGGCGGCGAGTCTTTGCTCAAGTTCACGAATGCGGTCTAGATAGGAATTTGCATTCTGTCCGGAATCAGCGACGTCGGGAACGTCCAATTTCGGGTCAATCATGGGAACCGGAACTTTGACCGCCCGCTCCTGGATCCGGGCCCGAAGCTCGTGTAGCCGTTGGACTTCCTGCAGAAGATCACCGGCCGGAGCTTCCGTCTGCGTTCCCCGACTGGCCAGCTCCACGTCCGCTTCGTCATCCTCGTCGAAGATCCCGCTCTCCTGGAGGGACAACGGCGGCTTTTGAGGTATCGGCGAAGCTGGGCTGTTGTAAGTGTTGTAAGGAATGATGGTCGCGACGGCGCGGTCCTTCTGCTTACCGACCTGGTCCTACACGAGAAGAATTCTTAGTAACGTGACATGCGAGTTTAGGGAATATGAAAAATCGTTGGACGTCACATCTATAGCAGCAGAGTCGAAAATTCTCAGATTTTTCAGGTCACTGGGCAGCCCGTGTGACAATATAAAGAGGAAAGAAACACAGAGAAAAAGAAGACAGGTATTCGTCGCTTAGAAAGGCTGATCGGAGTATCAGATCTGGCTTATCAAGTTACACTATCGAGTATTCGCGACAGGCGTGTCTCGGCTGCAGGTGTGAGGAACTCACCTTGTAGAGGTGAATGGGCTCGGGCGAGACGATACCGCTGTCGGCCGGATCAGGCGTGTCCCGGAGGCAGGGCGACTCCTCTAGTTCAAGAACGCGAAATTCGAGAAGCTCGTTCTGCTCTCGGAGTTCCGAGATCTCAGCGACCAAAGTTGCCTCCCGGTCCTCGATCTCCCGGAGTTTGTCGCTCAGGGCTCGTCTGCTGTTCTGACTTCCCCGTGTCTGAAAATATAAAGATTCAAGTTTCAAGGAGTTTGACAAGCGACGACCGGACCTGCACGAAAGAGTATCGAGACAAGACAATTCGAGCCGAGCCCCACCTCCTGAAGCAGAGCCTTCTCCAGGTCGCGAACCTGGCTCTTGGCGTGAGCAAGTTCCCGCTGTTCCTCGACGAGTCTACTCTGCAGCTCCTCAACCTCGAGGAGTACCGTCTCGTACGCTTCCCTGGTAACGCCTGTCTGCTGCCACTGTCCACATCCTCCAGGTTGGGGTGACAGCGACGACGGAGCGCTGGACAAAGCGCTGTCACCCTCCTCATGTTCGTGTTCGTCTTCGTCCTCGACTTCTACAACGGGCTCGAGTTCAAGCCACTGCTTGTAGAATTCCTCCTTTCGTTTCTTGTTCGAGATCTGGTCGAGCTTCCGTTCTTTCTCCTTGAAAATTGTGCAGGGAAAAAACGTGGTAAGAGGCTCGTAAAATAATAATTGTAACATAAGTGGTGCGGGGGGGGGGGGGGGGGGTGATTATCTTGATTGATTTAAAACGACTGGACCCTCAGCGTTCTCGTGACGAACGGGAAAGTTTGTAAGATAGGCACGATATCGACGCCGGAAGTTTGCGTCGGCGAAAGTGTTTCTTTGACACGCCATGCGCCATGCAGGACGCGTGTCGTGGAATTATAATAACTCGTACGCAACGTCGCGTGGATAACTTTTGATGACGTTGTTCTTTTTTTTTCCCTTTTTTATAAGCCCCACGGAAAAACTCTCCACTTTATAATTGTATGATCTACATTTCCGGTTATTCTGTACGTGTATATAGGATACCTTGACTGCCTGCCTGAGAATCTCAATGACCTCCTGCTGCTCAACACTGAGTTCTCGAAGCCTCTCGACCTCGGCCGCAGCCTCACAGTCCCCGGTACACGAGTCCTCCTGCGTTTAGTTAATTTAAATTTTATTGCATTTGTTAGATTGTTTTCTCATCAGATATCAGCTCAATGTTCCATGTTTTATGTGATGCGAAGGAAAAGGTCAACTTACGACATGCTCGGTGCTCGTTGAATTTTTATCTTCTATGCGGGGCGCTAGACGAACCTGATTACTTCGTTCCGTCTCGCGCAACTTTCGCATCTGAAACAGAGAGCGAGAAAAAAAGAAAACTATTATTCCGAATTTTAGGACGAGGACAATGTGTTGCGCAAATTTTTTACAGCAACCAACATAAAAATTATGCAGTAAACGGAAAGAGCTTTTCGCAGTATTGTTACCGGCGTGCATCTATAGGGTGCGACACGCACAAGTCGTTAAATCCAATTCTATTCGTTTGCCGCAGTAATGGCTAATTGACAATTACCGTTCACTCCTGCAGCTCTCCAACAATGGTGCTGTGAGGAGGAGCGAAGTTGACTGGAGCCTCTCGGCTTGGAGGATAAAAATCAGCTGTACAGTTACCTAATGAATGAAAAAGGGAATCCAGAAAAGGAGCTGCACTAATGAGTCTTTCGAGGTGAGAGGTGACCATCGTTCTTGCCAGCAGAATGGCCAGGAAGGACCTGGCGCAGCGATGAGACGGACGACTCTCGCTCTCGGGGAAAGTTGAATGACTATAAACTCACAATTAGCTTCACTATCAAAGGGTATCGCGACGCCGTTTGGCGTTGGTAAAAAACGGCTCCAAGCTATAAGCAAGTCGAGCTAAAGAATGATCGATTCGAAACGAAACAAGGACCCTCAGTTCCCGAAGATGCTGGACTTGCGAAAGTGAAAGCCGCTGTCTTACCCAAACTCTCTTCAGCCGTGGAAGATTCCGGATCATTTTATAGGTAGGTAAGCCAAAACGAAGCCACAAGGACAGGAATAATGATGGAAAATTTGATTTTGGGTAATCGCATTTCCGTTTACCGGATACATAATATAGCTGTATAAAAATGTTTTCTCGTTCACACGAGGAACATACCGTATAGAACGCAAGCTGGAAAGTTCTCGTTTCCAGGGCGACGTAACGGTCGGCAAATTAAGGGATTAATTGGTTTGTGCGTTGCTAATTAGAGCGATTAGATAAATCTAGAAGGAAATACTGGTTTCCGAGGTTGTTTGATCCGGCGATCGTATTGCACAGTTTCGTATCTCCGTACGGAACAGACCAAATGACCTACCCAGTTTCAAATCATTACTTACAGAACTGAATACGCATGGTACTCAATGGATTTCCGGTCAGGTCGGTTACGCAACATTTGCAAATCGTGCGGGTGAATATAGACGCGTAAAAACGTTCGCACTCGGAAACTAGTGTGAGAAAAAGAAACAGAACCAGATAACAAGGTTCCAAGTTCCTATCTACTTCCGGTCTCGGCCCCTTTCCTTGTATACGTATAGGTATATACATATACATATATATACACATAGGTGTGCACATTTCGCGCTTGAGGTTCTCAACCTCCAAGAAATAATAATTTTTATTATCATAATTTTACTCTATACGAAACAGCCCAGCTGAATGATAAAAATCGAATTTCGAATCGTTTTTACTGTTGTACAGATCTTGCAAAATAAGTAAGAATTGATGGCCACGGATTAAAGGATTGCTCGATATAACAAAATTGTATTTCCTGCCGGTATCCAATTTTTCCTCAATCTTGAAACGGCGCAGCTGTACGCGGTGTTACGGCGTATCCTCTTGAAAAAGGTGCTCATCCCTGTTTTCAGTCCTGTAACACCCATTCTCCCGTTACGGGTATCATTTTACTCCTTACACCGCGAACGCCTGGAAGGTATGACTGGAGTTGAATGAAAAGATCGTTTTGCTGCCCGCCCATTTCACCGTGGATTACGGAAATTGATACAACGGTCCACAGTGTTTGTCCCTTGCATCTTATGTGCAGCTACATCTGCCGACTGACACAGATATCGACGAAGCCCTGCAGGATATGCCTTTTATAACGTACACGTGAGAAACACACAGCGTGGCATGTTATATATATTTATAAATCCATACGCTCGATCGTCCGACAAAGACGCGGGAACCGCTTTGCACGACGGCTGCAAAGTTAAGTCCAAGACTAGTTGTAACATCTCGAGATGTGTATAACGGTGATTCCCAATCGGTATATTATAATTAAAACGAATTGGTTATTGTCCCTGAGGAGGATCTCACGGATCTCAGATGCTCGCTGCTCGGCTCCTCGACATCTCGATCTCGTGGCACAGTTTCCTTCCCGGCCGAAAGTATCCCGCGGCTACGCAATATACCTCTGCTCACTACTGACCCAGCCTCCGCGGATAACTCGGGACCATCTCCATCTCCATCTCCATCTCCATCTCCATCTCCATCTTTATCTCAATGATGGTTCAGGCGTCGGTCAAAACGCGGGTCAACGGTCAGTGCGGTCCTTGGTTGTTTACCGGTGTCTTTCTGGACACGTCGTAAATCAAGCCACAATCTTTGACGTTCGGAAATTCATTTCGATACATTGATTCCTGCGGAATAACCAACGATTCAACAATTTTCAGCAAGGATCATTGCAAATGGAGAAGCTCCTTCGTTCCCTTAAAATTCCCTTAAGGATTGCAAACTTTATATCGATGTATAGATAAAGAAGTCTTGGACTAAAGATTTTAACAACCATTGACTAAAATCTAGGATGACACTTATTTTTCTCAACGAAACTGAAATATTTCTTGCAGAATATTTGCTCTATACCTTGACGATAAATATTCATCCGCAAATGTTTCCGCATTTCAATGCAACACAAAATCAATCGAGTTCACCCATTTCTCGGATACAAGTAAAGTAAACACCGGTTTCCCCTAATCGTGGGAGACTTGCCGGCACGTGACTCGAAAATCGGCGTCGTTGGTATATAGTTACCGGAGGCGAAGAGTACACGAAGAGACCTCAATATACTCGAGACATCGAGTGACTCTACGTAGGTATATGTATCCTATATACCTGTATCTTATTATACCTGCCGGTCGGTCCACCTGTGCAGGCGATGAAGCGGTCGAGTGTGTACCGATAGGCGCTTACGTGTGGACTACCTTCGTAATATTCGAAGGCGAATGGATGCTGCGGTAGTAATAGTGTCGTGGACCGTTAAGTTGGCCCCCTGACACACAGCTGGCTACTGCTCGAAGTCTGTCTGCGCGACTACATGTGCCTTCGCCTTCCCGTACTTCCACGCATCTCTGGCATGGCAAGTATACCGTCTTCACCTACGTCGTACTGTACCATTGGGTCAGTTGGATGGGCCCGATATGTCGGAGCAGCCGGCGAACTGGGCTTCGGTAATTAACGATACCGAATAAATCGATTTTCGCTACGTTTCATTCCGCATGATGGTTCGAAACGACGAGTTACAGGTGCCTACCTTCAAGCCTGATTCGATGTGTGAGGTATGATTTATAACATATTCAAATAAGTATCGCATCGTTTGATGGCTTGCGATGTTAACTATTGCTCGGTGTAATTATTGTGTTAGATAGAAGAAAGAATAAAAAATTAAAAAATTAACAAGAAAAAGGAAAAGAAATGAGACCGTATAGTTTAGGATTTGCGTGACATCGAAGTAAAAGTAATTATCGTAATTAAAAAACTCGATCAACCACTTTAGTTCCCGAATGAAGAAGAAAAGAAGAAAGAACAAGGAATTTGTTTATTTGTAAACTTTCACTGCGGAGAATATTGATGTGAACGAGTATTTGAAATCGGTATGGATTGAATAACTTTACCCGCATAAAATAATTCAATCCTTAAACGGCGATTTTTCAAGTATCCGGAAAAAGAAAAGTAAAATCCCACCTTTCGTAACAAGGTTCTTGTAATATAAAAAACTATACTTTTCACGCAATCAGAGACCGAATAACGATCTGAAATTCATAGAGCATATAGTTACACGTTAAACAGTTTTTCACTTCGCAATGTATCCGATGTTTGATTAGTTTCTCAAGCTACAGTATCGAGTCGATGTAACCGTGTTAAAAAATATGAATTGAAAGGTTGGCCAATGTAATAATTTCAGAAGAATCTTCGCCAGGTTTATCCTCACGCACGCTGCTAGTACCGCCGTCTCGTATCGGTGTACATACGAATATTTTACCACACCTGAACCACCTGTTGATTGAAACCCACCTACGCAACCGCGAGTTTATTTTTTTTTTTCTATCCCACGACGAAACGCTACGGTACAGATTTTCTTTAAACATTTAATCCCACCACGCAGAGGCAGGTTTATGCACCTTATTTAATACCGTACCGAAGGTTTTTAATCTCGATGGAGATTAATCTGGAGATTAATTGGATTAAGGTGATGAATTTTTGAATAATATTTTTTTTCAATAATCCTCGAGCCACGCTGCAGTGAATTGAAACCATGAAAAATGTATAAGATAAAAAACAAGACTCGTCAAATTAAATCGACATTAGGCGTTAAAACTTTATTGGTACGTAATAAATAGAATTTTACAATTTCTAGCCGATTGGCGTGTGGTGAATGTATCTAAGTATGCGTATACAAGTATATACATATATATATACTTTACAAATAATTTATAGCGAAGAAGCCAAAGGTTAATCTTACGACATTCGACCGGGATTCAACTCACGTCGGTCAGAACATCGTTACGGAGATTTTTTCAAGAAGGTCAAAATTGCGAAAGTAACGGATTGCAGAAATGTCCCGAATGCAAGAATATTATTGGACGTTTAATTCCAGAAGATCCCATCAACGAAATCAGTGCTCCGATAGATATCTATCTAATTTCGAAGAATGGTTTTAGAACAGTTTGACAACTGCAAGAATTTTCCCAAGTTCGAAGAAATTCGACAAGTTTTTTTAGTAAATCAAAAATTGACTCATGTCATACGATCTTTTCACAACGAAAAATATTACATCCAAGTATAGATGAGATCATAATACTAGTAAACTTACTGAGTTAAGTATACCGCCTGCGCAGGGTAGGATCCCGTAATAAGCGTACGCGTCCATAATCCAGAGCAATCCTTTCGTGCATTTGCTAATCGAGCGCAGAGTCTCAAAGCACAGATGCATTCATCACAAAAAACTTCGACACTTCCAAGCGTCTCTCACATTATTTTCATTTTTATTTATAGTCTCTCCCCAACGGGACGTAAAAACTTTTCCCGATAATTACACGACAATTAATCACCCCCTTCACACGCGTACACACGTATGCACATACATTAAAAACAAACACAGTCACGTCGAGTTTTGCGCACGTGGAGAGGAGAAATTTTTTTTACAAAATTGTTAACTCCCCTAGTCATCACAAAGTTTATAACGAGGTTACATATCCAGTTTCATTGCAGAGCGATAAAATATCTCACCATAACAGCAGAGGGGTGTAATATATCCTCTGACAAAATGTTCCCTCATAAAATCAGTGTAAACTGAACACCTCGAGCTTTATACGACTGGAGCAGGAAGCACCAAATAAAATGAAGTGAAATAAAGTTTCACTAGCATTACATTTACGAGATAAGGACACACTTTTGTCAACGCGTGATAATAGAGAAGGTAAAATGTTGGAAAGTAGATAAAAAAAAAAAAATAAAAATAAACGCAATTTCGTGAGTATCGAGGAGTTCAACCGAGCTCCGTTCTTCTCGGAGGTTCTGTCCTCGATCGCGGCACCACTTCCACTATATCATCGGCTCGGCGAGGATCTTGTGGACGCGGTTTTGCGACTCCCCCACTTCTTAAATGAACGACAACGCGAATTCCCGTGTAGCGTATACACAAAAGTATAACCGACGCGTGCGAGTTTAATTCCGTTTTTAATTCCGATTCGTCAAATTTCGTCCAACGGTCAGAGTGACCAGGCGATTGTTACCTCCGCAGAGATCACAGGTATATAGTTATAATTAGTCGTATGCGTGCCTGCGCATTTATCTTTCTTTGCGAAAGAAGAATTACCCGGGAGAATCGCTTCGGCGGTAGACATTCTGTGTGTACGAGAGGAGGAGAAGAATAAGGTGATTACTCTGCGAGATAATAAAGCCTGGGGGGTATAATATTATTCCCTCGAGAGTCGAGACCTACGCACAACTTTTGCAGTAGCTTCTAAGTGTGCTACACCAGCACGTGCAGCTCAGGGGAGAAGAAACACCTTTTCTACTCCTTCTTCTCCTCGTCGACGCTGTCCGTTCATCGCGAGGAACGCTTACTGCAATTAGCTTATCTATGACAGGGAGACAACGCGTAGCTAAGTTATACCTATCCAGTATCTAGTATCTAGTATCTAGTATCTACCATCCTCCGGTCGGTTAAACCATGAAATTACACGCTTGTTCGTTAATTACAAGGGTCGCTAAAAATCGCTTCGACTACTCATTCAGCCTCGAACAGTAACAGTAAAAGCTCGTCAAATGTATGTGAGAGAATAATAATAGATATATTATTCCCCACGTATGGACGAAGGTACCGTGTTATATTGTACCAACTTACCGCCTCCGTGCCCCCGTCTATTTTAAATCAGACTTATTTCTTTTTAACCCTGAACCGATGTATGATCGTTCGCAGAACAAGCGTGGAATTGCGTGATAATATGACATCGTTCAAATTTCAGAGTTGACTAAGAGAACTCGAAGTATCGATACGTCGTACGGCTTAAAACGTTATAATATATGTACGAACGGTACATCGGAAGGACAACGAGGTTCACTCGATTATCCAACACCGTGAATAAAACATTTCTGCAAAGCAATTTTAGAGCAATTA
Source organism: Diprion similis (assembly GCF_021155765.1). NCBI lineage: Eukaryota > Metazoa > Arthropoda > Insecta > Hymenoptera > Diprionidae > Diprion > Diprion similis. The sequence goes on along the minus strand of NC_060116.1, from coordinate 12,177,862 downwards.
TTTCCTGCGTACGTATACCTGCCAGATTTTCAACGCCTTTTATAGCAGTCGGTAAAATAAAGAATAAAGAAGAATGTACGACGGAACGCAAAGCGATACATTATTAATAACAATTATTCGTTACACCAGTTTTCGCATTCCGTTTTATTGTGATCGCGGGGCTTGCCGATTCGGTGCCATCACACTTGCAGACTTGCAGACTTGCAGACTTGGGGATAGATAAATGGCATCGTGGGTTAACGAGCCGATGTTTCTGCACAGTACCGGACAACCGTTGCGTTCATTTCCTGGTCATCGAGTCGCTGCATCTTGTCAGGTTGTAAATACGAACTGAATTTTCATGCTTGTTAATTCGTTTTTTTAATTAGAATTACGATATGCATTACAGTCCGTAAGTGTGTTGGCGCAACCGCGAAGAGCGATGTATCACGAACTCTGCCGTTCCAAATCGGCGAGGCTCTCGTAACACAAATGAATTTTAATCACATAATTATACCGGTAGATTACTGTTAGCTTGGTAATGACCCTTGATGATGTACGATTGGCGAAAACTGGGTCGCAGATTGAATGAAAATAAAAATAAACCCAATGGTTGAACAGTCGTTTCCCCCGATTGGAGATAAGCGAATTTTTACGTTGCCAAAGTTGTGATTGTGAGATGAAATGAAATCTGAATAAATAAATAATCGAAGATGGTAAAAGTGAAAAAGGAACGATCGTGCGACGAAAAATTGTGACAAATGTCTACGACTTCCTGTCCTCGGGCTACGACGTTGTTACATCACCGTTATAACATCGAGTGATAGTTGCAGTTCCCTCTCTGGTTTTATTTAACATGGATTTTCTTCATCGCATAATACATAATGATGATAATCGACGGTGAAACGGTACGGATTTTTTGCAGACGGAGAAAAAAAGTAACCCGCCGTGTCACTTGCTCTCGATTATAATACAGGTGTGTATAATGCAGGCTGCATGTATACTTGGAATCGCAGGAATCTAAGGTCTGAGCGGTACGAGGTTTGTTGCTAATTAAACCGTATTACGACACATCCGAAGCGAGTGAATTCTTGTAATGTATACAATATCTATCTGGATGTAGGTTAGACGTTATACCGAAGGATAGTTTTATACGAGACGATGCACTTTATACGAGCATAAGTCTTGTTATTCAGATCTATAGAAGACTATTAAATAATAAGAACGATCGAAAGTACAGTTTATATCTCGCGAAAGTTTGTAGCGCGTTTATAATATGTATACGTATATACTATGGCATGAAAGATTAATTTCATAGGTGCAGGTGCACTTACGTAACGTTAACGGATCCAAAATTATGCAAAAAGGGAAATAAATAATCCTATTCGATTACGTCAAATTTTTACTAGTTTGGTTCAAACGCTCCGATAACGTCTGATATTCATTCTTTCGAAAGTGTATATTTAACTGCTGATTCAAATGTATGAAAATGTATCTATATATTAATTTAAAAAATCACATTCAACTGTCAATAATTTATCAGATTTCACATTGTTCACTCATCCGTAAGTGGGGAAAAGAGTAGAGGAAAAAAAAAAAAAAAAAAAAAATTAGTAAAAGACGAAACTTGAAACTCAACATTCACGAATCAATATTTTACTAAAAGTCTCTAATGGTAAGATCAGAATGTATCACGCACGTAGGATGTCGTATAGAAAATATACCCGAGCGAGGGAAAAAAAAAAAAAAAAAAAAAAACGCTTGGCCCTTTCTTCACCCAAGAATGTTTCCCAACAAGAAAAAACCGTAGTTCCTTATCTTTTCTTTATTTTATTATCATCAACGTCATTTGTTAAAGGAGGAGAATGGATGCGTAAAAAGAAGCCGAGTTAACGAGCCCCCACGGAGCAAATTGCGTCGTTCGTGCCTGACGGGGAAAAGGGAAGAACAGAACCGAACCGAACCGAACCGGAGCAAAGCAAAGCAAATGCTGCGTGCCATTGTTCCTCCGCGTCAGTTTCGCACAAGAAGAAGCACGAGGAGAAGAAGAAGAAGAAGAAGAAGAAGAAGAAGAAGAAGAGCAAGAAGAGATCCCATCTTATATACCGGTCGTCATGTCGATCCGGCACCGGCGAGGTTTGACCGCCTCCTTTTTTCATACTACCTACTCCTTCTACGAAAGTGTGGAAACTCGTGGTCATCGATTTCACACGCGACGTCCACGGAAGTCGGTTGGCACACGGATGCTGCAGCGTCTCAGTCCGTCACTCCGTCAGACGGATGCGACGGTCCATTCGTCGTTTACATTCGGGCAGGCCGCGGGCCGCGGGCACGGGGACGAGGTAGCCACACTACACTACACATATTGGTATATTGGGACAGGTGAGGCAAGCCAGGGCGGGGCGAGTACCTTGCCTTTAACCGTTATGTGCATACTGGGTAAGCATACACGGGGACCCCTGTGCACAGGTATAATAAAGTACACACACCAATTTTGTACTGACTTCTTGACTCTTTCGCCTCCTCATCCTCATCCTCATCCTCATCCTCATCCTCATCTTCATGTTCCTTCATTCACCGGCGACTTGACGACTCATCGATTTTAATAAAACGTTTCTAAGGACGTCAGGAGACGTAAGCCGAAATTTTAAACATCTTCAAGGTAGCTGTTGTGTGATATTTAGATAGAAATTTCCTATCTCGAGATAAAATTTTTCTTCGTTTTGCCAAATTGACAAGTGTTTTGGAACGTAATTAAGTTCTGAGGAAATGAATGACCGTAATTCGAAATACTTGAATATTTTTTAACGAACGTTCGGATTTTCTAATACATATAATATATACTTTTTTTTCGAGTATTTAATTTTTGTACTGAGAATTAGGTATCTTCTTTTCTTATTCTACCTTACAAGGTTTGAGATGGATAAATAAAAGTTTAAAAAACCTCAATTTTTATTCCTGCTTCTGCTACACTGTCCCGAAAGATTAACGTGTGTAAACCATTTGTGAAAGGATAATAATTACTAGGTCACCGAAGGAGGTATTTTCGAATCCTCATGTTTATTCACGAGCTTTTTCTTTCAAATTCAATTAATCGAAAGCGCTGCTACGCGGGTAGGTTAAAAGGCATAACATAACCACTCAAGATTTATGCGAAGAATATTGCGTAAGATCACGGATCAATGTACAGTCTTGTGGACTCTCTTGAATTCTGGTCGCTTAAAAATTCAGAAGATTCATCTATCATAACGAGTAAGAAATTCGGCAAATGGAAAAGACGCAGATTTTTGAGAATACGAAAAATTCGCTTCCCTTTTTGGTACACACAATTTTTTATTCTATCGAGACTAACGAATTAAGCTTCTCAATTCATCTAAACTCGCATCTTTGTTCTTGAACCAAATCGCAGGCATGTTTCAATGAAACAAAGTTACATAAGTCCCCAATGAGATTTCGAATGTATACTTGAAAAGCTGCAAAAAAATTCCAAGTTAGGTGGTTCAAAAACTGCGGGAGGCAGTTCGGATTCGTGATTAAATCACGCTCGGTCGATTAGGAGGTCGATTACCCGTGTGAATTACCACCTAGGCAACGCGACAGTGTTATGGCGTGCGGTAACATTCAATTACCTAACAAGATAATGATCTAGAAGAAAGAATATTTATAAAAGGAAGTTACAAAAAATACGTTTTGTACCCCGTCGTAAATTGTAATCACCTACACTATTCGTCGGCAATAATACGACGCAGCATGCATCGCGTCCATGCATGACCACACAAGCATGAAGGTTTAACTCGCTTCAACTGGGACCAAAAAATCGATTTACGGTAGTTCAAGCGTACGCGAGAAGGTTTCGGAATATGCGAGTGAAAAATTCTTAGCGAACATACAAGAAACCCAGAGAAGACTTTTTCCTTTTTTATCAAAATCAATTTGCAGACGAGGCGAGCTGGAGAAAATTCCTTTCGAGGCAACGCAATGTTTCGTTGCATATATCAAAATCAATTAATTAATTGCTTCATGGATTCAAAAAAACAGGAAAAAAAAACTGAATTCAATAAAAAAATTCCAATGCTAAGATAGACTCCGAATTATGAATGGTAGTAAAACTGAATTCTAAGATTTTTCAAAATGGATCCAAATTTTGGTAAAAAGCACAAAGGGATAGCCTTGCGATATATTTCACGAATCCTGGAGAGTTTTATTGGATAGACTTTTTCACGTAACTATAGAATAGTATAATTTCATTTCCTTCCGTCGCATCGATAACTGTGTAGAATAAACGGTTTGTTTATTTTTTATTTCTTAAATATACAATATTTATCGTCGCTGACGAAGATTCGTCGGTACCATCGAGATTGTATTATAGATTATTCTTTGAAACCTTGAAAAATTCGAATTTATCAGGCAGGTACTAGTGCAGAGCGGAAACACAATGAGGTATCAATTTCATTGTATACATCAACCGGTATTATAAAACGACGATTTTGCACGCTTGCCAGAGCGAACACGGCTCGAACCGGGTCGGTTTCGCTACAGAAACCCGAAGCTGTGGGTTCTAGACGGTCTGCGGTGGTGCAGAGCCGAAGAAGGAGAGAGAGAGAGAGAGAGAGAGAGAGAGAGAGAACCGAGGGGACTGAAACTCGACTAAAGTGTTGGTTCACTTTCACTGTACGGTTAACTGGCCACTCAGCCGACTGTTTGGTTCACAAGTACATGCACCAACGTGTGCTTATTGCCGGCTTAAGTATGAACGTGTATGCACACCGCGTATATCCATACCGGGCGATCCACGTGTTCCATATATTACATAGTCAATGGGTTAGACACATAACCATGGCTAAACATTCGCTGGTTACATCCCGAGACTCATCTCTCATCTTTGAATGATCCCTTTATTTTTTTCTTTTCTGTCTTTTCAAGAGTTAATGAAGTTACTTTGTGAGAGAACATCGTTCGGTCAAACGGTTTTGTTGTCACTGCAGCTTCTTTCAGAAGATACGGATAGACAAAGTTAGGATCGCTCTTAGATGTTGCCGCTTAGAATTAGATGAAGTATAGTCAGAATTGGGAATCAGGCCGAGAACTGCTGAGATTCTAATTATCTCGGTCTCTAATTATTCAAGAACAAAATAAAAACTAAAAAAAACGAGGGAGGGGGGGGGGGGGGAGGGGCAAAATTTACGTTAGCGTAAAGAGAGAGTGAGATTAGGGAAATAAGATGATTAAAATTTATGAGAAACAGAAAACTATGATAATAATTATTCATATACCCGGCATGAAGATTAAGTGTACAAGAATTGCAAATACGACTGGAGATCAGAAGCTAAATCTCATCATTTCAGGAAACAAATTGGTCTCACTTTGGCTGACAGTCAATGACTCTAACTTAAAAATTTCACGATTCATTGTCGTACATTCTTACAATGAGTTACAAATCATGCTTTGAAGGATGGCGGGGAGATTCCAATTCATCCAAGATTACACCCTTCAAGCTATAAAGCAAATTGGCTCATCGTGGTCACGTATACTAGTTCAGAAGTGGCTCCTTCCTTTAGGTAAAGGCAAAAAGAAACGGTGATTCCCGAGTGACCCTTGGCCAGGAAACCAAGTCCCCGATCACGTTTCAGTCACCTGCACCTTAAGAGGATCACAATGCCACCCAAGACCATACCGCGATTACTAAAGGAAGTCGCTCCCTCCCTCGTTGCCGCTTTGATTCATTGCACTGCAATCGGCACGCACATCGATCGCGATAATACACATCGATGAATACCGGAGCAACTATTGTCGTGAAAATTTTTTAGCGGTAATTACCGCTGAATGTTGGCACGTGTAATTATGGAGGACAGTATCATAACGAAGACATGGATTACAATTTAAAAAGTTCATCAGTTCCTCGCTGGGCGTTGAATGCATCGATTGATCGTAACATCAAGATCAGCTTTCGATGGTCGCGTGCTCTTTGATAATTGAAGAAATTTAAAGAGTGTCTATTGGCGTTTCGCACTGTAGTTCTGACGCAAGTACATTCACATGCTTCTTCGTATATTGTACAGTATTGCATCTACCTATGACGAAATTATATACAAAACACACGCGCGTAAGAGACAATGCAAACTGGGTCTCCCCAGGGAATTGCGTGGAACGTAACGTGAAGGCACTGTCAATGTACCGTCGTAACGAACCTTGGATCAAGAAGTAACGAATATCACGAGAGTTTTTCCTCCCCCTGTCTCGCCTCGAGTCGAGAAGAACGGTCTTCGAATCTGGATTCACCTGGATCTTTCCGCGTGCCGTGACGTCGTTGAGTTCTAGTTCATTCTCGATTTCTTACAACGTCTACGACGAGGCGAAGCTCGCGAGACCCCGGAGTCAAAGAACCGCTACGAGTACTACGAAGAGCGAGAACTCTATTAATTCCGGTTCGTTTCGCTTGTCAGCACGGCCGAGTTCCGACCCTAGGGTGACCATGAAAGCGACTTTTTCCCAACTCATAACCGTTCGCAAGTCCCGCGATATAATCCTCCGAAAAAGAAGCTTGCTCCGTTTTTCCACTTCGATAAGAAAACAGATAAAAGAAGTGAATAAAAAGAAGAAGAAACCTGCGCTTCGTGTCAAGACACTAGAATCCATGTTGTACAAATCCGTTCCAAGTTCCCATGGGTTGTTACCAACGTTAGAAATCCAACAAGTTCATGGGAACTTGGAATGGATTCGTACGGATTCCCGCACGGCTGCATTTTCAAGGACAACTAATGGTGCCTTGATTCAACGGAGACTTCAGCCACTTGGAAAACCGTTCTTAAAACTCACCATGGGGCTCAAACCGCACGAGCACTTTGTCGATAAGCCGGTCAATAAATCAGGAACATTCGGTTTGGACCACCTCGATGCGAGGAGATGACCGCATCGGCACTAAAACAGCAGACAAGATCGAGAGAATCGGTGATAGAGCGAGCTGCGGTTTGCCGTAGAAATCTTAGCTCCACACGTATTATAAATAGCTATATACATATAATCCACTTCGGGGTCGAGACGAAGTAACCGCAAACGATTTCCTCTTAACACGGACGGTGGCATGCAAACGGTGCTGGTTTTTAACCTTCCGTCACCGGGATGAGTGTAATCTGCAGATGATCAACGTTGCTGCATGCACCTGAGAGCCCGCGCGGATTTTTGGTCCAGATTGGCATCCCTAAGGATCGAGAGCGTGTGAACGGCGAATCTAGGCGACGCCGGAAGATCGTTGACTCACGAGAAAATATCACTGGATTTTTACTTCATTTGGCTAAAGCCCACCGCAGCAGCAGCCGAGGTCGCAACTCCTACACACTGGATCTAACTTGGTAACGGGTTATGGTGGATACTGTTAATTCGACATGTGACAAACTCTTTCTTGATGACATAGACGGGCAGGGATGTGACGAAAGCTGTCATCATTCTCTGTCGTTTGTATTTCTGTATAAACTATGAACTCCAGGACTCGATATGCAGACTAAAGGCAGATAAAATTGTTTCGACTGATGCGTGTATCGTTATCTTGATTTTTCATCTCTTTTTATTGTTTCAAAACGAGACACCGATACCGGTATCAGCGCATTAATTATAATCTAATCGACTGGTGTGAGCTGCAAGAACTATGCATCTTTGATTCTCGGTATGAAATCAAGATGAACAGAACTTGAGCAGAGAATCGCATGATAAATATATGCGGTTAGCGTTACAGACAAAGAATCAATTAATGATACTTTTAATGCCAATGCAATTGTATGCAATATGCACTTGGTACTTTACATAGGCGACAAGGCCAAAGACTAACGTGTGAACGGGTTTAATAACGGTTAAGAAAAATACTATGTATAATTCTATGATAGTTACGACTACCAGAAAGGTCAGGTCATTGATTAATGATCATGCTCGTTGTTTGCATAAATTGCATACTTATATAAAACTTTTCTAAAGTGTCAAGTTATTTGTGTAACTTGAAAATTATCATCAAAGAAAAATCTCACGATTCTTCGTACGTTAGCTATAATGTCTCCTACATTTGTGAGATATTATGTATACATATAATTATGCGCAGTTTTACTCGTCAAGTTACTTCGCAAGTAATTTATGAATAGATTTTCTAAGAAGTTGATTTAACTTTGCGAGAATATATGCAGTAATTCAAAACGTCGAGACAGTTATTGCAGCGCTTTTTGTCGGTGCTGCAATCGCGCGGCTTATTATGGGTTAACAAAATTCAAGAACCTCGGTTCGGCGGATGCGACACTTGTTCCCAAGTCCTTCATTGATGAGAAAAAAATAAAAACTTATAACTGCAATCCCGTGACTTGTATAATTATTCTAATTACAGCCTCAATATCTCCGCACACATAAAATACACGTGACGATGTCTCACGTAATCTATCATTCAAGCGGCCGAATGCTGCAGGATATGTCACGTATACTTGAATCTGTCAACCCGTCAAGAATAATATACAAAATATGCACGAACTAAGTACACGTCTGATTGCGAGGCTGTGAATTCGTTCGCACCGTTGCGATAAATGGAAGGTGAACGTCTAGACTTCCAAACGTTTTTAAATGAAACGAGGTCGATTTGTTACTTAGGTACATATACATATATATATATATATATATATATATATATGTATACTATATCTAGGATCTTTTTGGCTTCTCGCATATCTTGTTTACCGACAATTTAGACACACGAGACACGGGACATCACCAACGGCAATTCGATTATGGGAAACGCCAGGATTTCAAGGCGGTACGTAATGTATAAGGTGTAGGTATAAACGCGAAGAGGAAAGAGAGAACCGTACAAGAAGATGGCCCGTCCTCGAGGAGATATGCGTCATCGAATTAGCATTCCGCAAACGTCTCTTCTCTCGCCCGTACAGTACATTAAATCTCTTTCCCGAGTCATCGTGAAAGCAAGAAGAATGCGAAACGACGACGTTGATGAAATCACGACAATCAAAAAGACAATAATAGTCAGTATAATATTAAAAATGACGTTACGTAGGAAGAATCTTCTTCTCGACTTCTCTCGCGATCAAATCGGTGCAAAACGGTCATCCTTATCGAAGAAAATGTAAGCGATTCGAGAAGTTTCGCGACCGTTGTCTTCCATGCACACCACCTCGTATACCAAACAGTGTAATCTACGTACGCAATAATTTGTAATAACGGTTTACCGCGAAGAAAAGATGATCATTAAGTGCTGGCCGAACCTTCGACGACCGACTTGGACGTGACGTGTTGTACCTTCTTCTATGCAGCAGACGTACGTAGGCACGCAAATCGTGCTTTGCCGTAATTTCTCCGCATTAATACGACTCGAGGTGTCGCGGCGTCGTGGTCGTCGTAATTTGCACTGTGCAATATGCAATCTGTTCCATAGCCGGGAAACCCGTTTCTTAAGCGCCCGCGAGCTGTTCGCCCGTAGCCCAGAAACGTCGGTCAATCTACAGCGTACACTTGCAACATTCTCGAAGTAACTCCGAAGATGAAGTCAAATCATTTAGCCTCGCGGACCAATCGGTTATCTCGAAATATCACCGGTCATGCGATAATGAGAAGAATAAACCTTATACTTAATTTGATTTGACTCTGAGTTAGCCGGGCCCGCAATACGAGGATTGTTCGAGTTTGATCTTCAAGTGCGCAACTCCGAGTGTTTGTAAGCTGGTCCAAATACTACGCGAAACGAGCAAACTTTGCACGAACTCGACGCGGTCAGAAGCGGATAATATTTTAAACATTTAAGATTCTCAAACTGACAGTAACTCGTACAGTAGATTGTTTCTTATAATACCATCAATTACTCCCCGTGACTATGCAATGCATGACTGGGTGTCCTGCTAGAATCACGGATGTAACCTGAATTCACACGAGACTTCCAAGTGATTTCAAACTACTTTTCACTCAAAACATCAGTATCTAGCTACAGTAAACTACTCATTCACACGATGACTTATCACTTGATTTGCACAGTCTCGATGAGATAATTTCGCAGATAAAATAAAAGTCCCACAAGCGGGGGGAGGGGGGGGGGGGGGAGGGGGGTGAAAGTCCACGTGCTACACATACGTTCGCACAGAAAAGAAGAAGGAGGAAAGGGGGGGCCTCAAAGTGGTAGAAAACAGCTTGACCTATTAATGCTTGAATGTCCCCCCCCCCCCCCCCCCCCCCCATATACGCACCGACTTTACACCAACCCTTTATAAGGATTGGGCGTCGTACGAGTTTTGAATGGAAATATAAAAAATAAAACGACAGTTAGAGAAGTGCGTGAAGTTATTTCGTACAATTTAACTCCGTGTAATAGAATTTTGCGAATTATAGGAATAAATTTCAGGCGTATAATTCGAGCTTTTGCGGATTCAAGTATTATGTAGTGAAGAATGGCGTTGAATTACCGTTGCCCACGGTTCGCCGTTCATTATATATATGAGAAACGTGAGATGGCTGGAGCTGAATTTTTACCGATCCACGAAAATTGGTGAGCGAAAAAAATTACCCCAAATCTCTTTAACGGCGTAAGAACATGTTCCTATACGTCAAGATCCCGCGTGACCGACTTTTCTGCGCCCGATAACTTCGAACTTCGAATTCGCGATGCATGACCGTTTAAGCCGACGGTGATGTATCTTCAATTTCTCGCCCACAAATTCTCATTCCGCCAGCTCTTTTTGGCCGGCTTATATGATACGCTCGTGAATTATGGACAAGACTACTATTATTAATGTGATTATTGTTAATAACGTGGAAAAGGCTAAAGATCAATCGGAATGGTCGGATGTGCGTTAGAATTAGGGACACACCGGTTATCCCACGTCCGATCGCCTCTTTTACACCGCCGTTTGGGGATTCCGCCTGATCGTGTTTAGGAATCGAAAGTGTGATTCACGGTTGGAAGTTCGATTTATGAACGATCAGGTCGATGAAAATAGATATGCGCGAGACGTTTTCTCCCAATCGATTGTTAACGAAGCGTATAAAATCCGCGATCATCTCGTGTACGGATTAACACGCGCGTCGAGCAAAACCGCAGCCTGTATAATACGCAATGAGGAAACTTGGTCAAGTATATGCGTGAGGCAGGGTAAGTAATGCCGCTCCCACGCACCGCACGCATCACTGAGTATCACACGCACCCCTTCAAACCGCAGAGCATACGTGCTTTGATCCACCGTTTAAAGCTTAGGATAAAACGTAAGCGAGTATAATATAAGAATATGATCGAGTGAATATCCGAAACCATAAAAAAAAAAGGAAGGAAAATAAAAAAAAAACAATGATCAGGAAGCGGTTTAACCGCGTGGTTGAGAAATTAGAAACGCGCGCGAATTAGGAAGTGAACGTTCACCGGAGACCCCCGGTAAACGAGTATATTATTATACTTGAAGAAAAATTGTGTTTTAAAGAGGGCTTTTTACGAGCGAGGCGTAGTAGCGTTCGGGCTTAGAGAAACGGACATAAATTAAGTAACGGCTGCAGTTTAGAGTATTAAAAAAACGTACTTTCCTCGATATGTCAGACGTACGTATACGTCTCTGCAATTATTCTTGTAACGAAAATGAGGCAGCATTCTTATTGTTTAATTGGACGATCGTCGTGAGAGTCCAAGGGAAAACAAATTAAGCATTTGCCTCTTCTTCCGAGAAGCATGATACGGACAAGTTGACACGGGCTCGAGCTTATACAACAGCTGACGCAGAAGCTGTAATTTCGGTAATTGGTGCTCCCTCGTTTTATCGTGATTATACCGTGTGATAACAGCTGTCTCGAACAAGTTCAGATCGAGTCCTCGATTCGTGAAAATTTCGGTGCCATGTCTCTGTTTTCGTATCTTTGTCGGTTATAGGAACAGACACGACGATTCTTCGATTCTTCGATTCTTCGCGACGTGATAATTTTTTAGAACCTAATCTTACGTTGAATATTCATCACACATTACGTGCATTGAAATCCCAAACGCAGAATTATTCCTTCCAAGTCGTATAATATCGTAATTAGTTATACCCTCGTCGATGTATAACAACACATCGCTCGTTGACTTGAGAATTCATAAATCAGCATAAATTGGAATAGCGAATAGAGGCAAGGTGAGTTTCGAATAAAGGCATGCCAAAGGGGAAATTTATACGACAACTCTTCGATTTCAGCTCGGACTCTACGCGACGACAATTGTGGGTCAGTTTGATCACGGTCATACGGCAGTGACCGACACGTTGAACCGGAAAAAGTATGCTAGATAATCCGGAAACAACGGAGTAAGCTGCTTTCAAAAATACACCTGCCCATTACATTCACGTATAGGAGACACGTAGACGCTAATGGCGCAGGTTCTTTTCTGACCCAAATTCCCCCAGTTTTCACTCGACAATAGATCTCACCACTGATCGGAGTAATATAATTTGTGAAAAAGTTTGCGTTAGTTATCTAGTTATATATGTATACGACTGCAGGTACAGATAAATAGAATAAGGTTCGTAACAAACCGTTACCTCAAATTGCACGCGCGAATTGATTAATTCGTTGATCGATTTCAGTCCGCGATTGTATAGAAAAGGGAGACGTAAAAATAAGATAAATTGAAAAAAAAAAAAAAAATACTTTGGTATACGATTATCGGTAACTGGGACGAAATGGCAAGACAAAAAAAAAATAAATGAAATAGAAAAGTGAGGAAAAAAAGATACCGAGACAGAGAACCAATTAAGTATTTGAAAGTAACGCGTCTACATCTATAGACATGTAATACGTGTATGTACGATGTGTAGATGTATACATATATGTACATACATAAGTATATTTTTAATTTCCTCTTGTTTCACTTTTTCTCTCGAGAAGCATTCAGCTGCAAACGAAAGAACGAAATAGAACGTATGAAGTGAAATATAGAAATAAAGCAAAGATGAGAAAAAGAGGCAACGCACGAGGTGCGGTTATTGTTAATTTAATTAAACTAGCGTAGATGCAGGGAGGCTAATTAACGTCCTGCGGATAGCTGCCTACGTACGTTACCCGTAGCCACAGATTGACGCAGTGTATTATACCTAGGCGAACGTAGATGCACGAATGTCCCTGCGCACCGCGGCCATACGAACTAGTTTTGTTAATTCGGTTATAGAGCTGCTCTATATATGGCGTGGAGAAAACGACGACGACGCGCTGCCCACGACGACGACAGGACACTTACTCGAGAGCTGAGAAGAGCGAGTCACTGACCCTTCGACTTCTTCGTCTCGCCCCCTCCGTCCGGAATCGCTGCAGGTGAAAATACGGCCCTGGATTCTATTATTCCCGGATGCTGGATATCTGATGTATACCTATAATACATGCATAAGGAGGGAGGAAAAACGCGAAGATAATGGGATAATCAGAAGAGTCTGCACTGCTGCGTATGCGCCTGCAAAACGCTTATGCAACAAATAGCGAACGATAAAAAGTTCGACTCGGTCTCCCGATCCTCTCTCCTATTTTTTTATCCCTCTTCTTTCTTTCGTCGTTTCCTTCCTTCCCTGTTCTCGTTCTTGCATTTTTACAGCAGGAAAATTGCAGCGGTAAGATTTTACGTGTCTGTGTGTGCGTGAGGCAGTACAGTGTACCTAAGCAAGCTGTTTACACAGGTAGAAGTATGTACCCGTATCCTTTTCTCGATCAGATTACGAGATAGATAGGTGCGCGCAAGTAGGTACGTACTTACGTCCTGGAGACGAATTATGTATGTATGTATGTATGTATGTATGTATGTATGTATGTATGTATTGTACGCATATACATTGCAGTAAATTGCTCGCACTTAGCCGCGAGGGTCTAATCGCTCGTTTGAACTTCTGCACTTGGTGAACTTGAACCAAATGATACGTAATTACGCTTACGTCTTAGATACACGTCTAATGTATGCATTAGGTAGGTATTAGATTTTTTACGAAACAGCTCGTTGCGCGTTGTACAGAAGATCGAAAAACCGCGTCCAGTTGCACGTGGATACATATAGAGTCATCGAGATTTCGATCTATCGTAAAAGATTTTACGCTATCAAACCGAATTTGCTTCGTTTTTCCTTTTACTAGTGCTTTATTAATGAAAATTATTTATAATGTTTATTTTAGATATTGATAAAAAAAAAAGTTAAGCTAATTAAGCTAATGGATTCGTCATCCATGCATAAATTTTTTTGTTTTTTTTTCTGTTCAGTTATAAAATGTCTGTAAAAGGGTTATTCTGATAATATAAATTATGTAATTTTATTAAACAACTTTTTACACAAAATGTTAAAACGAGGGACCGACTAAGGTAAGTGTACCAGTTGTAATATCGACCCCGTTCCAGTTATTGACCTTTTTGGTAGAATCTATTTGATCCATAGTTCTAAAATTACCAAAAAATAAATTTGCAGTGTCTAACCTTTTGACACTTTGTTTCAGTCATCAAAAAATTCATAATTTGTGTCGTTGATTTATAATTTTGGGAAAAAAGGTCAATGATTAAGTCTAAGCGTGTCAATAATTGGCACACTTACCTTACGTGCAAAATTTTCCGAAAAAAATTGAAGAATCACGGTTTACAGTAGAACCACGGAATGGTCACTCAAAGTACATAAAATATGGGTCAATCGTGACGGTTATAATTAGTAATCGCACACACAGTCCGCGCATATAAAACACGAAGAGGCCACGAGAAGAGGAAGAAGAATATCGTTCTGCAGACACGAACACGTCAACAAGCGAAGGAGGGTGTAGCGACCTCACGATATCTCGCAAAGTTTTCAGGCCGGGAAATTCAATGACCTGAATATCTCGCGAGTTTCGATAAATTACTCTCTCGCTTAATTTCCCCCCTGCGTCTTTCTCTTCGAGCGAATTATCGTAGAATTGCATACCAACGTGACACGGCGTGCGTTTTACGTGCATGTAACTATACCGGCTTTCGCGACTTTCGCACGGAGGGAAAAATCACCATATCGCACGGCTGGCTTTTTACTCGACAAGTCAATTAGCTTCTGCCGAAGGAATTCACGGCTAAAAACCGCTGCCGTTTGTTACGATAGTAACGCCGATTCGTTCGATGGGTGCAATATACCCGAGGATACGTGAAAAATTTTTATCTTATTATATTTGAAAAGATTTCTCATCACTGCATCCAAAAACAATTAGGTAACTTCTGTAATAATCAACATTGTCACGCTGATAAGAATAAACTCCTTTGATGCGATGCAAGATAGAATAAATTGTTCACTTGGGACATTTTTTGATCGCTGATTAACCACGTTTTTATACATTAAAGGTTACGATTCGAATCCAAGGAATTATCGAGGTGCAAAATGATCAGATTTCTGTCCTTTCAAGTGCCGTTTCATCCTTTCCACGGGATACGACTTCGATACTCAACCATTTTTATGATGTTGAAGTTAGAAAAAACCGTAATTTCACGATTTTGTAATTGTATGAAATTCAGTAAGCTGTGACGAATCAAAAATTACTCATATCCTTGATAATCATTGCAAAAATAAGAAAATCGTTATTTTTCCACGATGTTTCGTCAGAATAACGTTGCCGACTTGAATTTCGTCAATTTTTCATCTCCCGCAGAATCGTTCGCTTCGAGGTGTTCGGATTTCAAGAGGCCAAGCACACGTATCCTACATAGATCTACGTCGAGATGCGACGTATTTTCTATTATGGAGTCATCGCTCGCATCGCCCGGCAGCTTTGTTCAAGACCGCGCGACTTTGTCAGCCGGTATTCAAGCTGACTCACTAGTCCTCCTTTATATGGGAGACCAGCGGATTATTATACATGGGTGGATGTTGGATCGTCGCATTTCAACTTGCCCTACCACACAATCGGCCATAATGTCATAACACTGACAGCGCAGCGGCGCTATAATACGCGACGGAACGACACCAGCGGCATTGTCATTAATGAATGTGGGTGTAAGACGGGTTTTACGGCCGCGCCGTTTTATCATCCGCATCTCAATCACTTAATATTCGCCATGATCTTCGATATATTATTGGAAACAAACGTTCTAAATAATTGGAACAAAAGTTTAACCGATTAAAAAATATTCCTCAAGGTACCAAACGTGTGTTGTTATTCCATGGAAACCCAGTCAAGTCATGATAATCGTCATTATTTTCGATACTTTTTTATTACCATAAAAGCAAAAACATCGACGACATTAAAGATGCCTCGTTGGGGAAATAAAAGGATCGCAAATTCTTATTACAACGTTCAACGACTCGAGGTTTTACAAACTTTCGACTTGATTGCTCACTCGATTTCAATTGTAATGATCTGGTAAAAATTTCTCGTTAATTAAGGACGTGTACCTGAGATAAATCTCTTATAATTGAATCTACGTCGAATAGAAATTATTAGAACACGCGAGAATTAATATCGTCCATAAAACCTGTCCTAGAGACCGATTCGATACGGTTCTACAAGTGATAAGGAATCAATATGACTATATGGCTGCAGTGGTGACTTTTTTTTTGAAACTGCACCCGCGCTGCGACTTTCGCGATAGTCAATGCATTGAAGTCATACAAACTAATGTATGAAAGTTTTTGCAACGTCTATATGCGCAGGTTCGCCTCGGCTGGTTGATTACGAACGTTAATGGATCAAAACTTTCCCGCTGTCTTTTAAGTATGAATTTTTAATTGCTCGTGGGCACGTTGAACTACAGGTTGTGATATATGCGTGACAAAAGTCTGATCCTGCGGGCATATGGTATCAGCATTATAAACGCCCGCCTGAACGAGAGCGCCAACTTTCGATCTAATCCTCGTACCTGCTATCTAATCGAGCGAGGCGATCGGAGAACACTTGGATTAGCGCAAGATTTATACTCATCGCATTTTCCGATCGAATTCGTCAATATTTTAGCGGCGGATATGAATGTTTGCTCAGTTTCATGAAAGTTTGCAAATTTTTTTTTTTCTTTCTAATTTTCTATAGAAATAACAGGTGATATTCGCTTCTGTCGAGAAAACTTTGAGTAAGTACAGTTTAGATTTATATCTAAATACGTGGGAGAATTTGAAACCGATTTTACATAACGTCAATTCGGTAGTTTTCACATGTTTTTAGAACTTCGATTTAGATTCCGATTAGATATAAGTACGTATAATTGATGAATTTAAGCGCGCGTGTAAGCTCTGTCTGTGAAAAGTGTGAGTTGGTGAAATTTGTTTTTATATTATAGGACATGTTAAGCTTATACATAAAGATACGATATCGCAGCATTTTTATTTCTGTGTATACGAATGATCAATTGCACAGCATTCGTTCTTACCTGACACGTGTACATCACTAATCCTAATCAATGAACGAAAATGCAACGTTTTCGCAACGAGTTATTACAGCGTAATAGATCGATCAATCGTGTGCAACAACGATCAATCCGCAATTAACTCGAATAGTTTCACTGCATAATTCTCGGCTTCGCAACATCCCAAGAAATAATTCCAGTCAAAATGATTATCCAAAGAAATTAACGATCGAAATAAAAATAAGACGATTATTACTGTTTTATTATACGTAAAGTTTTCATAATCAATATTTAAGTCCTTATCGATCATGGATCTATTCTTTTCTTGCCGTTACTTTTTCTCGCAATAAAATCCCAAGCAGCAATGGACATTCTACAAGCCATAGGTTATTGAAATTCAAACAGTCTTTTGGCAAGTAGATAACTTTTATAACCGTGTGACGGAGGTCAGAGGTCGGAAGCAAAGGTTGAAATACACGTTGTACCTCCACCCCGTAGTTAACATGGTGGGTAACAGGGTGAAAAAGTAATTGCACTAATAACAGTGGTAATAATCGTAATTGTAATATTTAACTTAACAAAGCTCACCTCATTCCACGCGAACCCCATCCAGTCGTTGTTTGAACAGCCGATTCATATAAGAAACGGAGAACAGAAAATGAAGTAACTAAAATAGAGTTTAAAAAATTGAAAATAAAATAAAATACCGCACTGGTTGACCAAAAGTGTCGTAAGTGATACGAGCCAAAAAATGAAAATAAAAAAAAATAAAAAAATTATAACAGCAGCAATTTCACTCCGAAAAAATGAAGAATGTGAAAAACAACTGTATTTTTATACGGTATAATTATTATCATATACACGGTTGACAACAGCGGAAGAAACTTGAATGCGCGTGCGTCCAGCTCTGAAGTCTAGAGCAGACTGATCCCCGTCACTCGTGTTTCGTATTCTCCGGCTCTCGTGCCTCTACCTGTGTATTCTGTACCTATTATGCCCAACCGGTGTGTACGTGTAGGTACAAGAAGTATATTGCTTGTGCATAGACAGAAGCCCTTCGCGTGCAAGATTTGCGATCAGTCACCCTGTTGATACTGGCTAATCACTCTCGTCATTATCGATCCGAAATACATTGCAAATCGCGCGAAAATTGCGACTTTTTGATACCACTTTTTCCGTTTTCAATCATTGCTGGAAGTGGTCCAGTGCTTTAACCAGATTCCAGAAAAGTTTCGGTCGACATACTTCGACTCGTGGTATTAAGTCGGAAACGTGGTTTAGATCGTAGAAAAATAAGATCTTGTGACTAAAGTTGTGGAGGATTAAATTTCCTACAAGTTTATTTGCGACTGTTTTTAGTCAGCGGTTGAAAAAGGGCGAGTTCTTTTGTCAAAACGAAATTCTCAAATAAATTAAAGATGACGGCTGAAGTTAGTGCAGAATTTGGTCAAAATTCAGGATTCAGACTACCAGTATATAACTACCCCCTCTATACCGAGAGAAGAATTTATTTACTGTTAAGAAACGTATATATTTGAATATGGCGAAACAAAAGTTTCCTTATAATTATCAAACTTTAGTTGAGCCGAATAATGATCGTTAGATTTTTTTTAATAGCTGACAAATTGCATACTTGTAACGAAACATTTATTTCACCATATCCAAACATACGTTTGTTAACAATAAATAAACTCTTTTCTCAGTGTCCCTCTTCCAACGATTGGAAAAATGAAATAATAATTGCAATTTCAAATACATATGCGTGTATACATTCCGACCAGACTAACAATGAAATAAAGCTTCTTCCGATTGCCTCGTCGAGTCTTCCACGCAATTTGCATTGTTATTAGACACGGGGATTGTTTTCTCGTAGGTGTGAGAGCGTCTCTCCGAGTGAGTGTGAGCACCATGGAATTATAAATATTTTAATCGAGTTATGGTTGTGCGCAGTCTGGGTCAGGTCGAACCAGGCTCATGACCGAATGTTATTATTTTTCTAACGGCTCTTATACCCGCCTTGAGACTCCGAGTTCGCACCTCGACTTCGTATCATGTATGCTATATGTTGTATGTGCATAGGTAGTATTGTCCACCGTTTTATCTGACTCATCGTCATTAATTCTTTCGCGGATTGTCGTCACAGATCTTAAAACGCGAATCAACGCATATTACATACCTACAGGTACTATTTCAGCGAATAAAAAAAAAACTTTTTCTCCCTGTGCCAGAGATATGTATTCGAAAATAAGTATGGCTAATTATTTGTCAACACGATGCGCGAGAATTTATAATCACATGCTTGAAAGATTGTTAATTACATTATACCCACACACTGCTTGCAAAATTTATATTCTCTTGCGTGTGACGTATAATTTGTAATTCGTGAGAATGAGGTAAATAACCTCAAGACATCGTGTATTTATATAGATACCTACTATCGTTGTACACTTCCGTTATACCGTATAATAATGTAGGTAATTGAACGTTCGTTGTATCTGATCGGTCGAGCTGATGTTTCTCAATAAGAAATAAAAATAAAAATAAAAATCCACTCCAGAAAAAAAGATCAATAGTAATTGTGTTGACAATATCAACAACAAAAAATTCCTGTGAAAGCCTGTATGGATAAAATAAAAAATCTCATCTTTTAA
Source organism: Diprion similis (assembly GCF_021155765.1). Lineage (NCBI taxonomy): Eukaryota > Metazoa > Arthropoda > Insecta > Hymenoptera > Diprionidae > Diprion > Diprion similis. The sequence goes on along the minus strand of NC_060116.1, from coordinate 12,157,928 downwards.
TTTGACTTCGTAAAATGCAACGTGTTTATAGAGTCAAACACGTAGTGAAAGTGTTTTTGCGCTGCTAATGTAATTAGAAATTTTTGAGAATTCAGGTTCGTCTTCTTCTCTGCCGAATCTCATACGTGACTTACACGTACTTAAATTTCCCAAGAATTGAATGTAATGATGCAAAAAAAAAAAATTAAATAAATGAATAAATTAAAAACAAATAAAACCTGAAGTGGTTCGACACTAATTACTCTGGAAAGCCTGATGTACGAGTTTTTACTTTAACCTCTTTCTGGAGATCGTTGCTTCGCTTATTATACTTACATCTTCAGCTCATTCGGATATATGATAAACGATTAAACAGTTATCAAATCAACGCACGGTAAGTTTCCAGATAAAAATCAAAAAACGAATAAAAGAATAGATAGTAGAATCACAGATTCTTTTAATTTGAAAAAGGATGCGAGTGCCGATCCTCTCGATAACCGCTGATTCTGCAGACTGAATTTTCGCGAGGATAACAATGGAGCGAGAAGAGTCAGTCAGCTGCAACCGGAAACGGCGAAGACGGGATGCGCTGAGGAAAGTCGACTGAGAGAAGAAGAATCGTGATTCTAAACTCGTAGTGTGAGCCGAAGCCATTTGCCCGAGCAGTAAATCATTCTCTAGGGAATGGTCGCGGGCTTTAGGGAATAAGGAACTGCATAAGAGTGTTTACACCGATGGTCGTTCGCCTGTCCGAGCGTTCCTACATCGCGTTATCGTTAAACGCGAAGCGGTAGAAAATAAAAAAAAATATTATTGTAAAAAATAATGCAGTAAAAAATTGTGGCAGAGGAATAGAAGGGCCAAAGAGAGAAGGAATAACATCCATGCACGTGAAAGCCCGAAGAGTATATAAGACTCGATGAACTTATGGGCGATGGGTAAAACGAGTAAAAAAAGTAATGGAAGAAACCAGAGGCGGACTTCTTTCTTTCTTTCTTTCTTTCTTTCTTTTCTTTCTTATGTAGTTTATTCGTAATTTCGTCACCACGTAGCAGCGCCAGTTGGCCTAATCGCCATTAAATACGGCTTTCAAAAAGTCCCGTCAGGAATTCAGCAAGAACTATAAGACGCGGATGAAGAAGATTTATTCAGGTTTACACTGACGCTCGTGCAACGTCAGCAGCAACAGCAACAGCAACAGCAACAGCAACAGGCGCCTTTATCAAGGACAATTTGACGAGGCCAAAGACCACCTCGACATTTCACTTATCGGCAAACATAAGAGCCGATAACAACTTAAGTACGCTCATTCGCTCGCGCTTGCTTTCCGTTCCCTTCTCTCGACGAGCGTATACATTATACCCATACGTATAGCCGTATATGCCATAAGATCCATGGCGGAGTGCATCGTGACCACCGATGGAAAATAATAATCCATACATTTATTCGAACGCGACGTTGACATTTTTGCTTGCCTTGTGATTCTTCTCCTCTTACAATCCGTCAACCGAATGACCAATGATAAGTAACAAGGGTCGTTAATATTGCACAAATAACTCACCAGGTCGTCTTCCTTCGTCCGCAATTTCCGGTGCATTTGCGAACTCTCCAGCACGAGCCTTTCCAGCTTCTCGACCTCCCTCGTCTTGCTTCGAATCTCGTCCATCTGCAACAAAGAATGGAGTCAACGCACCTCAGATTCTTGGCATTTAATTGATCTACGTATTCCCGCTAGAAGAAATCCTTGAAAATAATTTATAGCACCAACAGTGGCTGACACTTGTTCTCTGATTCTTCGATCGGTATTATTCGCGCAATATTTTCCCTCGCCAATCGCCCGTTCCTCGATCTTATAGATCCACTTTCGAATATCGCGATGGACTGTGCAGTTGTCGTTATGCTATACCGGCCAAATTATGAGGAACTTTCTCCGTCGGTTACAAGATCAACTCCGCCTGTCAGGAAGGATATCCTATCCTCGGACACCATCCACCTGCTTGCATATCTTCGCCGGCCCTCCCTTTGCCTCGGGGGCAAAGTGAACGTTATCATTTCTGACTACTTTCTTTTCTTTTTTTCCATTTCTTCCTTTTTCACCGCGATCGTCAGCTCTGGAGTCTGGAATGTTCCGAACTTCCGACCGATTGCCAAATTTAATCAACGACGAATTTCGAGCGAGTCAATTTCATGTTTTTAAATTTGTAATCGGAGCACTTCTACAATTCAGAAACAACTTAGTCCTCATACATTGCGGGTCTATTTAAAACTAACGTTCGTGTTCAAAATCTAAAAATTTCGCTACCACGTTGAAATCCGTTGGTTTTTTTTTTTTTTTTTTTTTTCATTTTTTCTCTTCAACGGCCATCACTATTGAAAGGGGCGAACAATTTGCTCCACTTTTAGGATCGCGGTTCGACGTATTATCGCCGAGAAAGCCTTCCATGCATCTCTCCGGGTTGAGGCCCTGCGGGCCTTTCCTGGTACCTTCACCTTGACGCGCACATATTCGTTCGCCTTTCTAAGCGATTCTCACAGCAGGCACGTGCGCCGGGATTCGCAACGTTCGCGAACATAAAATTGATCGGTGCAGCAGTTAATCGCGGTAGAAAAATTGCAAACGAGAATATATCATTTACGCGATTTCCGCAGAGTCCGTTTCGAGAAGGGGGTTTACGCACGAGAAAAAGGCATTCGCAATTCCTTTCAAACTCAAACGTATAACGGCCCTAAGCTCAGTGCGTCATTTCCACTCGAATAACGCCTCAAGGAAAATAGAATATTATTTTATGGCCGTGAATGGAAAAACTACTCGAACTCTCCGTCTCGTCCGGTTCCAAGTCCTTTCGACGTTTCGAGAACTTAAAGCCTGCGCATATACGCAAGTCCCACAAATTTCTCGTTCGATACAAGCAATTCGTCGGGGAAAGTACTTTTTATAGCCTCGGGTCGGAGGTCGGATCCACGACGTAAAAAAGAACGTAATTATACTTGCCGACAAATTTGGCGACGCACAGCTTTCGATCAAGGCTTCGAAAAAAATCTGTCAGCATCCGCATTGTTCTATTGTACATATACCGGAAAGGGAACTTACTCGCGGTGGATGGAAATCGGTACCAAACATCGAGGAAACGAAGAAAAAGAAAACTTAATTTTCCGAACATTGGTATACACGCTTCGAATTACCAGTCATTTAGTTAGGATTCCAATCGTGCGTCTGACAAAGCGAATTACAGGTGTGCCTTAGACTGTATAAAAAATTTAAGGTTCTTAAATACCTTTTGAAAGAGTAGACTTGTCATAAAATGAAACCAAACCCTTTTTGTAGAGCGTTTAATTTCTTACAAAAAAAAAAAACGTCCTGGTCTTATCAGTACACCAATGCTTTGACGAGTTATAAGATTACAAAAAAGTTAAAAGAAATGTCTTCTCTCTGAATATTAATATTATTTGAATTTTGAAAAAAAAAAATAGTAGATTCCTTTAATACAATCTAGCGTACCTAATAGTAGGAGAAGTAAGTACCAAACGTAAGAGAAAACATCTCTAACGAATGGAACTGGATTTTTCACGAACACTCTACTTCAATCTCACAGGATTGCAATTGGTCCGAACTGCAATTGCCAATCGACATAAAGCTGAGCTCGCGTAGCGACGTGCAGGCAGCGCTTTGCCCTTGAGTTATTACCGGCTTTGACCTATGACCAATTGGACGAGGATAGAGCTGGCCTAGCCTTTGCTCGGAGGTAAGGAAAGAGGAAGAAAAGAGAACGAGGAGGAGGAAAATAGACTCCGATGCGAGAGCCTGCCACTCGGGAACTCGTAACACGTCCCGGAATACCTTATGAGCTACGAAACGAGCTAACTCACAACCGTTTACAACCCTAAAGGTTCGCCCGTTTACACCTCGGATAGGAAAACGAGCTGGCTCAAATAAATCCTCCAGATTTATCCCCCGACTTTTTTCATCCCCAAAATTCAATTGCCAACTTTTTTTGTTCAAAGCAATATCAGTTATTGCTTCAGATCTTGAGAATCAACGGCGACAGAATTTGTTTGGTACTCATGCCGAACTTGTTCGATCCCAAATGAAATAACAACAAGAAATTTTAACGCTATAAATACTCGTTTAATCGGGCAAACCGAGACCACGGAACGTATGATACTCGTACAATAAATGCAAGCGGTGACGGGAGTCAGGAAGGCGTTTTCCCACGCTGCCAGAAAACGAGCTCTCGACCACCGCCCTGCAGTGTAGCCGTGGTCTGCGGTCAAAATTCACACGCAGTTATAAATGCGCCATATATATATATAATATATACGTATATATATTGTATACCTAGGTGCGATATGTTATACCTGCACGCGGAGAACCTGGACAAGTACCTGCGGCAAGAATAGTACTCGTGCATAGGCATACCGTCCTGGGTATTACATCTATATGTATGGGTACAATAAAAGTCGAGCGAACAACGATATGCGAAAGGTAAAGTTGAGTAACAATTACCGCATGGTCCGGGTACCCGTGTCCATTTTTCATCGGCGTGGAGTGTCTTGTCTTACGCACGTAATTGCCGCATAGCTGACTGGCAGCATACCATGACCACGTATTCTAACAATAAGCTGCCACGTGTTTCGCTGCCATTCTGCCGTGCCGATCGGTAGTAGCAATGATGCATGTGGACAGAATTAGCGACTTTAAATTGCGGACTCGAAACGTGGACAGGAGTCGCGATTTATTTGCAATTCAAACTGCATTTTGCTCCGAGATTACAAAAATCGACTGCCGATCCCGGGTTGAGAAAGGAACGTTGAGTCAATCAGTGGTGAAAGCAAAGGAAAAACGAATGATCCTGAAGAGAAAGAGGGAGAGGGAAAGAGGATTAGATGGGGAAATAAATTGGGATGGGGGTGTAATGTGTATATGTCGAGGAAATTGTAACGCGCACGCAAAGGTACTGAGAAAATAGTTTATTATAGTTACGTCTGGATGCGCGTCGAAGTGCTGCGATGATAATTGCAAGACATACGGTACCATTATCCGTAAGGAGATTGCTTGGAGGAAAGCAATAATTACTCTACGCACGATCAAGTGTAACTTATCAATTCCATTCTTCTGCAAACTTTTAAACTAGTCGCGAAATTTTGTGGCTGAGAAATATGCGGAAGAAGGATGATATATTACTTATTTTCACCTGACTAAGGACTGAAAAATCTCTTATCCCGAGCTTATCGATCAGGGATGGATGCGTGGAACGGGCATTCGAACAAGTGTAATATCAAGGTGAATACTCGGTCTGGAAAATGATCGATGATGATTTTTTTATCGTCTTTTATATGTACGTTTTCTCGAGCCTCGCCTCCTTCTTCTTCCAGTACGTCAACAGAACTACATCACAGCCGGTTGTAGCAGGCAATATATAATCGATGTAGAAAATTGAAAGGGGCACGCAAAATCGTTGATGTAAAAAAATAGTGTGGGAAGATATTTTGAACGGGGTGTGATTATCCGGTGAATACTCGTGCACTCATCTTTCTCCTCCTCCCAGGGGCTACGGTGGCATGGCAGGCATTTCCTACCGAATGATTAAGTGGCGACCCTGCAGGGCGATGCCGGGAATGCAGCGGAGCTGTGAGATACGGTCCCGGCAAGGCCCGGGGCCCAATTTTTAATAACCAACCCTGAATCGCGTGCCGCGGGCCCAAGTTCAGGCCCTTCGGGGCGCACGCCCATCACGGCCAAGAAACCACCTCTACTAATGACTCTGCCCGAGTCATTCCTCTTCACGCATGCGATCGGCCTATTATTAGTTTTATTATCGTCGTTATTATTGTTATTACTGTTGTCGTTGTTGTTCTGATTATAGAGGCAAATGACGGAAAAAGAACGACTGCGCGGCGCTCGGGAAATCGAGGAATCCACCGATACACCGTCTCGACTCGATCTATGTTAACAAATTGACCCTTATTCGCCGACCTGGTCATCCATACCACGCAATCGACTTCATCCAATCCCTTCTATTTCTTTTTTTATTCCTTCAAATTCACTCACGGAACACGATTCGTGAATGAATTCCACGTGTGATCGGCTGCGATCGGTTACGATCTTGATCGGTCCAGAGAAAGAGAGAGAGAAAGAGTGAGACTGAAATTAATTGAAGGGACGGTCCCTAGGAATCATTTATTGACACTGTATGCAGGGTGCAGTATTGATTAATCATGGCGTTTGATTAGCCGAGCTATTATTATCAATTAGTGGGAAAAATAGCTTGCCGATCGTTTATCTGGGTCGACTTACCATTTTTATCGTATCGCTGCGCAACGTCCTCTGCAAAGCAGCGAGCTGAGCCTCGTGGTTCTCGTGCTGAATCCGCAGCTCGGTCGCTCGCTTCTTTTCCGCTTCTGTGACGACCTGAGAAAGTAAACAGCCTACGGGGTTACGCAATCTCTGCACATCCGGTCTTTACTCCGTTTATTCGACTCTTCTTTCATCGTTATTAATATTGTTTTTTTTCTTTTCTAGCCTGACTTTTGCTCTAGTTTCCGGTTCAGCCTGGAGCTTTTTTCAACCCTCAACCCTCATACCTTAAAACCTATCTCTACTTTCGAAGTCTAAAGTAAAAAGTTTCCGTTTACCGGACGTTTCTTCCATCGAATCGGTATCATTGCAACTTTCAGAGACTCGTCGGAGAATTAAGTATCCTCTCAAATACAAATTCCGCGATATTTTCGGCTCGGCTGTTTACCTGCAGTCGATCCTCCAGCTTTCGGTTCGCGGTCCTCAACGCCTGGACCTCGACTTCCAGCCGTCGGCCGTCGGCACCCTCGACTTTTCTTCGCTTTCCCGAACCATGAGGGCTGCACGCGTTCGCCTTGAGCTTTTGGACAGACGCTTCAGCTTCCGCCAGGCGTCTTCTCAGGGCTGACAATTCTCGACGATGGTTTTCCTCCCGTAATATGTCCGCCTTTGAGGATGTCGACGTTGATTCGACGCCGGTCCGCGTCGGCGATTGCGCCAATCTGCGAATTGGTAACAAAATCATTACGAATGTGTCAAACTTACAGAATCAGGGGTCTTAAATTTTGTTGTTCGTTGTTATATTTCCTTGTCTAAATGAAGTAGGGTAATAAAATAAATAAATACTCCTAAAATGTATAGTAAATATCGTTGATTTTTCAACTCTATTTCTTCCTAGCAAATAACGCGACTGCAAGCTTAAGAAATGAATTTGTTAAATTCCCACGAGCTAGAGACCGGCTTTCGCGCGTTTTACACGGTCAGCTGCACTGGCAGAAGGCCTGAATTAAAGAAAGTTGAGCATATAAATTTTAACTAAACTGTGCATAATTTCATCGATCATGCTCGTCGATCGTTCGATCGTTACACTAAACACATGCCAGTCGCTTAGGATCGTTTCGCTGTAATTTTCACCGGCGAGTGAAACACGCGGAACGGAGTTGAACGAAAGACAAAACTAGGTCCACTGCAGTCACGGTTTCGCTGCTTTCTTTCTCACCTGGTTTTGAGCTCGGCGATGACCCGAAGGTGCCTGGCAGCCTCGCCGTTCTTTGCGTCCTTAACAGCGGAGTCGAGTTCCCTCCTGGCCAACCTCGCGGCCTTTCGTTCCTCGTGGAGTTCGGCGCGAGTCGCCGCGAGGTCCTCCCTCATCCTGCGAGCGCCTTCCTCAAGCCACTGTATAGTTTTCCTCAACTTCACAGCCTCGTCTCTCTTCTGGAATTGCTGGTGCGTTTGTGTCCTGGACTGAGGAGGAACTGCGATCGCTGCTTCGGATTGCGGGGTTCCAACTTCCGGTTCCTGCGGCGAAACGCCGTCGGCGCGACTCTTTCGGTGGGATTTTTCGCCCTCGGGAATCTCCTCTGACGAGGGCCTCTTCAGGCTTCTGCAGGGAATCTGGGACCTTGAGACCAGCTGTGGTTTCGCTGTTGCTGCTGGTGATTGGGTTTTTGCTTGATTTTCGCGTTTTCTCAAACTCCGTATCGACGGCTTGTCTCTCGGTACTTCCGGCCGCGATTCCGTCGCGCAGGGCGGCGTCCGTTTCTGATCCTCCGCACTGGCGACGCACATCTTCACCTCGTAGAGCGAATCCTGCAGGTCTTTAGCGACCACTTCCACCGGAGACTCGCTCTTCCTCGGTGACTTCGTCGGTATCTCACCCTTTGTCGGAGAACTAGACTGATCCAAGTGTCTCTTCCTCGCCGCGGGTGTCGATTCTGCCCGGGCAAGGTGACACTCGGTTTTACCAGGGATCAACCGATCCCCGGTTGCATTCGTTGTTATACTCGTCTTCGTCGGGATGACGGTGTCTCCCGCTGAGGGGTTCGTGGTCATTTTTTATCTGTGGGGCAGAAAAGGTTCCCTTCATTTACCTTTAATTATATCAGATCTAATTTCCCTATAATTTATTTATCACACTGTATAATTCGAGGACGAATCACAAGTGATATCCCCTAATACGTAAGCTTACAGGATAAAAAAAAAAATCAAATGTTTGTCAGATTTTAATGTGTTTCAAAGGAGGAAAAAAAAAATTTCACCCATGGCACCACCTAAAAAGTTTGTTTATGATTAAAAAAAAAGATTCTTCCAAAATATGAGCTTTTTCATTATTAATTAAATCTCATAAAATAGTTATAATTTAATATGAACTTTTAATTTAGGAGAATGCGATTCCTGGTTTCTTTGGGTAGAATATAAATGTCAGGAAAGAAATAATAATTAAAATGCTACGACGTGTTTCTTTCACAAATTCAAAAAAAAAATTCGCGATCTTCCACATAACTTAGAACGCTCATATTTTCACAGAATCTTTCTTTTAGCCCAAACAAACTTTTTAGCAGGTGCCACGGTGGGAAATCGTAAATTATTTTTATCTGCAACACCCTAATGTACGTATAATATAGGACGGGAATTGTATATATCTACATCTAATATATCCATAGACGGCACGTTTTTCGGAGTAAAAGTTATACAACAATTTCCGTACATTCACAAGTTTAAAGAACATTCATGAATGTATAACTTCAACTTATACCTACATATTATGTATGGTGCAATGATAAGTAATTCTCACCGTACTTCCCACCATTTTTACTACAAGAATGCTTTGCCAAAATATAATTACTACGCACGATAGCGCGATTGACAATTTAACAGACAATTTTTATTTATTTTTTGCTCGTAATACAATCGGCTGTTTTTCACTGCACTATCTACAGCCAAGTTATAAATAAAGATTTGACGTAACTGAAATTAGGCATAATTTAGCCTTAAGAGTGATACGTGAAACCGAATTAGCGGAACACCTACTTCGGGTCGTCTACAGGACAAGGTTATACGCAGTGACGAGGCAACGGCAAGAAAATCAATCTAATACATATTTCTAATATTTAAGCCACTTAGTTAATTTAGCGCACATAAATGATATTCATTTCGAAGATTGTTTCGCAGGTACTGCATCGAAAGCAAGAAAAAAATTTAGGAGAAATCGAACACATTAATACACACTGTGCTGTTTATTCGAACTTTGCAAAATGAGAACAGAAGTAAATTGTGGTTTCATTACCACGACTTGTTCTTATTCGAGCATCAAACAATATGTTTGGAAAATTTGTAGTGAAAACTATATAAACCGGCATAAAAATTGTACTTTCTAAAACGAAAACCCATGCATCAACGATTCGTAAATACTGAAAAATCGAATCCCCACAATTACACGTACACCAATTATAATTGAGGTGAAATATAACAATCGAGGTTTAAAAATCCACTTCCAAAGCACAATTTACCAACTGTAATTGATACACACCACATGATTATAAATGCCACTCGAATGTCAGTTTTAATCACGAAATATTTATATCCTGCAGAGTATATTCAAAATGTCGATTAATTATCGAAGCTTGATAGAGAGTCAATCACTCCAGCTTAAACATCACGTGTATTAGCCCGACGAATGATCGAGCTTAAGGACAACTGCTCGACTGAATTACCGACCGACTGACTGGCTCACCGGCTGCCTCGCTGAGAACGGTTCCGTTCTGTAATATTGGTGAGGGCAAAAGCGGCGGGAACCTGGAGAATCGGTCGCGAGGAGAACGGTGGGAAAGTCGTCACGGATTGCTTCTCCCTGTTTTCCCCATCTCCGTAAGGCACGTTGTATAAACCGATTGTGAGAGGAGCTCACGACACGCTGGATTGACATAACAGTCGCATCCTTGCGCAATACGGACGAACCGGCGCCTCGAAATTGCCGCTTTCCTCATCCTCCACGTTTTACTTATTCGTTCTCTTCCATTTATTTTTGATTTTGTTATCAAATAATCGAAGATGCGGTATTTATCAAATTATTACCGTCGTAAGCTACCAAGATAGCTTAAAAAATACAAATATGTATTAAAAATCGAGAAGTTTAGATATCGATGCTTCGTTTCAATCGTTTTGAAATGGTTTGAAAACGAAGTAGATTCGTTAGAAGTTTATTTTTCTTCTTCAAATTGGCTAAAACACTTATTTTTCTTCATTTTGGGATCATTAAAAAATTTATTTAGTATTAAAAAAAAAAAACACCCATTTCGGTAACTTTGTGAAATATCAAACGATTCTTAATTATATATGTTAAAGCGATTTAGAATGAGGCATCGACATCCACAAGCCTTTGTTCGTAGTTCCAGTGTTCTTCACTTATGTATCTCGAAAAAAAAATCTTCCTAGCTTATGAATATGATAATTTGATAAACACTCAATGTGCTGCAGATTTTAGCCGAGACACGTGCAGTGCTGAAGCAAAGAAAGAACCGTGTTACCGGAAAGACGGTGTGCTAAACACCTTTCGCGTTTACCGGAATCAGACGGTCCGTTGGCGAACAGAGCCTTGGCACGGAATATAAGTATACGTACGTAAATTTGCGAAGAAAATAAAAGGAAAGATACTCTCGTTTTAGACCTTACAGCCGCAAGTCGGCCGCAAAGAATGAGCATATCCGACTCTCGGTCCCTCGTTTAAGCTCGAAGCACTAAAAGCATGTATGACGCGCAATGAGCAGAGGTCCTTGGAACCCGTAAAACGCGGCGTTTTACTACCATTGGTAAAAGCATCCATGCTGCAAGGTAAAATCAATTTTTGCCCACGCCTAGATTTCTGCTTTATATTCTGCTGTATTATACCTGTATTCGGGTTTACTATGTCGCTTGACTGTCTGTTATGCAGAAAAGCGCGTTTCCGCATCTTCGAAAAAATATGCAAGTCAAAAACCGAAATACGGAGCCTTGACTTTGCCCCGAATTAATCAAGTGTTTTGTACAATAAACTCTGGCAATCGATCCTGATTCACTGATTATTATAATTCCGGTTTCTCTTTACCAGCTGAACGAAAGCAATGAATTCACGATTTTGTTTTTCATGAAACAAGAAATCCAGTTATCTAGACGTAGACAACACGATTCCCACTGCATGGTACAGTGGTTATCAGGCCTCTTTCGGTATAATTTTGTAATACCCAAGAGGAACTTTCTTGACAAAAGAAGAAATGAAAAAATAAAGAAAAAAAAAAAACGGTAACGAACAAACTTTTTTACAGGGGGAAACAAAAAATTCCACAGAATTACGTACATAAATCGCAGAGCTTAAGCCTTCGTGTTTTATCAAACTTTATTTCCCAACAGCGAGAAAACAAAGAAAGAAAAGAAAGAAAAGAAAAGGGACAATCCGGAGAAAGACGACTTGCAAAGAAGAAAACATAAGCCGGTCTTAAATATACATTGTGAATCACGATCATGGGTGTCAGCTCGTTGTATACGCAAATTTGCAGATGTTCGCGGTTTCGGTCTTATACTTATCATTTGGAAGGCCTGCTGCAATACTGTGCTGTACAGGAAAATTATACTTGCTCGTTCGCAACGTCGCGTCGGCTTGTGATCGCGGTATATGCAGATAGTACGAAACGAGAGGGGAGGAAGGGAAGCGACCAAAAGGTTAATTCAATTTAGTTCGCTCGTCAAAAGCTCCGTAACGAGATTGGCATCGCGTTGACGATCGACAAACGACGCGGCATTCAGCGAACGTCGAATTTCGACGCTGCGATACGCTGGAGAGCTTTTTTGCCAAATGAATCCCGATTAAAACCGGCTGCGGGAAAAAATGGTTTCGATGAAAGAGGTCTCTGAATAATAAACGCGTAAAGAATTCGCCTGCACATCCGGATGCGTCTCTTTGTTTGTTTCATCGCCACGTGATATGTATACGCGTATATGTGCAAATTTATATGGCAAAAAGTCACGTCTTCCTTACGTATTGTTGTATTTTCGCAAAATTCTTTAGTCACTTTTACACTTCACCGGGTCTTCTTTTCTCCTACGGAGACATGCAGCTGGGTGAAAAAAAAAAAAAAATTTCTGACATTCGTTTCTTTGCCGTGAAGAATGAATTATGGAAGACGCGTGCGCTACTCGAATCGGTTGAATGAAAACAAGAATAATGAGTAAAGTTAAATAAAAATGTATACCTATCACTGGATGGGTACTTGAAATACTTATTTTTCTCTCATCCGTGAAGCGATCGCTCTATAAATAGCGCGAGACCGATTCGGGGTAAGTTTCCCAAACGTTGATTCTTCACTTCAAACTTCGCTCACGAGGTTATTTGGCTTTCCAGACTATCCAGATGTCCATTCTACGTATATATAGATACACCCGGGCATGCATATGTTTCAATTATCATACCATGTGTAGCTTGAAATTTTTAAAAAAGTCTAAGATTCGTCAATTTTTTCTAACAAACAAATTTTTCCAGTTTTTTTCCCATGCGTACGAACCCTGGATAACTATAATTAATTTGTCAAACCTCGATGTGATATCAGAAGTACAATTTTTAATCCGAAATCAATATTAAAAATAACTTAAATGCACTTCGTCGTTTCGGACTTTAAATCGAAAGAAAAAATTGGAAAACAAAACAAGTCTAAAAATTGAATGAAGAGTAAATTGACATAAGATACAAATTTTTCACGCAGAGTAGAATTTTCCGTTAAAGCTTGACGGGAATCGTTATACCAAATATCGTTTCAGAAACATTTCTTAGAGGAATGAAGGGGGAAATTTCTCAATTCTGTACTTTGTGTATAGACAAACCGAAATATGTATAGCGCACGATTGCACACCGCTCATAATAGCGATGGGGTATAAAAATGATCCGGCTCGACGTATATAAAAAGGATGAGTAGGTAGGTATATATATATATATATATATGCGATCGAGGCGAGTGACCCAATTTGAAAATTTGAAGAAGCCGGAAGTGGCAATCGGCTCTTTTTAGACGTCGCGCGATGCGTGTGCGTCGGCTGCCGATAGATTACAGGGAAAATACAATCGAGAGCGCAAGGGGGGTCGGGGATCATCGCTGCTTCCATAGGTCAGTCGGCTGTGACAATTGTGACATCGCTTCTAGCCTCAGCGACATTAAACGCTTCGGCGTCGCGACGCTATTCATAGCCGTTGCCTGTCGTTGGTTGTTGCCGCGCCTCGCTTCCCGAGGGTTCCCAACTTTCGATTCGAAGCTGCGAAAAGCTCATCGAGAGAGCAAATATCCCGTGAAGTTTCTAAATGCGAATTCCCATGAAAATTGACACTGCAAAGAAGAAAAAAGAGAAAGAAACTGGGTCGAAGAATCGTTGAATGATCGATCATTTTTACAGAAATTTATACACAATCGAGTGACGCGATTTTTAAGAAAAGGTCGATAATTCGAGGATGATAATTAAAGCGTTAATTATATTATACTTTCACCCTTAATTCTCGTTTACGCAGAATCGCGATCAAGCTGAAATATGTTGACTGTTTTTTCTCCATCAATTAGCGAATTTTTTCCAACTATTTTCTCCCGCCATATAACTTTATATCGATATGCATATAATCTCTTAACTTTTTTGCCAGCGCATGAAGATAATCTGCACTCTATGCGAGTAGCTCGACTTTCTCGTCTAAATGCGAAGGATTAACGTCCGTTAAGATCGATTGACAATGCGGTTCTTTCGCCTGCTGGATACATTACTTGTTTTTACTCGATCCGCGCACATTTATATGCATGTATAATACACCTGTGATTGGGGAACGGTGCTTTCACCGATAATGATGTTACCCCCCCCCCCCCCCCCCCCCCCCCCCCGCCCCTCTACCTCGCGTGCGGTCTGGACACTGATCTCCGTATATATAATCAATTAATTACATAACCGAAGATATAAATAGACTATAAACCGTTGCGTGGATTCGAAAACCTGTTCAGAACCACTCGAGCTCTTGTATGCAGCGTAAAAAGAATTCGAAGTTACGCTTCTTAAGCTGTTGTTCTACCAATTCGCAATGAGTCAAACTGATCTTGTATTCCGAACGGCAAAGCTGACAGACGGAGGGTCTCAAAGTGTTTTGACGTTCGCGTTCTATACGTGCACACCTTCCTTCTCCGTAATTTTTACATTTCTCATACAAACGAGGCTGAGGCTTAACTGACTATGATTAACGAATTCCTGCCCCCAGGAGTCAAGCTATGGAACAATATGTTGCGAGCATGCTCTGTGCGCGCAGTATAATAACGTAGAAAAGTAACGAAATTTAAACCTTTATTTTCAGAATTTATTCCCCGGGGCGCGTTTTCTGTATGAGGAAATAATTCAGGTAGCTATAGAAAACCAGAAGAAATACAGTTAAATCGAAGTTCAAAAGAAGAGACAGTTTATAAATATAATGTAACGCTGTGTCGAAACAGTTTCGAAAATTACAACTGCGATAATTAATTCACACCGTTGCAGGAGGAAATTTTCACGAGGAATTACACGTACTTGATAAATTGCTCGGGTTATTGTCAATGGAACTACTCTAGGACTCGGTAAATAAATTTTCAGGTAAGCGTTGAATGATAGGTCAATTGAATTGGAAACATATTCTTTCGTGGTGCTCACGTTATAATCTCGAAAAGAAATTAAAAAATAGTTTTACAGTTTGGTAAAAATTTTCTGTAATAAAAACTAGACGGTATAATTACGGCATATTTAATAACAAATCCGATTCATGAAACTTGGCTCAACAACCAAGAAAATGTAGGTAGTCACGTACAGTTATACTCTATATTCGTGAATATACTGTACATAAAAACATCACGCGTGTATGTATATACATATATATACGATACAATTTAATTGTCTTGATAAATAAAATAAATAAAATATAATAAAATTGTCTTTTCAATGTCAGCCAAGCCGAGCAGGTGAATGAAATAAAAATAAACAAATCGCGGATTGAATCTAACATCTTACTTGTATTCCAGACTGTTTTTATGTCCCCTTAAAACTGGTTTCCTCGCGTTATATAATGTATAGAAAAAAGTTTTGAAAGTGTGAAGAAAAAAAAAATAAAATACAGATATCCCGACGATTTTTTTCACAATCTATGCAGTACATGCGGTTTCTGTCGTATCGTCGATTATTCCAGATGAAAAATAATCGCGCAGCCTCGTACCTTATTCACACTGTCGTATGTGGGTGTGAGAAATGAGTCGGCAAACAATCGAACTTGCGATATAAGTGGCGTTACGAGGGGGCGATGCTGTTTACACTGCAAGCCTTGGTAGATGGGTGTATAACGGCGGTAAGGAACAGGGGGACCATTATAGGGACCATTTCCCATTATCCTCATCCAATACACGAGCCCACGGACATACCGCATGATTTAGGTCAGCCGAGCAATTAGTCGTATAAAAAAACGCAGCGAGCCGATATGCGGGCAAACGTTGACATCGATCAAGAGTAAACGTCGATACGGATTGTCGACGATTTTTATTATTATACACAATATCCAAAGCCAAAATCAACGAAAGCAACAAATCATTTTCAGCCACCAGTGCGCAGCTCGATTAATTTCCCTGTAACTCGCGATAAAACTATTAAAAAAAAATACCTAACAATGAGAAAGTAGCGTCTGTAAAAATCGGTAACAAAAATTTTGCAAAGGTGATATGTAAGAGAGAGATTCTCCGCTTACGTAACACGTTGAAAATTACTCCCTGCAGCAGACATGTGACAATTACACACATGGCACACCAAAGCAGTCCGATCAACGTCCTTGGGGTTAATTTCGCAGTGGCAGTGTAAACGGTATTCTTACACACTACTACAACTACTACGTCTTATAAAGATGCAACTACTCGCGGCGATAGGATGAATTTGCACAAGAGATTCGCCGCCTGTCCGGACCACAATTTAGCATTCATTGGCGCAATTGATTACGAGGCATTTTTCTTCGATAACTTACCGGTTTTTCAATGACAACTTTATGGCACACACTCGTGTGTGCGTGTGTGTGTGTGTGTAATTTGCACAGGGACTCGGTCGGTTTATTTTTCTTATTTTTCTTTTTAAATTATTACTTTTTTTCTTAAGGTATTTTTTAACCAACGATTTTTCCACTAAACTACGACCGTTTATAGTCCCCGTTGCAGGTCCGCCTCATGAGAGACACCGTCACTAACTAAAGTAAGCTCACCACAAACTACACTGGGAGATCCTCTCCTCTCTATACGGATGTGGGAATGTGTGGGTGAATTCAAGTATACACGTATATACCTATGTGTATTTATATATAGTATAAACCTCTCTCTCTCTCTCTCTCTCTCTCTCTCTCTCTCTCTCTCTCTCTCTCTCTCTCCATTTCTCACCGCGCTTACGCGCTCTTCAAAGCCCAGCAACCACCAAACACGCGCGCGTTCTATGAACCACCCACCTATCACGCACACGTTTAATCTCGTGTATACATCGCTTGTAAATATGTGAACCTATAGTATCTGTTTGCTGCCAACTGCCAGAAGTTGCAGAAACTTTTCAAGCTTCTTTGGCCAAAAAATTCGCTGCACACCTCCGCCAGTGAGTGTAAATTTTAGTTTTCTTTTTTTTTTTCTGTAAATTCAATGAAAATGAAGTGAAAAGAAGTCGTTTTTCTGGAGGCAAAACGAACGTTCGCGATTAAAGCTTTCGATTTAAGCTTTGTTTTTTTTATTACATTTGAAAGTGTTTTCAAGATGACCGAAAACCAATTTTTCATGTAAAGAATTGCAAAACCAGACGCGTTTGTTTGCATAGAAAAAAAAAACACGCTTCGTTATGCAACTTACGGCACATGCATCAATCAATTACTTTATCACAAAGTACAGTATATATATGATATGGGGTTTGGAAAATTGTTTGTGAAGCTGTTCGATTTGGTACGTGTATTCAAGACAATTGAAGGGCTTTCAACAATTATTTGGAAACGCTTGACCTACTTAAGAAACATTCAAAACAATGAATATCGTATGCGAGGATTAATTATTCGTCATTTAAGTTGATCATTCAATTGTGCGGTATAAACAACGAGAAATTATAGAATAACAGTGAAAATGGCATAACCGTTTTCTTGCTGGGGTTTTTCATTCTTCAGGATTCAGCAACATTGATTCTACGTGCACCATTGAACACGAAATATAACAATTGGGTACCACGGTAATGAATCCATTTCTCCAATCCTTCGATATGACGTCTATGATACATTCATTATTACTACAGTTTTTATCTTTTTGTCGAGCTTATTTTTAACCAATGTTAGATATAATATGCTATAGAGGAAAATATCAAAATGGTAGTTAAACGACTCTGCTTGATTAAATGGATTTCTGACGTCATTAGATCTCGCGGTTACGCAACTAAAAGTCCATCATATTTGTGACAAAAACAATTGCTATTGAAATGTACTAGGTGCGTGAAACAATGTTCAAGGAACATTGGACAAAAATCGAGAAATCAATGTCGGTGGATTTAAAAATAGAAAAAAAAATTAAAAATTGAAAACTTTTCTCAAAGAACGCATCGAATTGCGGTAGTAACTTATTTATAAAATCAAAGAAAAAAAAAAAAAAAGAAATAAATAAATAAAATTCACTCAATATTTAGATACAGCGTAATGAAAAAATACGTAATGAAAAGAGATCAGAAAATAGCTACTAGATCACAGTATCGTGCTCTCAAAAATGGAAAAACTTATTTGATAAAAATTCGAAATACAGGAAGATGGCGTACACATATAAAGGCAAAATATCGAACTTCCTAAATATCGATTATTCCATATGTAAAATTTCTACATATTGAACTTCCGTACATTGCAATAGATTTTCAGGTCTTGAACAACTCGATTTTCTCATCTTCCTACATTTTCACCCCTACTCGATATTCTCGATGACTTTCTCGCGCGGTCGCGGTTCTTGACTTCGGACAAATTCGTGCCTTATCAGAAATCAGCAGAGCGATCGTTTGGCACTCGGTAAACGGTTCGGCGCTCATTCCTGCTGTGACACCGAAGCGCTGCAGCATGCCGACGTGTCCCAGTTTCCAGTTCGGCGCACTTCTCCCCCTGGGGCTGTGGTGTAGCTTCGCCGTTCTCCGTCAACCTGCACAGCAGCTTCACGTAAGTATCTCCAAAAGATCCGGGACGCTGCGCCACGATGCGCCAGTTTAGCCCGAGGCGTCAAATTTCAAGTTTCCCTCGTTTCGCGTGTCACCTCGACTAAATTTCGCAATCATCGCGCTGATGACCCGTCTGCACTTTAAGTTGCGCGAAATGATCAGCCGAGGCGAAAAATTAGATGGCAAAGAAGATGAGACGCTTCGTTCTGCTGGACACTGAACGTTTTTGGGTCGCAAAAAACTGTTAAAACTGAAAAATTTCAGACGTTCGAGACTTTTTTACGGTCTAACAGATTGCGAAATCGGTGAGATAAAGAACGAACCGCGAGAAAGGAATCGGCCAAATGGCAGCTCCAAGAGCGAGCGTTCGAATCTTTGAATGTCGGATGAAGAATTTATTTTAGTTCGTTCACCGCTGTCGCGACTCTCGCTTTCAAAATTATCCTTGACCCATTAGGAGTTCCTCTTGTTATAAGCTACGCCATCAAATCGAATAGTAAAACAAATTACGCTCACAGTGATTACCTACTTCGCCTATTCGATTCTATTGTTAACCTGCTGCCTAGCATCCTCGCCTCTTCGATTAAGGAGATTGACTCTCTATTCTGATTCAATAGCGTAAAACCAGCGCGATTTTTTTGCCTGTAAAATGTTTTACGATTTCTTTCATTGTATAACATATATTGAGCACAAGCACATCCGTTCATCGTCACGAGTTGCATTTTATGAAATCCGTCTATTACTCAACAAAATTGACACGATTAAAGTGACGAATCACGATTTTCAACGGAATTGTTCCTCGGCTCGTCGCCAGGTGGGAGAGCCTTCTCGCTAGAGATGAAGAGTCGCGGATTTCATGGAAATCTCTGCGTTAATCGAATAATTATATAAATTACGAAGGCAATTAAGCTAGCAAAAAAGTGTGTAATTAATTTTTCTAATAATAAATCGCCATTTGGTTAATTATGAAGCATTTTTTCTCTGTTTTCGTGTCAATGAAAATAATTGAACGTACATACAACCGCAGTGATTTCTATGGCATTCGATGAGATATTCATCTCGTGCAGAAAGCATATCGCGAGTACTCAGCCCGGAGTCTGGAAGTAATTGTTCGCTTTGCGGGATGGTATAATAGCTGGTTCTGGAAGAGAACTCTGCGACGATGGCGCTCTAGGAAGATATCGATTGACGCCTGTGCAGTAAACACGCGTCTGTAGTCCGGAACCCGACGAGACTTTACGAAGGCGAACGAATTTCCCGTGATATTCACCACCATTTACCGGGAGCGGCATCATAAGAGACGTCTTAGTGTGTGTGAACCCCGGTAGCGATAGTCCAGGCGGTGTCATTGCCTGTCGGTGTGTCGCGATAGTAACAGCTGAGAAAAAATTAGTATACACAATAACAACAGTATCGGAAAAAATAACAAAGAAAATAAAGGGACTTGTTGCCGGTTTATTGCAGGGAACAAAGTGCTCGGATTATTGAAAAATTTCTGTAATTGAGTGGAAAAATAATCCAATTCCGTGATTCCGGCTTTTCCTGAGGCGAATTGTCGGGGCGAAGTTTGGGAAATAACGGGGTAGTAACGCGCCAAGGACTTGTTGTGGATTCAGAAAAATAATACCTGCAGTGCACGAAGAGTCGTAAAATAAGTCGATAAGATTTTGCGATACCTTATATTGTATAAAAAATTAACTTTCAAATGATACGTCGAGTCGTCGAGTGAATTCATCGTGAGTAACGTCAAAGGTCGCGGGTTGCATGAAATAAAAAAGAGACCGACGAATCGGTACTCATAAATAGCGGTGTATCGGTAATTTGCAAGAAAATTGAACCAGCTGACGAGATTAAAGAGATATGATAAGCTCTGAGAAGTGGGTGAATTGCGCAAACAATATCAAGAACTGAGTGTTCCTTTTTGGAGAAATCGGTACCAGATAAAACAAAATAAATGTCAGAATGTATTGAAAAAATGTCTAAATGAACAGGACTATCGCTGAGAAAAAATCATCATCGTGTTCTCCACCGCGCTGATAAAATCTCGAGGGTGATAAAAAAAATAAATAAATAAACAATAACTGGACAGTGGATAAATATAAGATAGGAGGAGCGGATAATTTTCGCAGATTAGTTTGTAATTGAAAATAATATACGAATGTCCGAGGCGGAAGCCAAGCCAGCGTCGCCTGCGCCAACACCGGCCAACAACCCGGAAGCCAGCGTCATCCTGCAGACGCCGGTCCTCCAGGTAGCCTGCAGGATGCTGCGATCCCCGAGCCACGAGAGCGTCACAACGGATATTTCGCTATTCAGCGTTTCGTCCTCGGCCAGCGAGGCCCGTGGCAATCGACTCACACCTTTCAAATCGTACAGCGACGCTCACCTGGGCAGCAGAGGCCCATCGCCCAACCCCGAAAATCGGCAGATCCAAGCCAACAGGTGAGATTCGCGAGGAGTCTTCGAGGGATGTAATATATCGGCGAAAGTTTCAAATTTTCATTTGATTTTTTGCTTTTCGCCAAGATCGTTTAACTCGAATGTATATCATATCTCCTTGTATTTCGGGGCGATTGATTGTCATGTAATTACAAGTCCACGCACCCATCGATCGACGATCGATAAAATCGACGAATGAACGAGATGTTTCAATCCCTCTCTCCTACACCGTGTTTGCTGGTATCTTCTTCCACGATTGTTAGTGCAGGTGATGTTTTTTCGTTTCTCATTAATTCATACGTCCATATATGCGACGGTTCGACGGATAGATCGCATCCGATAACCGATTTCACGAGATACTGCATACATACGGTAGACGTGACGACGTTTTATGTACGATTTTTAATACTTGTAGACAGAGAGATACGCGTTATGTGTCCACAAGCTGCTCGTCCGGATTCTTTATAAACGCATGTTTGTATGTATACGTATGTGTATGCGAATTATGCATACATTATAATATTATGTACACGTGCAGAGAGAGAGAAAGAGAGAGAGAGAGAAAGAGCAACGCTTTCAAATATGTATACCTATATAACAACATCCAATTTAAGAATACCGTATAGTGCAATAATATTTTAACCAGTCGAAGAGAGAACGTGTAATTGGCAAACGAACGCGAATTACGTAAGACTTTCTTCGAACATCGACCAGCTAGGTTGTCGATATATCACGCGATCCGAAGTATAACAAGTACAAACATATGTTACCAGCGATATTGGATGGTTGTTACACCCGTATACATATAGGCAAGAGAAAAGAGCTTGGAACAAATAAGTCGCTGTAATTGAGTATGAAATTCAAATGAGCCCGCGACAATGGCATTGATGAAATGGATTAATCGGGAGAAATTCAGGTTTTATTTCAGGGCGAGTATTTATCATTTTAGATCTTATCTGCAGCCGCAGCCAAGTTGTGTCAAACCGAACTCACACCTCGCCGGTTTTTCAATTAATTACTTTTTACATCATTCCAAACAAGACATAGGTATATACATACCCTGTGATCCACGTCCTCGCACCTCCGGTCCTATCGGTTTACGTGACAAAAGCGTTTCACGGCGACTGGACGATAAATTATCCCGCTTTATTTCACCGTTCACGACCCAATAACACGCGACAAAGTGAGTACACGTAAACCTACCCCTGTAATATATCCGCGTCCCGTTTGCCGCCAATGGTCGCGGGTTAAATATAAATTAGCCAGCGGTGTATTAGGCTCAGATATCTAAATTAGAGTCTCGAAAGAACGATCTATAGGATCGAAACACTTCCACGGAATCAATTTTGTCCCCGTAATAAATTTCATTCGCATTTCATCCCAAGTACCTAAACTTTCTCTGCAAATAAGGTAAGAAAACTGACTCAATTCTCACCCGTTATATGATGTTTTCCCTCTCGGTTTCAGGCCGGCTGACATTCCGGAAATCCTCTGGTTCGAGGAGGAAACGGAGTTGATCCGAAGCTGCGGAGCACTCTCCTCGGCACTTGGCCTACAGAAAAGCTTCAGCACTAGTGACGTCTTCCAGTTGCCCAATCCAGACGCGGGATGCTCGCGAAAACTTCGTTCCGCCGTCTCCGCCCTCGCGGTGGATACTGCTCACCGGGACGGGCTTCTCCTCGAGCAGGCCAGGCTCGACCACGCTTCGAGGTCCTGCAGCACTTGGGTCGCCGTCGGCGACGTTGGGACCACGTCTCAGCTGCCAAGTCCGCACGGTGGGACCATCCAACCAGCGCCACCCGCCCCGGCTCATCATCCAAACTCCATGCCCTTCACGGCTGCCGACTTCGTCAGGTCCGTCAACAAGAAGGTCCGCCAGAATTACATTCGTCGGAGGTTGGTTGAATTGCGATATGCCGCATTCTGTAGTTGGAAGTGGAGCGAAGGGTGCGATGACGCGTCTTGGTCGCGTACATTCTGCGTCACTTGACCCACCCTCGAGTGGTCGACCACCTTTGATAGCCGGTCCCGTGGAATCGCTGCACGCTGTAAAAAATGGTCGTGTTAAAATTGTTAAAATTCTTACGGCGTGAAAACCGTTGAAACATAAAAATCCTGTGCAGATCATGATTAATGAGTGGTTAAGCGTTGAGGTACCTCTACTAAGGATGTTTTCATACATATATGTATATATTCGAATGATTACGATCGACAGGTTGCTGACGACGTACAGAGCGATGGAACGCCTTTCGCAAAGTGAGTTCAACCTGGACAGATTGGAGGCTGCTGCATCGGCGGCCCAATCAAGTCAAGGAGCGACGCTGTCGGTTCCGGGTGTTTCGTTGACTTCCGATTCGGTGCTGACAACCTCTCGGAAGGGGAAAGACCACCCGTTGACCGTGAGGGACGTGGAGCGAGACCGTGGTAAACAGTTGTCCAAGTACGACAGGAACATGATGATATTCAACTGGCTCCACACCCTCGACGAAACGGCTATAGACAGTTTGGAGTAATTTCAACGATAACTCTGACAAGCCGATGATGCAGTTGCATTCATGCGTACATCATGCGATGCTTTCGTTTCGTTGGCGAGTGTGTGTAGGTGGATGTGTGTGTGGGGGGGAGGGGGTATTATCGAAAACCAATATTTCAGTTTCTACTTCGTAATTAGTTACTTTCCGTTCTGCAGTACGTTACCTCCATACCTAGATTGCAAATTAGCTGCATGGGTTTCATTGTTTTATCGATTTATAGATTGCACTTGTCTACCTGTAGTTGAGTTTCGTAATGACGTGTGTTTCACTGTGCGGAAGGAGAACACTATACATGGATTTGCATTTCTTACTCCGCGACTCTGCATCTGTTAATCTGTTACACAATTTATTTCCCTTGCACTTTATCGCTGATAAGATCTGTTATAAAATAAGCCTAATGGTATACGGATATGTGAGATTCATGTTGTTGTTTTTTATTTATTATTATTTAATTTTTTTTGTGTAAATATCTACGTAATCGATAAATTATATGTGTAGTTGCTAAATGCGTTCAAGGATATATAATATAGATTTTACAGAAGTTATAATAGCAAATTGAGTACGTGTTTAAGAATTGATAATGAACAATAGTTTTTTTGTAGGTAACAGTCACGCAGTATTTGAAAAATAACGCATGAAACACAATTTTGCGGTCAATAACCTCGATCGAGATTCGAAAAAACGAGTCAACTGCAAAATGTCTAAATTATCGGTCTATTTTTTTATTATATACGCCTTATCTATTTTCCAGTGTGATGATAATAAAAGTTTTCAGTACAAGTAGAAACCGAAAGATCAAGATTAACGTGTTGTATGATGTAATGACGCGACAAAGATGCCAGACGAGTATAGTGAGAAACAAAAATTAATGGTAATAATACACATTTGATACATTACTTACGTGACATTATTCGCAGCCGCATCTACCGTCCTTTTAATCGCGTCCGTTATACTTGCATACTAACGTGATACACTTATTGGACATACGTACCTTATTTAAAAAAGCATATCACGAATATATAAAAATGAAAATTCATTAATTTTCCAAGGGCAGTACAATTATTTTTTGCGTCGCAAATTTTCTGCACGCTTCCGTATTTCATTTTGTCGAATTCCGATACACAACACCATATGGTATACTACGTTGATCAGAGTACCAAGTGACGTTTCCCGAAAAAAAACAACTTTAAATCAATATTTTTAGATTAAATTATAAGTGACTGTATCATGATTCGTAACCTATAATGTGCGTTCCTATATCAAAGCCTTAAGTGTTACACAACTGTAAATGATATGCGCTTCAAATCGATGTTATACCGCAGAAACAGCGAAACCTAATTTCTAGCAAGTCTTAACAATGCCTTTCAATTCTCAGTTGCTGATTAGACGATAATTTTGTAATTTTAAACCGAGTCTACGTATGAAAGAATCTAAAAAATGTGTAACACTGAATGGGTATATACAAATAATACAGTATACAACACTATAGCAAATATCGATATGGATACTGATGTTATTGATTAAAGTATAGAATATCGTGAATGTGAAGAAAAAAAGAATGAGAACATATTGTTATTGCACACGTCCTGCAGCTGAATTTGTTTACATTATTAGTAATGTTTATCAGAGGAGTTTATCCCTAAAATGTCGCTAGACATATAACTCTGTTATCCGTACAGGTATGTAAATTAAATCGGAGGTCGGATAGCGAATAACTTTCTGTATTATATTTGGTATGTATTTTAATTATATCATTTATACAAGCGTCAACCACTGCTGTGTCAGCAATCATTTAGTAACGACGCTTAACATTATCCTAATAATAAAAAATACAGAAACTATTATCTATTAGTTTTCATTATTACGTTGAAAAAGACACATACACCACCTTCTCCTCCTCTTCGCACAAATGACGCGCAACTATGTTATGTTGTTGTTGTTTTTTTCGTCCAACGGTATAAAAAAAATCTCGATAGAACGTATACCTATACGAACACCGTTATTCAAGCAATGGAGACTGATCGCAAATAATGTCGTCTAGAGTTCGCAATGTAGTACCTACATGGAAAATTAATTCAAGAATAAGACCCATCACAATTAAGCGGAAAAAAATGATAAACAGTTTACAATTAACTGTTTCGTGTGAAGAACGATGTGGTCGCGAATCCGAAAAACCATCCATAACAATTCCATGCAGTATTACACCAGAAGTTTTAGCATCCAGAAATATATGTATACATATATATACACATGTATGTATGGGTTGAAAACGTATTTGTTGCTACCAAGCGATATTAATCGGACTCGGACTCGGAACTGGCGTCAGATTCGTATTCTCCAACGTGAATGGTGAACTTGTACTCTTGATCACATCCCAAATAAGCGTCGCTCATGAAGTAGAGAGTGTACGAGTGCTGGCCTGGTGCAGGTGCCACGAAGTCCAGCTTGACTCTCGCCTTTTGTTGAAGGGTAAGCCTCTTGATCGAGAGCAGAGAGTTGCTTTTCGGATCGCCGATTACCACCCACCAACCCTCCTCGCGTTTCTGAGGGAAAAACGGCGCGACAACGGGACCCGTAACTTCGTCCTCTCTCTCTAGTTGCACAACAACGTTCACCGTGCCGCCGCTCTTCAGCTTGTCCTTGTCCTGCACTTCGTAGGCCATTTCAATATTCGGATAGCGGTTGCAGAACTTGGCAACGTCGGCCATCTGAACATCCGTTAACTGCAGTAGCCTGTTTCTGTCGTCATCCTCGAGCTCCATGACGTCGAAGACAGTTTCCACCCCCTTTTCGGTGCACCGTTTTATCGTCTCCGAGGTGAAATGGGGCAGTTGCTTCAGGTACGAGTCCTTCGACCACATGGCTTGCGTCACCATCTGCGCCAACTCCATCGCAGCTACGGCCGGTGCCAACCACCCTGACGAACTCAGGACGTCAACGCAGGCCTGGATCAGTCTGACAGCTTTGCCGAGGACCAATTCGGTGTCCTTTTGCAGCTCAGGACCCAACTGAATCCTGGATAAATGCGCCTGAAGGAGGAGCTGTGCCTTAACGTGAGGATCCGCCATTCTGGCGACTTGAGGTGCGTGTGGAAGCCGCGCGGCAAGACTTCTCAGCAAGTTCTCTTCCCTCTGTCTAACCGGAACCGTTTCGTACTCAGCCGCCGCAGATATGATCTCGAGGAGACCGCGAATCTTCGTTTTATTGTTCAGCGAAAGACTAAACAGTTCTATGGTCGCGTAGTTGATGTAATAGTACGCTGCTATCATGCCCAAATTCAGAGGCAGGGTGTCCATTTCGTCCTCGACCGCCACGCACTTGGCCTGCTCCAAATCACTCAGCGTGCTCTCAACGAGCTCGGACAAATGGTCGGACAAATGTCTGTGCGTGACGCCCTGAAGACCGTAATAATTCGGGTTTTGTGTGAGTCTTCTGTAGAGGAATGTCCAAGTCAAGTAGTCGACTGCGTCCTGCTTGTTCTCTATAGTTTTGGTCACTATCTCGGCGTTGAAATGATCGTGGAGCCTGTGATCGAGATGGCTCTCGACGGGAAGTGGCTCGTTCAAGAACTTCTTGAAGAAATCCTTCTTTGAACTCTGGCACAGGAGGACGCACTTGGCGTCGTGGTCTTCGAGCGGTCTGTTGGCGCGGGCGACCATTTGAAGAACATCGGTGATCGGATAGTCCTCGTACGCGTGAGTTTTGCCGTTGTAACTCTGGGT
This sequence comes from Diprion similis, assembly GCF_021155765.1. Classification (NCBI taxonomy): domain Eukaryota; kingdom Metazoa; phylum Arthropoda; class Insecta; order Hymenoptera; family Diprionidae; genus Diprion; species Diprion similis. The sequence goes on along the minus strand of NC_060116.1, from coordinate 12,130,758 downwards.
GTCCATGATTATAACGAGATGAGAATTTATCGACAACCCCCAGCAGAGGTCCCGTGTCGCGACGGCGACCTGAATCGCTCCGCTGTCGAAGAGCTGCTCGACCAAATGTCGGTCATCGACCGAGAGCCCTTCGTGTAGATAAGCAACACCCTGTGACAGGGTCTCCTTCAGTGTCTTATCGCTCATTCTATCCAAAAATGGTTTTATGTCCGCTTCCTCCGCGTGGAAGAACCTCGATGGTTGTCCCTCCGCTGCCGTGAATGTGAGTAGATCAATCGCTGTCATTCTGGCCTGTCTCCTCGTTGGTACAAAAATGATGGCAGGTTTGTGGGGTGCGTGTCTCAGGATCGCGTTGTAAACTGGCTTTGCCATCGCCGCGAGGCGAGAGGCGTTATGTGTGATGTTTAATCCTTGGACATGGAGTTCCAGAGGTATCGGTCTCACCGATGGGTGGAAGTTGAACGTTGCGGCTGCCGGGGCACCCAGCCACTGCGAGGCGTCTTTGGCGTCGGCCAAAGAGGCTGAAAGAGCTACGATCCTAGTAGGTTTTTCAAGCTGTGAAGATATGTACCTCGCCCTGGAACAGGCCACTTCAAGAACCGGCCCCTCTTCACCACCGATGAGCTGGAGCTCGTCGACGATGAACAGCTGAATGTTCTGGACGTTCTTCCTCTGCTTCCACCTTCTTGATAGGACGTCCCACTTGTCAGCAGTCGTTATTATCACCTGACCTTTCGCGAGAAGCTTTAAATCCGTACCAGTTTCTCCCGTCAATAAAACCACCTTCCTTCCAAGCTGTTGATTGAACTTAGCTACCCAATCGCTGTACACAAGCTCGGCTAGCGCCTCCTTGCTCACCATGTAGACGCACCTTCCCTCGGGATTCTGAGTCAGCAAACGAAGCACGGCGAACTCGGCGATTGTAGTTTTGCCAGAGCCAGTAGGTGCGCCGATGAAGACGTTGTCGTCGGAGTTATAGACTGCGTTGAATACCTGCGTCTGGATGGGATTGAACTGGGGAAATTTGTCAGTGTAGACAGTCTCGAACTTAGAATTCCTCAACGCAGTTATCGGCAACGGTTGTAAGTCCAAGAGCTCGGTAGGCGGTAGATTTTTCTCCGGTAGAATAAGGTGACGGAAGCTAACTGGCAATTGAGTTTCAGCACCGATCCATCTGTCCGAAACAACCCGAAGGAAATATTGGGGAGGGAGAGGCTCGAACACCGGAACAAAGAATTTGATCAGGTGCTCGTCACTGGCGTATTTAGCTTTGAGAAGGAAGTACTCGTGGTGAAGTATGACCTCTGAATCAACGTCTTCCACAAGAATCCAGAAGGCCTCTGAAGCACCATGGATCTTTTCGTCCCATTGAAAGTCTGGTGTTATCGTCAACTCAACGCGTAGAGTGGACCTAGTGATGGGCTGAATGTGGGTTGACAGTTCCAGTTTAGGGAACTGATGAATATATTTGTGAATTGTTTTACCAAGTTTGGGGACACGGATCAGTTCTCCAATTTCGTTTGGTCCAAGGTCGTAGAGCCTCTCCCATGGGAAGTTCTTCTTCTCAATTTTCTTCACTATCTCCTCAGGCATTTTTCTGAACTGTCTAAGTGGCGACATTGACTGCCACATCCTTCGATCAATCATTTTACAGAGCGATAGACATTTATCCGCTAGCTGAGCCCAGCCCCGAAACAGGACGATCTCAAAAATAGCTCTCATCAGCCTGGATGCTGACTGCGTAACATAGACCATGTCGGACATTAATGCGAAACCCTCAAGCTTCAGCTGAGATATGTATGCCTGAAGAAGAACATTGACCTTGGCACTTGGCTCTTCAATACTTTCCTTTATAGGTATGGGCACCCTCTCCATCAGCTTCTGTAGCTCCAATTTTTCTTCTTCCCTGACGTTGATATTCTTGAATTCGCTTGATAATGAAAACACTCTGAATAGTTCGATCTCGCTCAAAGTACGCTTGAGGAGTTGATTGTAAGTGGACATGGTATCGTGGGTACAATAATAGTGGGATGCGATTCTACCCAATTCGGTCGCCTGAAAGTGTCCGGATTTTCTATCGTACTTGATCAATCCACTCCTGTCTAATCCCAGAGCAGCTGAATGTATTAAATCAGCTCTATGGAGCTCTAGCAATGGATCTTCCTTAAGTTTGTCATGAGATATAGCGTAGAGCTGTGGGCATCGCAACATCCTGATGTAGAGATAAGTGTATCCGAGCCACGTAACGGCATCTCGTATATTTTGAATTGTTCCAAGCACAATCTCCGCGTTCAGCATGTCTGACATCTTGCTTATCAGCTGAGACTCAATCGGGAGTTGCTGATTCAAAAGCGAGAGATAATATTGGAGCTCGCTATGGTTCGTTATCAGTATTCCTTCACCTTTAGTGTCATATTGTGGACGACCAGCTCGCCCCAGCATCTGCAGGACATCAAGGGCGCCCAATTCCACCCAGCGACCTTTCTCTGGGTTGTAAACCTGCGTGCCTTTGATAATTACTGTATGAGCTGGCAAGTTGACTCCCCATGCCAAAGTTGCAGTAGATACTAAGACTTGGATGTGTCGATCTGCGAACAAATCTTCAACCAAGGTACGGTCGACCCTGGTCATTCCGGCGTGGTGAATAGCGAAACCATATGGTAGTAGGTCTTTGAGTTCCTGATTCTTAACCTGCTCAGCTTCAGTCCTGAGCACCTCCATCGATGCAGATCCTTCACGTAGAAACTGACCAAGCGTGTCTTTCTCGAGACACATGTCTCTGATGGCCCTGGCAGTTTTCCCAGTTTCTTTTCGTGAGTGAACGAATACTAGGACTTGGTTTCTTCCAGCATGTTCCATTGTTTTTTCGTACACAATCTCGTTCATCACCTGGAATCTTTTCAGTGCCTTCTTCTCAGTCACACCGATATACTGCTGCTCCAGAGCAACCGGCCTGTAGCTGTTGTCGAAGTAAAACAATCCAGTTTCTGGTTTGATCCGCAAAAACGCAGCTACATCTCGGTAGTTTGGAAGGGTAGCCGATAAACCGACTAGTCGCACATCTTCCTGTGTTGTTTCAATGTTTCTTATGGTTCTGGCAACCAGAGCTTCCAGAACTGGGCCTCGCTCGTCATGGAGTAAATGGATCTCGTCGATAATCACCAATCTGACAAGAGACGTGAACGTTTTTTCCCCCCCTTTTCGAGTTATTATATCCCATTTCTCAGGCGTGCAAACTATAACTTGTGTTGCAGCGATTTGCTCTCTTGTCAGCTGATGGTCACCCGTGAGTTCAGACACGGTCAAATTGTAACTTGCCAAACGCTTTCCAAAGTTTCCTACCATTTCTTGTACAAGCGACCGCATTGGGGCAACGTATATTATTTTAAATTCGTCAGCGTTTATTGTCCCGTCAGCGTTTATGTGTTTTCCGATTTCTCGCATCATACAGAGCAGGGCGACGTTTGTCTTACCTGCTCCAGTTGGGGCACATAACAACAGGTTCTCATCGCTCTCTAACGCCGTGTTTTGTAGCCGACTTTGAATTCTATTCAATGTTTTAAAACCCTCGAACGCCGGCTGTACGTATTTCGGAAGCTGATCAACTTGGTGCAGCTTTTCATTCTCTCCAAATGGCTTTGGTTTCAGTGCTGGGACATGGACCTCCTCGTACCTGAGATGAGAGGTGTGGAGTGTTAGCTTGTTCAGTTTTGAATAGTAACGATTTACTACCAAAAATTTGTTCATCGTTGAAAAAAAAATGTCTTACCCTTTTCTTTGTTTTCTAAAACTTCCATCCGGTAGCTGACAACGTTTGTTGGCCATAAAATGACTTCCCTGAGCGAATATCAAATCCTCCAGATCAATCAGATTCCGCGACCCTTGAACTTGACCACCAGGACCACCAGCTCCATCCTCGTTCTCCTCTAGTCTCTTGCGCTGTGCACGTGCTTCCATTGTTTCTTCAGCATCGTCATCACCCTTGCCTGTGTCTAGTTGACGCAAGATCTTTGCCAAAGACGAATCATCATTCATTTTATTTCTGATCTTTTGTCTCTCCGTTTCGGATTGAGACGATGCCAACATCGTACAATAGGCAACTGTAAGAATAGTCAGAATATTTAAACTTTCAAAAGCCTAGACATATTTTAATGATAGTTCAAATTGTAATCTTTCTTTTTCAAATATTTAATAAGTCGTAAATATTAGCTTTGTTATTATAAAGGTGAGTGTCACTTGATACTCACTCATGTGTCGATATTTTTTAAGCTGTTTGATAAAATCAAAGCAATCATATCCTAAGAGGAGGACCAGCTGATTTTCACAATCTCGATCATCACCCGCATCTCGTAACACTGCTAATACCTCAGCAGCTCTTGCTTGGGACACCATTGCATCATCATATATTCTGCTTAATCTCCGCTGAAGCCAATAAGCGTCAATATCCAACGGATGAAGCGGTTTTTCTTTCTTCATTTCCTCCGCACCACCGAGCTGTTTCAAGGGTAAAAGAATACTTAATGAATGTAAAAGATCAAGACACTATACTGTAATATGTGATATTAAAATTGCCTGTATGAACAGAAAAGAGTTGAATAAAAATGCGTTACACAGAATTGTTACAAGTTTATATGAGTAAAAAACTTCAAACTTGATGAATATTTCAAAAAAACTGACTAGATACATACGTTCTCTGCGTGAATTGCACGATCAATGTTTGCTTCTTCTCCTTCATCCCCTTCATCATCATTTTCCCTAACTTCTCCGTACACGTCTTCGTCATCTTCTTCGCTGCTTTCTTCGAACTGAACATTTATGCCATATGTCTCATCGATGTTCTCTTCATTTGTTGTGGTCTTTTCATCACTGCCAAAATCTGTGATTTTTTTCCCCAAATTGACCAAGAGGGCAAATCTCTCTTCTGCTAAACCACCAAGCAGCAGCTCTGTTTCTTTTTTCTTCTCTTTTTCTTTTAATCTATCATTTTTCAATACAGCTAATACTTCATCAGCCGCACCACAGAGAATATCACGTGGCTGATCGCCCAATGCTTCCTGAATGAAACTCAGCAACACCTCGTATGTTTGACGAGTCTCTTGTGTTTTGGGCCTGTACACAATTCCTACCATTTCGTCAACACCCTCTGACAAGAGAGTGGCGCCCTTCATACGAGTGAAGTCATATTGCGCTTCATCACGTTTTTGACGTCTGAAAAACATTGTTCGGTATTAAAGTCTTTAATGATTCAATTTCAATTTTTTAACCTGCTCGGCTACTGAATGTGAGAATGGTGCTACGCAAATTTATATCTTCACTCACTTCACTTTACGCTCTTCTGCTTTGCCTGGTTTTGTCCTTTGATGTCTATCGCCCATCCTGGTTCCATCCAACTTGCCCACAAGGGACATAACCTCTCCGGTCGCTTCATCTCTGCTACGTCTTTCTATCAGCCGTACGTCAGCTTGTAAGACAAGATTGGAGTTCTGGAACAAAGAGTCTTAAATCACCAAAGTGTTTTCCTAAAACACGCGGAACAATTATATCATGTTTTGGCAACGAATTAACACAAGTTGAAATATAACCTATACGACGTGACGTTGTTCGTACGAGAACAGAGTTCTCAAATTTTGGTGGTAACTTAGACACCGGATCAATGAGTTTTGCACAATTTTTCTTTTCTCGTGTAATGGTTGTTCTTTAATAGGTTTCTTATAGTAAGCTGATAATAATTACCGCTTTATATTCGTATTGAAGCTGCCGAGCCGCAGCATCCGCCATGTTTACGGCGTCGAATATACACACTATACTTGAGTTCGCTTCAGTGCCGTCACCCTTGGAGCATATACTACTTAGGGTAGCTTCGTATGTACAGAAAGTGCAACACAGGAGCGAGAGAGAAAGATACGTGTTGATTATAATCTGTATCTCGCTCTACACCTGATTGACCAATATGCGTCCTCTCAACCACGGTGTAAGAATAATTATTCTTACACCGTGCTCTCAACCAATTAAACGCATAGTAGGAGAAACAGAGTAACCCTAATATGTATACCTCGCTTTCAAAACATACCACGACTCAATCAAAAGACTCACTCCCACCACGGGCCGTGGTAACATTTATTAGTGCCTTCTTATTTCAGCGACCATACGAATTATCTGACAATACGAAGAATGGAAAACATTCTCACATAATTCATATAGAGTCCAAGTCACATTTTGTTTTGAACCGAAAACTAGGTAGTCGAAAACCCGTATGTAAGCCGTGGTCGAAACATAGGGTCGAAAACGGTAGACATAATGAATATTACTGTACAGTGCTATCATTGATAAGAAGTCACGAGGCCAGTGACTGGATTTTCACGGATAGCAAAATGCTGCCGCTGACTTTTTGACTAATCGGAATACTGATAGAGCAGGGAGCCGCTACCCAGAGTCCCTACAAAATGAATTCCAACGCTACCTGGTGCGCGGTGAAGGCGAATGACTTATTTTCTTGGCGTTCCTATTGGTCGTTCTACGCAACAAAATACTGCGGAAACATTTTGCTTCCCGTGAAAACCCAGCCAGTCGAGGCGTAGACTGTAGTTTGTATAAATGTGAGGTTTTAGAACACTGAAGCTCTAGTCGACGATCTAAGAAAGTCTCGTTCCATTTTCTCGTGCACATTATGATTGAAAAAATATCAAGCAAATAAAATCGAAAACATTCATAATCACCGTAGACTAAACTAATTAAGAAGGTAAGCGCACATCTCGATTAGTTTTATTTCGACGAAACTTGTCCGACACAACAAGCTTCTAAATTCAAAATAGTACGCATGCGCAAAGAGAATTTTATGCATGCGGTCGGCTTTTACATTCAGCTTTAGAAATACTTCGAACTTAACACGTGCGCCGATTATTGAAACCTCTGCCCTATTTGACTCGATTTCGTACTTTTAACGGTCCAACTAAAAGAATGCAAAAAAAGAAATCAACGAGTAAAAAAAAGTGAATAGCGATACCTCGTGCTTATTCTAAAGCCTACGTAACTTTTGCTGATGTGACAAAAAAAAAAGTGGGCGGTCAAAAGTATATACATATACCCGATTGAAGCTAAGCCATAAGATTACTAGCGTCGTTTCAGATTTCGAGGACGGTTAATCGTCAAGACGCTATGGCACGGCCTAATAATTTAGACAATTGGGATCCGATGGCTGCTCATTTCTACGACGCAAACTTCAATTCGTACGAGCACGGACCTGGAGTGAATTTGACGCCTTACGCTAGGTTTGAGATTCGAACCACTTGCAATATTTATATACATGTCGTAATCCCTGAATTAACACTGCAGCAATTCGCATCTAATGTAACGTTGTAATTACAGGGGGGAACCAGAAACAGAGTATAAACTCTACGTGTCTAATATCCCCATGCAGCTAGACGAGGTATGAAAAGTTCAGCATGTGCAATGTTCTCTTCACATCTCCATTGAACTGCATATTATATTCTTCACGACAAAGTATCCATTCGTTAAAAATTGTTGTTTTAATATCCTATTTTGATTAACACATGAATACCAATTGCCAAAACAAGTCAGAATATCGTATCTTTACATAATACATAACCAATTGTTTAGAATGGTCTAACCCACCTTTTCGCAAATCATGGTACACCGGTCAGTGTTATATCCCCTCCGAATGCTGGCTGGGCATTTGTGAGCTATAAAAGTTTCCGCGAGGCGGAAAAGGCCATAAGAGAGGTCAATGGTGCCAAACCTTTGGAACTGCGCGTAACATTTGCAAAGAAACGTGAGGAACAGCTCGATCGCAATATGGGCCCTCGGAGGATGATAGAACCCAAACCTGTACCTTTTGCTTACAACGTAGAGAACCAGCCTAGGGAGTACATCAGTCCTGAACAGATTCCACGCCATGTCGTACCACCGTGAGTTATCCAAGGATACATCATCTAATCTAAGGATAATTTGAAAACTATAAGTGATTTACAATTTCTGAGAAATCCTCTTATTAGGTATAGCATGAGCAGAGCATGGGTGTAGTTATAGATAAATTTTCATTAAAATGAATTATTTATCCCTTAACACTATCAACTTGAATAATCTATCAAACTAGCCAGATTTGTCAGTAAAACTGTGTAACGATCTTGAAATTATTTTTTGAATAACTGGATTGCAGTACCTGTAACATGGGTCGTGGTAAGAATTTGGCTGCATTGCTGCACAGGACTGTTAGTGATCCTGTTTCTGATCCTGTGTACTATGAGGATGACTGTCTATATCCAGTTCCCCGTGATTCAGCTTATTATAATCCATATGAAAATCCAGAACCTTATGTATATACAGACAATTTGTGGACTAGGTAAGGCTTGTTGCGCTCTTTATTTTTTACACTCAAGTTTTGCTGTCGTCAATACTTTCCAACCTTTCACAGAGATCGGATGAAAGTAACCAATGATGGGACTAGATATGTCTCCATGGGGCGTGGGTATACCAGGTATGAACTGCCGCCACGAAATCCAAATGTCAACCAGCATATACGAGCTGTTTATGAAAAAAGAGAAGCCGTAAGTTCATGTCTTCTTATATTCAATATTCGGTTCTGTACCTATCAAAAAGGATACTGTCTGGCATATCAGAGAAATACAGGAAAGATGGCTTACGATTTAAATGCGGCCATGATCACTACTTTTTCACCATAAAATTTCGCTTTTAAATAGCCTAGCTTTTTTACTCTCACTTGTCGATAAAATAGTAAATGACAACAGTAGATAAAGTTTTCGTTGTGTTTCCCAAAACCTGTTGTGTGTACCTAATATCAAATCCAATAGAGGTACAAATTCAAGGAAAAATTTTCCAATAAGGCTTGACTGGATTACTTATGTATTCATTCATAGAATAATATTTGCAAAATTAGAACAACAGAAAAAAAAAAATTTTTAAAGGTATGTAAAACATTTTCTTTTCAGGGGCTCTATCAGTATGGCGAAAATAGGATTGCTGACCAGATCGGCAAGTGTCAATACTGTACTAAACCAGCTTCAAGCCGCTGCCAGCGTTGTCAGGAATTTTATTGCAATAGAGCCTGCCAGGTGGCTGACTGGCCAAGGCACAAAGTCGATTGCCAGGAAATACCGTGAGTATTTCTTACAATATCTTGAAGTAGGTAGTCAAACAATGTTTAAAAATTCCATCTGATCACAAAACAAGTACTCATCCATACATTACTGTTTTACTGTCAAAGTTTCTTGTGCGCATGGTTAACAAAATTTTCTTCTCATTCCGGCAGAGGATTGGATCCTGGAATTGACTTGGCGTCTCTTTCTGTCTCAAGCGGTGAAGAGCAACCAGTGCAATCAATGAGTAAACGAAGTGTCCTGAAGCTGAGACGTCCGGTAAGACGAGCAGAGTACCAGAACACACCGAATTCAACATCAACACCTATTCTAGACATATCTCTGACGTCTGGGAAAGAAAATATCCCGATTCTGTCACAGAATCAACATAAACGCGATCACTTTGGTGATCAAAAGAGAGTTTTTGATCAAAGCACCAGTCATAACTCGGGATGCTGGAAGCCAGGAAATAATGAGGACAGTCAGGTTCTTCGGACTGCCAACGTACAGGGCAATGAATCAAATACAAATCAAAAGCTGAACTCCTCGAACGAACTGCCGAAAGCAGAAACACAAATACAGCAAGTTCCAAAAGAAGCCAGTAGACCGGGATCAAGCAAGAGCTCTTCTTACGGAAGTTATAAAGTCAAGAATGCAAAGGAACAAAGTATGCAACACTCGAAGCCACAAGTTCAAGTACAGCAGAGCGATAAGTCAACCAAAACATCCGATGGAAGCGAACCTAGAAATCAAAAGCAGGAAATTTATCAACAGACAACACATCAAATGAAAAGTATGCAAATCAACAAGGCAGAAACTGCTAAACCCAAATTTAAGCTGGACCTCGGAGATCCAGATATTAGCTTTCACAAAGCAACAGATGCACCAGGGCGTACTGATATAAGGCCAGTGTCAAAAGGAGCTTCACACAGAAACGATGCTGTAGCTGGACCATCTAGAAGTCAACCAACAACCAAAGCAGTTGATAATGATGTTAGTGCAAAAGAAGTTGCTAAGAGTTGTAGTAAAGGTGAAGCGCTTCGTACCGACTCCTTATCAAATCTTCCTACCAAACCTGCGGGACCGTATCAAAATGCAAGTGCTCCTCTATCGTCTCCTACAAAAGGACCAAAAAATATTGTTGAGTTACTTGATGAAAAAGAGGAAGGATGTTTCGAAGCTCATGTCCTTCTTGGCAGTAACAAAGCTGCTGTTACGGTCTGTGTTGAAAAATTCAGACAAGAGTGTGAAAACATATTTTCCGTACTGCCAAAGGAGTGTGATAAAATTTCGGCGGATCCCAACTTTAAACCAAAGGTTGGAGATCTCATTTGCGGCAAGCGGCTAGATGATTGGATACGGGGCATCGTACAATCTCTAGTTCCTTCACTGCGGCTATTTGCCGTAGATGAGGGACGTGTTGAACCAGTCAGTGCGGTAATGCCTCTTTCACAAGGATTCAGAATCATACCAACACTGGGAGCTATTTGTGAAGTATCTGACCCAGAATTTAAACTGGCGCCTATGGAACAGTATTTTTTTACTGTGGTAAACAACAAGCATCAAGATGTAAATAAAGACGGAATCGAAATCATTGTATACAATTCTGAGAAAAAATCCGGCAGAGCAATACTCAAGCCATGGGCTCCAACACCAGAACAGAAAGGTGTTCCATATGCTTCTCTCACAAGCGGGACTGAAGTTTGCATAGCTTCGTTCCGGAACCATAACATGATATTTGTACGGAGTCTTGTGCCCAGCGAAATGGAAACCTTCAATCGATTGACACAGGAGGTAGCTAAGTGGTCAACTAAGGTGCAGAAGTTAACAGAGTTACCGGTAATAGGTGAAATGGTCTTAGCTAAATATATCGAGGATGGTAATTTCTACCGTGCTATTGTGAGGCAGATAAAAGAACAGAAGATTATCGTTTCCTATGTGGACTTTGGAAATATTGAAACAACGTCACTTGAAAATCTTCGACCGATTTCCGATAGCTTGAAACAATACGAATCATGCGTAGCAAGAATTGTGTTGAAAAATGTGCCTAAAGACGTTCCAATGACCAAAGAGCTAAGCGAGTACCTTGGGATGTTGGCTGGCTCGGAAAAGCCTCTTATGTGCACCTTCGAAGGCTCACCGTCGACAGACGGTGTGTTCCTGAAGTTTTCCGATGGTACTTGCATCAATGAGAAAGTTCTCAAATTGTTGACACCAAGTTGGAAAAAGGAAGAGGACGATAAGACTGTATTCTTGCTGTCAGATCTGGATGTTGCCGAGCTGGGTGAGCCAGGTCAGACTCTCAGCGTTCTCTGTCTTTTCTCTTATGGAGCATTGCTGCATATTTTGGCACCCTACGATGTGGAATTGATAAATCACATCACTGACGTAATGGCAGCTCAGATTAAAGAGTATTGCGATCAGCAAAAAGAACACTACATACCAAGGGCGGACGAATTGTGCATTGCTCCATACGAAGGAATCTGGTACCGTGCTGTTTGCTTGGAAACAAATACGTCTGCAACGGAAAGTACCGTAAATTTTATAGACTATGGCAATGTTGAAACAGTCAGTCATGAAAATATCAGAGTCATGACGAAAGACTTCATGTCGACAAAGACATTGGCCAATGTTTGCCAGATCGTAAATTTAGGGCCACTTGATGAAGCTGGAAATTTACCACCCAAAATAGCCAAAAGGGTCGAAGAGTTGGTCCCTAATAATACTTCTGTGGTGGTAAAAATCGTTGAGCGCTCAAAACCTGGTGAATACATCGTTGAATTTCCAGAAATACGTAATATCCTCGTGAAAGAAGGTCTTATTGAAGTGTAAAGTATATACGTACTGTTTAAGGTACATAACTGTTACTTACTGACTGTTACACTACATGACAGACCTAAAAGAAATGTTAAATGAAAAGATTATTGTTACGTTATGCGATATATCCTTTCAGGGTACTACTGCTTTTTCGTTCTTTTCTCTTTGTCTTTTTTCTACATTTCATCTGCTAACTTAGCAAACATTTTTATGTGAGACATAAGCTAAAGTCACCTGACAGTTGCAATGGATGCATCAGATGGCTTTTTGGGAATACCGCATTTATCTTTTCTTTTTTCTTTGCTTTCCTTACGTAGCAACTACAAGTATTGAAAATAATTTCACATGGAGAATATGACGTAGAGTTATATTATTTTCACATTACTGTGACAGATTCTTATATGTATATCGATTATACTGCAATTTTCTTTTCTTTTTATTTTATGTCTCTTTATGGTTTAACAACAAATGTTGCAAACAATTCTATATAAAGAATATGACGTAAAGACCAATCAACTTTTATACCTCGTTTATTAATAATAGGTTTTTAAAATTCAGTTGCTAAAATTTTTATAGACTTTTCCTTTTCTTTAAAATTATTAATTTTTCGTTAAACTATAGTTATAGACTAAAACAGATTATATAACACACATGTAACAACATTAAATTAAAGACACTCGAGTAAGGTTCACCCCGAATAACTGAAAGTTACGAATTGAATATTCCGTAGCCAGTATGATCAGAGTACTAAAATCGAGAACTTATTTTAATATATCATGTTAAGATTGAAATAAATAATGTTGGAACTGTTATTTTAAGTATCATACATCTAAATGATTAACTGTGAAATTAATTAATAATTACAAACCATCTAATGAAGCTGACACTGAGTGATTAATCAAGCCAAAGCACATAGATCTGTATTAGACTGTTAGTAGATCGACCACTGTATCATATGGCAGCTATCATTTTGCATCATGTCATATGGCAGTTCGTCATTTTTCAATGATTTATTTTTTAAACATAAATAGTCTGCAGCATTATGATGTATTCAAAATGAAATAAAAGTCGTTGTGCAGAGAATCGTGTCCCTTTGTAGCTTGTCCAACAAAACCAATTCTTTTCGCTGTACATCCTCTACAAGAAATAACATACTCGTGTTGTCTACTTGTGATAATCCTCGAATAGGTGATAATATTTGACGTATTATTACGAAATAACGCTGCATCTGCGCGTGATGCTTGCATTCGTCCACTCGCTGTGCGTGAAAATTATCTAGATAGTTTTTCCGTCACATAATCATCTCGATCTAACCTCAAATCAATCAAAGTGTCAGTTGTCACACTTAATTTGGTTCAGTAACCAGGTGCGGGGTCGAGCCTAAAAAAAAAGAAAATAACTTTTTATTAAATATAAACAATGAACAACCCAATACGCCAGCTATACGAAGGCCTGCTGCACAAATACACGAATGCAATGAAAGGCTGGCAATATCGATGGTTTATTCTGAGTCCGGAAACGGGAGAGTTGCATTACTTTTTGAGCGAATCTGAGAAAAATCAGAAACCTCGATGCTCCATTTATCTTGCCGGTGCTGTTATTGCCCCCAGTGACGAGGATTCAAATACATTTACTGTAAACTCGGCGACGGGTAAGCAGAAAAAGATATTTAAAACAGTTGTGATAACGGTGTACAGTTCATGAACTATAAAACGTTTGTGTTAGATTTTTTTCATGCTATCTATGGAAGGCCTGCGAAGGGCAAAATTAATGTTGTTCTTAATTAAAATGTTATGATTCTTTGAAAAATACCTGTCCATAAATCCAATAGGTCACAATTATTTCACTACTGCCGCAGGTGACATGATAAAATTGCGAGCGACTGATGCTAGAGCTCGGCAAGAATGGGTTGACAAATTAAGAGCGGTTACAGAGATGTACACTCGTGCTATAGCCAGCAGTCATCCACCTTTACCACCTCGAGAACATTCTGCTAATCCCACGAGGACTCCCGTGGCAAAATTGGAAGTCTTGGATGCATTTGCTAATTGTCGAGAACAGCTGAACAAAGCTGAAAAACACAATGCTTCCCTTGCCCAAACAATTGAAAATTCTGACCTCCATTTGGAGCCTGATTTATTAATTCTTAAAGCTATGTCGCATGGTACCTTACATACGCTAAATCAATGTTTAAACATATTATACCAATAGTTGTTTCGTTGTGCATTTTCATCACTTTGCACTGTAAGAGAAATCAATATGACGTAATAGCGTGATAGACATTACTCAATAATGTAAATTCCCATTACAAATGCTCCAGGGTTGAGGAAATGGCATACAAACAATTTTTAGTGATACCGTGAATATTAGTTTCCGTGAATCTGAATGGCTTTCTCGACATAATTGATTCTTGAAGTAAATGTGATTTCATATGTTTTGAACTGACGATAACTGTGACATTTTCTCATGACCATCATATGACATTTACTTTTATAACATAACTAGAATTTAAAGATTTGAACAATATCGCAGATTATTAACGTAGACTTTAAAAACATGCCATGTAAATATTTATGTAATATATAAGGGTAAGTCTTGATATTGCAGACTGGCAGATTATTAGATGAAATACTAGAACAGAGGCATATACATAGATTTAAATACTTTTTAACTATTTTGTTCTTATTTTATGAAAAAAATTCGAGCGAAATTGTATATAGCAAATGATTGCTCTTGTTATCTACGTATCTATACACTTACATACTGATGAATCAGAATTCGTCAGTTTTATACAATCTTATACTTTACAAAAACTGATATCACGTTGTTCAACGTGCACTTATCATATCAAAGTATTTTCAAATACAAGTAAACCCTACTTTGCATTTACATATTAAAGACCATTGTTTAAAAAACAAGCATGCCCTTTAAATCACGTAGAGTAAACACTATAGAAGTCCTCAGTATTGCTAAACGATAAGGATGACAAAATTTTGGCAAAACAAAATGGGCATATCACTGCACATTTGTCGATAAAATCACCATACATAATTTGGGCTGCAAACCTATTGCTTGATGTAATTTTTAATGCCCTATTAATTATTAAAATGTATTATCGAATCTTCCAATGCAGTATCGCACAAAAGGTACAAATACATTTATATTGAAATGAATTATTTTTTAGCAGATTCGTGAACAAAAAATATATACAGCTTCCACATTTGGCTATGCATTTTATTGCGACAAATATAACTGCTTTGGATTCTTACATCAATACAATTTTTTATGACAAATTCTAAGCAGGAGCCTCAACAGCGTTGACTTCATCAAGATTCAAGGGATCCATTTTTCTTACAAAAGTTTTTGTGCCTGGCTCTTTTGAAGGCATCCACGTCGGTACGATCTTGTCATGAATACGCCAAGTGCCATATTGATTTGATAAATGCTTTTCGAAAACTACATATTCTATAACATCTTTTTTTATAAATTCACTGCCGTACATTAAACGGCCAAATCTGTCGTAGACAGCCAATACCTGAAAAATGAAGGGCCATTAATGATCTCTGACAAGATTAGAAATGATACAAAACTCCAAAGCATAAAAAATTGAATGTTCAGCTTGTTGGAATTTGAAGAATAAATTTAATAATTATCATTTACCTGCTGAGTATGGAACCGTACTGTGAGCTGACCAAAAACGTTGTCTTTCGTTATTATTTCCGTACACCTGGCTTGCACAACTCGACATGGCTCTAAAGATTGGATGAATTTCCAGTGTATGGTTTTATGTTGCATATTATACATCATTTCCTGAAAAATTCAGTCGGTGGTATGATAACAGATTTAAATTTGAAAATAATTGAATGCATTTTTTGAATATTCTTAGTGCACACAAATAAATGCTGAATGTGAAGCTCTCTGAAGATCGAAATGTTTGAATACTTACAGGGTATGCCCGTTCAGTTACAAGCTGCTTGAGTTCAACTTTGTTTTTACTGTAAAAAATGTTGAGATTTAATTTGATTTCTAAAAAAAAAAACACATCTATCACCTATATTGTAGGTATATGCTAGAGACAAACACCAATTTCAGGTGAACACTCAAGCTTTTGATCTAATAATGCATGTGATGTTGGTCTCAACCATTTCACTATTTTTTTAGAAATTTCATTCGTAATAGAATAATTTGGAACAGTAGAAGTGAATAGAATGACATTGTTATTTGCCTGAAATCAGATTTTGCGAGGCAGTATGACTTTTATATCTTACACAGCCAATGCTTCATGTGCTTTGATATAAATTTCTCGTGCAGTTTCAGCAAATGCCTTCAAATTTAATTCTTCTTCATAGTTCCTCATTTTCCTAACAGCCTTGTACGACGAACCCTTTTTTTGAAGCAGTTCTACCTTCTGTTTAGCACCCTATGGAAAAAACAACAATTCGATTACGGAAACTGATCTAATAAGCAATCTGTAAACAGAAATAGCTTCCAGACATTTCAATTGGTTTCCTACTACTACGGGCAACATGGAAAGTTTAAATAGAACAAAAGGGGTGCTGGAGCAAAGAAGAAGTCTTACTGCCGTCGAAAGTGTAGAAAACTTTCCATCTCCCTCTGGAGGAACATACGGTTCAAATGAGGCACCAGTGCAGCTGAGATAAATAGGTCTTTCGTTCCAAACTCTTGGCTTATCCAGGCCGCGTTCCTTCATCATGCTTCGCTGTTCTTCTGGAGTTATATCGTCAGGATTTCGATTCAACTTAGGAAGTTTTATCTTCATGACTTTTTCTTTTCGTAACTTTTTCCACTTTGGGTTCCAATGTTTGGTAGTACGATGTCTCACAAATAGGAGACATGGTGCCGCCTTTAACGTTGGTATGTATAACGGCGTTGCATGGGACTGAAACATGTGCAACATGAAATATACTTCACAGGATAGAGCGAAGGATGGGCGTTGGTCTAAAATAAGTTGGGTGCTTCTGGTGTTAAACGAAAATAGAAAATAAGTCCTTGGTAACTTTTCAATTTCAGGGTGCCTATTCAGAAATAAAGTTTCAGAAATTTGCAATTTGTTCCACAATCAAGTTCAATAATGTTATATAGGCGATAATCAAGAGTGCCGTGTAATGCGTAATGAAATACGAAAAATTACTAGGCTTACCTGCACTAAACGTCCAACAGCGAACATTGCTTTAGACGCAATTGCGGACATTCTTTTTATTTATTACAATTCACTCATGTCATCAATGCGGATAAATATTATTGAGCTTTAAAATACGATTGCGTGCGTAGAGAGGTTAACTTTCTCAATTTTCGGCGTTGCCCGGCTCAATGTGCGCATGCGATGCGCGTATATGATGCTGCCGTTGCCTGATACATTAGGCGCTGATCCCTACAAAATGGATAGTGTGCCATACGCACTTCGCAGCGTAGGCATTCGGTCGGTAATAAAGACGAACGTCATAAAATCAAATTTGTGAACAAGCGTCTGCTAACCTCGAAAAATAGTAATTAATTAGCAATGACAAGCGTTCGTTAACATCGAAAAATACATCGCGCATCATCTGAGCGCTAAAACTGTTTTCTGATAAGGTATGTGCGAAAACACTTTTGATTTAAACGCTGAGATTTCCAAACCCCTGGGTCCGAACTGCAGACGCGCTTGCTACGAGGTAATGACTGCACCACAAGCATTGTCTAAATATAGTGGGGGGAAATTGCAGCATTCTGCTATACCGACTCGATTAAGCATTGTGATTCCATAAAACAAGTTGATCGGGGTCGTTACGTACAGAGGATTACAATTACTCCCGGACTTACCCAGCCTCAGGAAATATTAGCACAGTTCTGCATAGTGGTGTGGTTGACGCGATCGGTAACCACCTACCGGCCTACCGGCGGTGAAGAATGAAATAAGTACATACATACGATAAACTTCGAAACGTCATTTTGACCAATCACAGAATTGCTATAGCTGGAAAACCTCCTCTTTATCGCGCATGATTCATTTACGATATTTAAGATTGGATTCATAGAATACACATGTAGATAACAGAATGTGTTATACTGAACGGGATGTTGGCTGAGTTTCTCGTTATCTTGAAGCAGCCTCGCTACCTCGAATAGTCGTGACGTGTGATCTCCGACTTGGACCTGCGTGCGCCGCAAGCAGCCATCTTGTACACCACATGACCTCGTTGTCGTGTCCCGTGACCAGCTCACGTGAATTTTGACAAATTCAAACGTTTTTTGGTGGCAAAAAATGGATATTTTGGAGCAGCATCTTGACCAACAAGATGTCAGGTAATTAGTTGGTTAACCGAGTGTCAGTGGAATCAATAAATTGTTATCGAATCAAGACCAGTGAATCGTGAAGGTCATTGCAAACGCGATCACACGCATTTCCTTATTTATGTTCCCTTTCAATTCACTTGATGCGTAATTATCCAGCCGGGTGATAAAACGCGGAGTGAAAAGTATTTTGCTCTTCATACTTGTTCGTCATCGTAATTATCTTTTGCAGCGGGTCATCGAGGGTCAAAGACGACGAAACTACAGGCATAGTGCTCGAAGAGGCGGAATTTGTTGATTGCGACGGCGAAGGTATTTAGATTATTTATTTTTATACAGGGTGGGCCAAAAAATATTTATCCAACCAACATTGATAATCGAATTTTATTCCCTCTACATTGGTAACACTGTGTCACTCAATAAATTTTCACAAATTTTCCATTTATTTGTCTTTTCATGAACGTCAATAACCGACGTTACAAACGTTAATATACATACCTGCCAGTTATCAGAATGATTAAAAATTCACTGCTAATTTTTCATATGAACAGAAAGACAAATTTTCTAATAATAACATCTCAATGGTTTGATATCAATGTTGGTTACTGTTGTCAGATTTTACTAGTTAGAACATAGATTTATCTATGCATAATAGGAGAAACTGTTGGAGAGGATGGAATACGCTATCAGGAAACTCTGGCGTACAGAGTTGTGCAGGTAAATGGAGGGACGAGTGGAAACGAAATCGAACTTCCCGTGACACAGGCAGCTAACAGTACAGTGCAGGTCCTTACGTCACCTCTAAATGGTCAATTTTACGTTATTGGAAATGCCAATGAAGTCTTTACTACTGCTCAAACGTCGAGGTCATTGGCCCCTAGAGCAACACTTCAAATTGAAACACCACGCAACGTCACAACAGGACTTAAAAAGGTATAGTTTGATATTAAAATTCACTGCACTTGAGTATTGAATCAATTATTAATAAGATATCTGCATATTGTTTATTTATTCATGAATTTATTTTTGACATAACGCAGAGAGACGATAGGCGAAGAGCAACGCATAACGAAGTTGAGCGTCGGCGTAGAGATAAAATTAATAACTGGATTGCGAAGTTAGGCAAAATTATTCCAGAATGTAACAGCACTACAAATGGTAATGCTACCGTAAGCGGAGATGGAAAAGCAAACTACGAAACGCAGGTACTGCCCAAACACTTTGCACAAAATTATTGACATTTTTTCACAATAGTTAAATAACTTGGATTATTCTGTAAAAATAAATTTTTGTTTTCAATAGAGCAAAGGAGGGATTCTGGCGAAAGCATGTGAATACATAGGCGAGTTACGAGCAGCAAACCAAGGTCTGGGACAGTGCTTACGTGATAACGACAAATTGCGACATGAGATAACGGCTTTGAAACAACTAGTGGCGCAATTAAAACGAGAAAATGCACAATTGAGATCGCAAGTCACGTCTCCCACACCAACTTCAGAAGTTCATCTCAGTCCCTAATCGATCTGTGCGAAATTTTTCTTTGTTTGTACATAGATATTGTTATGTAATACTTGACATCCATACTAGAGGATATGTTTGTCAATTAACATCATTGATTGTACTTTCCGCAATGCAGCAAATTTAGAATGTGGAAGTCAATGAATCCTCGACAGAAACACTCCTTTGTGATCCATTGGAAGAAAGGAGCAGTTAGATTCTTTAGTATATACTCATATTAAGCTGGTACGAAGCATCGGTTTGTTTGACACGATCGAAATATGTGAAAAGTGTTGAGTACAGATTTTATAGCTCCCCCGAATACCTTTAAATTTACTGCGTTTGACAGTGCATCGTTATGTGTAGAATTTTACCTACAAGACTAATACGGAACTACCCCTACGGCATTGTGATTACTAAGGATTACTGATTTATTGCGGTGTGTGATGTTTTTATCGGAAAGGCAATATTAGGTATATCGCTTGAGCATAATGGGGTATAAAGGCTGTGAAAATCAATGCCTGTTTTCGATAATTTATCGAATATCAGTTGAACGACTTCTTACGAAAGATACCAGAAAATTTTTAAACAAAGGATAAAATGAATACAGTTGGATTTAAGTATAAAAATATTTCTCCAGTTTCGGTCACAGTAGCAGTAATCATAAATACTAAATGATATCTAAATCTGTTATAGTTGGTACTTTTTTACTATCGATATTGTTTTTGTACTCTATAAAAATGTTTCTGACGACCGAGGCTGAAGATATTAGTTATTTAACCATTGTCCTACATATAGCAATATTTTTTTGATTAAAAATTCCCTCGATAAAAAAATCATCCGAATGGAACATGTAATAATTAATTGTAATATACTGTTATTGTATATATGGCGGGGTTATTGTTATATTATTATTAAAATAATCAATATAAAAATTAAGAAAAAAAAAAAGAAAAAAATGAAGTAAATAAAAAAACTTGCCCAGTAATTTTGTCCACATTACAACTTCTAATTAATTTTTTGCTTTTTGTGCATCTTTTTTTTATTCTTTACATATCGTACATTGGAAATGGTACTGAAGCTGCTGGAATTTCGGACACTGTGTAGATGAAGTTTTTCATAACGTAAACCCAGCACCTCATTTTTAATCTAGCATCTTACACTACTATATTTTTTTTAACGTTTCAACGTTAATATAACATAACTTTATTCATTACCTAACATTTAGTTCTATTACGTTTATAACATATAATATGGTACAATAATACTCCATGATTCCATAATTGTGTCCTCAGTTAAAAAACTGTCGCGCCATCGCATTTTTTTTTTATTATCATCAAAACACCAAGGCCATGTGTTTTTTTGTAAATTTAAATACATTAAAATCGTCCGTCACTAGCAGATGTGCCGAGAGTTTTTCACCAAGGAGTTCCGTATTGTACACGTGCTACGTTTTCTTATTAATATAATCCATTGCGTTTTTCAAGGTATTTGCCCTTGTCGTTAGAATTATTCAACGACGTAAAAGCGATTACCAAAACATTGCTCACCAATGGATAATTCTAATAAAAATACAAGCTTATTTTATTTTCTAAATAGTAATAATAACTTACGCGCGATTGGAAACACATTTTCGATGAGGTCATTTTTCAGCTTGTATTTAAAGGGGTTCCAGTTTATTGTCTTGATTAAAGCCCTAGTACTACGACCATTTCTTACACAAGAAATAACGTCGATTCTAAGTATGAAATGTATCTCTCATGATACATTGAGTAATTTACATATTACTGAGTTTTATACAATTATTTTCGCGCTTGTTATGCAACGCATCATCATTACCTCTTAGCATTTTTATTGCTCTATAACGCTTGTTAATGGTTCGTTTTCCATCACAAAAAACGATTAAGTTTGAATGACATAGGAACACCTTTAAATAGCTATATTCCCGAATGATTAAATACCAAAGGAGTGTTGAAATGAGTGGTTCCAGGAAAAATAATTAGTCCTCTAGGTTTCTAAAGGCTTGCTGGATATCCTCGTGCAGCTGTTCGAAGTCTCCCCTGATCTTTGCCTCGCCATCCTTCACTGGGTCCTGAGAGAATTAAATTACAGGATTAATAAGTGTTTATGAGTATTTATTTTTTACTGAAATTGAGAGAAGGACAATAATTGGTAAAGTCAAAGAGGCAAACCTTGAATTTCATTGAGCTGAGTTGGTAAAGAATGTTGCCCATGCTATCACGAATTACATTCCAGGTGATCTTGTTGTCTGATTGGGCTGTAGATTCTACTGCGTGCCTGGCCATGTCGTAGAATGCAATCATGTTGCGTAGCATACCGACAGTCTTGTAGAATGGACAGAAACGATCGTATGACGAGTAGCTGTTACGAAAAATATTGGTATAAGTAAATGCATGTAGATGTTTCATCTCAGAGACAGAGAACCAAGTGCAAATGATAGAAAACGTGTATTTTTAAATATCTCGTTCCGTGCATGCTATCTATCAAATTACCTGTTTTGCTGGAGGAAGTCGTCCTTGAGAAGCTTGGCAACTTCAAGGGTGATTTTGTCAGTTTCGGCTAGCGAAGCTTTACCAACCAGCTGTACGATCTCAGACAAATCTTCTTCTTCCTGTAGGATTTCCTTTACTTTGGTTCTCAGTGGTACAAATTCTTGGAAGTTTTTGTCATAGAAGTCATCCAGAGCTCGCATGTATTTACTGTAAGAAATCAACCAATTGATGGATGGGAAGTGCTTACGCTGAGCCAGCTTTTTGTCCAAACCCCAGAACACCTGAAATGATCGGAAATTGGTAAATTCTCTTGGAAGTTCAGTTATTCAAAGAAGTGTCCTGCAATGTTATCCACTCACCTGTACAATACCCAAGGTTGCACTGGTGACAGGATCGGAGAAATCACCACCAGGAGGAGATACGGCTCCTACAATACTAACGGAACCCTCACGGTCTGGGTTACCCAAACACTTGACTCTGTAACAAGTGATATTGTACTCAATACAAATGAATGACTGAAAAAAAAGTACCTGGGGAACTGAAAATAATAATATGGAAGAGTACGAGAAGGAATGGTAATCACCGTCCAGCACGTTCATAGAAACTAGCCAATCGAGCTCCCAAATATGCAGGGTAACCAGAATCGGCAGGCATCTCAGCCAAACGACCAGAAATTTCACGAAGAGCCTCAGCCCATCGAGAGGTAGAGTCAGCCATCATAGATACATTGTAACCCATGTCTCTGAAGTATTCAGACAGTGTAATACCTGAAAAATAGTTAAACATCGCCATTTAAACATGAATTATGTAAATTGGATGGAATTTCGGGCAACGGTCTCGCTTACCTGTGTAAATTGAAGCCTCACGGGCAGCTACAGGCATGTTAGATGTGTTGGCTACAAGAGCGGTACGCTTCATGATGGATTCGGTAACTCCGTCAATTTCTACTGAAAGCTCAGGGAAGTCTCGGAGTACCTCAGACATCTCGTTACCACGTTCACCACAACCGACATAAACGATGACGTCTGAGTTTGAGTATTTGGATAGAGACTGCGAAATGACAGTCTTACCACAACCGAAAGCACCGGGAATAGCAGTAGTACCTCCTTGGACACATCTGTAAACAATATATAGCTCCAATAATGAGTTACTTAAGTCATAGAGAAAACAATTTTTGTTTCTGCATCTAATTGGGTACGGTTTTAAACTCACGGGAAAAGTGAATCGAGGACACGTTGGCCAGTCAATAGAGGATGGTTAGCTGGAAGTTTCTCAGTAACAGGACGTGGTTGACGTACTGGCCACACTTGAAGCATAGTAAATTTGTTCTTTTCTCCGTCAAACTCTGTCTCTAGCACAATATCCTGAAGAACATCGAATCATGTAAAATTTATACCCAACGTTTTTAGCAATTGTTGCTCCTCACTATATGCCCATTAGGCACCCTTACTGACAAACAAGTTGTACAGAATATTCAAACTTAGGGTATTTAAGGATACAGAAGGTTGGCTGGAAATGCAAGCCAAACTTTGGCATGATATCTAACTGTTATTATTTAGTCTCATATCTGGTTTGGGCTCATTATCTTTAACACAATAACTTACATTAACAGTGTAGTTTCCGGGTGGAGCGATGTAAGTAACAGTTCCCTTGCTTTTTGGGGGCAGGATCATTTTATGTTTGACCAACGAGTTTTCGTGGACGATACCATACATATCTCCACCAGTTATGTGGCTGCCATTCTTGATGTACAGGGGGTTGAACTCCCATGATATTGTACGCGACAAAGCAGGAACATTCACACCTTTTGGGATGTAAATGGAGCTGGTAAGCTCGTTAATGTCCTTGAGTGGACGTTGAATACCATCAAAAATGCTCCCAAGGATACCAGGTCCCAACTCTACGGACAAAGGTTTGCCCGTACGCAAGACAGGGTCACCGACAGTCACACCGCTGGTTTCTTCGTATACCTGTTATTAGGGCATCGGTGAAAATATTTGTTGATAGAATTGACACGAGGTTCAGAACTTTTGAATCAATGTATAAGTGCGAACCTGAATCGTGGCCATGTCTCCCTCCAGACGAATGATTTCTCCTACCAGCTCGAAATAGCCGACACGGACCAACTCGTACATAGCTGATCCGGCCATTTTCTCCGCCGTGACGACTGTAAGTATTTAATGTTCATTTACATCACCGATCAATGCAAGCACAGATATTGGAAATTAGATTATTGTGATGTATACTAACCGGGACCGGATACTGCGTAGACATATCCGAATTTGGACTCCTTGTCCTCATTCGCAATCTTTCCCAGACCTCGATTCGACATCTTGACTTATTATTTGTCTGGAAAATATTTTAATCTGAGTCAAGTTGCAAGTTGAAAATTTTTGAATGGCTCAATGTCCAGAGCTGAGATCATGTGACGTACATTCGGTCGGGTTTGGATTTGAAACGAATGAAAAACGGCAGAGAAAAAGTAGGTCGTGGAAACATTCATGGTGGAGTAGAAGAATAAAATCTACGTCGCAATTTTCGCATAAATCTCAGCTACAGCATTGAGCAGTAGTGTTATGATAGAATATTTTATATTTGGCTGGATGGTATATGACCACTCCCACCTTGTGCTCAAAGTTTTCGTGATATTATTAATTGAATAAAGTGACGTTGGGATAAAATTTTCTCGCAAGTGATTACGAAAGGGATTTTGTGTCTAGGATGAATTGACCGATCCTTAATCGAGAGAGAATTATTTTCAATCAGACGTGTTTTGGGTAGAGCCGAGGTATTCACGTGAGCAGTCGAAATCTAAAAAGTAGGCGTAGCCCCCCGGGTAGAGCGCCGTCTGCTACTAGCAGAAATCATTAATCTCCGATTCCGAATGTAGATTAATGGCATAGGAAAGGTATGCCGAGGTTTTTCGCGATGTTTATGAATTAAAATATAAAGCCCGAGTACCCAAGAACGGACTCAATCCGCGGGTGAGTATGAAATAAAAAAAAAATTACGGCTGGGAAACGATGGCGTACGCAAAGTGGTGAGATCGATAACTAGCGTAGCAAAGTATTTTGTAAAAAAATAAACCGCTGATTGCGTGGATAATAAATAACAATAGTCGTTCAACTTGATCGTGTAGTTTTAAACTTTACTTATTCACAAAATCACTCTCTCAATGACAAGAGTAACTGAATAAAACTTACGGAGACTTCCAACGGACTGAAGTGAACCCACCCAGCAAGGATTTTCGCCTGGCTGCTTGTGGATATCACAAGACAGGTCAGCTGACCGACTCATTCAACTCGCGTTTCCTCGTTTCAACATGGCTGTCGTGGTACGCCAGCGGCTGCGTTGATTTCAAACGGCATTCCAAGTGCTTCAGATAATCGTTCATCTTCATTTTCAACGCGAGTATAAACGACAGAGCCGCATTTACTTTATAGCTGCTTTTTTATTCCACAGACTTACTCTTTCATAAGGTAAAAACAATTTGTTAGACATGTAGACGTTCGGCCTCGTAAAATTGTTTGAATTGCGTGGCAGACTACCAGTGTCAATGAAAGTATTGCAGGTGGTCGACTCATTGAAAACGGCTTCAGAGAATGAAAATGTAGCATTGATCTATCGAAAAAATACAGTCAACTTTTCATCTATCTTCCGATGCCCTACTTTATCACTGCAATTCGTGATATTATATTCCCAAGGTCTCTGTTGCATTCTTGATATCGTTCTGCGTGTCGAAGACCTAACTTACCGACGGCGTTCTACTACGCAGCGACTTTGGTAACGCGGCGGCAAAAAATCAAATCAGAGCGGCCATCGATATATCGCGATTGATCTGCGGCTACATTCCGTTTATTGACTGCGAAATTCAAAAATTCCTGCCTTACTGACTGCAGGCCTTTCGAGGATTCAAAAAGATCGAATCACCGATGTGTAAAGAAGTTCCAGCCAGAGATGACAGCACTTGGATCACCGGCAAAGTTGGGGTGAGTAAATTCCTGTTACTATATACCTGCAAATCTAATTCATGAGCTACCATTTTGTTTGAGATTTTTATCCAAAGCCAAATCTTTTTTGTCTTCGAATTTTCATTCCTCGATGACTCGCGGTGCATTCGATTGCACGCTATTTCGAAAATAATTTCTGGAACAAAAACTATTTTCGTTTAGATGCTTCTGTTCTATATATTCCGTATTGTTCGACATTCAATTGCACATAGGTATATACGCACATGACGAATGTAATTACATACCGAACTACACCTGAGGCACATGAGTGAGTCGATCGAGGAACTGCTTTATACGCGTGCTTGAATCGTAGATTCCAATTTCTGTCTGACAATGACGCGCACTCAATTTACGGTACTGAGCCGCGTGTTTTATCTAACTGTCTAACAGACGAGCTTTTTTCCCTCTATTTTAAATTCCACGTTATCATTCAATTCGATTGACTATTAAACGGATCCAATTCGATGGGTAGAATGTTCGTGAAAATTCAAAACCTCAACGCTTTCAGTCTTGCAAAATCTGCGTGAGTATAACTGATGAAAATTTATTGCTGACACGCAATTTTACCGGTGTTTTATATCAGATAAATAACATTTATAAATTATAAATAAGATTAATTTTTTGGTCAACTTTCATGGGAAATTCACACCTTTGTTTATGGTAAAAATTAATTACAGGGTGTTTGCTGGCCTGAAAAACGCTTGAAATTCTCGAATTACTATGGAATTTTTTTCCACCATGTAAATTCCTGAAGTCCCATATAATTTTTGGTATTCCCACCGAGTGTTAAAAAATTGTTCATATTTTCATTTGAATGAACTAAATATATTCGATAGAATTTTCGATTTTTTGTTAATATGGAAGAACTAAGTAAAATAAATAAGCCCCATGTAATGTAAACATTTCGTTGTGAAAATCTAATTACAAATGTCATTATAAGCAGTCTTTAAATTTTGTAAAAATAGTCTGGAAACTTCTGGAATGCTCGGGAATTTTGAAATGAATGATTTGTAGACACTCTTAAAATACACTAAATTGTAAGTTCTCAAGTTCAAGTCTAGATACTCTTAGCAACTGAGTTTCTCCCAGATTTTAGTTTTGTATAAATCGTCAGGTATATGACAACGAGAATCGTAAGTTTAGCTTTGTTGGGTCGCGTGAAACCGGACTGCGATGTGGGTGTATATAATATTGCTTCCAATGATAAACGAGCTTAAAAGATATAATAAATACGCGGACGTGGATCACGTAGGTGTGCGTAAGAATATCTACATATTATGGGCACTGTATATAGCTTATATAACACCGTGGCGCAATCCTAGACTATCGTTATCAATAAATCGCCGAAGCGTCGTTCTGTCGTCAGATTTGACATGAAATAGCGATGGAAAGTTGAAAAAACGAAGAGAAAAAATAACGCTTGTAGTCGCCGGAGGTATTGAAATCGGAGAACAGCAGCAATTTCGTAAATACTTAACACGTGCGGTGCGTGCCACACTTTCATTGTAAAAAATATTTTGTCGCCAATCTAAAACTGCATGACTTACATTGTTTACCTTTTCGATTATTAAATTGCGAATAAACTCTATTCTAAATGCAGTACGATTATTTTCCGTTGAATATTTTTACACTTTTTTAAATTGCGATTTTAAAAATTACTTTTTCACATTTCGTATGATAGGTAAATTTTCGGTGATCGCAATTACGTTTGCACCATTGACTTGCTTTATAACTATTAATTACACTTCATGTATACATTTAATTAACCACGTATCGTGTCGTTTGTACATAAAGTAGGTATATTACGTGATCAAATCACTTTACATTAATTTTAGCGACGTTATACTTACGCTGATCGATTGCATTTATTCATGTTCTTGAAATCGAGTGTAAATTCGTTTGCGAAAAATGTGTAATGAAAAAAAAGATTATCTCAGGATTTGCAGCAGCGTTCACTGGGCAATTATTACAAGTATTAAATAATTATTTAAAATTGAGTACATTATTTGACGTTCGTGTGAGCGAATGCATTTCGTTGCTCATAAACACGATTATACACTTGTGTAGAGTAGATGGGATCCCGCTGCACCGACCAACCAACTTTCAGTGAAATTTCCCACCCTACACATGTGCAACTTAAAATCCCTGGGGGCTTGTGAACTTGTTATTACGCGGTGTTGCCGTGTAAACGGATTAACTCGTTTTGTGCTACGTTATATAACCCGAAACATGCGAATTGATTATCGTTAAAAAATTGTAAAAATAGTAAACTACCTGCGTCACGATGCTTCTTCTCATTATTTCTTATTCAAGTAAGAATATGATTCTCGATAAAGTTGCTATAATTTCTATTTTTCGAATCTAGTTTTTTACTAACTTTGAAGCTGGTATGCTTACGATAACTTATCAAAGTTCCACAAAATTTTGTTCAGTTATTTTAATTTCTTTATATTTGTTATTCGATCTAGATGAAGTACTTTTCGAAGGAGTTAATTTTGTCAAGGTGGCTACAATTTTCTTGAAATTGTATTATCACCTCGACCGTATTCCTATGTACACGCGTAAATATGTAGGTACATGTACCGTACATTATATACACCGTGCGGCGAAGTTGAGAGTATGGCCAAAATGAAATTAAGAACTCCCGACAGGATTCCGCCTTTCGCAAGAGATGTAAGTAACCCATTTCGAAACGGGCTGGAAAGCTCAGCTCCTCCCTCCTCGGAGAAATATTCTATTAATTCTCTCGACAGATCGTACAGGGAAGCAATGAAAATCGCTAGATACAAAGACGCGTGGATTTCACAAATCACCGGAAGTTGTACCCCGTAACAGTCAATTCATCTGCATTCGTATATCGGTTGATCGATTGGCGAATAGTTACCGAAGGGGTAAAACTATGGGTAAAAATATTGCAAAAGTCGTTCAGCCAAATTCGTCCTCTGATAGGGATAATGCAGTATGATTTACGAAACTGACAAGCTAAAGAGAGACGAATAAAAAAGGCACTTCCAGACGGTCATTTCATAGGTTTTTATTTTTGCTTCATACAATTACTTTTTTCTTCCAACGGCGTTGAATTAGCCGCGCCCTGATATCTCAGTGACGATATTTCTTCTCGAGGTATCTAATAAAAATGTCGGAGAAGATAAGCGTTCAAAAGACGAAATGATGAGAAGAAAAAAAAAAAAAAAAAATTCTCTACAGTATCGTCGTACTTTTTTGTCAACAATTGTCATTGCACGCGGTACATACTGCAGAGATTTAAATTTCGACCTAATATAAATGCTAATCTTCAATTATAGGCTTTGTTTGCTAGCACAATTTTCCCACGGATGACTTTGTGGGTCGTTCAGCTTCAACTGGTTGGTATGATATTGCGCTAATTTTGTAACGCCGTTGGTAGTCAGATAACCGACCAATTTTCTTCATCTGTTTCCCGATTAACGTAATATTCATCATGTCAACACTACGAAAAATTACTTCCGAAATTCGTTGCTCATTTGTTTCTATAATCGTGATTCTGTTGCTCCGATCTTTTCTTGAAGTTTTTGTGTACACTTATTTTTCCAATTCTTTTATCTTGTATGGCAACTTTTACCTACTTCTTTCAAACCTGAAAGCACACTCGTAACTTTAGCAACAAATTACTGCGTTTGCCTGAATTTTGTACACCTTCATCTGAACTTGGCGGCGGTGCTGATTTGATGGACGTTGCTTTGGGTCTGTGTAAACGTACGTATAGGATAGTCGTGTCGGAGCGATAATTACTCCAGTATTGGGATCGAAACTCGATAGCTTAGCTCCGATTGCCGATTCGAATTTGTTAGGCATCCCTCTTGGCGGGTGTGTCTATCTGTTAGGTTTAATCTTGTACAGCCTTTCGGTATTTGTTGCTCCGTGTACTCTGTAAATTAGTAAGGGTTCTCCCCAGCGACGGTCTCGCCAAATGCTCCGACCTTTTGTATCCTCTACCTGAAATTTGATTAAATAAAACGAGAGACAATAGTCTTCGGGATTATAGAGACGGTAAGAAAGGAGAGTTTGGCGGAAAAAACTACGAGGGTGCGAGTAAAGATATAAAATGAAAAAAAAAAAAAAAAAAAAATGGTGTGTGGTTGTGATATTAAACAAGCAGGAAAAACAACTTTTTCAAGGCTTTCCTTTGTTTAGTTGCTAAAAAGTATTTACCGCGCAGAATAAATAAACGGAAGTTAGATGAGGAAAAAACAGGAGACTCCCAGCATGAGTAGTCACCGAGTATATCTTGAAAATTCCACGCCGTTGTTTGGGATATGATCGATTCGATTTTTGGTTTCTAGAGCTGAAGACCCGTAAAGCTATAGTTCGTCGAAACGGGTAAAATTAATTTACTGCGCCCAAAAACGATAAATTTTTCTTGCGTTGAATTGATGAGAAGCAAAAGTCTTTCCGTCGCGAGAAATGAGAGGGAAACATAACGGATAGTTCCAAGTTTGAAGGAGCGAGCGAGGAAATACGACGATCGCGTTGAATGAATAATTGACAAAATTTTGATTCTTTGAGTCACACGTTATTGTGCCGAGTCAAATTTCATAATAACATAGTATTCTCTTGCTTTTGAAGTTACTGATTACGAATCTGAAATCAGATTTTGAAAATTCAAGGTGGCGGATCTACTATGGTGGACGAAAATTTTAAATTTGATTGAATCCGGTGAAAAAACTCTACGCAGGTGTTTTCAGGCTCGCTGATTAGATTCGCGATACTGATTTTTAAAAATTCGATTTCAGATTCGCAATCAGCGACTCTAAAAACGACTAGACCAAGTTTTTTTTCTCCAAGCTCGATTGAATTTGAAATTTTTGTGCACCATATTGGATCCGCCATCTTGAATTTTTCAAATCCGATTTCAGGGTCAAACTTTACACGGACAATAAAAGCGTGCGAGCGTTTACATATAGACATTCGTAATACGAATTTGCGAAAAAGGTGCGTCCGCGTATTTCCGTGCTATTGTATACCACGTATAGGTATAACCCACGACCCACCACCATACACATATATGTATACACCCACCCACCCTGTTTTTGACAACGGACGGGAGTAAATTACGAAGGAATACGTAGGAGAGCAGGTTCAATTCTTCCATTAATCTTTCCGTGTTTAACCTGCACCTGACAATAACGTCGCAGGAGGATATTCTCCCTGCGTGCCTTATACGCGAGTATACGTATATATATATAGGTATACGGCCTGCATCCGGGGAAAGGAATAAGAGACGCGCATCAGTAGTCCTTGTTTCAATTTCCCCTCGACTTCTCGCCCCCTCTCATCGTCAGCACCCTCTTTCAGGCAACGACGCGGCGGCCTCAGCTTTTAACACCATTTAACCAACTTATTCAGCCAGAACATCCACGACTCGTTCTACATATATGTTTACTCACTCTTAGGTGTCTTACACTTACGTATACCCTCACACACGTAGGCAGGCGTGTCGTGCAACCGGCCTGGCGGAATACAACTTTGAGGGTATAATACAACTTTACTTTCAGCATGCGAAAGTAGACCTTTATAGATACAGTTTCACCCTCGAAAGTTCCTCTGCCGTTGTCTTTTCGGTGACATTTAACCTCCGCCCTTATTCAATTTAGTGGTACCTAATTCCAACCCCCGCGACGCGGCCTTTCACCTTCGACAACGCTCTTTATGTATTGGTTTCGAATTATGGAATAATTCTTTTCTTTAATTTTTCGAGGGCAGAAAATCGGCCGAGTTCTGTATTGAAGGTAAAAAGAAAATTCGTGCTGTTCAGAAGCACATTGCAATAAATACACGTACATACATACGCATCGGTGCAGTGCGGTAAAGGGGAAAAAGTTTACTTCACGCTTGAGTTCGCTCCTCCAAGGAAATATTATTACAGCATGTAACATGCGCTTTAAATTTTCTGAACAAAAAATATCGAGTTCTTTGATTCATATGTTTTTCTTCTTTGCGAGAAAATGGGCAGCATTTTTTATTCGATATTCTTTTTTTCTGACCACCTCTCTTTCTCCCTCCCTCCCTCCCTCCGTCCCTCTTCCTCTTCAAATATCCTTGCGAATGACAAATTACCTCACGTAGCCAAAGCAGCACGAGCGCCACGAGAGATCGTAGGGCCCCTCTTTCCGTAGTGAAGCGATAAAAAAGTGGCCGCCAAATTCCCCACTAAATCCACCCTTTCACGTAATATATAGGTCTTCGTTTTCCTCCGCATCCGCAGATCGCGTAGCCGTGGTACCCTGCACGTTATCCGCGGCTGCAGTAGAAGGAAGAAGGCACTAGGAGGAAGTAGGCATTGTCAGTTTTAAGTTTATGGCATTGATAGAGCCGAGTCCTAACCTCGCCGCGTTTGTCTTGGCCTCTGGCTTTCGCAGGCTGCGGAATATCCTTCTTCGCTCTTTCTCTCTCTTTCTCTCTCTCCGATCTTTTCTTTCTTCCGAGAGTAGAACCCTTTCGCCGTTTGATTCGCTTTGTTTTTGGTTTCCATTGAAGAGATGATTCATGTCAATTATACATAAGCGGTCATGAATGTGAAATTGAGTATAAGTATATGCATGAAAAGATGTATGAAGATATCGGCAACGATCCAAAGAGTTAACATATAGCTGCAGGAAGAAAGAAACCGACAGGTACTCTGGACCGTTGGTGAAAAATATCAATTCTCAACCCTCTTAAATTCCATTGGCAATAATCGGATGAAGGAACGACTTGTCCAGCGGGTCAGCGGACGAGACCTATCTCCTCGGAATCCTCTCCACTGAAAAGATCCGAAGGGTCCTTTTGCTACGTGCCTCCTTTTTCCACCCGGCGAAACTCGAATATATATTTCTCCTCCGGTTTCGACTCCTTTTTATGGTCCCCGTTGGCCATCGCCGAGAATTTCTGCTGCAGACTCGGCTCTCGTCCCTTGTTATTACAAGGCGCAAGTATCGCTCTGAAGTACGGCCGGCTGTACTCGCTCTCAAGAGCAAACCTGAATCAAGGCTAAGCCGCCATCTCCGTTTCCAGCTTTCCTACCGATCAAATATCAGATTCGAGCCAGACTCCGGCTTATCATCGCAGCCCATTGTATTTGCACAACTCTACCCAGTAGGTAATAGGTATACCTAATGTTTGTAGAATCGTGGTAAAAAGTAGGAAACAGAGTTTGCACTGAGAAAATAACTTAAATACTGTACAGATGGTGGATTGAAAATTTTTAAATTACTCGTATGTATGTACTTATCTACGTATAATATAGTAAAAGTATGTGAAAAGAATCACGCGGTTGGTAAATCGTGAATCCATTGAAGAAAAGACAAAAACAACACCGTAGTAGAAGAGAGAGAGAGAGAGATAATTAAGAAAAGAAAAAAAGAAACAACGAAACGAAATAAAAATTTCATGAGAAAAGGCAGACTTTCTACAATCCATGATTAGTTTTTCGCTGTGTCTGTACGCTGTGAGTGAGCAGATAAGAGAGATTTATTACAATACCAAATCCCGACTGATAATTTTTCATTCCTTTTTGCGCCCCTCACCTTTCCTACCCCCGTGTCATATCCCCACTTGCTCTCGCAATCACCCTGATCCCACCTCCACTCCCTCATATCCCCGCCGCTTCCTTTCGCTCTCATCTTTGCTCGTCTTCTCACTTCGTTCTCTTCCTTTTTATACCCGATTCTTTCACTGTCTCTCTTTCTCTTACTTATGTTTGTACCTGCGAAATCGATGCGCGTTACTCATCGTGAAGAGGATATATTTTTAATTGCACCTTTTACTATTTTTTTTTTTTTTTTATATTACCTTAGTTGAGGTAATAAATTAAATGTCTTACAAAAATTCGATTAAAAATCGTAGCAATAATTTTTAGTGCACGGTAGAAAGTGTGTTGACAAAAAATTTCACTTTTTTATACGATTACAGCATAATTATGCGCAAGGAACGATTCGACGAAATCTTAGAGAAATATTTTTAAAATTGAAATCGCATGACTTACTTGACTCAAATTTTTGAAAAATTCCAGTCATTTATTCAAAGATGCGAAAATTTTGAGTTTCACCCAAGTTCTACTTTCGTTGAACCAATCGCAAGATCTTACGTCGAAATTCGCGCGCACAGGAATACCTATGACATGCAGATTACAGTAAGGGCTGCCTGTGACATGCACCCTACATGCCAGACCTTCTCTTTTTGTCGAGACTATCAGATCGCGGTTAGTTCTTTCACGGGCAGGATATTAAAGGTAGATTACGATCGGAAGGAGCGTGCAGCGCCAACTGTCCCAGGCTATATCCTTTTCCGACTCCCAAGCTTCCTATTTTTCTCTTTTTCCCTCTCGTTCTCGTTCTCTTTCTCTCTCTCGGTTTCGTCAAGTCAGTTCGACCCACTTCCTTCAAGGTACGTCCACTCTTCAATGCTGCGCATGGAATTGATCGTTTTTGCATTGCAGTGCAAAATTTTTTCACACAATTTTCAATGTTCAATTTCGAGGAAACATGCGAATTTACGACAGGTTTAAACCGCTTCCAGACCTTGAAGTGATAATGAATTTTGCCACTGATATTTCGTAATCCGTTGCCGAGAACGCATTATTCATTCGCCAAAACCACTAGACAATTTTTCGAAATTTCAAAAAATAAAGAAGGGAAAAAGCTTTGAAACTTGCTTTTTGAAAATTTGGTGGAGCCAGCTATTTGTACCTCATACTAATCACATCTATTTCGTGAAAAAACATAACACTGCAATTTTTTTCACCCCGTACGACTTTCCGAACTCTTCGGCAACTGCGAATGCCTGTGGGAGTATTTTGTTCGTTTGTTCCACCTTCCTTCCGGCGGTTTATAATTTTTTTCGTCTCTCAGCTTCGACGCGTCTCTCTGCCGTTACAACGCCACTATAATTTCTGGCATGCTGCAAAAACATACCGCCGTAAATTTTTTCCAGGTTTACCTTACGAGTTTGCAAACTTTTCAGCTAAACGTTCACGCTGGGATTATTTCATGCGTTTCCACCGCTTCCAGGTGAATTCCAATTTCTTCTTTTTGTGCTTCAAACTTTTGTTTCATGTGCCACAGCTGTTTTTCTACAATTTTCGGTATAAAAGTACCCGGCATATGCGTCTATTCCTTCAAGGTTCCGCGGTCATGCGGATTGTTCAATCGTATCGTCGACAAAATTTCCATTTAATTCACCCTTAAGAAGGGATTTTGAACTTCGGTAATTCGCAGTATACTTGTTCTTAAAAACATCAAGCTAAGCTACAAAGTGCTGGAGTTAAAAAGGGCGAAGAAATCTTGAGGTAAGAAACTAAGATCGTCACGTCATTTCGGTTCGGAATGCCTTTTGCACACCTATACATACATACATATGTACATAAAATATGATACATAGTTAAAATTCATGTCTATATACAGGACGAAGTACGTACTTGTGCAGAGTGACGAGGGGCTCTGAATTAAACCATTTCAGGCGGGTTGAACGTGTTTATTCGGCTGACGTTTGTGCTGCCATTCCCGTAAATAACCCTTTTTGTTTACCATTTCGAATAATTAGACACGGATTCACTGCGGAACTACGAAGGAGCAAGTTGCTTTTGGGTAGTCGCGCGAGTTTAGTTGAGCATTGGGCTCGCGCCGCGCATTCTCGCTCGCTCTCTGTAATTACACAATATTACTCTACGTCCGTACATGGGCGTCTATCTAAATGCCCATGTGCAATATACACGTGTACAGAGATGCACGTACTTGCCCGTGTATCTACAACTTGCGAACGTGCAAATTAGCCGCCGAGCGGCTTATACGCGATAAGGTAACGTCGTCAGCTCAGGCATGCGAGAGGCATCGACGAGAGAATCCGAATCGTACGAGGATTCGTAGGGACCAAGGAAAATGGAAGGGAAAAATAAATCTGCCAGAGGAAAGGAAAACTAACCTGCACGTGTACATGTTACAGGATCAGATTTTTTTTTTATCGTCTAAAGAATCTTTCCTCTTTCTCTTCAAGTTCTTTTTTCTCTCTCCTCTTTTTGCAGTAAGCAACGATCCCCTCGGCTAACCGTTATCTTTCTGACACGATTTGTTTCAATTCTACCGTTAAAACTCTCCTCATACCTCGATCCTTACAGAAGAAGATCGAGGCTTTCGAATTCTCGTACGATTTAATCTCCGCTGCCTCAATAAATCCTTCCATTAATTTATCTTAACATTTTTTCTCCATGCCATACGGCTTCAGCGATTTTCACCACTTTTTTTACACACACACACGCACGCACATGTACCTATACCAGGTATATAATATACGATAGAACATCTTGTCAGTTTGATTTTATCTTTCCAATTATTATTATTATCATGTATTTTTCGTGTCTGCACATGACATGTGTATACAAGGAAGCAATTTTGATAAAACAGCAAGTCGTCCGGGGATATCTTTCGCCAGGGTGCATTGTATTTGTTGTATACATGTATTATTATTTCTCCCGACACTCGAGCTTCGAGAGCATCCCTCTTTCCGTCCAACATATATCAGAATCCCTTCGTCGAGCGATTCCACTCACGACACCCGCGCCCTCGATTCGTTGGTTTCTTCCTACGTTGCTTTTTAATCGTCTTCAATTTTCCTCAATTTCTATTCTTCCCTGTTAAGGATGGCTGCTGGTATTTCTGTCTATTTGTTCCAGTATCAAAACGTAATCGAAAGTCTGATTCCTAACCACGTTTTTCATTTCGTTGAAAATCTTATATTTCTTACGTGGCACGAAACTTGGAAACTGAACCGATATTGCTGTATTTTGAAAATAAAAAAGAAATAAATAATCGTCATACTCATTATTTATAATATGATTACAAAATAATACAATTAATTATATATTTCGAGCTCCGAGTTACTTTCTCCCAGAGAAGACAATTCATCACTGTACGTCATGGCTTTCAGTCAATATTTTATACTCCGCTGTAATATCTACTTGTTTGAATTATATTCCCGATCGGGTTTTCGGGAAATGATATCGGTATAAATTGATGCCGCGTTATATTTTCTCGCCGAATCGTGGGCGGTTCGATACTACTAAATGATCACGTGATGCCCTGCATTTTAACCGAGCGATAGAACTTAAGAATTTAACGATTCTCATTCTCCCCCGCCGGTGACGGGTAAAGCGGATTTGATTGATCCCCCGGACCTGCAGGGCTCTTTTGCCCTGAAGCCGCCGCCGTCTGGTCGTCGATAAATCGTCCAAGCGGCGCCCCGAAGAAAATGCGGCGGTATTAATTAAAGGCTCAACATTTACAAATTGGAAATCTCTCCCCCCTCCTCCCTCGCTTCAGCTCTTTCTTGACACTGGACCGAGATCGTCTGCACAAGCCCAACGAGAATCTTCTCTTGAAATATTGCGACACGAAAAGGAGAACATTTTTTTCTTCAACTCCAGTGAAACGTGCGAAAGGCTCAAATACATTTGGGTGGATGGATGGATAGATGGATGGATGGATGGGTATACGGAGTGTCTCGTGATCACCCTAAATGGGTTTATAGCGATGACCTGGACCGGACGCTGCCCGTTTAGCGATCGAGGGACAAGCGATTGATCTCTCTTTATCGTATACAGTATAACCACGTCTTTCTGCAAATATTGTTCACTGAGCTGGGCCAGACATGCGTGTAAATTTATATACTTCTTGTGCCGTCATGGAGTCCATAGATATCCATAGTCTCTTTTCAATAACGTACCTCGAAAGATTCGCTGGGTGTGGAGGGCGTAGGACTTTGGGCATTTGTTTGCAGAGTCAAAAAGAAGTCCCCAAATCCTCTTTCGATGCTGAAAGTTAGTGCTGGAACGTCCTTGAAGCATCGAATCGATGACGAGAATGATTTTTGTTCCCTAGAAATATCGGCGCATGAGCTGATATCCGTCTGTTCGTTTGCAGGGGGAGTAACTTTGACAAATGGGTATATAACAGGGGTTCAGTCGCGCTGTATAAGTTATCCCCATTTGTCAAATTTAAATCATACCGATGCCCCAGCTTAATCGAGGCTCGACGGTAGACTGAAAAATCTGAATTTCAAATACACATCAGATGCTGGTCCCGATTGATCCTCACCTTCTCAAGGAATCCCTTTTAGTACTAGATTATATTATAAACGAATTATCGCTCAAAGATCGCGTCCTAAATTGTGGAAAAAACAAACGATCACGGCGGTCTGGGAGAAGAGATGAATTTATGGATGTTTAGATTGCTGATTTAGTTCTAAGCTAACTATTTCGTGATGGAGAAGTTTGAAATCCAGTTACAGGTCAGGAGGAAGTGATCAAAGGTAGGAAATTTGTTATTTACAGTACGTTACGTATATATACATACCAAATATTCGAGCAAATTTCATGCGAATGTACAGGGGGAATCGACTTAGCATCTGACGATATTGGCTAGGGGTAAATTAATGCCAGGCTTCACGAGTTGGATATAATTAGAAGACCCTACACCTATATATATATATACATATATATATATATATACTGGCTACGGCCTCGGCGGGACAACTTGGTAGGTATATCTATATTGGTCCTATTAATTGCTTTATGCCGACTAAACGTTAGTCGATAACAGCTGCTTCCGTATAATCAAGTTTTATCCCGCATGACACCCCGTGTCTACGGCGCACTAACCCCTATGACGTGAATCTACGTAGGCATAACACGTATTCCATAATATATATAATATAAGTGACCGCTTATGGGTACAGGGTTTGACTTACATCTCGTAGATACGATGCACAACATTGTATAGAACGCACGGTATGCAAGTCAAACTCACCGAGTGAGATATTTAGTCGGATATTGGCACGGCTAAATTACTTCCTGTTCGCTCATGCCGAGCTGCAGAGTCATCCGGTCGACATTTCCAGCAACGAAGTTCATCCCGTTAGGGGTTATGCCTGCATTACTGGGTGGGTGAATTCGAGATTATGGAAAATGGCGAGGGGGAGGGGGGTTGGCAAGGACACGTGCTTCGTACTTCTTTGCGACCCTATTAGTTTTCGCATTTTTTTTCTTTATTTATTTTTTATTTTTTCAGCTGCAGCTGTAACTGATGTTACTCGCTTTGCGGCTGCCTCAGGTCTGTGCCTTGCGAGCTATAAATTAAATTACGCCGGGCGACTCTTATTTTCTGTTTTACTTTGGCATTAACCTAATTGCAGAAATTCCGGGCAATCCTCCCCTCGGCCACAGCCAGTCGTTTCTAGCTTCTCTTTCTTTTTCGCTTTCTTTTCTTCTCTTTCTCACTCTCTTTTCCTCTCTTCATCCATTTGTTTATCTCCTCGGCCAAATTGCCCGACAAATAATTTCTCGACGCTTCCGCTTTATTAGTCCCCCCCCCCCCCCACCCCCCACCCCCCGCATCCAGGGCACACGACTTATATAACGCGAACCCCTGTTGACGATATTCGCGATCAGAGTTTTCATTTATTTCTACGATATTGACTATGAGCCGAAATTATCCATTATATAAATACACAACTGTGTGCATCTCGTTTCGAATCCATTTATACATGTAATATATTTGAAACGATACTCGTTCCGTACTCACCTGCTATCCGTATATTGAAAATATGTGCGGAACAGGGCGGAACACGACGCGATGTGTATAAGGTATGCTGAAATTGGAACTGGTGCTTCCATATTTTTGCATATTGAATTCTGAACGATTATTACATCTTGACAGCAACTGTGTCGATAAATGTGCGATAACGCGTCTTTTGCCATAGCCTATATTTTATCTCCTCGCATTGCAGCTGATGTAGGCAAACTTTGTATGAATTTTTCATCCCTGTACAGTATGTGTACAGTCTGTATACGCAAGTATCTGATTGACGAGAAAACGATTTCTCCGTAACTCGTCTTTGAAAGATAGGTAAAGTTTACCGCCTTGTGCTACTGTGGGATAGAATTTTCTATGGCAGATTCGAGCAATTACTAACACAGACGAATGCCTACCTAGCAGTATAAACAGCTTCTAGTCTAGACCTGTTAATTTTTTTGTACAACACATATGGGGTAATCCACGCCAACTGGATCAGTGTTAAGCCCCGATCATCTCAAAATCATTTCCTGTTTTTTTTTTCTAATATTCTACTCGGTAAAAAATATGCGACTTTTTTAAAATTTTATCAGTAAGCCGTTTATTTTTTATAAATGCTTGAAGTCGATTGCGAATGCCCATTTTTAAAGATTTGAAAAAATTGTCCGTGGGCCGAATTTTTTTGCTAAATTTTTATCACCTAATTCGAAATTTTGAAATTTTTGAACCAAAAATTATCTTTACTAACTAAAGTAGCGCATCATCGAATTGGTGTTAATTTTAGAATACCCCATATATTTTTTCGATTCTGCGTACGTTGTTTATTTACTCAGTTTTTTAATTTTCTCAAATTATTTTAACACGCAGGTTAGACGGTTGAAAATTTGTCTCTTCTGTGTATGAATTTTTTTCCTACCTTGAGGAATAAATATCTGTATCATTTTTCATATTTATATTATATACCTTTGAAGGCATGAGGTTGGTATAATAATTAGGGTACCGTGTCTACGTATTAAATTATACCGCAAACACCACTTCTCGAGAATATGCGGTAGTAATTTTCTCCCTCCCTCGAAAAGAGCGAGATACTCCCACGCGGTATTTTAAATTGAATGAACAATTTGAACGAGGCTCATGCCCACTCACGTTCGTCTTAACTCCACCACTTATCGTAAAGGAGGGAGTACGCCGTATTTTTCTTCAAAATAGAAAACCTCTACTAAATATATTGTTAAACGCCTGGAAGATGATGGACGAATTCGTACTCTCTACTTTTTTTTTTGCTTATGGAAATGTATCGTTATCTATGAGTTTCTATGAGTTTTTTTCCGTAAGGGGAGGTTCTCGTTCTACTGCAAAGTGCTGATAATATCATCGCCGAATGTGATGTAGTGTATAACGATATACACATATTTATAGGATACTAGAAGACGTTGAAACTGAAGAGTTTGTTTTTGAAAACGTAAATATATACGTATAAGTGAATGATTTGAATTCTTATAGGTATACATCAGGAATCACAACATTACACGTAGGTATATAACAAATGAATTATATTGCAGTCACGGTGATTGTTATAAAGATCTAAGGGGGCGATTATCAATGGTTTATAGCGTAAAATTCTTCCGTGCAGCAATGTGGATGCTGCCCAGGCGTCGCGACGCTCGTATAAAAAGATTAACGTCCGTGTCCACCGTGATCATTTCCGTTGCTGTTAATCACGTGGGCGAAGAAACCATGCTTTCCGGCGTGATATTTCACCGTTCTCGTATTCCCGCCCGGTTCCTTCAGGGTGTATTCTCCAGCCACGTTATGGCCTGTTGATTACAAAACAAAAGTAGGTAATTAGGTATAACATACAATCAAATAATTCGGCAGCAATAGCACAGAAAACAACCATTTTATTCGCTATTCGATAATAAGTTGCATCCACTCTAATGATCCGTGACTCGTAATTAATATCGTTTCTTTCTCACAAATTAACGCTGACCGGTGTTTAATCGTCGTACTTACCATCTCTGTGCTCCTTTTGCCCATGGTGGTCACCGGTGTGATGGTCTTCGACTCCGTAGGCAAATTCGTATTTCGGATGAGCCGCAAAGTCGTGGTGAACGTGCCCGTGGTGGTCGTGCCAGCTCACCTTCACGTCAGGACCTTCGACCGGGCCGTGATAGTGTTGAAAGGAGTGAGCCTTGTGAGCCTCCGAAACGGCGATCGTAAACCCCATGAAAGCCACGGCGGTGAGAAGCTGGAAAATGACGGTCATTCGTTGAAGGATTAAACTGCTCGCCGATTCTCTGTAGTCTCGATCCCGATCTTCGCACGATCATTGTATTAGTCTGTAAATTCAATCTCGAGGATGCATCAAGCGTGCATCCAGAAATATTTGGACAAATCTTATCGGTATTGAACGATTCTAAGCTTGTGTTTCTTATCGTTAGTTTTTCCTTCTCCACACTTTTCCTTGCACTCAACTACCTGTTGTTGGATTATCGAAAGAATCTGCGAGTGAAAGAGTAGAAATTTGGACCACCAAGGCGGGGCTCGATTACTACTCCTAACTTACGATTAGCACTCACTTTGTAAGCCATTTTACCGCCGTTCTATCAACTATAACTAACAACAAAGATCACGCCGAATGCAATGACACCTTTGAAACAACGCCCGGCTTTTATAGGCGTTTTCGATCGCCGCCGAAGTGAGAAAAGAAATGTAACACACCTATCGATGCAGCTCCTCGAGATCGGTGCTCTGTACTATCTCTTGACTAGAAAACATGCTTATCCAACAGTTTTGATAGAAAAAGCACCGGTTAATCCACTCGAGCGAGTCACGAACAATCGGCTTTGCCCAGCCGTCGATCACCTCACGTATATATGCTTAAGTTAGGCGTGTTCGATCCGCGATCTATAGATCGCGTACATCGACGACGGCGAGTTCTGCATTCCACCACGTAACGCGACGAATGAATTAAGATGCTGTACCGGGACTTTTCGACCGCGGAGAAATTAGGGGCAGCGTAAAAAACTGATCGGTAACACCGTTGATACCGTCGCATGGTAATTATATGTGAGTTTATACTTCCAACGTTTAGTCGTCTGAGTTACTGCAACCGTCACACTATTATGCAAAGTGTTTTTGCCACAGCGAAGACATAGATTTTTTCTCAGCGTTCGATCGGGTATAGCCGTTTGCTTTTTTCAGCAAAAAGAAAAGGAAAAAATCTTTTATGTACTCATGCATATAAAAGAATTACGTGTATCGTTTCTCCGTCGATCCTTACAGCGGATTCGAAACTTTTCCTCGAATCGTGAAATTAGGTTTGTATCACCGTTTAGAGGGTTGGAAAATTAATAAAGCTTACAAATTTACGCTCCCGTAATTTCAGCTCCGTCCCTCGTCATCTTTCTCGCATTTGTTTCACACATCGACGAGTATAGGTGTATATAGGTTGTACCGAGAGTTGGGAAACCGTACACCTAAAGCTGCGGAACAAA
The DNA here is from genome assembly GCF_021155765.1 of Diprion similis. Classification (NCBI taxonomy): domain Eukaryota; kingdom Metazoa; phylum Arthropoda; class Insecta; order Hymenoptera; family Diprionidae; genus Diprion; species Diprion similis. Next base: position 12,087,440 of record NC_060116.1, on the reverse strand, counting down.
TGGTTACAGCCGGGTGGAATAATTGTTGTCTTTGAGGGTAACTCGATGAGGCGAAGAGCTTGCAATTAAGGCGTGGAACGGCAAGACAAAGGAATAACGGGCTGACGGTTACATCTTACTAACGTTGCAGGATGGATCGTCTTTCCGTTATTCTATACCTCTGGCTGCGGCTTAAGTTATGGCCCAAGCCGCAGGGCGATATTAAAACCGGGGCGAGAATCTTGCGATGCATCTTGCTTTCTTCATGGGAACGGGGAAATGGAAGGAGCTGCTCGATACCTACGACGATGATCAACAAGATTGGAAAGCTGCACGCGAGCTTGCGTGCAGTTATGCAATCGCAGGGGGCCACGGTTAATCCTATACTCTTTCAGAAAATTTCAAATCGCCACTCTTATCGCTGTACGGTATAAACGGCTTTAATTATTGGCTGTCGACGCGCCGAAGAGTCTCTTAAATAGCCACTCGCCGAGCTTCGGCTACTACATCCACCTCGCAAAACGAACAGTTAATAAAACGGATGGCTCGTGTTGTAGGTACTCAAATTCTATAACACAAGACGCGTTTTTCTTTTTTCCTATCTTTATTATACCGTCTCGTAAAAAGACTACAGTAAGTTTAGAAACTCTAATACCGCTTATAAATGTCTCCAGCTGTCAGCCGCAGCGGATGTCTGACACTTTTTATTCTTCTTCAGCCATGATTTGTTGGAGCAGACAAATTGTCTGCAGATGCCTGCAGTATATTCGTCGGCTTGTGAAGAATTTCACACTTATCCAAATGGTCGAATCGTCATCTGCGCGTGTGAAAAACTATCCGAGCAACGTTGAGTGAAATTTTTGATTTTGCGTTTTTTTTCATTCGTGTTTTATCATCATTACCAAATCAAAAAATTATTACAGTATTCATTACTATGCTACTGAATTATGTGATAATCTTCTTATACCAATCCATACATTTTTTATACATCTGTTCAAATTGGAAGCATCAAAGGTGTTTCTAGCTTTGTTGTATACCCTTACAATATAGAAGTAACTACAAATGAGTGTCTAGTTTGTAATTGGGCTAAAATACACGACAAACTCAACGCGGCACAGTTAAGCCGTGAATATTCGCGTTCTTGTGGTGACACGTGTGAATTGAATAACGAAACAGCTCACCTGATTGCTAATTAGCGATTACCAAAAATTCTCAGAAACGAAGTCTAGATCGGTTATTCCCGTAATTCCGCACCTCCATTGTGTTTCAGAATTTGAAACTCACACTAATTGGTCCCCCCTTTGTACTCGAAGCCGAGGAAATTTCGTGCTTTTATTTCAACGAACGAACAACTCGCCTCATTATTTCAGTACCAATGCAGGTAGTCAGAAAATCGCATAGATTTATTTTTCTCGCGACTCCCCCCTCTCATAAATTTCGGCCTACGCTCGGAGTAAACACCCGCAGTCTTACTGTACCTACTTATAACGACAAATTTCCTTCATTTCAACGGATCGTGACGTACACAAGTTAAAGAAATTAATTAGCACAGAATCGTGTTTGCCTCGGAAAATACAATATTCCTCAAGGATATAAATATAAGGCAGCGGCGGCGGGGCGAGGGGGGGAGCAGCTAAGGTTGAAGTTTCACGATAGACACTCTTTGCACCCTCGTTTCCCTACCGGGAAAGTTTCAGCCCTGGAGTCATATAGTTTTCCGCAATATCTTAACCCAAAGAAGCCCTCAAATTACCTTCAGCATAACTTACCCCCCCCCCCCCCCCCCCCCAACACTCTACGGCGTTATGACAACTCAACTAAGGAGAAGGAATTCAGCTTTCCGCAGATTCACCTGCAAGACTTCTATGCAATGCCAAGTGATTCGGAGCCTGCACGATATCCGTAATCAATTGGGCTGTAATTAATCAAGTTCTATGGGGAAAGTTTGAGGAACTTTGACTTGTTGCTCATGTTGCACTTGTTACCCCCCCCCCCCCCCCCCCCCCCCCCCACCTCCTTTTCGGGGTCGAAGGACAAAGGAGCTAAGAACGAAAACTATAAACTTTCTCTGTGATTCAATTTCCTCAGTTCTCGGCTCGTTTTCTCTCTTCCTATTCTCCGGCATAGAAATGATATGAAAAGATCTGCTGCACCTTTCCCCGTGAACTTCTCGTGGCTCACTTTTGTTCTCGGTCGAGAGGCGAACACGGCATAATATCCTTCGGGCCTCTAATATCTTTGTCGGGAATATAAGATTTTCCGTGGCTCGGAGAACCTCGCGGAACGGGCTTGTTTCACGGGTGGCGAACACCAGGTAATGCTGCAGAAAGACGCGCGGGATGCCTGGCGACACATCCTAACCAGATAATAAACCAACCCTACCGAGGATCCCGGGAGTCCTGGGAGTCCTGCATTGTTTATAAGCTCAGCCAGATCTTGAAATTTCGTTGGACATTGCCAGGCGATCCGGAATACCAAGCTTCTTTCTCTCCCTCTTCGCTCTTCTCCCCTTTCTCTCAGCCCTTTCATTTCCACGTATACAATGTACTTCCGGTCAAATCTTGCGGTTCTTTTTATACCGCCGGGCTTGCTTAAAGTTTAATCAACCGGCGAATGGAATTCGGCTGCCTACCACTTTTATCCCACCCTTTACACGTCTGGGCATCGATAGATTTACAAACCTACGTGTCTACGGTGTATATGTATAGTATATAATACGTGCAGATGTAGGTAGCGCTTCTCATTTAAAATTTAAATCAAAGGTCTTTCCGGCGCAAATTCGTTGTTTAAATATTCGTAAAATATCGTTTAATTTTTAGAATCCTGTAGATTTACTGCTTGAGTATTATTGCACGCGAAGTTGGTGTATTTAAATATGAACATATACTTTCAAACGCGTTCGGTATAGAAACTGTTAATCAATTAATCTCAAGTAATTATATTAGAACTGAACTTTTTTGAAGAAGATTTAAAGTTATTTTAGATCAATAATGGACGGATCGATTAATTTGAACCTTGATTTAAGCGAAATTTCTTCGTGAAAGCCAATGAGAATTTTCGCGAACTCAGCCAATTTCTTAAATTCCAGTATAAAATAAAAAGAATGAAAATATCCAAGCAATCATTATACAATTTTTTCGCTCAAGTCTCTATTGTTACAGTGCGATTTTCTTTTGTTACGTGTTGACTAAAGAGCGTTACACGTACACACATCATATTATAGCGCGTACAACGTGAAAGTGTGAAGGAAAGTTTCCGCTGCCAATAGATTCCTGGCAAAAACGATGCAGCGAATCGTATCGTCGTATAAAAAACATGTTTTCAGCTTAAGTACGGTCAGCCGAAGTTCGAAATTCAAATGGCAAGCAAACCTGGACACAAGAAGACAAAAAAAAAAAAAAAAAAAAAAAAAAAAATGAAACAGAAACAAGGAAAAAAATTGTCAAGAAACGAGGAGATGAAGAAAAAATAAAAACGAATCGAAAACTGTATTATTTACGTCATTTATGCACGTATATATGTATGTATGTATGTATGTATCGCGGCATTCGGTTCTGAAATGAATAAATATTCCGCTGTTCTAAATGTATGGTGAAAATAATAAGTATGCATGGACTCGTGGCTCTGACCACGTATTACTAATGCATAGATTGTCGGATCACCGGTCATCCCGGGAAAATGGAATTCGGTTGTCTCGTTGAATATGTACGTCTGACGCGTTGCATAAAGTTATTTTTCCGCGAGCTGGACGGCGAGGAAAGACGGGAGCATCGCGCGTCGATATAACGATAAGGATCGAGTGAATTAGGTATCCCGAGGGTAGGTACGTACTAAAACCCCTCCGCAGTGGGCGCCCTAGTATTGTTTTTCTGCCATTAGCCGACTCGTATGAAGAGCACTTTTAAAAGAAATTACCGTTAAGAGATATAAAGATTAACCCGAGGCGCGCTGAAGAGCGGGAAACGTTTCCCGGAGGGTTAATCGAGTGCGCCGAGATCGCGTGCCGGGCTTCCGAATGTTTTTTCCATATCGGTTTATGCGGCCGCAGCGGTTCCCCCTCCCACTCTTGTTTTTGCTACAACCAATCCCGGCAATATTGCGGGATAAGCAAGGCACTTGCGTCCGCGATCCCCTGGGATAAATCCGCGCAGATTAGCGGCGCCGTTTCATCCCTAGGTATGCCTCGCTGATATTATACCAACGGCAACGCGCAAACTTGCACAGATAGTTATGTTGCATTCCGCGTATTCTTGGCTCTTGCAGTCCTTTCCATTGTTACACGCAACCGAGGAACTCGAGGAGGAGCCCGGATTGTCAGATAAATTCCCCCCATCTACCCCTGATCCGGCCAAGCGGAGATACGGTTTTCGGATAAAGATGAATAGTTCTGTTTGCCGGGGTTTTCATCCCTTCCTCTCTCTTCCTCCCTCCAACTCAAGCTTCGAATGCCCCGTCTCATCCCGGCTAAGAAGTTTCTTCTTCGGTCAGGTAAGGCTGTCTCCTCGCTACCACGTTTCCCGGATTCTTGCCGAAACAGCATCAATCATCCCAAAGGCTCGCTGCGCCTTTCTATGAACGCGTTTTACAATTGATTGGACCACTCGAACCTACACTGTTCTGTTCGATATTCAAGAACTCGTCGAACACCTTGTAAAATCATACCATCGTCTGCTCAACGGCCTCGTTTTTCCTTAATTTCTTCGTTTTTATCCATATTTCGGAGGGAAATTTCCTCGCCCTTAACGCGACTACTCGCCTCATATATTCTGCGACTTCCCTTCGTCCAGGCGTAGAATGTGTTGGTCCATGGATGCGTCGTTATATACACCCATGGACCTACACACGTATGATGTCTACGAGGACGAGGGAGTGGTGAACTGTAAGAGGATAGTACCAAGGTTGTTGCGGTCAGCAAGGAATCTGACTCATCGGCGAGATGGAGACCCGGTAGAAGGAACAGCGACCAGCTCGGTTAGTCTGCTAGTTAGTTCCGAGATACAACTTAATTGGTTCTCATCTCAGTACGAAATTGGGAAGCCTCGTCTTCTCGTGGCTGGATCTCCATGTACACACACCACTATATGTAACGTGGATTTTACATATGTATAGGTCTGCTTACATCCATCCTTGTCCGCAGCAAGAGAACGCCTAGAGGGAGAGAGTCCTCCTTGTCGTGTTCGCTCTTCGGTTATCCACCCTATGCAAACCTGGTAACAATGAAATGAACACGCCAGCGTGTATAAGAGGTTTGTTCGCGCAACTCGGCTGACACCCCAGATATCGTACCTACCTAATCCCGTAGTATATCTGCAATTGAAGGGAGTATTCAAGGGCTGTGACTGGATCGTAATTACATATTAATTAGCCCGTAATTTAAACCGGAGGATCCCTACCCATTAAACTGGGACGCTAAGTGTGTATGTTTACCCTTTCACCTCGGGGTGCCTGCAGGGTGCGCGTGGCTTCTATTTTACTCGGCTCACCTAGCTCACTAAGGGTGGAGGATTTCGAGATTATTCCTATAGTCGCGGATGAACCACGCCTTGCGTGCTTCACCGCAAGAACAACCGATGAGTTCACGCTCCTTGAGCATAAGATACGGAGTGTATTATAGGAAAAGGGAAGAAAATCAGACCTTCCAAAGCCATCAATCTTTGATCTGGCTTCTGCATTTTTCCTGATCATCCGATAGTTCATGATAGGTACGAGCTTTCATCACACGACGTCTCTACAGCGGGATCAAAGGGCGTTCAATCGGTGCTGTAGGTGCACGATTGATCCGAATCTACTGTGACACTGTAATTTCGTTAGAAGCAACGTCTCACTGATCGTCTGACTTCTTCAGCTGTATCCCAGTGCTCAAGAATTTTCAATACGTATGGTGATTGTCACACTTGTGTACAATCCATGTGCCTACACTGTTCTCGGTTTTTTCTCCCTGGATTTTAAGCAGAGTAAAGTCCTCGGTACAATTTGAAACTCTGCCTCCCGGTGGTGGCCAAGTATAATATCCGCACATTAAACACCATGTAGGCATACCTACACCATCCCGATTTCATACTTGTATTATACATACCTACGTAATAGCTAGCCTAATAAAAACGCTGAAATCCCTTGTAAAATCTGAGTGTCACATCACGTTATATATCCGTATAGTGATGTTATGACTCGTCCTCCTTCTGTCCTGCAGAGATCATGATTGGACAACTTCCTTCCTACGGCTTATAGTGCGGAGTAACCAAGCCTCGTTGGCCTCGTGTATGTCGTTACGCTCTTTTACTGTCCTTTTTGCACTCAGGCAGGTACACTGACAACCCAGGCGTACATGGTGCCCGGATCGAGCCATGATGATATTGAATTCAGAGACTCTCTCTCTGGCTCTCCTTCTCTCTCTGTAATCCATATATGCATATATTATGAAGGTATATGCGTACCGACGGGTACATTTCTCTCTCCTCTCTCAGTCTTCTCCTCTCTCTCTCTTCTCCGCTGTCGCACCCTCCGGCTACGATTCACATGCAAATGAAAGCAGTTCCAGGGTATTGTTCACGGTGGTCTCCACTGTGTCCCCTGGCTTGACTTACTACGCGAATTTCCTGAAAACTTGCTGCCCTAGTCCTCCGCCACTTGGTGTGTGGTTTGCGTAATTGATACCTTATACCTCGTCGCCATTTCGGGCTTTACCATATCCGACGCTCCTCCATCATTCGCCGATGGCGCAAATATTTGTCGCGATACACACACCCACGCACGTGCAGATATTGTCCTGCACGGATTGCCTTCGTTAACTCGCATATTATATTCCTACGAGTGCGTTTTCTTTTTCACTCTCATCCTCGTAATTTCCTACTACACTGTTATTTGCATGCGGCAACGTGTGAGGTATCCACGTTTCTCCATTCTTGTTTCTACGTCACGAACATATATGGTAAACCTACCTTACACCTCCAACTTTGCACACCATTTGGTACGAACGAAATAGTTTCTACCTACCGCCTGAGCCGTAGCGAATATTTTTCAATCTCGCTGATTCTGGCTTTAGATTTATACATTCTCTTACGTTGAAATAAACGGATATCATCATTATTTTACAAAGTCACTCGGCTCTCGCGATCTTCCGAATTGGGTTTGATTTCAATTCACTGGCATTCCGACTTAAGCTTAATTAGAATACATTTTTATCAAAGTTTCTCTTCTTCATACCGTTGAATACATTCAATTTTTCCATCAAAAGTATATAGGTATGGATTTCAATGGAACTACAGTCGATTATTGATTCAGTGAGAATTAACGGTGCGTTTATTTTAATAATAATGAAAATAATTTCGGCTTGTACGCTGAATCTGCATTTTGTAAACCGGCGACTTTTAACTCCTTATATACCTATAGAGGTAGCCCTTTTAAAACGTCTGCTTCTGTATTGGTATAATTACTCGACTTACTTCTCCCTTCCTCTTTATCTCGACTCGTTGCTGTTTTTTTTTTTGTTTATTTTTATTACCATTGAGGTAAATAACAATGGCTTGAAAGCGTCGGAACGTTTCGCGTCAACTAACGATAAGAGCCACCTCCTTTTTCCTCCAATGTCACCCCGTGGATATGTATTATATGCAGACTACATCGTTATGTACACATTTATACCTATATCTATATAATACAGATCCCCCGGATTTCACTGCAATTAACAGATGTCGCAGCTCTATAGCTGCTGTCTCTGGGGAGAGGAGAGAAAGAGAAAAATCCAGAGTAAAGCTTGGGGTTGGCGATTTATTTTTTATTTTTTATTTTATTTTTCTTTCACTTCCATTTTTATTATTCCCTCTTTTTTACCGTTTCATTATCTTGAAATGGTTCAACGGTGGGGAGCCGAAAAATTATCAAGCCGACTACAATCGGTGTGGCTGCTATTTTGCTCAATGTTTTTTTCGTTCCTCTCTCTCTCTCTTTTTTTCTCTCTTTGTGAACAAAAATAACTTTAACAAGTTCGTAAGTTTTTACCTGGCAACGTCGTCTTGCCGAGTGCGTCATATCCGGTGCTTTTTCCGTTTTCCCTCCAAGGACGCGTATATCAATTACTTATCCGTCCGTGGGTGGCGCTTCCGTTTCGAAATCGCAACGCGCTTTCTTCGTCGCCCCCTGCGAAGGTCAAAAACGTACTCACCGACGCGTTATAGTAGCGATAACGAGGCCCCAAGAATAAAGTGTTGTTCTCAACTCACGTATAACTTGGCCGCGTGCGCGGGGTTCGTCGGATCGTTTCGAAAAGTTTTTGGAATCCTCGCCGGGTTCCACTTTGTCTTGCGGTTAACGCTGCTTGCTGCTTCTCCTCTCCGCGTTCTCCACGCGCGCATATAACAACGTTCTAGAAATGCCGGGAGAAGGAAGACTCGCAGGAGTCAAAACCACATTTTGATTTGCGATCTCCAGTCTCTCTCTCTCTCTCTCTTTCTCCCTCTCTCTCTCTCCTCTTCTCGTTTGCCTTCCTGTAGCTCCGCTCCATGTCCCAGATGAAATTCGCCTCTTGTATCTTGTCTCTCAAGTCTGGACCGAGTTGGAATTAACTGCAAACCCGTATGGCCTGCAGCTACTAGTCCGAAGTTTCCTCGCCAGATCCAAAATTATTATTATACAGCTACACGTGTATTATACACGGGCAGACTCGATTTCCAGCAAGAGAGGATTCGGACGGTTAATTAGACGTTAAAAATTTTCAATTACGCTTACGGTTTATCGTTTTCTTTCTCTCTCTTTTTCTCTCTTTCTCTTTTTGTCCAAGCAAAAAACTTTTTAGCTACCTTAATTCGATTAATGGAAAATAAGGCAAAGAGGGAGAAAGAAAAATACAACTTGAGAAGAAAAACAAGGAAAATCAGGATGATGATGGTACACGGAAGGAAGAGTCGCGAACTCTTGGATCTCGTGAAACACTTTTCCCTCAAAGTTTTCTTGCCAAGATCTGGACCAATTTATCTTCGTGTAAAACATCTTACGCCTGCTTATCGTGTCGAACTCGGTATGTAATAGCTTGACTTTTTTGTTGCAGAGGAACAACTTGTTTCCTTCTCGGCCTCCCTTCCGTTCCAGGATTTTCCCTTGCAGTTAATTTCAACCCAAGTACGCATAAGTGTGTATAAATATTGCCTGTATATCTATATTTCGTACATAGCTATGCTATACATATGCGTATAATGTATTGCGTGTCCTGGATATTTTTCAACTTTTCTTAATAAAACTTACATTTTAATTCCCGCCTCCGGCTCGCTAAAATCTTGAAGATAAATGTCGACATTAGCCTGCCTAATTTTTGCATTAAAGCGCAAAAGTAAGACAGCCAATTTCGTTGCTGCTGCTGTTCGCGAAATATTAATTTTCACACGGTCTACAGCTTTGATATACGTGCTGGTGTATGAATTGTGTACATTGTGTGCCTTCTTATCTTTTCGATTGGTCGGTTGAAAAAAAAAACAAACAAAAAAACAAATAAAGATTGTGAGTTTGAGTTAGAGGGAAACCAGTTTTTCTTTTATAACGTTTTAGTACAGCGAACGACTGAAGAAAGCAAGAAAATTGTGCTTACCCGCGAAAAACTGGCTAACATATGAAGTCTCAGCAAGCCATCCAGGATACGAATCGGGAAAAATTCGAAAACTGCAAGCAGATCCGAGCAGTCTTTTTTCCGAATACCAGCAACTATGGTTGTGGAGCTTTTACGTTTAGTTATTGTTGTTTTTTTTTTATTAAGCTTGCAGCAAAAATTGCTCTTCTTACGAGACAAGATTTATTATTACTCTTCAGTTATTTAGCGTGTACGAATTCATGTATCCTGCACTACTCGCAGGGTTCGAATTACCGTCACTGCGATCCTGCACCTCGTTCGTCCTTTTAGAGATAGCGCGCTTCGAGCAGTAAATTTAATGCAGCTTCGTGTTCCGTTTCCTTTTCAGTGCAACGCAAAATTATATATTATGTAGTAGGCCAGTCATGCAAACGTGACGCAAGGCACCAATGCTACGTCATCCTCTTCATACACTTCCTATATTCAGTAGGTACGGGACTCACGTCATGCATGTCTCTGTACCTAGTAGCTTGCAATAGAATAAAGCTGCGAGTGCGTGCAACGTGGCCGCGTGCTTTACTCCGTATATACACAAGAATAACTACTTAGACCATTATTAAAGTCCTATACTATACTTGGTAGAAATTTTTATTACATTCAAAGTTCTCTCTTCGACTCGTAACACATCTGATAATAAGTCATGCAGGAACGTAGTATTCCCATGAAAATGTATTCCGGACTTCCTCATAACCACCGAAATTTGGTTGACCTGGAATTTTCCCTCGATGCTCAACCGAGCTGGTATTGCAAACTCATTGTTTCAGTGGCGGGATAAAGTCGGATGAGATGATTAGCATGCCAAAGAACGAAACTCGGCGTGGATTAATTATTATTACATGCTGCAGTAGCTGATACGTAGATCCATTCTGCGGTTCCGGAAGCCACGATGAATTCTCCCGCTTCTGGAAACGCTCGAGATTCACTGCACCGTATTTACCTATAGTCTATACCCATGTGCTCACCCTCTCTCCGCAACTTGACTCGAACAGAACGGAATTCGACTGTCGGAGCAAAGCTCAAAGCGTTAAACCAGTCATTGGTGGTCGGGTGGGTCGGTCAAGACGGTTTCCGGCGTTTCGCCCATTTGTAAGCGTAAGGGAGAACGGCAGAAACTGCGACCCCGGGTCAGTCGATGTCGAGGCCAGCAGTCCTTCTAGCAGTCCTCGATACACGGGATAAGACCGAGACCCGAGCTCGTTGATTGATCTCGGCTATCTTCTGCTGACTGCTTTCCAAGGCGAGAACTGTCCGCGCCCCTGGTGTTGCGGTCGACGCCATATTGCTCTTCTTGTTCGCCATTCCGCCTCAGCGCGGTCTGTCGTCAATTTGTTTGCCAATTTCTTTGGACAATTTGTCAAGTCTCCCCAGCTAGTCCGAGGATTCGAGAATCCGCTTAGAAGCTCGCGTCAGCGTTTGTCAGATATAAATATTTTTCGCTTTGTATGCGTTTCGTTTGGGCATAATATAATAAATAATTAGCACAGACGCAATTTTCATCCGACTCCATTGATGTATTCTTTCAAACTGTTCGCAGCAATTAAGTTGACACCGACCCTTCAACGTTTATGTTTATGAAAATTTATAATTGCAATATTTTCCTTGAGGTTGCAACTTTATAGAAGGTTGCACAAGAATTGCATTTCCTGCCGTTGATTGCGAATTAACCCCGCATTTTATGTATATACGGAAACATTTTGCCAAGTTTTATCTACGGCGGAGTAAAGTTATTTTCTGGATCTCGTGCAGGTAATGGCTTCTCCGTCATCTCCTGGCATAATTATCCGCATTCCCGTTTTCCGCTTTCCTCTTTCCACCACCTTTCTCAGTAATTGCATTCCATTTTTTAACATCGAATCCTCGTGATGCGTCGGGTGTTAAACACCCCCCATTGACCGTTCACGGGTTTGTTAACTTTACCGATTACCTTTTTTACTCCACAGATTCGTCCTCTCGAAATCCGTCGATGAACTCGGCGAGCCGAGACGAGACGAGACGAGACGAGATGAGACCAGACGAGGGGAAGGCAAAAGCTTCTCCCGGTACGGCAGCTTTTTTCCCTAGAGGGTAAAACGAGGGATGTTACCACCGCTGCAGAGAGGAACAGCTTGACATACGCCGTGAGTAAGGTTTCCGTTTATTACTAACCATGGACGAGGTGTTACATGTGTAGCATCCTGATAATTATTTACCGTCAAAGAAGATATCGCCGGTAGATTATATTATCTTATCCAGTGTGAATATTCTTCATTAAAATATAATTTGTTGCTTATAATGCTGACGGAAAGAGACGGGGTTGTTGTGTATATTACCTTGATAAGTATACTATATACATCATGAATACAACACAACCACCCAATAACGTGGAGGGTATCGCAGGGCATCCGAGAAATATCTTGGATGGTTTTGGCTTGCAGTTGAAATATATAATAAGACCGAATTCAAAGGTTGATTACAGAAGTGGGTATGCCGACTCGACTGAGATAATATCGTCAATCAATTCTCCGTTTCGTATTATGTAAATCGTATTTTATGAAGCGGAGCCTGCAGCTGTTGGCTGGATTTTCAATTTATACTTCTGTATCAAGAGTTTCTCCGTTTTTGTATGTCAGAAAGTTTTTTCTTTCTTTTCTCGGGTCGAGGAAAGGCGTATGAAATTAATCGTTAAGCAAGTCATGTTTTTCCCAAACATCCACTTTTTAAAACCCAGTATTTTTTAGCCCAGGATTGAACCTTAAAAATTCCGACCTTGCCCCAATTTTCCCAAAGTCCTCGTAAAGCGACTTATTTACTTACTATTCGAATAAAACTTGGAACCCGCGTGGAAAAATAATCTGGTGTTTCAAAAATCACTTTTGCAAGTTACCGACGCTTGGCAGAAAAATGAAAAAGAAATCTATTGGCGTAATTCATTATCTGCAGGGTTGAAATTATACCTCTTCGAATAGCGATTTTGGTTTGATAAATATTACGAATAACTCGTGCTACGTCCAACAAACTATCGTCCAAAAGTTCCCTATTTAATAATATTTGAAATGAAATTCACTCGCTTCTTTCAAAATCACAAATTAATCGTATGAAATAGCGTATCAGTATTTGTTTGTTGGCTATCCGAGTTGTAGGTGCTTGAAACCTGCAAAACTGATGAATGTTTTAATCAACCATAAAACAATTCCTATATCATACGCTGTTTCAATATTTTTACAAGCGTTTCAACAATTCCAACAGTATTTCATTTCAGCTAATTAATGCATATATTTATGCTCAATTGAATCGTACGAAATGGGATATATCATGTCGAATATGGATATGTGTACGTCCTACATACGATACGCGGTGCGTTTGTGTACAGCCGGCTATTTGACGCACCGGCTTCACTCGTCGACCCTTCAAATTATTATCGTCCGCTCTCGACCCTCGGGCGTATATGCGATGCCTCCTCTCCTCCACCTGTGAACACGTACCGCACACATGTAGATATAGATCGTAGATAAACCGTCGAAATGCAGGCGTACTTTACTCCAACTGCTGGTAACTCGCAATTAAAAAGTAGGGAGGCCAGCTTTTCGCCGGGGTTGAAACCCCCTCGTCGATTCGCACCCCGGGCTAATTTTTTGCCTGCTTGTATCATGCTTCCAGCTGCAGGAGAATCGCCGGATTTAACATGGATTAAAATCCAGCGGTCCGTTGTCCGTCAGGTGCAGAAGATTTGGCGGACTCGCTATATACCTACGCCCTTTGTAAATCCCACTCGAACCCCTTTCTTTTATCCCTGAGCACATTTCGTGGGTGTTTATACGGGTACACGTGTATGTTGCATCAACGCGGAATGGACAACAAGGTTCCAATCCCGGCTTAGAATTTACACATCGATTGTTGAAAAACGGTTGTTTCGGACGCTTTATAGATGGTGAAAAGGAAGAAGAAATTATATAAAAAATTGTAACAAGAAAAAGTCAGTGATTTGAGTGAAAAAATTCATTTCAACTTCTGTAACTTTTTTTATAGTATAATTTTTTTCCATACCTATATCCCATATACATATGTATATTAGGGTGGCGCAAAAAAACCGAACATTTTTTTTTTTGCGTCTCGTGTGACAAAATGTTAGTTTTTGATGTTTTAACAGTCCACTCCAAAGGACAGCTCCAAAAAAAAATTCTAAGAGGTTGCTCCAAATTTTAAAAAATGTCAAAAATCGTCAAAAAATTAAATTAAAAAAATTACATTTTCAGTATTTTGTTTGATTTTTAATTCATATCGTAGTGTATTGTTATCGATTCTTTCTTACTAAATTAAAGAACAAAGATTTATGAAATTTTAATATGAATATTAAAAGGTCGCTCGAAAAGATCTAAAGAAGTGCACCAAAAAATTGAAAAAAAATTATGAGCGACCTTTCAAAATTCAAATTTTGAACTGAAACTTTCGGAAACTTATTTTTTTTTGTCTATAAAATTATACCGTAACGAGAAAAAATATTTAAAAAAAAAATCGATTTTTGACGATTTCTGACGTTTTAAAAAATGTGGAGCGACCTCTTAAAAATTTTTTTTTGAACTTTCCTTTGGAGTGGGCTCTTAAAACATCAAAAACTAACATTTTGTCACACGAGACGCCAAAAAAAAAAAAGAAAATAGTCGGTTTGTTTACGCCACCCTAATGTATATATAGGTATACATATAAGCAATTTAATATTCTCCGGTTGAGCATTGACGAGACACAGACGTTTTTTGCCGATAAAAGTACATGATATAATAATGGATACAGGCAGAGTCTCTTTTGAGGCCGAGCAGACGGTGCAGCTGCAACCGCGAGAGTAAATATTGAATAAAATACGCCGGCTTGTCGGGATTTAGTTGACTTTTACCCTTTTCCCTTTTTTCGTACGATTCCTTTTTTCTTTTCCCTATACGATGTCTGCGTGTGTGCGCGAAACTTTATGAACGTGACTTATGCGTTGCACGAGCCGGTGTGGCCAGAGGGACCCGGGATGCCAGTTATATACATAGAAAGCTTAACGATAACTCAAAATAACTCTCTGCGGTGTTTGAAATTGGAAAGCAGGCAAATTTATTATTTTATTACCGGACCAATCTCGCCGCTCTGGTATAAGGTGATGCAGGCATCCACCTACCTACCAGTTACTACGGCTCGAGGTGCAGCCTGCACGGATTAATGCATCTCGCCTCCAAGTTACGTCTGTGCTCCGATCTATCTGCACATGTATAATGCAATTAGGAATGACCAAAAATAATCGATTTTTGATTAACTCGATTATTTTTCCTCATAATCGGTTTTTGTTTTTTACTCTCTTGAACGACGCAATACAATATCAATTAGTGTGATTGAAGTAACAATTATTATCATTGTGTTGCTTACTATGTATGTATCTATTTGATGTAATAAGTCAGAGATAAATGAATATTTTTACGTTCAATTGAAAAGTATTTTGAGTCAAACGATAAATTATCAAAAAGTTTTCCCCCGTTAAGACCGTGTACTGAAATTTGCGAAATTTTGGTTTCAAATGTACCGTCTCGAAACAAAAATACGAAACAAAAGATTAATCGATCAATTTTTACCGACTTAATCGAATCGTGTTCGATTATTTTTTTGGACTCGATCGATCGATGCATCGATTATTTTTAGCTTGGTGGCTAATTTGAAATTTGTATTCGAGCATTTCACGTTTCAATTACCTACAGACACGATTCACCATCGATAGTACTACACGTACCGCATATTTCCCGAATGGAATTCTCGAAATCAGGCGTCCGATAAATACCAAAAAATCCTTCGACGCACAAGTTATGTTCGAATATTCAAGGAATGCCCGTTACGCGTGGATGTGGGACTGCCTATACGTACCTACACACGAGGTGCACCAAGTTCCGATCTCTTTCGGCCTGGTTCGTGCAGCCGGGACGACGACGCCAGCATCAGCTGCCT
Source organism: Diprion similis (assembly GCF_021155765.1). NCBI lineage: Eukaryota > Metazoa > Arthropoda > Insecta > Hymenoptera > Diprionidae > Diprion > Diprion similis. The sequence continues at coordinate 12,071,896 of NC_060116.1, read as the reverse complement.
TCCTAACCAAAGCCGCAGCATCCGACGCTCGCAACCCTTGGCTTCAAGATAGACTTTTCAAAGTTGGAAGTTTAACCTCGCGTTCCGCGTCTCAGCTCGTATATCTTTCAACTCGCTCGTTGACGTTTCCGAGGTGATAGTGCCTAATATGGACGCAGAGAGAAAGACGCCGACCCTCGTGCAAAACCACGATTCTCCACGCCTTCTCACCACGGCTTTTACTCACCCCCCAAACCCTTCTAGAGGTCGGCAGGTGCGGACGGATGCTTCGATTTAGATGTTATTGAAAATTTACCCCAGGTGCCTTATCACGTTCTGTTTTGTTTTACGTTCCAACTTTTCTTCCGTCGAGTTTATTTCACTGGAATAAAGAGAAAACTGCAGGCACGAAGGAAGAAATATAGATACCGCATGAACTTTTATGGTGTTGCGTATCGGTTGACTCGTCAATTATGGTCTTTCTTCTTTTATTTCATCCATTTTTTCGTCACGTTCCGCACGTCTGATCTGGACGAAATGTTATATGCTAGTTCGATACCTCGTTATTTCCCTTCACTCATTCGAGAGCAGAATCTTCTCTAAAATGGATCATGTATTTACATTTCCCGTTCGTAAGTCGATGATATAGTCGATGTAAATTTTAATACGGAATAATATACATGAAAGGCGACTCTCGCCCTCCGTAGTTTGATCTATTTTTCTGTTTGTCAGTCGTTGACAAAGATTTTTAATACAAACGACTCGTCAACTAATTGGGGATGAATAACCCGGAGATTCTCTCTAATGAGTATAAGAAATTATTCACGCTGTAGCTGTGCGCAGGTTTTTTCATAACTTTCTTTTGCTTGATTTTTCATTTTTACACTCGGAAACTCCTTTGTGCAGGGTAATGTAATTTTGCAAGAAGACTCGTAGCTCGGAATCTAATAAAACCCACTTCTCCCACTCTTCCCATCTTCAACCGTTTCCTCCGTTTTTCTCCCTTTCACCTTTGAGCGAAACCGTCCTCTGGGAATTTGTTAGAGCCATACGCCGCGAAGATGGTGCAACGGTGACACGGAGGCGTCTTTCCGCGGCCTTTAAAAAGTATTTCGAGATATTTAATATACGTAAACGTATGTGTGCGCATCTTTTTTTCTTTCACCCTCCGTTTTTCTCACTCTCTGTATAACAGTCTTCTTCAAATGTTTACTTTCTTTTCTCTCTATCACTCCGCCCTCTAAGGGGGTGGAAATTTAAGCCAGCGAATTTCGTTTCACCGGGTGAAAAGTCGCTGGCAGTCTAGCGTTCGCTGCAGGAGGAGTAAAAGGGGAGTTTTCGAAATGTAAAGGAGTGAATGCCGCAGTCGGAGAGTAAATAAAATGTTGGACCGTAAATTTAGGCCTCATTCAACGAAAGTTTTACTCGAGAGGGTAGCTCGCTCGATGTTTTTTGTTTAGTTCTCCGTTCAACGAGGTATAATTTTATTTATGAACAAATCCTACGTACCTACATACAATTCATGCAGAGGGAGTAGCTGCATCGCACACGTACTTCAGGCTGAAAGAATCATCCCCCTTCAATACCTTTTAAAATTATCTCTCCTCCACGTTTGGTCGCATTCTATCGCAAAGAATCTGCCATTTCTTACATTTCCTCGATAGGTAAAGAAGAAAGTGTACAAGAATTCGATCCACTCCAGACTCGTTCTAATCACTCAACACCAAGTTAATGATATCGGTTTCATGCCACCTCCCCTATGGCGACGTCTCCTATCGCTCCCAAGAAAATAGGAAAAAAGTGACTCCTCCTGCGTACGGGATCGTATCCACGGTCCATTAAACTCGGTCGGCTCAAGGGTTTGTTCTTCTCTCTTATTCTCTCCGAGGGTATTTGTACGTCTGGTGGTGGTTTCCGGTGATCAGAGGAATTTCGTTGAATCATGCGTATCGTGGTGTTGAATGTTCAAATTCTCCCGCTTCATAAAAAAAAAAGACAAAAAACAAAAATAATACGTACATCCTAAAATGAATACACCCGAGTGTCTCTCCTCGCTGTACCTTCTTTACGGACAAAGGCTGAGAGCGGGAGAGCAAAAGGGAGAGAGTACCAACGGGCATAACCAAGATTGTTTTCCCGAGACTGCAGGGTTAACCGGTGGACATAAACTGCAGACGAGGGCTGAGCTTTCCTTCTTTATCCCTTCCCCCCACTTACGTGTCTTCCGGCCAAGGTTATTTTACCCGGTTGGTTAGCGAGCTTCTGTCTTTTCTTTCCTTGAGTATTACGTCTTTTTCATTTTTTCAAAGCTGTACCTGGACATTTAAATGTGTGGATTTCAGGTAACCGTGTATATTTTAGCTAATTTTTGGAAATGGAAACGGTGAATTCAGTCCTGTTCTTGCTATTTTATGAACCTTAAGGATATTTAATTTTTTTTGCTTTTTTTTTCGCCCCCGTGTTTCTTCGAGTGGTAGGTAATTTATTTCCAACTTTAATAAAATGTTTTTTTCTTTAAAAAATTCTTCCTTTTTACCGAGTTATTTGTAATATACACTCAAAACTGTCGAACGTTTATTGCAATTTTTCATAATCTTTTCACCCTCAGTTAATAGTCGAGATTTTTTCTTTCTCAATCGTACGATTTGATCTCGATAATCGACATCCCTAGGTAAATATCGAATCGTGGGTTCCGCACATAGGCTCAAACAGATAGACGTAACATCCTGACGAAGGAGTTAATTTTAGTCCTGCGATCGAAACGGTGCAAAGCAATCGCACGCCGAAATGTTCGCCTTTGATTATCGCGGTGACTATGTGTATGTAGGTATACGTAGGTATACGCACAGTGGTGTGGGATACGTTGGAGTTTCGAAATTGTGTTAACGTCGACGGGTGTACGATCTGCAGGCTTTCGCACACTAACGTCTACGTAATATTATAGTCAGCAAAACATGGCAGAGGGAGTAGCGGAATTGATTTTGGCACTGATTCAAAAACCGGAACTTTTCAATGAACCCGTGCAGGGCGTAAAAATAAAGAAAGAAAGCAGATGAGGTAGATTTTTGGCCAATTTTTTCTTCTCTTTCACGCGAAACCGAATATCGAAATTTTTCTCGTTGTGTCAAAATTCAACGGTGCTAAAATACGGACTCACATGCGTTTACCTATATTCGTATAACGTATGATTCTAACCCCGTAACTAGAATTTAAGTTTCTCGCAGCAAGAAAACAGCTTTCGATTTCGTGTTTTACTTACTAATTTTTGACCACTCTTTTGAAACTCAAGCAAAAAGCTTTTGAGCTCGGGTGATTTTTTATTAAAAAAAAAAAAAAAACGAAGTAAATGAGATCCTGTAGGATCCTTACCGGCACGACGTATCCGAGGAATGGAATTCACAAGATTTGGGCGTTTTTCTGTTTCGCAAGCGCGTTTTGGCTTCCGACAAGATTCGAAGAGCCGGGCTTCAGGAAAAGTTTGGAACCGACGGCGTCGCGGAACAGCCGGGAAATATGATTCAAGGGAAGAATCGTCGTCTGTCGCGAGTGGCCTGCAAAGCTGAAGAGTCTGAGTCGTTTTGCAGCAGCGTTCGCGTCGTTTCGCGGTGGTAAAGGAGATAAAGGCATCTATTATGGATTCCCAGGCTCCGAGGACGCTCGACGTATGTGGTTTAATCCGCTTAGGATATACGACTAGCTGAATATCTCTCTCACCTGTTACCCACTTCCCTGCTATATATACATATACATATACATACCTATACGTATTAAGGTCGAGTGCAAACATACGTATAATAATGCTCCGCTCCGTTCGCCCAGATATTACACTTGACGCGAAACACTCTCTATTAAATTGCAGATAATATTCATCCACTCTTTCGACGAAAATTGTTATTCATTCGCGTTTGCTTGATTTTTAATTTCGACAAAAATCACGCAACTCTCCGCAGAGTTAACGAGCAATTGCTCAATCGCTCAAACAAAGTTTTTCTTACGGTTGAACAGGGCTAACTTTTTGTGAATCGCCTTCAGATATTCCTCAAGATTTTTTTGTTTTCGCCAGTTTATACTTGGATATAATATTATGCGGAATTTTTTTCGACGGTTTTATTAAAAAATCTATAAATCGTACCAGTCATAGGACATGGATAATAAATTCTATACAATGAGACATCCCAGCCAGTCGCGTTTCAAACTTTTGATAAATCCGAGGGTACAAAGGTCCTGAGGTCGATCGGTATTGATTTCACCGAGTTATTACATCATCGTTTTCAGTATTTGTTCGGTAACGCGCGTGCCTTCCTTTGCAGGGCGAAGGTATATACTTAACCTTATTACCGCCACCGCGACGGGGGTGGATGATGGGGGAGGAGAGGATCCTTCCGGGGTGAAATCGAATATTTAATTTTCCTCAACCCTCCGAGGGGATATTCGATATTCAATATTCTATTATCATATTATTTATAAACTCGTTTGTCTCCGTCACATGTTCCTGACTCTCGCAAGACGTCATCTGGGAAATCTCCTCTGTCGGATGACTTATGTACCAACTTTACGCCTAGCCTGTGTTACGTATTCAACGCTTCGTGTACCCGCCGAAGTACATCTCAAGATATTGTAGTTCCATGTACCCGGTGCTCCGATACCAGAAATCAACCCTCTTAACTTCAGTTGCAGTCTTTTCATTTACCGGCTCACGTTTTAATCTATTTATTTTTCTGCATATACCTGTATGTATAATTTTGCGCATCGCTTACTTTCCATCTAGAAACGACGGGGTGCAGATTTCGTTGTGCGAAAATAATGGCGATAGCATACGAACGAAGTGGTGTGCAGTGTACGTGTGTTATATTGTTTTCCATTTCCTCGTTTGTAGCAAAGTAGTAACGTGGGATTAGCGTTCGTTATTTCCTCTCTTCCTATTCTCTCTCTCTCTCTTTCTCCTTCTCTCGCTCTTCCTCTTTCCGTATAAACGTGACCGGTATAATATATGGTACAAATATGGTAAGTTTCGCAAGCAGCTCTCGAGCTGCATTTATACGCGCCCCTTGATACCAGCTCCGTTGTTGCAGTCGTTTGAAATTTCTCGAAAGTTTACGTACATATGTGTTCAACTGGTTTTTCCATATATTACCTTTCACAGAGCACTTATCTTTGCCTCGTTCGTTCGAATAATTAATTACAAAACTACGTTTTACACCGAGTAAAAATTTCCAGTTATCCTTTATTCGTTAGCTATCTTCAGTGTTTAATTTTTTTATTTTTTTTCTCTCTATCATTACCGGAAAATATAATCTAGCACGTGATTAGATACTTTTCTCTTCGTACAGACACTAGTACAAAATTCTCTTCCAATTTCGCATACGTATACCTGGTAATTAATAATTTCTTGCTTATCGTCAGAATATAAAAGGGGGTTGGCGCGTTGTTAAATGTTTTTCTACGACAATTTCCATCATCTTGCGGTCGTGTCTTGTTTCAAGTATATATTCATACTTGGGAACAGTTTTCCCGTATCGGTGAGCGCGACGCGTGGACGTCTGCGTGGGTGTACTGTAAGCTGGCAAAGTTTGGCTGAGACCAAAACTCCTGGTGCAGGTGGGTAGGGTATGGAGGTACGAACTTCTCTGGTTTGGAAAGTCGAAGCGATTATGACTTGAGACAACTGGCTTTAATCACAGTTATACCATTGCTCGACTCAAAGTAGATACGTAATAAGTTCTCGTTGTGTTTTCCCCTCCCCCTACCTTCGTTTTACTCTTCCTTTGCCTTTTCCTTTGCTACCGTCTTCTTGTATCTCGCCCATGAGACCAGAGTCTGCCTGGCCTCCCGGACTGTCGAGAGCAGATAATAACTTGAGAGTTTTCACGTAATACCTGCCCGAGTGGCGAGTAAGCTCAGCAACTTCGAATCTTGAAGATGACACGCGTACAGAGTATAACGCAATAATAACGATGCTGTGCAGGAAAGTTTCGTCAAACTTGAGACGACGATTGTCCTCGCGTATATTAGGCGTTTTAGAAAATGTACTCGGCGTCGAGCCTCCCGGGGATTTGTTTAAATCTCGGATTCATGGTTTTGTACTCTGTTGGTTCAACAGTTCCGTTGTTGAAAGTCAAACTTTCTCGTAACCTCGGTCGTAGGTACATCGTTTTCTTCAGAGAGATTTTCCTGAATATAGAAACGTTAATATTTCGTAAATTCGATACCACGAGTGCTGGTACCTCGTACCTTTTATAATACAATGGTAAAGTATCCTTTTAACGATACACTTTTTGACTCTCTCGTATCTAGAAAAACGGAAATAACGAGTCACTTTCTCAGGCAAAATCTGCACCGCGAGTCGAACAGTGCTGAGGAATTTTACCGAAACGATAGATTCTCAATTTTTCGTCCAACATGACCGAACTCTGTGACAGACAATCTTGAGCTTGGGAGTTTGGAGTTAATTGCACAAAACGAAGGAAAAACAGAATCCACAAATGAGATAGTCAGCCTGGGAACACCGGGAAAGCTCCGTGATATTGAAGGCTTGTTATTCCGTGGGACAAATAAACTAATCATGTCGTAAGACGAGGCGGAAGTTGAGTTTGCTGAGTTGAATTATTCGAGCTATGGTTTAAAAAGAAACTCGGTTTTAACCGATCCCCGTCTCTCCTCGTCACAGTTCGCACAGTCATTGCGCCTTCAATTATAGCTACTAGTCTTATGATTAAAATGATTTTTTTCGTGTCAGGTACAACAGACAGATAACCAACCCCCTCAGGAAGTTATGAGCTAGCGTGACTCCGGACGATAAATACCCGCCTGCTCCACTCCATCCTCCAAACTCTCCCTCTATGCTCGTACCGAAAAAGCTCGCGCGTGTTTCTCAAACATTTCAGACACCCGGCATATCACTGTTTGTTTGCCTAATCACCAAAGTTATCACTGCGGCGCCCTCTGAGTCACGTCAGATACCGTATAAGATAAAATTACGCTACCGGAGACCGATTAATATTCCTCAGAGTTTTCCTTCGCCCATACCAGGTATACCGATGTGCATACATTCGTTTCATCCCCCTCTTTCCTCGATTTATACGTCTAAGCTCACCCTTGTTCTCTCCGTCTATCTTTTCTCCTGCATCACGTTAACCGGTACACGTTATACGTAAACAGGGTGATATCTTTCCAAGTGAGATCCTTGAATTGTAGACGTAAAAAACACAATACCAGCCGAAAGCTTAAAAATAAAGAAAAACCACCTCAGCTGTGTTTATTCAACGCTTATTTTATTTTTTATTTTCTTAGCCACGAACAAATAACTGCGCGGGGTAGTTTGTAGTTTTTTTTCCTTGAGTGGCCAGAGATGTATCACGAAAATCCTTGATACAGTTCAGGAAAAACGTGACTCCCTACGATTTTCTCTCTTCATTATCACCGCATAAAATTGTTATTGTTCCACCATATGCTAATTTTTCACATTTTTCATTCACGTTCGTCAGTCCGCTTGTAATAAACCGGGCTCTTTACGGCTAGATAATAATCCTCTAGTGTTTTCGTCCATGCTTTAATCACCTTCGGTGATTTCCACGAGGACAATGACAGATCCGCGAAATCAAATCAAGTCCTACAATACCAAACCTCAAAATACCGAAACCCCGATCTGTTATACCTTCACTCGAGTAAATTTCGAAACTGTTGCCGAAGCAAAGTGTTCGAAGTGTTTCCCGGACTTTTGACGCGAAATAACACCTGTATTTGCACCGTTGTTAGGACCTGCGATAGGTGAGGTGTACCGGGTGTCGCGAAAATAGCTTCGTTTGTCGGTGCGTGTTGTTCGGGGGTTGTTCCTTCGTACCTACATACCTACAATACCTATGCCGGAGAAGAAATATAAGATCAGCGCGCGTGAGACAATAAGTGATATAAATGGCGGCGGTGCGTGACGGTGCCACCCCTTGAATTTAATCACAATATATTATCAGCTCACCCTACGTATATACCTATGTGTATATGGTATATAGTATGTAGTATATACGTTATACGTATAGCACACATATATATTCTAGGCAAGTAGGTCACACCAAACTACACATCCGCTTTACGCGCGAAACGTCTTCGAGTGTAAAAATCCCATTCTCTCTACCCCTTCACGTCCCCCTCTCCGATTTACTATCCGCCTTATAATCCTGCGACCCCCTTTTCCTGGTGGTTGGGGGTTGTGGTTGTGTTATACCGAATGCAAAATTGTTTGGTAGACTGCAGTTCGTTCGGGTAATCGTGAAATAAGTGTAATTATGATATGCTTGTAGCTTCTGCGTCCGCGGAAATTTATCTCCACAATGCTGCAGGTCCTTAAATCTAAATTAGGAGTTTGTTCGTACCGAAAACCTGCGCTGTTGTTCATGCAGTGGCTGGATAACTCGTGTAATTTTCCCTCTGGGGGTGAAACGATTTCATTCCCCGATCCTCATTTTCCATCGCAAAAGCCCCGCAGCTATACATATACTACACAGTATACATCGCAGGCGATTACGGAATATATTTGCTCCGATCACGAAAATCGTTAACCATTATCGAGTGCGCAAGCTGAGTAATACGTCTCTCTCGAGAGTAAGTATGATTTTCCTTTCTTACTTTCGTTCTTTTCCCTTCTTTTTTCCACCGCGGCTACGTCCTCTGACGGAACAACAAACAAGACGATATATAATACACCTTTCAAGGGTAGTTCGTTTAATCAGAACACTCGAGATCCTGGCGCAGCAACATCGGCACCATTTTCGACAAGAGAAACGTTTCTCGGGGCGTCCGGCGTCATCCTTGACGATGCGAGATAGGGAGAGAGAGAGGGAGAGAGATAGAGAGAGACCTGTCAACTGGCTGAAAAGCGCATATATCGGTAACTTGATAGGGGCCAGTGAAGATTGGGTCAGGGGTAAAAAGTCGGCGAGGCGAAGGGGGGAAAAGGGATGAAACAACTTTTTACATCTATTTTTATAAAGACGTCGCGGTGGAGTAGGAGAGAAGATAGATGTATAGATGTAATCTATACTATATGTGTATACTAAAGCACTGGATTTAACCCAGCCACATTCCCTATACCTACCTGTCAGTTCGCAGATCTTTTATTTCTTTCTCGATACCGACAATCAGACTGAATCCTGCAGGCCGAAAACCGTCCCTCTTGTCGAGTCTCCGACTGCAAAGACGAAACTTGCGAAGAAAAAAAGAATTAGTAGAAGGAGAATAAGAAGAAGAAAAATGATTGTATAATACTTCTGCAGGGGGGCACAGAAGTCAACTTTGATGAATGGGAAGAATTCACTTGGCGCGGTAATTTTCTTGACGAAAAAAAGGCAAAAATAAAGAAACGTATCTAATTTCTCAGAGATATAAAAGAAATAATCGAAGATCTTTTCAGTTGTACGATAAAAAATGAACGTATCACGAACTCATCATTTTACAAGCAGTTTTTAATTTTTTTTTGTTTTATAAGCATCCAAGTTTTCAAAAAAGAAATTAGCTTCAATCTCTGAACGGCGGAAGTAATTGAAAGAAATTTTTTTTTTTATCATTCAGTAAACGATTATTATTTCCGAAATATTGTTATATTACTGGTAGTAAAATACAAAAGTTTTTAGACAAGAATTGCGAGTCGATTAATTTTCAATATTTGACATGTTAAAAATTTTACTTAAATAGGTATCAATGTGATTCCAATGAAACATAGTTACGAATTATACCGTGGGATCGTGAAACGTCGATAGCAGGATGCCTGACCGCGCGTATAAATAAGATAACAACATCTCGTCTTCGTAAATAATTTCTCCTTGTAACTGTCAGTAAAGCATAAAGCGATTCGCCCCTTAGGGTTTGATATATAACGATCGAAACGATAAATAACCAAGTGCCGTGCCAGTATTAAAGAGTCAGGAAGAGACAACAACAGATCGATCCAAGTCATAAGCCGGGATGTCAAGATCGAAGAGTGATATAAATTGCATATAGATACCTTCCTACGATATTTGACGGACAATCGTTCTCCCGGATGGGAGAAAATCGCGGCCCGCAGGTGTACCGGGAGAGGGTGAAGCGGCCGATTGACGTACTCTTCCTCTCGAGCCATCAACTTCGTCGAAAATAATTCCGCCGACTCGTGCGTCACGGGATATAGAAGAGGGAAAAGATCCGCGGTCGGTGGTGGTTTACGAAGCAAAATGTATTTATGGCCGTGTATTGATTGCAGGAAAGGGTTGAAGAAGGCTCGTCCTAGGCGGGGGCGTAAGCCGAGTAACGGGGGCCGAGGGAGGCTATGAAAAGGCAAAAAGGAGCTCAACCTGCCTTCAATCAAACCTGATTTTTATCAACCTTAACGACTCGCGTACGTTCCCTTCCGAGGCAAAAAATCCCCTCGTCCACCTCTGCTCGTCGGTCATTCCGTTTCTGTTATTTTTCTTCGTTCACCGCTCCTTCTTTTATTCAGCTTCGCGAAGCTCAAGCAACTCCCTCCCTCCCTTCATCCCTCCCTTCGCTTCGAGGCATCCTGCCTTCTCGTTGTGTCTTTTATCTCGGGATACCCACGTCGGATAAGCCCTTGAAAAGCTTCCCTATTATCGACTCGTTTCACCTTAGAAAATAATAGCTGCGCCTCGGTATGTCGGGCTTTGGGTCGGGGGGGATATCGTTTTTTCACCCTCTATCGCAATATCAGCTTCGGCGCTTTGCGCTTTCCATCCCTTTCGAAACGCAATTGCTATATGGACGTGTAATTCTTGTAGATATAGCTACATGCGTGTTAATACGTGTCTCCGTGTAGACACATATTTCATTCTCTCTTTCCGTTTCAGAATTTCTCACGCAATAAAAACCTATCTCTGTTTATATTGCAGACAGAGCGCTAGACGCTGAAACGCTTCTTCAAATTCCAGTATATTGTACATATATTTCACGCGCTCCTCCAGCTGGTCGGAAAACGTTCTTTCTATCAGAATTACTGCTCATTCGGTGGGATTCGTATTACGTACTACACATGCAAACTACACACACGATATACCACCGGTTGAATTATTTCGTGTACTTAACTTCCTTCTGCCGACGTTCCTGACGTATTACATACCGCCGTTGTGTTTCTTCTTTTCGCGAAAGATCCGCTCTCGCACTTTCTTTGCGATATTTTCTTCCCCACTGAACCTTTCCAGAGTCGATCGTGGTTTTTCACTTTGTACCTGTCTCGAGAAGTCAAAAATACAACCGAAAATAGTTCTCCGCAGAGTATCTTTTTCGACTGCAGAGAACAACCGCAGAGTTTTGTCAAGTGTTCGATATACGACGAGTAGGTACCCACCTATGTCTTGACTTTATAGTCGATCCCTGAGGCGACGGGAAGCTCGCGCTCCGTGAAACGTCGGGTCGATAGATTCGATTTTCCCGGACGCCGAACGACCCTTCTTGCACTTATTTGCAGCGGCGTGGAAGGAGGCGGAGGAAGTGCGTCATTTGGCGGATGCGGCGCCAGCAGGTCATCCGCGAATACTCGCGAGTGTTCCCGCGGGAGGCAAACCGCCGATAATCGATGAGCTGGCTCACTAGTAAATTAGGGGCCTTCCGATATCCGTTACCACGCGAGGGAAAGGCACCTCCCTTATTCCGCCTCTCCCGCTTGACTCTGGCACACGTATTTCCTATTGACACTGAAAATTTACGAGCCAACGAGCGCGCAGAAACGACGCCAGTTAATTTTTATCTCCAAACCGTACGACGTGTGTTTTAAATGATCAGTCGGCAACCGTGTACCTATATACCTCGATTTTCCTCGCACCGATAAAACTTTCGAAATTTCAATCTCACGCCTAAAAACTTCCCTCAATTTTCCTTTTTCTCTTATTCCGTTACGAGTTGTTTTTTCTGCGGTCTAGAAGCGCGCTCCGATGGATAAATTTTTGTTGAAAAAAAAAGGGGAACGAAAGTATCGAATGTTGTGAGAAGTTTAACGTTAATAACGCCGCTTCCTCCACTGTTCTTCACTGTATTAGTACACCTACATAATCCCGCATCGATTTGCCGCGGGCAACTTGAGCACTTCGGATATTTTCAAACTTTGTCTATACTCGCGGTGGCTTACGGAGATGCGAAATAATGCATATTACAGGTGCAGCAACGCGATGGAGGATCGCCTCGAGGGAAGATAGACTGCTCTAGGTAAACGGAAGCGTATAATGTACGTATATGAACGTATAAAATATATCGGCGTATAGTTGTGAGATAAAACTACGATCATGGATATATCGGTTTTCAATTATGGCCCGGAGACTCGGCTATGCATGAGAAATATTCCGGGTAAGTCGTAGGTGTGTAATATTGGATTGCTTTTTTATTGGAGTGATTCTTCTCTCCTCTCAAGATCTTATTTTTTCTCTCCTTTCCTTCTATCTTCACGTCACGCTACGGAAAACTCCGATATTTGATAAACATCGTTTCGTTGTCAATTTTGGAAAACAAATTCGTTTTATTTATTTTTTTTTTTTCTTATTGCCAAACCTTTGTGCCGTATGCCTGAACAAAAGCGCTTCTCGTCGTTCCACCCTTTTCGAACGCAGCATGGATTGGTTCGGATCTCTTTGATCGAAACTTTGACGAGGGTAAAGATGGCACCGCAGAGTCGAGAAAGCCCTTCTACGAAGTGTGCTGTTGGAAGTCCTACGGGGAATTTGCTGAATCCCATTGGCACTATGGCCTTTGCCTTCGTTCGAGAGAGTTTCAATCTGTATTCGTGACCAACGCGGCATCCGGATTTCTCCAAGATGATGGCTCATTGTGAGAAATTATTCAGAGTACTTTTCAGAGTTCTCGTTAAATGGCTGTGTAAAACGAAGCATTATGCCCGAACTTCTCTCAGTGGGATTCAATTCTCGATCCCGTAGCTCCATTTATAAGTACCAACCCACATAGGTATGTATATATATATATATATATATAAGAGGCATTCCGCTCCGAGCCGACCTACGTTGAACCTCACCTTATCCGTGGTTTTATTTATTTTTAAGTATGGCGTAGAGTGTACAAAAAAAAAATCATTTTTTACTGAGTTTTAAATTTTTTCGATCTCGAGTTTGATTTTTACTGCTCTCAATAAAACAAAAAGACAATGTTCGAACGAATAGCCCTGATTCACTGGCTTTAAATTTTTCTCATGAATTCTTTGTTGAGAATCGAAAATTTTGAAACCAAGATGGAAATGGACAAGCTTTCGGTGTAGAAGCTACAGGCGACAAATACGTATATATGTCAAAAATACAAATTTATATTTTATAAATTTTTTCTCACTCATCAATCACGTGTTTTGCCTGTAGCTTCTGAACCAAAAGCCTAAAAGTGAGAAAAATCGAATAAAATATGAATTAGTATTTTTCAGAGTCATATTCAATTCAGTTTTCCTCACTTTTTATTCATTTTCAACCAGAAGCTTGTCCACGTCCATTTCGGTCTCAAAATTAATGTTTTATAACAAAAAATTCATGAGAAAAATTCGAAGCCAATCGATCCGGGCTAACCTTTCGAAAATAATGTTTTCGTGTTTTTGCGAGCATTAAAAAGCAAACTCGTTGTCCAAAAAATCTAAAACCCTGTGAAAGATGTTTTTTTTGTACACTCAGTGAGGGTCAGACGTAGGTCGATTTTGGGTTGGAATGCCCCATATACATACATACCCTATTACACGATATCGTCGCACCTCGAAATCTCTTTTTCCTCCTCGCTTTCACTCTCAACCCTCGTTTATTATTGACGCAGACGTTCAACGCAGACAAGCTAATTTCTTCCTGCCTCCCTCACACCCTGCGTGTTCCTCCCTCACCGTCGGGGGTTTTTGCCGATAAGATGGACCGACCGTCCGGTTCGCGGCTAATGACGGCTGATTGCGTGAAATTATTCGGCCATCTCAATCCACGGAGTTCAGCAGTTTGTTACAGACGTCCGACGGCGCTTGAGCCTAGCATGCGCCGCATGTAAATCATCCCCTTTTCTAGCCTCGTTACGACGGACTATTTAGGGTCTAAATACGGTGCTGGACTGAAGTCGAGCACGTTATTACGGCCGCTCGTCAGGCGCTTGCAGCACTGCTGGCTGTTGCTTTTGAAAATAAAAGCAGCACTGTTAACGGTGCGTAATTCTCTTCCATAATTCTTCCCCGTATGGGACCCGGGGAATAAGGGTGCAGCGACACGCGAGGATATCCTGGAAAGGAACACCGACGAAGATGGATTATGTCTTACTCGCTGGGGCAAGTTTATCGCGGATGAACCCTCGCCGGCGAAAAAGAGAGGCAATTTTACTTGCTTGCTGTCTTAAATACAAGAGCCAATCAGAACGGTGTTTTTTTTTTTATGACGTAACGAATCCGTTACAAGTTTACCGCGTCCTAATGTGTTTTGTATTTTAGTTTTGTTTCTCATCCACAAAAATTTTGGTTAACCCAAAATTGAAAAGTATTCAGCTGTTGATCACCAAACCGCGAACACTTTTATCACTCGATTATACTAAGTACTTCGTAAATCTGGTGTAACCATCCGGCGTTGATGGTTGGTGATGATCCGACTTGTCATTGGCGTGGAATCAGCCGCTTTCCACGATTCATATTCACGCAGTATATCCTGATTGACAATGGTACGAAGCTTTCTTTCGGATGGAAGATGGCAGGAAACGGGATAACATTTCCAGCAGAGATGTGTATATGGGGTTTCATGCGGTCGTTGGAAGGCTTCAAGTTAATGGATGCGGTGGTGGGCCGAACGAACGGGTATGAATAGTCACGTGAGCCTACCGCGGACAATGCGAACCAAATTTCGCTTTCACGGCTCGCAACAACCGCGGCTCGTTGCTACTAACGTGAGGCATCCACTTGCTAATTGTTGTTCGTGAGAGTAGGGAGGGTCAACCAACAATAAGACCGCGCGGCGAAACGAGCCGGATCACTCTGGACGAGGATTAATACGAGGATCAGATAACAAGGCGGACTTTCAGGCTCGTCGATTACCCGAATCCACGTTAAACCGTCCGAATCCTCCGATCACCGAGCGAATAAACTTTTATTCAGAATCAATTCAGACGGTGCTTAATTCAACTTGACCCGATTACCGATCTACGACGCTGATCCCCGGAAATCCCGGCGAATCGAATCGAATCGATTCGCTGCGGTGAGAAGCAAGGATGATATCATTCCGAATCGATGAAGGGTGTAAAAAATCTTCATCGCTCAAATATCCGCGCTGCGGTTTCTTGCCCTTGGTTCTCCAGCCAGCCAACCCCGTTCTGCATCTTGGAATTAATTGACCCCTTCGAAACTCGGGACATTAGGGGCTAACCGTGAACGTCGATTAGCCCTGCGAAGCGGAGCCAAGTAGGACCCAATGGAACTTGATGGCGACCCAGCGAAGAGCATGACGTGATTACGGCCGCTTCAATCCGCCACCCTGATGCTAGCTTCGCCTCGGAGAGATGCTGACAGGTAAAAGTGACTCGGATGGAAAGCTTCGAAACTGCAAAATCAACGAAATCCCTTAGACGTAGATGGAGGGAGGTGGTACGAACGTACCTGCCCGAACTGTCAGCGCGGCCGATCGAAACTCGCGAATATCTAAAGGTGTAACCAAATCGTCGACGAAACTCGAACCCCCGAATTTTTGTGCCCCAATTTCGATTCGACACCCGGAAATGTTGAGCGATGCCGTTTGCTGACTGACAGAGGCTGCAAAGTTTAGACACGTGGAATAAGGGCGGAAAAAACTTGGCCCGAACTCTTTTGATAGGAAATAACGAGTAATAATATTTCGCAGGTTCATACGTTCCCATAAATTTTCAAAAATGTTTTGACAAATTGCCTTAACGTGTTGTAAAATGGGGTTATCTATAGATACCCAAAGTGCTCTGAGATTATGCAAGTATAATTCTTGAATATCCTGAGGAATCGTGACTTTAAAGGATGATGCATTACGCGTAATAGACCTCGCGGCATGCGTCATGCGCCGTTGTACGTGTTTTTGCAAGTCGAAAGCCGAGATGGGCAGGAGAAAGAAAGAAAAGTAGAGAGTGGAATATACGGGCAAGAAATCTAACGTATTTCCTAAGTCAAGTTATATACAGGCAGTAAACCTTGCGGATGAGAAGGGTAGCCCAGCGAAAACGGTTGACTAGGACGTTACAAAATTCTTAGAACCGTATAGATCCAGAAATGGAGTCGGTACAAGTTGCATCGATTCCCGGTTTATTAGGCGAAAAAGATTCCAGAGACTGGACTGAATTCGGGTTCGAAATTCGAATGGTCTAGTCGATAACTCTCGTTTGTTCAACGACGGCGTATCGAGGCAATTGGGATAACAGCGATGCTCGTAAAACTGGATAACTCCAAAGCCGTGAGAGCAGCAGCTGCAACAAGCGACGGCTTCTAGTCCTGCAAAGGATGCCACCAAATCAGGGAGAATCCTGATTCTCCCGATGCGCTTGTATGGGAATCGAATTCCAGGAGGACATGATTCACTCCAGCCCTACACAATATGCCGCTGCACTACATCGTGGAATTGAAAATTGTTCAATCGCATCGAGCTTTCCAGTGAGTGGAAAAAAAGTTCTTGGACGTCTCGGTCATAAACTGAGCTTGATTATCATCTTTACGATTTTCACTCTGCCCGCCCCCTGTCTCTTCCTTGTAAACGACTCGGGGGAGGGTAAAGAAAAACAAAGAAAGTGAACGAGGGAAAGAAGGAAAGTAGGAAGAAAAAAACAAAAAATTAAATAAATGAAGCTAATATTGCCCTCAAGTTGAACACCTCGAAGTTTGGAATTAATTCGGAGGGAATATCCCTCTCGGCTTCGAAGACGGCTCGTTGTAAAATCCTCTCGTAGATAATCTGGGGGGTTTTGGTCGGTCAATTCGGGCCTTGAAACGAGGGCGATGGCGATGGCGATGGCGATGGCGAT
Source organism: Diprion similis (assembly GCF_021155765.1). Taxonomy (NCBI): domain Eukaryota; kingdom Metazoa; phylum Arthropoda; class Insecta; order Hymenoptera; family Diprionidae; genus Diprion; species Diprion similis. The sequence goes on along the minus strand of NC_060116.1, from coordinate 12,054,964 downwards.
GGCGGTGCAGGCGAGGCGAGGGTGTGAGGTCAGAGGCTTGTAAATCAGTGTTAGGTATAGAGGTGAGGTACACAGTGTCTGACACGGCGGTAAGCGTGTGTGGCTCTCGGATAAGCATGTAAGCATGGCTGTTACGGTAATTAATAGCTGGGTTTCCCAAAGTTATCGCCGGCTTTATGTCCCTACTTCGACTCCTCGCTCTATACGCGTGTGTGTTTAATTTGACGGTGGTATACCTGCGTGTACACACACCCCCAGCTGTATTATGCATCCCCTACTTATACTCATACCTACCTTACTTATGCGCGTAAGTAACGCGTGCGTACCGTCTAGGCTTACGCATTTATTTACGAATTTATGGTTTATTTAAATAAATATCATACATTCCTCCCACGGGTATGGAATTACCTCATACAGCGATATCTTTTTACGACCCATTGTTTCCCTCGGGGTTCCGCGGATGCTTCTCTCAGTTTCACTCGTTCTTCTTCCTTGCCTTGTGTGTACGAGCAGGTATAGTACCTCCACGCTTTCTTCTGCCTGTCTACTTACTCTTCTAACGGTTGGAAATAATTGCCCACCGAAACGCGCCGCCGCCGCCACCGCCTACATCGGACCCGATATTTACTATTTCACGATCGTATTGACACCGCGGCGCCGAGAAGGTGAGGGAGGCAGAAGAGATCGTTTATTGGAAGCAAATGGATCAGGGTTCTAAGTGTATACGATAAGTATTAAATTCCGAGTCAATCGGCCGGGAATTAATCGATTTACAGGACGGTTCGAGATCCAGAGAAACCCTCGACCCATCGCTTCACCGTCGCCTCGCCTAGCATGCGGGAGCGACGGGCGCTCGTTATATCTGGGTCCATTAGTGATTGGTGGACCCCGTCCACTTATCGGCAAGGGTGGATTATGTCGATGGACGCATGCATCCGCGCCTCACGCTGCACCCTGCAAAATGGTCAACCGTTGATGCAGGCCGATGCAGGTATACTTTATATATATATATATATATTGTACAAGTATAACCGGGATGCAGCGATCGAGGGAATATATATTCAAAGCGGATTTTTATTACGGTATATGCAATTTTGACAATCCCTCGGGGGATTTCATCCACCGCGAAGGTGGTAGGTACGAAGACCTTAAAGTTCCTAGCCAAGTTTTATGCCGCCTGAGCGTGACGATTTATCGTACTCGAGATACGCCGTATAATGAATTTTCTCCTTCTTAACGGAGTGCAGAGCTTCAGATCCACGCTTTCCAGCACGTCCCGGTTATCCGACAAATATGTGTAGAGGACGTCTCGATGTCGCGACTTTTCAACGTGTGTTGTAGGAAAAAAAGCGAAATGTGAGAGTAAAAAAAAAATAAAATAAAAAACCACGTCTCTACCCTGGATGTCAGATTTGTATACATTCATTTTTTGGCACGTTTCGTAACGTAAGTTGTCCTTGTATGTATAATAAGCCTGCAAATGTCAGATGCAAGTTATCCGAGGACAGATATAGAGCTTTTAGTTATTGAAATATGATAGAAGCTCATACATATATATGTATGCATGAATTTGCACAATTTTGATAAGAAAATACTTTATCTCGTCTCTTTTTGCCGCATAAAACACGTGGAGTCTGCAGTACAAAGTGATCATACAAACGATTTGGATGATAAGAATGAGAAAATTTGGCGAGTCCTGAAACTCCGGATCTTCGATAAGACTTCTGTCGTTACGGCTGTCAACATGTCAAGGTTTGCTGAAATGGGGTAGAACGTCTCACCGATAACAGCTTGAAGTTTACTCCGAATACATAAGCTGCGCTTTTATATATTACGTGTATATATATATGTATACTTCTTGCATATCTGCATAAATATATCTAAGATACTCGTTATTTGACGGATGGTGCTCAACGCCGAGTGCAGTTTGTGGAATGCATTATTCATGGGGGTGAGCTCGACGTACGTGTTATACCTACGTGGCCGGAAAGCTCCGGGGGTCGGTAAGGTCTAATGTCACCCTGTACGTACCGCGGGGTGAATAAAAAGGTCATCTCGAAGTGCATCGTATCCTCTCCTTAATTCCCCGGCGCATCTCGATGGGCGTATTTCGCGCCGGGAACTCGAGTCGAGCCACTTGTCACATTATGGTAAGCGATGTAAATTCGGGTGAGCCACCCGGAGCAGAGAGAGAGAGAGAGAGAGAGAGAGAGAGAGACTCTGAAGAGCAAGGTGCGTCTTTTGTCAGACTCGATGGGTTGTTTCTGCGAGTCAAGAAGCACTTGAACTTGCTCGCGGTGAGGCTTCTTCTCCCCGTCACGGGCGCTTCGCGAGGGGAGCGGAAGGGTGGCTCGAACTACGCTGCACAACTTGGCTGAATAATTGAGGCCAACCCTCCGGTTATCCCATCGGGCGTCTATTCGACGACCCCGCGTGACTCGACGTTTCCGTGACCGTTGACAGTATTGTCATCTCTCTGTATACGCCGAGGTATACAAGCAATAACCGCTGCTCGTATATACTGCGCCCCCGACTATACCGAGATCTCTCATTTTTGTACTCTCGAGTTTCATCCCCCAGGCGAAGAGTATCCACGTTGTTCGATTATTATCATTCATGCTGCAACAATGCCTTCGAGTGATCGGCGTGCATCGCTCTAACTGGATCGAAGGCATTGTTGAATGCCTTCAAGGCTTGTGGGTATTATATAGTTATGTGTGAATTAGGGTGTTCGGATGAAAATCATTTGAGATTTTAACCCATGTCACCTTCTGAGAAGTTTACCTAGATTAAAAGAAAGGTTTCGGAAAAAGATGAGCTTTCTCTTTTATACGTTTTAAAATTCATGAAGAATCGTGAATATATATTTATTTATTTTTTTTCTTTTGTTACGTCAATCGTAACGTCAATTTACGAAGCACTAAGAAGACCCGCACGTGTAATCTTAAGTCGCCAGTTGATGTTTGAGAAGTTTATCCGACGATCTTTTCATTACTAATTCAATCTCATAAAATTGTTATAATTTAATATGAACTTCTAATTTAGGGGAATGATATTCCTGGTTGATATATCGTGACAACTCCTAGCTGTACCGGATACTTCCTTCGTTCTTTTTCTTTTCACTGTGAATGATTAAAAACACGGTGTGAAAAAACTTTGCTTTCATAGTATTAGACGGTCTGCGGTGAATTACGTCTGCGGTCGAGATTCGCCGTAAAGTTATTATCTCAATTTTAGAAAACAGTACCTTACGCACCTAAACCTACAGCTGCGGAAGCGTTATAGTTGTGTAAGATCCTTTTCGCTACGGGTCGATGCGAGGCTTTCTTCTGCAGAAATCGTTTAGTCCAGGGGTGAAATTAGGGCTTCATTCGTGAGAGACGAGCCGGATTTAAAAGTTTTTGTCGATATATGTATAGGCACGTAGGTACAGATCGTGGTTTCGTTGGAGAGACTGCAGTGTTCTCGGGGGCTGGTTATTATATTTAAAATAAAAAGAAAGTAGCGCGGAGGTGGGTAGGTATAACGACAATGCGAGCTTCTCTCCAACGTCCGCTTGAAAAGAGGGAAGAGATTGTCGACTCTCCCATTGTCGGCCTGGTTTTGTGTCTTTCAGTTGAACAGCAGCGCCAGGCCAGAGTTGGCGAAGCGGAGATAGGAGTTTGGCGTAAACGCCACTTTTCGGCCTCCCTGCTCCCCGCCGGCATTAAACTCGTTGACGTCCTCCTCGTCCTCCTCCTCCTCCTCTTTCTCTTCCTCCTCGTCGTTCTTTGTCTCCGTGCAGGAATAATGACAATCTTCAACGGGCAATCATCATATTTCATGTTTATCTCGAATCCTCGCGACTCACCTGCGGGGCATTTCGCGTAGTTAGCCTCGCCCCGCGTACACCAACTACTACATCTACACACGCGAGCGGATAAAAACGAGGCGGAAAAAAAAGCGAGGCTGACAGCGTGGAAATTCAACTGCACGACGACGAGCTGCGAAAGAGGCTAGAATCAAAAGGGACAAGAGTCGGAGAATTTAAGGGTGAAGGATCTTATGGTTAATAAGCGTCGTTCCAATATCCGGGGTTCGGATTAAAGGGCTACTAGGGATCGGACTACGACTCATAAATGCTTCAAGATCGTAGTCGGGTCCATTGTAAGGTTGACCATTCACCCGTCTGCTCGGGGCAAGAGTGTGTGTGTGTGTGTGTGTGTATGTACGTATATATATATCATATATATATCAGCTAATACGAAATATCCTGCGAAGGGTGATCGAATTGCTGACCCGTCGGTTCGCCGTGGTGGACTTGAAGCGGGGCTAAATCCGGATGCTGCTTTCGCCGCGCCACGTTTGGCCCTTTTCGAATCCCCCTAAATTTGATACCGCGACAATGAGACAAATAATACGTTTTCTTCTTCTTTTTTTTTCACCTATCAACCCCGCCAACGGTGGGATGTGACGTCAATAGTTTTTGCTGACCCTTCTCAAACCCGTTCGCCCTTATATATCACTCGGACCATCTCTATGCCTTCTTCGTAGGTTCAGCCTCCGCCCTTATATAGTAGCTGCAGCCGTTTTGGATGAACGTAATCTCTACACACACGCGGATCCCTTGTTGTAAACTCGCAAAACATAAGGCCAATGAGCGAATATTTTTGCTCGTGTACTACTCGGACCTCGGTAATGCGAAGAACGGTGGAAAACGCAGAGTTTGATGAGACGTTTTTTCCAATTTTACACCCGGCGGTAGGTCGAAGGGTGTTTTCTCATCTCCTGGTTCTGCGGGTCCGTCGTTTCGTTTGCACAGTTTTCACCGTATCTGGCGAAGCCGGTACTTGATTCAAAATTGAAAAGGTTAAACGGCCGTCCCTTTAAATTTGTAGCTACATCGATGTCGTCAATCCTGGCAGCGGAGGGCGGCTTCCGGATGACTGGGCGTCGCGACGCGTCGCGTCCCGACGCCCTGCAGACTTCGAGTGGTGCCAAGCGAAGCGGCGCGGCGTCGAGAATCGCGGCCCACGCCCGTCACAGAGCTTCCATCGACTTTACGGGCTCAAAGGAATCGAGGGAGCGATCATTTGTAGGCATTGGCGCGTGCCTTTGAGGTCTCGTTAAAAAGGAAATCTGACGATCATGCTCAAGATTTCATGGTTATAATTAACGAGCTTCTCTCTGAAATGCCTGCTAACGATATAAGATTATACATACATATATATACATATACATAATATAGTATATATTTGATACCTAGCTTTGCCAAAGAAAGAAGTTTCCTTTCTTTCCCTCAAACACTCGACTGTTTTGCCCGCCCCCCCTCCTCCTCTTCATATTTTCACCGTTTTTTGATCTTCCCTGACCGAGGCTCGCAATTTTCGACTCGCTGCTCCGCCCCCGTTTCTTTAAAATCATCTCAGCGAACTGCTTGTTTGCAGCACTCGCGAAACGATCGCTTCGAATAATTTATGCTTCCGTTTCAATATATATGTGTCTATACATATATTAAACAATCTTCAGGGGGATAAATTAATCGATTGATTTATCGGCTGACATAGTTTGTCAGATAGATTACTCGACTATAATGAAAATTTAACATTGGACAATTTGATATTTTTACCGGACCAACCGAAAAATAATTCCCGGTGAGCATCGACCACGAATCATTATATTCATGAGCTTGTGCAAAACATAGTCTTCGGGTTATAATTCGGGTGAACAACAAGATGCCTTTTTTTTATTCCTCTCGGCCTTTCACTTCTTCCGCTCTTTTACCTTCTCTTTTGTTGTCTTCGCGAAATTTTACCGAGTCCTCAGCTATCTTCCGCTCAAAAGTTGATCCGGATCTCTGAACCCTTACATTTCTACGTACGTGCAAAAGTATATATATTTTTCTCCCTCTAAACTCGTCACCAGAATTGTATAATCTTTTTTCTCTCTATCCAGTGACACGAATTCCCCAACGTACGATAAGATCTGTTTTTACCGCACGGATTCGCCCCCGGTAAAATCTGATTTGATGTTCAAGTGTCGGGTGGTGGATACAACGAAAAGAAAGAAAGAAAAATAAGAAAATAACAAACACAAAAAACTGATTTGTCGTATCTCTTACCTTTGTTTTGAACTTTCACAAATTCAGCGATAGTTAGAACAGACAGATAGAACCGTTTTACGTTTTAAAAAATCTCTCAATTTTGGAGAAGTGCTGTGACATATTTCAAGTGTTTAAATTATCCTAATCATTGTACTTCCAAATTTCATTATACACGCCTATAATATTTCAACGACCAAAAGTTGTAAGCGTATAAGTTTTGATTTCAAATTATTCCCATTCTCCATCCCCCACAAAGGGGGTGAATAATAAACGCCCTGCTGAAGTGATGAAATTATTGTACAGGATGTTGAGTAGAGTGAAACAATCGCATTGAGACTTTAATATAAATAAGGTCTTAAATCAATTTAGGCGACTGTTCTCAGCGATCCTCCCTAAATTTGACTTAACAGGATTTCGCCCCTCTGACGGCTCCGAAACGCGATCCTCCATCGTTGAGGCTGACGGTGAGACACGTTTCGCGCAATTATATCGATCTCTCGAAAACGATGAAACCGAATTTCCGTCCTAAGATGTAGGCCGTTTTTACACTTCCCGAAAATTTCTAGTTCCATCTTAAATCGCAGCTGGCATTAAAAAAACGTCGCGTCGCGCAAATAAGTGTCGAAATCGTTCAAAGGTTCGAAAAGTTGGAAATAAAAGGGCGATAACGAGCCGAGTCGAGCTTCACCAGCGTCCTTTGCCAACCGGTTCAAAGTGAGTAGCGAGAAAATCGTGTCGAGGTGGAGTAAGAAGTCGCTAAAGCGAGGGCTTCGAGGGGTTGAAGAATCAGCAGCGGACCACCTAAGGAAGCGTGGCGGCTCGATTTGCACTCTCGATTTAGCAAATTATTATCAAGCGACGATAGCGAAAACTTTTCGTTAGCGGAAGTCCTGTGAATGGTGGAAAATTAAATTCAACCTATCTCGGCTGGCAGTTTAATGGGATATAACGTGCAACGCTATCTTTGCCACAGTTTCTGCAGAAACGTGTCGTGTGCAACAAACAACCGTCGAGATTCGCGAACTAACAAAAACCGTTCATACTATACGAACTCAAAGCGTTACAACTCCTCGTTAATTATACGAAGTGCCACTGAATTAACTTCCGTTATTTCCCGGGCATTATCTACACGCGTTTTTTTATTATCATTTTTTTTTTGTTGGTTTTCAATTTAAACGAACTGAGCTTTTCCTGTTTGCCCATTTTTTTTCTTCTATTTTTTTTCCCCGTGTTTTCGTCGGTCACTGTTCTTTCACACCGCGCGCTGGGGGAAACAGACCAACGAAAAATAGAATAATATGAAAAAGAAAAATATTAAATCCGAAAAAATCGTCGCCGGGCAAAGAATACGCGGAAAGCAATGGCTCAGAATGGCTGATAGAGGCCTCAGGCGTGTTTAACGCGATGCGACGACGTGTCGGATAATTCGACAAAATATAACCCGCTGCGGGCAAAACAACGTGACAAACGTGAAAAATTCAACCGGGTCACGTGGCTTCTCACCCTTTCGCTATTCTCGTCCCTTTTTTTCTCCATCCCATCATCTCTTTTCGTCACTTAAAACCGCGACAGATAACACTCATGCACGTGTACGCAGTATATTGTAGTATATATATTCGTCGGGGTAAAAATTCGGGAAATAAAATAAGAGAAAGAGAGAGAGAGAGAGAGAGAAAGAGAGAGAAGAAAGCAGGAAATTAGCCCTTCGGCAACGGATCTTGAGAGGCGATGGGTTTTAATTGAACTGCAGTTAAACAAAATTACGCCTCGATTATTACATTCTAGATGAGACTTGGGAAATTAATTAATTCTCAAGTTATCATTACTGCCGGTTTGTTATACATGCCTACCACCTTATATTATATCTGAATATATATGTATACGTACCTTAAGCTACCTCTATTTTCTCATCAATACACCCGCGCTCCGCCGAAGGCTGCCTTACTTAATTAGTCCAAACATTTGGTAGGCTTCAACAATCTTTTTCTTATAATTAATCAAGTAAAAGCCTTATTGTTCCGACAACTTCATCGCGAGCTTCTCACGGACCGAAAATTTCGAGCCTCCCCACGCCACGATATTGGTATTCTTAATTTACTGCTGCTTGATGTGACAATTATTATTGACGGATACAATTCACCATCTAATTGCCGTTTTCATTCATTCTCGAGAACTAGTTATACACGGTTTTAAATGCTTTCTCGTTCGTTAATTATACTTCCATATTTCGTAATTACACGTTATTACAGACGAGCTTATTAAAACAGTTTTTACCTTCTTTCGACTCTCCGGTTCTCTTTAGCTAAAACTTTAATATTCCTGTCATATTTTTTCCATCTCTGATATTTCTGGCCCCGAGCAAATCCAAACTGGTTTAAAACGAGACTTTTCTCATCAGTCCAATACCCTTCATTTTCCGACTTGTCTATTGTTGATATTTTCAAATTCTTCCCTGCTAAGCACACATCAATATTCATATTCGCTAAGGCAAAGAAGAAAACTCTTCATATCTCGTATGTATAAGTATATTATTTATATTATACTTTCCCTTTTGACGTTTTCCCCCATCCGTCTTTGATCCATGAATTATAAATATTGTAATATACTTGGAATGACGAAGGCTCGAGCGAGGAATCGTTCTTGCAAAAAAGGAGCGAAACGCAAAAAGATTATACGGGAATATGGAAGCGGGAATTCGGTGCGGAGGAGTTTTGGCATACGCACAACACGCCGCTTACGCATCTCTTCGCAAGAAACGAGTTATTATTCTCTCTTCAATATTCCGCGCACTTATAATCACGCTCGTGAAAATATTTTCACGACTATGACGTGCAGCAGCTCGTGATTCAATCATTCAAACTTCATTCTGAAAACGAGACCGCGGAAACATTCGACACGCATCGATGCTGTACGATTGAATTGTTCATAAGTTTCTAGACACGCCTGTACAATAACCGCGGAAGATTTATTGAATTTTAATGAGATTTCCAACGAAACGGTGCGAACGTTGAGATAAAAAATAGCAGCACCTCCGGGAAGCAGCTCCGATAATTGCAATTTATGTCACACACGTGTGACCCGAGCCGATTTATATGCATATACATATATAATTCATAAAAATTTTCGAACGATTGAGGGAAGTGGAAAAGCACCGCAAAAATACGGTTCAACAATCATATTTTACATACACATATATACGTGCACGTGGTTTCGCGATTTACTGACCGAGTTTCACCCGGCTGTTACTAATGAAAATATTGTCCACCGATTTTTGACGGAATACAGTTATATTCCCGCCATGCATGGCAGCAGGCGAGACGTGAATTCTGTTGGATTTTATTTATAAACGGGTTAAAGTTTGTCGAAACGATTTTCACAGACATTGAACAGGTGTAATGTACGAGCCGGCGTTATACATGGGTATATAGATATTGTATCAGGCAGCTGTGAAGCTTGGAGAAAGGTTTGAGAAATGAAAAAAGGAAAGTGAAGCTTGTTGGAATGAAAAAAGTATATAACAAATCGCTTTTCCTATATATATATATATATTTATGTGTGTGTGTGTGTGTGTGTGTGTGTGTGTGTGTGTACATATATTTGATTTTCTTCAGACAGACACCATTATTGTTCAGACCGTTTGCAAACCATTTCGAATTCTTACAACAAATTGACTTCGACTACAGACGGCTTCTACTCCAATACATCACCCGCTTCGGCAGGGGAAAATTCCCTCGTAGATTTTCCACGTTTTTCACAAATATCGTATGATGTATATCCACCGCTGAGCGCTTAGCGCTGTATAAATTCAACCCTGACGTATTTTTCATTTCACCGAATGTAACGTTCCGCCAATTATTCACTGGTTTGGTGTTTAAGAATGCACAATTCCGATGTAACCGTTCCGATATGAAACGCATAAACTATATGACAAGAATTATCTAAAGTGCTGAAAGCGAATTCAAGCCGTTGCAATTAATCATCTATAACGCGATTTATCTTCTTATTATTCGTAATTAAATGAAAGAAGCTGCCGATTCAATTTTCTTTCGTAATAACTCAGATTTTTCACATTTTAATTTTCTTTACCGTCGCTGAAATCAACCGGCGCTGATCTTAGAATAGATTTACGAGCAGCGTACTTATATCTACACAGTAATTGTAAATTGCTTTCTATATTAATATAATTCTCATCAGAAATGTTATATACGGATGTACCTCAGCTATCACATATACAATATGCATGACATCTTATCACTTTTGTGCACGCTCTGCGCGTATTTCGCAAAGCACAGACGAAGTTGGACGGAGACCTTGAATCTCGCCTTTGAATTTCCACCAGAGTTAGCACGTCGTATAAATAAATCAGAACACAAGCAAAGGTAGAAGATTAAAGAATGGGCCTCTTCATTAAGTCACTCTTATCAGATCTTTCCGCGCCTTTATCCGATCCCCGTTCACTTACTAATCTAATTTCAACTCCTATTGAAACTCGTTAACGAGATTTATCGGATTAAAGTGCAGACGAAACGCCGAGCATCGATTTGACTACCAAAAAACATATAATGAAATGTGCGATATACAATTAGAGTAACTTTAAATTTTCCGCGCAAAGTAGTTTCTGTAAATGTTGTTTTAACTATTCGCACTGCATTGTTTAATCCCAATTAAATTTTCTGCTACCGTCAACATGCAACAAAGATAAACAAATTTTCCACGAACGAATGAGGGATGCGAGATTCCTCAGCGTTTTCACGTTTGACATATCGGAAATTCAAAAATTAATCGGCGCATTCTTATGCACTTGCAATTTTCGCACTTCCCTATCGGCCGCTCGCAGACGAGAAGCTTTATACCTACGTACTTTGGAGTGAACATTTGTCCCGACTCTTTGAACGGGGTCGTATATATCCTTCCATTCTGTTGTAGCGATTGCGAAAATGGCCCGGGGCGACAGGCTGCCGGGGGCGGCGGAGCCGGGGGTTGGAAACTCGCACGGATCCCAGGATCGAGCATCAGACTCACGATTTATCGCAACTGCAAAGACAATATCGTGTCCGATCGCAAAACAGTCGCGATGCGATGTGTGTTTCTCTTTCCGCGAGTTGACGCTCTACTTTTATTCTCTTACGTTATACGTGTATGATTCTCTCTCCTTTCGTCTCGTTGTGTGATACATATACGTAGGTACGTATGACGTATGACGTACCTACCTATATTTCGAACGTCCAAGTTTCTCTCAGGCATCTCCTCGTCTTTCTCCGTTTCTTCGCGTCGAACAGAAGAAAAACTCGGATTTGCACTCTCGCCAAATTGTCAAAGTTATACCCGGAGTGCCTAATAATTGCGGGTGAAAGGTTATCGTCCTTCTGCTTGCATTGCAGCCCCGAAATTAACTCGCCGTCGGCCATGAGGTTTTTTACTGACTTTGCTGGCCAAAATGGTCGATTTCATCCTGGGTTGCCCCCCTTCCCCCTCCCCCCACCCCTTAGGGCTTTTCAAAAATTTCCAAAACGTTTCGCTGATCAACTTCAGGTGCCTACGTGATATTCCAATTGTTTGCATTAAAAAAATTTCAATTAGTTAATTAGTAGAAATGGATAAATAATGAGAAAGTCAGGGTGGACGATATCGTCCATGTTGTTTGGTGGAGGGTTAAGACAGTGAAAATTCTCGCCCCCTCCCCCCTCCTCACCCTAATTTTCACCTCATTCATGTGTATCGTATTCTGCTTCCTTTCGCTCGTCCATTTTTTATCCTCTTCGTCGCTTCCCGCTATTTTCTCCTCTCCGGCTCGTTTTCTTTTTTCATTTTATCCTCAACCAACATGCCGTGCTCTCGGCGTTAAATTGCCTACAAAATACCACCGGCGCGGCGTGTGAACCGGCGTCACCTTTGCACCGAGTGAAATTTTTAACTCGTCGTTGTTTATTTTATTTCCTCCTTTCATTTTTAGGGGGTATTTTGAACGATCCAACTATACAGCCGTTTCCGTAGCTACACGCGATCGTTTTAACTGCTGCACCCCTAACCCAGTGTCCTATAAATACCCCTTCGGAGTGCCGTTCGATCGTCCGAAGACAATGGGACTTGGCTATTTTCGAAACGACCAATTCACGAGCTGCTATTGTTTCTTCCTAAAGCGATTAAACCGCTGATGGAAAATAATTACGAGTTTTGACAGTTTATTTCGCGCTTCGCGACTCCAATTAAAACTAATTAACTAGTTGCACCTTGACTGAGGGAAGGGAGCCGCTGCTGTAAGTCTTCCGTGAAATTCCTGTACACACATTCCCGTTTGTACGCAGACACATAAGGTATTTCATAAATTTACTCGAGCGGGGGGGAATCTCGTCAAAGTCGAAAAGGGTTAAATCGTTACACGCGACGTTTGACGATCAGCGAAGAGACGAGGATGAGTGAAACGATACGAAATTAAGGGGACGAAAGGATCCCTCACATATAATGTCTGCGGGGAAAGTCAACACACGATGAATTATATGTCTACATATATAAATTCGAACAGGTTTGATGAGGGAATATCTAGTTTCGGACAATGTTTCGTTATTATTTTCGAGCGGAATTATGCAGCCCGAAGGAATTGCAGGTTGACGAGAAAAACCTGCCGCTGGGTATAATTTCGGTTTTTCATCGTCGCCCGGCGTGTTTGTCTAACGAGTTTCGCGAGGTTCAGCAGAGCGGGCTGATCGCGATCTCGTTATCCTTCGGCTTCGTATAATGTCGAGAGAAAACAGCCGGCAGGTGTTGGTAAAAAAAGGTCCTGGGCATCGGGCGAAGGACGTCCCTGTAGTAACGAGTCTAACAGGTCCACTTCGAATTGATGAATCACTCGTCCGAGGCTCTCGCGGCGCTAATAAAGAGAAATTCGATAACGCGCGGTTCGACGTTCTGCCCTCGGGTCTGCAGGGCTCAAGACGATCCTGCAGGACTCGCCGGTCGGGGGTGGGTATCGTTCGAGCAGAGATGACCTGGCCGAAAACAAATTTCTCGGCTTCACTCACTCGGCGAGGACTGCACGGAACCGCCGGATCGTTTTAATTAAATTTGGTATTACATTCGGGACTCCTGGGAGTCCGGCAGTCCAGGAGGACTCTCTCTTAAGGATGTATTTCGCGTACAGTCCGGTAGAAAAATTGATCGAATCATGATATGTCTAGCGTTGAAGCGGCAAGAATGACCAAATTTAATCGATTTTCGATTAAATCTACTTACTAATGTAATCCTTAATTACTCATTACTAATTTAATGTAAATTACTTACTAATGTAAGTGCATATTTGATTTAATTGGTGAAAGATAAATGAATATTTCTTACCCAACATTGAAAAATATTTTTAATGAAACTATAAATTACGAAAAAAACTTTGCTGTCATTGAGAATACGTACTGAAATTTACGAAATTTTGGTTTCAAACGCACCGTTTTTGAAAAAAAAAAATATATACGAAATAAACGAATAACCGATTGATTTTTACCAACTTAATCGAGTCGTGTTCGATTATTTTTTTCGCGTCGATTTTTTTTAACGTAGTCATCATCGCTCTTGAAACCACCATTCGAAAAGCTATAAATTTGAGTTTGGAGCGGATTATTTATTAATTATTTATATTATTAATACCACCTCTCATAATTATGTGATATTAAAACATCAACAAAAAGCATAGGCATAAAAGTACAAAAGATTCAGGTGTAGACTCGTTATAACTTTCAAAATAAAGCTACGTAAGAAATTGTTGAAAATCGTGTAACTTTTCCGAGATTTCGATGTATCAGGGGTTGTTTCTGTTCGTTAATCAAAGCTGTACTACAGCTATAATCAACTGAAACGAATTTTGAATAACGTTATAATGTTTTCGAATAAATCACAAGTTTATCAATTATGACCAGCTGTGTATAAATGATTTCGCCACAACCAAACTTTTCTTTATGATCCGGAGAATTTACAGTCAACATTGGTCCCCGACATTTTTTTGTAAGTCAATCAATTATCCGTATACAAAATCACATACGTACACATATAAATATATATAAGTATACACAGATAATTAATTGAAGTTAGGCGAACGGTATATTTTTTGGCATTTAATTGTAAGCAAAAAATAATGTGGAAATATAATCTACGATTTATTCAAATGATCGTTTTTCTTTTCATCCGAATTTCACGAGGTAAATAAAATTTTTCCTGTATACTCAGAATACATCGTTTCAAATAAATTCCGCCTGACAAATTCGAGTCAGAGTTTGGGCAAAACTTTTTTATTATTTCTATACTTTCGCGGTGGGACTGTACCTACCTCCGATACATCCTTGACCCGAACCACGAGCCGTGTTATTCTCTGATCCCGTACAATTTGTTTCCTTTAACAAGGAGTCTCGACATAGTTGAAGTGCAGGCGGGTTTCCCCGATCCTTTCGTCTTTCGTCCTTCCTCGCGAGAGTTCCCGCTCCGTTCTCGTCTTCTTCTTCTTATTCTTATTTTAATCGCCGCCATTCCGGTAATGATTATTATTATTGTTATTTTTGTGCGCTTTCCCAGCTGGATGGATACTTTGGGCAAGCATTACCAGCCTGAACGTGGGGCGTCGCCTCCTCGCGGTTTGGTAATGAGCGTTTCGATGCTTCCAAACACCGAAAGACGTCCCGACTTTTGCCACGCGCCCTTTTTCCCGACTTTCTTCTTTTCTGTTTATGAATATGAGCGCCCCCACCCCCCTCCTTACGTCCTTCATATTCAAAATTGCGGCAGAAATTTGTTAAATATATGCATACCTATAAATATATACAGTATTATATCCTGTAATATATACAGGACCGATTAGGCCCGGGCTCTTTTGATTCGAGTTGTTTTTCTTCCTTCTCGAAAGAGCCTCTCGCACTTAAGAAACAAAAGGAAAATCTCGGCAGCGTCGACGAAGCGGTAAATTTGTCGGAATTTTTCACCACCAAGAGCAGCAGCGGCAGCCTGCTGCTTAAGAAAGTTTTACACGTACGCGGAGTCGAATATCGCGATACCATTATATTTCACAAAATGTTTCTCTCCCCGCGTTTGAGACAGCAATTTTCACTCAATTTTCAGAATCGTAGATTTTACAACGCGGGCTTTTCATTCTTTGCCGACATTATCGCAGCGCTACCGCACCACCATTTTCGACGAAATTTATAACCGTGCAAATTTTTATTTCCACGTATAATATATCAGTCGATTAAATGCAGTGGTTCTCTGGATTTTATATATATATATATATATATTTATATGTTTAACTAATATCTGATAATGGAAATTTCGCAAATTCTCGGAACTAGTTATAACAATATTTTCTCATTACATATTGGTATATTTCGCGGTATTAATTAGCGCAGCTCGTTTTACCCACAGTGAAAATTGGGTTTTTATAACTTCGTAAAACTTACGTTTGCGGCCCATTACTGCCGATGGCTCGTGAGATGAAAACGTTTTTATTCATGGAGAGAATTTTCGTTTCTTTATACTTTTGAAGAAAAACAAGCCGATAAATTGAGTAAGAATAATCTATACAGTACCGCAGAATTAAACGAGGGTTATAACAAGTATATGACACGTATGTTTGTGTGTACAATTATACATACATACATCGTACGCGGTTGTTAAAGGGGTGAAATTATTTTATTTGTCTGGTAGTTCAACTTTTTGTTGATGCTTTTTACATTGCTGTTACGAATGAATACAGGTGAAAATTAAACAAGTTTCTTTTTGAGGAACAAAAGGAAAAACTCTGCGTGCAAACCTGCGGTCATTCATACACGCTGCGTGTATTCAGCGAGTTGTTTGCCTTGCGGAATTGGACTGAAATAAATAACGAAAAAAAAGGGTCCAAATAACAACAATGAATGTCGGTGTAAATAACTAAAAGGTAAAATTTTCACGGAATTTAATTCAATCGTGTTGCCAATTTCGGCACGTTCCGTGTGAAAATTAGTCTCGGCGTCTTTATTGCACATCCGGAATAGCAGGGGAATCAGCGATGCCACACGCGAAATTGCCTCAAAATGGCTGTCCTTAACCTTCCAGCTATCATCTTCTAGTACCGTGGTGGGTTTCGGAATGTATTCGCAGGCGACAATGTGAGATCGTAAAATAATTGGCTCGAGATTTATTAATCACCTTGTACGTCGATTCCAGAATCCATTTTACGATTCGCTGCGTCCAATATTCGGCTGTGAAATCTCATGGGAATGATGTGTCCATATATCCATGTGTGCGTACATTTACTCATTATTTGTTATATACCTAGTGTAATACTTTCAAATCGATAAATCAAGATCCTGAACAAATGAGCTAGACATGGGCATTATATACCCGAGTCTGATTAAAATTTAAGCTTTTTTTTCATGCTCGCAGACGAGACTCGAAAAGAAATAGTTACGGTATAAGTACGCGCAGAAAAAGCTCGGACTTTTTTCGGATGCGTGGCCGTCGCGTCGAGCGATTTCGTATAAATGAGTGATTGTTTATTCTTCAATATGACTAGAGGACTGCACGGTTAAAATTTTTTAACGTGTGCTAATGACGGGAATTCAACAAGATTTGCAACACGTAATTCGTCGGATGTACGGCATTGATCCTTCGAGTCGCGGACGTCGATGCTTTCAACTATAAGTTAGAACGAAGTGTGCGGGGTGGTTTGTTCGATTTCACTTCACTGCTGAGGCTCTTTTTTTAGAAGACTATCTTCTACAAATTCTCGAACACTAAAGAAAAATTTTTTTTCTATCGATTTGGCACAATTTCAATATTTCAATTTACAACATTAGGTATTCCAATATTGACTATGATCAACAAATCAAGAAATAGCAATATTACATCGAACACTGAAAAACAAGAAAAGTCTGTTTCTGTGATTTTATACCGAAAATATTGACTTTATATAAAAACGTAACGAGTCTACTGGATTTTAAACGATATTAAAGCGATTCTCAACGAAGTATCGATATTCAAGTTTTTCTTTGTAATTCTTCAAAAAAATACAAAACTACGTCTCAATTATTTCTCGAATATTCTGTCTGACGAACCTAATGGAACTTTTTATCCACACCCCTAATTCGCCAAATTATACTCGACGTCCGGCTGTCTGAGGTTTTGCAAGAGATTGATAGAAAGTATGACCCCGTGACAAAGCCGCCTCCTCAACCACCGTCCGTCCATTCGGCCCTCGCCACGGCTGCAAGGGTTTCTCAAGTAACCGGGTAATTCTAACACCGAGTGTTAGACATCTCCTGAGGCCCCCATTAGCATACACTCGTAACACCCCGAAGCCCTCTACAAGTTTACAGGCTCCCGTGGGCCGGGCGGGTGAATTAACTCTCTTCGGTGGCACCCGACAGATCTGCCAGCGTCCTTCCCTGCATCCCTTCCACCTTCCACCTTCCTCCTTCCTCCTTCCTCCTTCCTCCTTCCTCCTTCCTCCTTCATTCCGCCCTGCTGAACTCGCCCCGACCCTCCGACGCGAGTCCACCACTTTCTACATAATCATCGTTAATAATCCGCCCCCTTATCTCAACCTCGCTCCCACCCCGGCAAACTATATGCGCGACCTAAGCCCGAACCCTCCAAACCGAAACTCGTCTTTCAATCGACCTTGGCCTCCGCCCCCTCCCCCTTTCGTCAGGTGACTTCCAAGTCTTATCTTCTCTGGTGGCTGCCGGGCACAGGACGTATTCCGGGTGTGGTACGCGGATTGATTAATTTCCATTTTTAATATGCCAAAGTATTTTCCTTGGAACGGAAAAATTATTCTGTTATGGATGTCAAGAACGCAATCGGGTTCACAGGTTGCGATTGTAATTAACTCTAAATTCTAACAACAAGACTTTGCTCTGAAAATTATGTTACGTTTACCTCTAACTTTGAGCTTGGATTAGTTATACATATAATGTGTGGGTATAACAATTGCAAATGGTACTTATTGCAGAGTAATCTGTATACCGAGGTACGGGACAGCTGATTCATGGCAGGTTGTATGGGACCCGTAATTCTGACGCGAAGGAATGACACGACCTCAAGTTCCGCGGTCGAACTCGCCGCGCGGCAGCGTGAGGGAATTCCGGTTTGATAAAGGGGTCGAGAAGTATCGCGACGGAATAATAATCTCTTCCTCGCCTCGGCGGAGAAATAATTTGGCAAGAGTGTCAAGCCGAGTTGTCGGGACTGGTTAGATCCTCTCCGATCCTCGAAGGTGCATATAACCAATGTATAGTCGACGAGGGGCGAAAGGGGTTGGAACGACGAAGGGGTTGCAGGGCTGGGCGAAACCCACCGCAGCGAGACCGCCCCACTCTACAACGGCGCAGAGAGTAGTAATGGAATTGCAAATCCGACGACATTACATGCCTCTTGGCAACTTGTGATTTCACGCCGGCTCCCTCGCCGCTCTTCCTCTCCTCTCCTCCTCTCCTCTCCTCTCCTCTCCTCTCCTCTTCTCTATCACCCTCTTCGCTCAACGAGGACACGAATTAACCAGACCCGCACTCGCCGCTGGTGCTTCACCATCAGTGTTCGAGTTTGGATGATGCAGAAGACCTTAGGTTAAACCTTTGCAAGCCCCGTTCTACCCCATAAAAGGTACCACACCACCTTCAACCATTGCCGGTGAGTGGACCCAATGAATTATCGCTGGTTATACGTGCAGCCGCAATACTCAACCGCAGCTGTTATTCGCCGACAAGCGCATTGTTTCGTGAAAATGAAACAGGGTTGAAAATAAATGCGGACAGCAAAACCTGAAACGAAAAGAAAAGAAAAAAAAATAGGAACGTATATTTGTCTTTCCTCGATTACGTGACCAGGGATGCGGTCGCATCGAAAAATTTTATGGTATAAACAAGGATGGGGGGGGGGGGGTTATCAGTTCATTAGATTGTTTGGAAATAAAATTTATACGTCATCCCTTCTGGACTCTTCAACCTTTCAAATCCCTTCGTTTTCAGCTTATGGTGAAAGATTCAATACAACTAAGGGTTGTTGTTTATTTATTTATTTTTTTTTATTCTTTACATTCACACTATCAACATCCTTAGTTTTACCGGTGAATTGAAAAAAATTGTAAAATAAAGGGAAAATTATTTGTATAATTGCGTAATGAATGGATTTCATTGTGATATGATATAAGTTTTGGCCCTTTTTTAGGACAATCGGCTCTAGTGAGATAAAAAATCGTCTCGAGAAATGACGGACCCGAGATTTTTTTTTGTTTCATTCGATAAATACGGTTCGTGACTGGGGACGAGCGGATTAATATTGGACGGAGATATTGAAAACCAAAGTTTCCTTTCCTCGAACTCTTGAGTAACTAAGTTACTTCTATATCTTACTGGCAATAATAACTTTTCCTGCAAGCTTGGTTTTTCTCAGGGATGCCGACTTAGAAGCGCACAAAACCTTTCAAGCTTTCTTCGAATAAGTCACATCGTCTCCGCAGGTAGCTCGTACCTACATACGGATTCGCATTATATGTAGCATGTGGGTATACATGTAGAGAAAAGCGGACAGCCTTAAGCTCTTAGAATTTCCGTCTCTGCCTTCTGCTTCTAGTTCCAAAAGGAAATTGAAAATCTTTTTACGCGTACATTTTTCAATATAATCTACGACGTCGGCTGTACCGCGTATATTATATGTAGGTATATAGATTGTATATATATATTATATACACTAGGGTAGCGCAAAAAAACCGACTGTTTTTTTTTTTTTTTTTGAGTCCCGTGTGACAAAATGTTAGTTTTTGATGTTTTAAGAGCCCACTCCAAAGGACAGCTCAAAAAAAAAATTTTAAGAGGTCGCTCCAAATTTTAAAAAATGTCATAAATCGTAAAAAAATTAAATTAAAAAAATTATATTTTCAGTATTTTGTTTGATTTTTAATTCATGTCGTGGTGTATTGTTATCGATTCTTTCTTACTAAATTAAAGAACAAAGATTTATGAAATTTTAATATGAATATTAAAAGGTCGCTCGAAAAGATCTAAAGAAATGCTCCAAAAAAATGAAAAAGAATTATGTGCGACCTTTCAAAATTCGAAATTTTGCACTGAAACTTTCGGAAACTAATTTTTTTTTTTGTATATGAAATTAAACCGTAACGAGTAGAAAAAAAATCGATTTTTGACGATTTCTGACGTTTTAAAAAATGTGGAGCGACCTCTTAAAAATTTTTTTTTGAACTGTCCTTTGGAGTGGGCTCTTAAAACATCAAAAACTAACATTTTGTCACACGAGATTAAAAAAAAACAAAATAGTCGGTTTTTTTGCGCTACCCTAATATACACACATATATATTGTAGTGCGTGAAACGATCATCAAAATATAAAATATTGTCCCGAGATCGCGAGTAAACTAACTACCGAAATAATTGTATTGCCTGAGTGCACGTCGACGTCGTTACGACCTATAATTTTCCCCACGCATTTCAACTCCATAGATCGTATACAGTTTTCATTTCTATTGACACACCGGGTCTCTCGCGTTATAGCCATTGCGCGAACATCAAAATAGCATTAGGCATCGCCGTGCCTACATTATTCATTAATCAACGCACGTTTTACTTTGACGAGAGTCGCGCGTCAATCGATCGATAGCACCGCGACCTTCGAGTATCGATGAAAAGCGTATCGGTACATTGTACAATTGTACCCTTGCTGTTACATGCCTCCGCCCTTATAAAGCTGCCCTCCCTCCCACCCCCACCCCCTTCTTCCAGCGGCCTCAATCGACATAATATGCTTTCCGGGCAACTTTCCACTTATCAGAGTAGCTGCTTTTGCTCTCGAGGGTTTCTCCTTGTTCTCTGTAAGAAAGAAAACGAGGATCGAACAAGAAAAAAGAAAGCTCAGCGGTCAATCATCCGTTCTTTGAGAGGTCGTACGACCGTTTCGTTTTGAAAGCCACTTTTCTACGTCGAAATATGAAGGGGAAAAAGAATAATAATAAAAAAGCAACTGCAATTATTTCGTAATATTGATCGTCGAGGGTCGCGTATAGGTATCCCACCCGGGAAAAGTGTGAGGGGAAAACCCTTAAGCCATCGGATCCGTATTATATGCACTTTATGACCCGGCGGATAGTCGTCGCAGGCGCGATGCTACTTTGAATATATTGTGCCGTGACACGGCGCCTTGCTGAACTTGAAAATTTGATATTTCTCCATTCCAATTCTAGAGAGCAAATCGCATCGATATGCACGTTCCGAGTCTAGTCTAAACTCTCCGTTCTGCATATGGAGACCTCTCTCGGTAGGTACGTACGATATCGTACCAAATCCACTTTTCTCCCCGAATTGCCAACGTTTTGAATACGTACTCCACATACTTCTTCATGATCGTACGTATTGTTGTTATTATTTCCTTCAATTTATTTTTCTCACGAGGAGATCCGTCGGTTCATTTTTCTTTTTCTCTATCGTATCTTATATCTCTGTATCCTTATTGTAATACTATATGTATGTATACACCCATCTGCGAGGAAGATAAGAAAATCGGGCGAGTAGGTACAACAAAGAAACGAAGTTTGTTGAATTCGATGAACATTTGACACAGCTGACAAGGCTGGGAAATGTTTTTTTATAAATTTTCCGAAATACCAAACAGCTATTTTATCTTGTTCGCGAAAACCTCTCTCATCCTTTCCACTTCCGTTTCACAGTACGAGACAATAACCGAAGATGTTATGCGTTGATTCATATCGAAGGCAAGAGAAAACTTTGTAAACTATATTTTATTATTAAATCAGGAACTTTACGGTCGAGTTCGCCAAGTTTTCATCTACTCAGTTGTTTATATGTATATGTGTACAGCGGAAACGCTTGCCAATGAAAATTACAATAGATTATTCAATGTTTCGCGAGTAGGTTACACACACACGTAGGCACACACTCATTATACTATACATAAGCGAAGCCCGCGTCGCCCGAGGGGCATTAATAAATTCAAGAAACTATTAAAATCGTTGGGTAAATTAATTAATTAAGCTCTCAGGGCGCGCGTAAGCCTCGGCGTTATGCGTTACTGCAACAGCAGGAGGTTGGATTTAGTACTTCGTCGTCAAGTGAACGAGGTGTATGTATTATATATATATAGTGTATAAATCTAGACGGTATAGAGGGTGTCTTGGAACCTTCCTGCGATTAAATGAGCACGGATCATGCCTCGTTTCGAAGTAAGTATGATCCTTACTTCGGGATTAACTTTTACGTTATGGCGGACCGGAGACGCTGCGTCGAGATGCGGGCGCGAGCTTTGCTGGGAAAAGTCCTGAGAGTTGTTTTACGAAAATTCCACAGCGTGGCATCGCGGGGGTAAAATAACAAGGGCGAATCCAACGGTTAATTCGATTCTAAACAACCAATTGGCAAATTATCGGAAATTTAATATTAGCGAAATTAGCACACCCGCTAGAATTAGTCGTCCTTAGATTTCGACCTGGAACCCCCGGTGAAGCAGAGCTTTATGAAGCTAATATTTCTCAATGTTTTTCGCAGAGTTCTAATTAATTTATAACATTCAGCGAGAAACTTTTTAATTGAGCTCTTTTCACATCGTGTCATGTTATATGTATAGAGCCTTACTGCCTCCAGCCTGCAGCTCTAGTTTCAATTTCACCTTCTCTCCTCTCTCTGTTCAGTTTCTTCGCCAATTTCTCCCCACGCTTCAAATTACACCCTCTTCAAAGCCTCTTTTAGTCAGCCTAGCTACGCGCGCCGTTCCCTCGACCTGGGCCCAGTCTTTTTCCCGATCTTCCCGGCAAAAAATTAAATCGTCCTTGCCGAACCGACGTGCAGGGTACAATATTTCATTGCTAATTCTTTTACTTTTTTCCTTACGTATAATTGGTTTATTTTCTAGAAAATAATTTGCCAATTTGCTCGAGGTCTTTACCTTTCCTATTTCTGATCCTACGAGTAGTGATCTTTGTCATGCTCATGTAAAATAATTTTTTATTCTTTCTGTGTTATTTCGACAAGAGAAAACGCGTTTTAAACTCACTCGAGGAAACTCTCTGCGCCGAATACGCACAAATGAGTTGAAACCGAGTCTGCAGAGGCTCGCTGCTCGACCCTGTAATTCACGTTTAATGGCGGTTAGGCGTATAATACCACCAAAATTAATTTTCACCTCACAAGACGACGGTATAGTGTATCCCTAATTGAAAATACGACCGTTGCTATGATTACCATGGTCGAATTTGAACCCACCGTGAATGACGCTGTGCAGATTTTACTGTCGGCCATAATTAAACAGATTTCACTGCGCTTATATGGAAAAGCTCAATTTTTTTGCCGTGGCTTTTGCCCTATCCTCGACAATTCGCGATGGAAAATTTGCGATACAGACTTTTTTCCCTGAGTAAGTTCGTGTCTCATACATACCAAGGGAAAAAGCCGTCTAGATCCTTTTAACCGGAAATAGCTAAAAGCATTTTTACATTTACATTCGAGTAAAATAGTTGCCTAGTAAAGTTTTTTTACTGCGCCAGTTTTTTTTACACCTCCGTTGGGGATACTTGCGTACCGAGAACTCAGTTTACAATCATTCGAGGTCCCTGACCGAATCCTTTCCTCAAAGTCTTGTGATATTTCGCTGTATTCCCTTTCTCTCGACATATCAAGCCTCAGATTTCATATCCCGTTACCGTTGACGTCGTTGTTTCGTTGGCTCCTCGGTTTTCCTGGTGAAACGAACCCGAAGAAAGAATAAAAATTGAAGAAAGTAAACAGGTATATATATTAGACTGTATCAAACAAATTGAGTATTTTTTTTCTTTAATGGTATACTGAAAATATTGTTCAAGACGACGAAAAAGAAATACCATAAAAATTTCAGATTTTAATATTGATATTTAGAGGTGCCTTATTGCGATTTTCTACTTTCCATAAGAATAACATGGCAAAAATGGTTCTTGCTCCTTGCGATTTTTATAACTAGATAACGACGCGTTGTACAGAAAATTCATAAACATGTTTTTGTAGAAAATTGAACGTTCTACAAAAAAAGTCTCTTGTCATTTTACGATAAATCTACTCCTTCAAAAGTTATTTGAGGTCCTTTGCTGATGTTTGACCTCAAATAACTTTTGAAGGAGTAGATTTATCGTAAAATGACAAGAGACCTTTTTTGTAGAACGTTCAATTTCCTACAAAAACATGTTTATGAATTTTCTGTACGACGCGTCGTTATCTATTTATAAAAATCGCAAGGAGCAAGAACCATTTTTGCCATGTTATTCTTATGGAAAGTAGAAAATCGCGATGAGGCACCTCTAAATATCAATATTAAAATCTGAAATTTTTATGGTATTTCTTTTTCGTCATCTTGAACAATATTTTCAGTATACCATTAAAAAAAAAATAGTCAATTTTTTTGTTACAGTCTAATATATATACATATATACATATATATACCAGCTAACAGCTGAATAAAAAGAGAAAAATAATCAACGTAGGTATATCGTGTATAGATATATAGTTTTTTCAGCCGAGTTTTACACCAGATTTCCAGCCACGGTGTCAAATCTTTTCTCTCGACTCCACCAAGCTCTTGCGGTCGTAACGCGTGGAGTCAAATTTTCGATACTGGATCCCCGACGGAGAAAAGAGACGCCTGGGAATTCGTTAAATTCGTTAAATGTGTATATATAGGTATATACGTATATGTATATGGATTTCGCGAATGTTTTCAACCTCTTCGTCCTTTTATTCATCCGAGATGCTGGGCTGGCGTCGAAGGGGGTTGGATTCAGGTTCGGGGGTGAGGGTGGAGGCGGGGGATGGCTCCCTGGAGGGTAGCTAGCAGTTCACTCGCGTCCCTCTTGTTATCGGTGCGGCGGCGTTATATACCTTCGAGACTGGAGACACTCAGGACTCCGATGCCGAAGTCAGCACGTCGTGGAAGATTAAGCTCTTTAAAGCTCTCGGGTGCGCGGTACTGTGCAGGCACCACCGGAAATAACGCTGGAGTTTACTGTCTCGATCGGCAGGAGAATGAACGATCGGTTCCGAGGCACGATACCGAAAAATTTCACCCTCTACTCTGGCCGGATATAACTTAACGGGTATAATCGAGGGCTGAGAATCGGCTCGCTTTTCCTTTTATCTCCATTATTATCACTCCTTCGCTCCATCAAATCCTGATCCTTACACCCAAGCTAGGATCAAACGGACGCGACTGTTCAGACCTTGGATAAATTCGCAAGGATTTCAACATCTTTGAAAATGATTTCGCCATTTTTTTACATTTCAGCCACACAACGAGTCTCGTGACCTCTTTGACCTACGAGGGGATCCAACACCTTGAACATTTCGAACGTCCAGGTTTCATTTCAGCCGAGGATTACGTATGACGGTAAGAAGTTGATAATTTTTTCAAAAATCCATTTTGAACATATCACCACGCGGATTTTCAGTCTTGAATATTTTTTGCCCGTCTCGACTAGCAAAAAACGTTCTCGAAACGGATACTACAGACTCTGACTTCGTTATACCGCGGCTCGTTATTTCGATTCTACAGGACCTTTGCCTACGTACACGAGAACGTCAGGAGATACTTTTTTGTGATATTCCACGAGTTTGACGTCTACTTTTGATTTGTTCCACTTTTGTGAGCAGATACCCTTGAATTTTCGAATATCCTGATACAATGTCAGTTCTTCAGGATTAGGTATCGAAAAGAAACTTTTCGTATATATATTTTTTCTTATGGCTGATCCTTCGTTTTTATTTACCCAAAAACATTTACCAGGCACATGGATTCGAAAGAACACAAACCTTTCAGTACGAATACACAGATAGTGCCTGCGTACTTTTTTCTCTGTCCGTTACATTCTTATCGAAAAATTCACGCTCTGTTCAAAATGTATATATTTTTTTAAATTCTTCAATCATCCGTAATGTATAAATCACATCAATTCGTACGTGAAGAAAGAAAAATGGAGGAAGAGAAATAAAAAAAAACATTAAATGGCTAAACACAGTTTATCAATACGAATGTATGTGCGAGAGCAGTACTTACTGCTAAAAAGAAAAACCAAGATGTACAAGATCAAACAGTGTCATCAAGTTCATTGGGCTTAATTTTATTTTTTCCTCAGCAACAAACTCGGAATTAGAGTCCTAATCAAACGTCAATAATAATTATCCGATCGATCTTGTAGAGAACTTGTGTAGCTGGAGAAATTATCGTTCCGCTCGCAATTCCGATCAAATTCATCATCCTTAGCAACGTGGGTACGATCCTTTTCCGTTCAACTCAGATTAAGGATCGAGTCAGTCCAAAAGCACCCGTCATAAGAAGGAGATCCGATTTTCGACAATGGGTCTTACCCAAATTACGCAAGTATTTTGGTATGAGAATTTGCGTAGGTATATGACAGGAAGTATTCGCGACGAAATTCCATTCCTCGATCGCGGACATTTCAACCTGAAGCCGCATTCGATCCACTCGTCTGTGTTCCGGCGTAACGTGATCCTAGAGGATTCTCAGCAGGCGATCCAGGTCACCGAAGTTGTTTAACCTACGTTTAATCATTCACGCCAGGTGGATTGAAGCAATTCGATGCATTGGTGGAGGCGAAAAATAGAAGAACTAAAAGCGGATGGCAGGTAAACGATGTATCCGGCTTTCCGGGAGTTTCGGATATACGTAGGTCGGGAAAAAGGTCGATGCTCGCGCAATCAGGACGGATATATTCGCACGTCAAACCCTGTTCCTGGATTCTCTCCGGCCGGTGCGATAACTCCGGAAACCGTATCACGGATAAATAATGATTTCCGTCCCGAAGGGCCGGCCACGCCTGATTTTTACCACTAAAAGCACGATGCATGAACGCTACTTCGAAGAAGGCGAACTGCGACTCGCTCCGTTGAGCTCCTTTCATATTATTCAGAGCTTCCCGACGACCTCAAAAGACTTAACCGTCGAGCAATGAATTCACATCCAGTATTGGCCATTCCAAATTCTTTTGAGGCAGTCCACCGATCCACGCTGATCCTTCTGACAAATTGACGAATTTTTCCGAAACCTGAAAAATTACCGCTTCGCTTTTCTCGCCGAGTCAGTAAAATGAAAAGCTTCAAGGGATCGCTACATTCGGCTCTCGGATCCCGTGACGACGACAGTGATCATCAACCACTCGGATAACGAGTCATTAGCGGTCGCTGCTCATGTCTCAGTCCGTACTTTGAGCTGCCCGTCATAATGTCTCTGTCTTTAGGGGTTCTCTGGTGAATATTATCTCCCACGGGGTAAAAAGCATGTAGATATATATCTGGGAACACAGGCACACATATAATACATAAGTTTTGCAATGGACTGTTAGTAGTCGGAGGTAGGAAGATCAGACCGTGCATCAGTTCACGCTTCGATGATCAAAAATCAAGCACAAAGCTAAAGAGACGCTTTGTGTCTCGTCACCCTTTTGTCCCGTCGTCTGCTTCTTCGACTCTTTCCTCCCTCCCTCCTCCCTCCCTCCAATCCTTCATCCTTTTCTGGGTTCGCCTCTTGTGTTCTCCATGCATCGCTCGTCCCCGTCGCCCTTTAACCAGTGTCACCATTAGCCAGTGTAGGTGATCCAAATGGTTCTTCGGATTTCTAAGAAGCCCTTCCGCTGGTAAGACTTGGAGTTCGAAGTCGTGCCGCGTCCTTAAGTGCATTATGAGGTTTACCTATACACCTCTTCGAAACGGGGAAAAAGTGCCTCTAATTACATGGCAGAAAAATCTTTCTCAACTTTCGGCAAAAAGGTGTTGCTTAAGTCTTCGGTCGAAATACCCGATTAATCGAGAACCGGGGTCTTGCGATAATATCACTCGGCTGACGAGAGGCTTTGTTTCGCTCATATGTCAGGCTTCGGAAAAGAGAAAGGAGCGGGCAAAAAGCCGAGGGACGAAACGGCTAAACGAGAACAAGAAGCCCAGGTTGGGGGAGGGTAACGACGGCTCCTTCCGCGCACCAATAAACCACCAGAGGACCCAGAGTATAACCGTATTTAAGTGGATTTTTCTCCTCGGTTCTAATTCGACGGAGAGAAACTCTGAACTCCGACTACTCCGTGTACGTATAGATATAGCGTATGATTAGTGGAATTTGTTCGGTACCGCGAACTTGATGTAAGTTCTATTCTGCTAATCGGTGCGGGCGTGCGGATTAACGAGACTCCAGAGTCGTTGTCTGTGCAATCAATCCCAAATGTAGTATCTAATTCAAAATCCTTAGTTGATTGACAACTTATGTCAAGCAGAGCTCAGCTGCCAAAAGCGGCTGCAACGCATTCCGATTGACGCTCAGCGCGTAGCTACGGAGTAACGGTACGAACCACATCCGCCAAACCCGCGCCGTGCTCGAGCTGATAAATGACTTTGGCTTAGAACACTAATGGCGGCTGAAGCTTCAGGAGGTTTTTATTTTCTCCGTTTTTCCTTTTTTTTTTTTAAATTTTTTTTGTACATCATTTTTTTTCCTTTTTCTGCAACCCAGTGACGACCGCTCAGAAATAAAGGCTGCTCTCGTGGATGAGTGATGTTAGCAACCCCAGGTGTGTGTCGAATCGGCTCTTAAATCACACCGCGTGTTCGTGGGGTGAAAAAAATGTTCACAGATCGTATACTTTTTCGTTTCTTTCCTTTTATTTTTTGTATTTTCTGTGTTCGAATTTGTTTTCACATTTTTTTGTTTTTTCGTCTAGTTCATAACCATTTCTTTGTATCTCGTGTGTATGTATAGCAGATGTGATCGTTTGTTCAAACGACGTACTGTGGGGCTGAGAAAAATAAATAAATTAAACAAGAAAAAAAAGGAACTCAAGTCATATTTTAACCCAAGTTTTAACAAAGAAACGCGACTGCGTACGTATGTACAACTGTAATCACGTGATACGCTTGAGCGTGTAAATTGATTACTTTTTCGGAAGAAATCGAGCTTGGGAAAAGTATGCGAATCAAATAAGGGGTCTCGTCGAGAGGTAATCGAACCTCGTTATTCGTCAATTTTCAGACATACTGCTGGGCAGGAATCGATAATCTTGAATTGTCAGATGCCGCTGGAGCGCAGCGAGCTTTCAAACTTTTGATCACCGCGGCCAGAGTAGGTACGAACTCGTATTCGTATACACATGCACGACAGTCTCCAGGTTTGTCAGTTTGCGGGAAGCGAGTGCTGAGTCTCCCTTGTTATGCAGTGCGGATTCCCTCCCCGAAACTTTCTCGTTTACGATAATTATCGCGTACGTGGCTTGTAATTCTCTCTCTCTCTCTCTGTAGTTTGTCTCAGAGTTTCTGGTAATTGTCAGCCGGGTATTAAAATGGATTGACCATCGACATCGGGGTGCAGCTTAGGGCTCGAGGATCGATGCAGCGCTGTCAGTGTAGTGTGTCAGGTTCGGATTTTAGCCGCAACGACTAGACTAGAGTTTCGCATCGCCTACTGTGTACCGGCACAATATCTGCACGCGCATCTATCTTCCCCCAGGTTGAGGACAATAATTCGGAAAAACACAGGGCCAAACTTTTGACTTATGAGCTTGCGCGCGGTATTCGCCGCTGCAGGACAGCGCGTCCCGACGTTTATTGCCAAAGTTGAATGTATCTACGGGTGATGTTGCCACAGGCGGGGCAAAGAAGAGTTACATTTCGTTATGTAATATACATATCTCTGCATCGTTCCTGCGTTTTAACATTGGCCAAAAATTATGCCGTATAGAGTCGAAAATTGGACGTAGAAAAACTCTAGGGCGAGGGGCAGATATTTTTCTCTAAATTGAGAATTCAAATTCCCTTCTTGATTCTTACGTCATGCTTGCTGTTTTACACTCAGTGACGGGGTAAGTCGGGTCGAGTCAGGGGAGATTCGAATAACGGTATATACAAGGGACCGTTGAGGCGTGTGGTGAAACGACTACATGGATACCGATGCAAAGTGGTTTCGGCGAGAGAGTAAAATGGGTAAGTAATCGCGAGGCGAGTAAACGCCAAAGAGAGAGAGAGAAAGAGAGAGAGCTAAAATTGTTTGATCAACGAGTGGAAGTAACGCGGATTGATAGCCCGGTGGGAAAACGTCAGAGGAAAATAGTTCTCGGTGGGTTATGGGGGGGCGGAATAAGCAAAGTAAATGGGGGCGGGCGCCACTCAGACGAACTCGACATACGACGCGCCGGGTGACGAAAAGGATATTAGAATGGTTCGGCGAAAGGGAATGAGGAATGGAAGGAGAGGGGAAAGAGGGAGGAGAGAGAGAGAGACCGCAAAATATTAAAATGATAAATCATATCTCGGATACTCTAGCCGTTCGCGTTCCAACCGTAGCGCGAAGCTCCGGTTGTTTACGGCGATGGATGTCCGCGGAAAATAGTTAAAGGAAGTAAAAAATGGCCGGAAAATACTCTCAACTCGAAGGTCTCCTGATCGCACGTTAGACCGGCAAGCACGTACCATCGACTCTGGTTGTGCAGGCGAGTTGTGGACAGCATAAGAGGCGTTTCCTCTTACCGCTGCACCACGTTTTACCCGCAGGATAAACGCCGCTGGGGGATGCGGCTGATAACTTTTCTTCCTGCTTGCAAGCTGTTTCTCCTGATTCTTTTCACCCTCGTCTCCCCTCGAGCCAATGGCTCTTTCACCGCTTTATCTTCACCTCTCGACTGCAAATTATCGTGCGCCACTCTCGACTTGGACAACGATGCGATCGCTTGTCATCCGCGTCCTTCTTTCAACCTGATTTCTGTGACTGATACGTGCCTGAGCTTTTCCTACTCTTACCATCATCATCGCAGGAACATATGTGCCACGGTTGCAGGTGTTCGGGATAATATCGAGCTCGGTGCACTAGAGATAATTAACGACGACTCGGTCACGTGCTTGACTTGTCCTGATTCAAGCTCGATTCGAGTTTCATTGCAGATGAGTGTCTCGTTTTCAAACCGTTACAGCTCTGGAAACGATGTCATAAATGCAGAAAGCAATTGTTAGCATTGAAGAATACGGATGCAATCCGTGTACGCTTTCTGCACTGTTAAAAATTTCTCTATTGTACTTCCTACACTGTATTGGAAGTTTTATGCGGATACGGAAAACAGCGAATTCATCATAGATTCACTTTTTATTCAATTTACAATTACGACAAATTTACTGCTCAATTTAGTAGATTCAAATTACTATTTTTTTTTAGTCCTATAAATTTTAGTAAGATCAAATATTTCATTGCAATAGTTAAGATAAATACATAGTAATTCACGTCGCTGAACCGAGTTTGTAAATTTGTAAATTGATTTTGTAAATGTGTAGTAAATTCACAATCATCCTTAACACTGTAGATTCGAAACGCAGCAGGTCTGTCCGATAAAAGCGTTTCGTTTCAGTTCTACGACGCTTTGAAAGAGTTGGAATTTTCAGGTTCATCTTTTGAATAGGGTAGATTCGTTTCCGCACTCGGCGAGACGAAGCGGCACCTAATTTTCGCCTACTTACTCCGACCCCTCGTTATGGAACTTCGTTGCTCCCGCAGGCCGCAGTTCTGAAGTTTGGAGCTTCGCGTCGAGCAGTTTTGCGGCTTGAAATACGAGGAATAAAGTGAATCGGGAGTTTTCACTTCGGGAGTCACGTGCCGTTGGATAATTGAAATTGAAAAACTGCGATATTTGTTCGGTACTGAACAGCATCCTTGACGAAAAAACAAAGAAAAAAGAAACAAAAAATTCCTAACATCTACGTCGAACAGTGATTAATTCATCTCTCGCACCTCGGCTGCAACCCGGCACTTGATTCCCCGGTAATAATAGTTCGGCGAGCGAGACGATACGGCGTCCCCGTGGAACAGCTGTTGGATCGAGTCGATTTAGCACCAGGGTGAAAATTTGAGGCTACGTATACCACGCCGACGATGCCCCACGTTCAACGCATGCACACACAGCCAACGTCGGGCTTTTGGAAAGTTTAAACTCCGCGATCTGGTCTCTGGGGTTTCTGCCACGGTCCGGCGTGTAGAGTCTCGACCCTAATTACAGTGCAGGTTCACGGCCAGGAACTTTCAAGTGCCTATGAGGCGGTGCTCTTCCAGATCGAAAAGTTCACCCCGGGGAAGAGGAGGAGGCGAAGGAGCGCCTTTGGTCGAAGCACTTCGCACTGGATGCTCCTCTTCCTTCCGCAATTCCGTTGTACGTACGTCTATGTATCTGCCGTCATGTACGACCCTCTGTATAATGCATGCAGGCACATGCCTGCCTACCTATGTGTTGGTCTGACTGTTTGTGTACTCGGTGGCAAGACGTACGGTTAGTTTGCGATTTTAGTGCGAATTGGGGGCGCCGGGCGACCAACTGTCAAAACATTGCTGTTTCTCAGTCCGTTAGATCCGCATCGTGACCCATATTTCTTGGCTGGCGTGAGGAGTCGGCGAATTCCGAGACCTCGTCTTCCCGGGGATGCACTTCACGTGCGGGTCTTTTCTTCCTGGTATATTCCTCCTCCTTCACTCCCTTCTCTTCCCTTGGGGCTGGCCACTCGACGCTGTTGCGAGACAAGATGCATTCATATATTGCGGAGGTAATGGCAGCAAAGTTTTCCACCCGCAATGATATCGGTTACCCAGTTTATCATCTTTCAGTTTGCTCTTGTCTGCCTATATGTATGGCCTGCCTCTAGCATGCGAAAATTCTCGTATGTCGTCTGCTTCTTTTCAATCCCATGCACTCAAACGGAGGAAAATAATAAAGAAGATTTATTTTGTCGACGTTTGAAACAATTCTACAACGTCTGGAAAACTCCACGCGCTGGTAGTTTCTCCGATCAGTTTTTTACTGCCGCAATCATTCTCCGCGGCTTTTCGCAAGTCAAGGGTTGTTGTCGCGTAAAGTGAATATCTCCTCTTCGCAGAAGAAGACTCGATATGTCCACAATTTCTCACTCAAAAGTGCAATTAAACAGTGACGAATACGTTGGCGAAGTTGTCCACTTCGATTAGCCTTGTTTTCGACTCGTTGAAATATTTTTCATCCCCCGACAAGTTTTCGAAACGACGTTTCGTGCCGCGGTATTAACAGCTTACCGTAACTGGGACAACGTTTACCAAAACTTTGCTTGGTCAGCAGACTCTTGGGGCTGTAAACTGCCACGTCTAGCGGTGCTCTTCGAAGAAATCTACTGGATATCGTTCCCCGAATCGCGGAATCAGTACTTTGAACTGAAACCCGCGTTCTGCTGCATCTCCGACAAAGTTCTCGACGATGACCGTACCATCGACCTAATGCACCCCGAAGGATTACACGTTTGCGGTTACGGGGGAGGCAGAGAGTTCTTTTATAAGTTTGCTTCCCGCTTCTTCATCCCTTACTAGAGCCGGTAGTATGCATATTGACTCGCGCCGTTGGTTTCAGTCGTTCGAAAATCTCTTTCAGAAACAAATAGAGAATTCGATAAATCGTATGTTTGGATACGTTTGCGATGAGATTTTACGGAATGACGCATCTCCGAAACGTGATTAAGGAGCTCTGACGGTATAAATTGTTTGTGAGAAAATTTATATTCTTTGTGATTCGGTAGGGGCGTCATTCTAAATCATGAAGTGTCGTAGATTTTTGGCTCCTTTTATTTTCCCACCGTTCGATTCCTGTTCTTTTCTTTATGGAACAGAATGCGAGGAGCTTTCTACTCCGGAAGTGTGTAAGCTAGGGTTTCAGCGTGGATATAAGGGTCTAAGAGCAGCGTAAAATGTTTTTATTGAAAGATTTCGCGGAACCCTCGGGCAATTTATTTTTACGTTTTACTTCACTTGACGGCCAATCTTTACGGTTGTACAAAACATTTTCTGCGCCAAATTTTTGCTGTTGTATTATACCAAAAGTAGGAATAAAAATTGTGGCTTACCGTCCAGGTACCTGAACCCTTTCAGGTTTCAAGTGTTGTACAAACTACGATGTATCTTTATACAATTTTTACAAAACTTTCGCAGAAAATTTGTTTGATGACACGGAAAATAAATTCTAGGTCGGATTCCCGGGCAAATAAGGGGAAAAACAAGAAAAAAAAAAAAAAAATTGGAAGACGTCGAATATTTAGTGTAACTGCTAAGCGACACGGTACGCGTGCAAATTGCATACTTGGAAGGTTGATAATATTTGCGTGCGAAAATTCTGGGACGTGGTTAAATAACCCGGTTCAGACTGTGAGAACTTGTTTGACAGTCTCGTAGCATTTACATTTACGTACGCATATAAACACGCGGCAATCGTGACAATGAGTTTTCGTCTGCAGTCACAGCTTAGACGTGAATTGTTAACTGTTTCGACGAAACGGGTTTCATCAACAACTCAAGTTTGCGAGCGACAAATGAATTTCTGAAATACTCGTCGGGAGTCTCTTGCCTGTCTCCGCAATCCGAGCTATTGATTTTACTTGCAGAGGGTGAGATAATTAGATGGTGAGGTCACGTAATAACCTATCGGTAATCCATGAGCCGCGCAATTGCGGAATGATCTTATTTACCCATCGATACAGATCACTCTCCGACTCTCTCCTCCCTCTCTCTTTCTCTCCCATGCCACTGCTGGCCGCTTTTACAGCGTATATATAACGCCGCAGTATTCAGCATCACGAGCATCGCGACTGCCTTTGATAAAATGATTGATTCGTCTTCTTCCCTGCACGCCAACGTCAATAAAAATCTGTTCCAAACAAAAATTCAGTAGTTATACCGTATACGTGTATACGAGGGTGCGTCGTGTCATTTGGAGCAACATATTTTGGCAATCATTCAACGTTTCTCGGTTTTTCTGTTTTCATTACTTTGGTGAAATTTTTTTTACGCCGTTTAGTCCTTATTTTTGGTCTTTGTTTTTTCACTGGCCTCTGTGAATAATATTCCCAAGCAGGGGTTCATCGGATATTGGTTCGACTCCGGTACGATCGAAAAATAATTTTTTATTTTTTTTATTTCACTCACTACGCCTGATACTGAACCGAGCATTTCAATTGTCAATCAATATTAATGCGAAGGGTTTTACTGTTGAATGTCTCCCTCCGTGTTACCCTGCAATGTCAATCGCAAGTACCCATCTGTGTAAACATTTACCGCATACGAGTAGAAAAAAGAAACAGTAAAAAAAATATTCAAAAACAAAACACAGAGAGAGAAAAAAATGCAGATTCATTGGTTTGGAGCTGTGGTAAAAAACACTAACAATAAGCCATCGCCAAATTCATCTGGGATTAGTCTGACGAATTTTGCACGGTGCAGGGTAGCGTGACCATGATAGCAATTCAGTCATTCTAATCCTATCCGGCAGTTTTTTTCCCTGAAATGATTTTCTTTATTCTCAAGTGCGTCTGTAAAGAACCAATTAAGTCTCAGATTCCCGATAAATGACTACATCGCTCATAATTATGGGGATAATTTAACGGCTATGGAAAATCGTAATGCGTCTTTGAATATGATTAATATTTCACTAGAATTTTGGACTTGGACATCCGCTCTTGTAGTAAAAATATCATGTAAATTTTGAATTTCATGTCTTTCAATTTCATTTCTTCGTTCGTCCATTCGGGTCAACTGTCAACACTTGATTGCGATTTGGAAGAACTCTGTGTAACTGTATTCGATCTCTGCCATTTCGTCGAGCTTTACTTTCCCATCTTCGTCTTTCTTCTGTTTAATTAAATTATATTCAAGTTAGTTGTGAGTCAAATATTGCGAGGGAGTCACTATATACCCTCGTATATATTATTAAACCACGTCCTATTCTAATCTATATCGCGTTACTAATGCCAAGAGGGCGTGTCTCAAAATTTACAACCTTTTGGCTCTGCAGAACCAAACAGGCGTGTCAAAAACGTATTTTTCTCCAATCAACTTAAAAATGTGTGTTATAATGTATAAATTTATGAAAAAAAAAAAAAATCCATATTTTCTAAAGATTTATACATTATACACATTTTTAAGTTGATTGGAGAAAAATACGTCACATTTCGTATATCGCACGTCAGTTATAGATGGAGTTGCGACTTTGGGTCCCCTGCAACGATTGCTCAGACACACAGCATACGGTTTACCCCCGTAATGCAAGGAGCTACCGATGTTTCGCCAACTCCGAGATAAATCTACAGCCTCGCGTCAATCTTCGTCCGAAGTTTCAATCGCCCCTTGAATCAGGAGCGGAGCGACGCGTCTCTGTAAGCCCTAAGGAACCGCGTTACAGCAGGAAACAGCAAACTACACTCCAAACTTTACACCCTTCCGGTTTCAAGAGAGTGAGAAATTCCCGCCTAGTTTCTCCTCCCCCCGCTCCTTGTTATCGAAGATTATACTTTTTTTCAAATTTCAATGCGAATTTCGCACTTCCAAATGGTTATAGAGCAGAATTCGCGCTGCGGTGGGTTTAATTTCGCAACTGCCACCCCCTCGAGCACAAGGTTATACGTATAATCAGAGCTGAATATTACATAACGTTTATTACGGTATTCTAACTTCAACATCTAATCTCTTCTCGAGGTGAATTATTACCCCCTGATAAAATTATACGTCAGGTTTGGACACTTGCGATTAATAATTCAGATATAAACCGGATGCGTTGTTGGAGGGGGGGGGGGGGGGGGGGGGGATTTCGTTAGGAGGGACTTATATACCGTGCTTGGACTTGAGTCATCTAACGATCGGATTTTAGAGTAGGTATATTGCACAGATCTCTGAGCGAAGGTAGCTCGAGCAGTATAAAAGTTGTTGCAAAATTTGTCACCCTGCGGGTTGATCGTTCTGGTTGCAAAAAATATCCATCCATTGGCTGCTTCGCCGAGCGGCAAAACACTTGGAATATTCCGTCCGGAACGTGATTCGAATTCTTCAGCGTCTTTTCCCAGCCTTTTACAAAAAGACGACGACCAGACGAAGGACGCTGCACCTTCAGGCCCGCTGAATATCCGGTGTAAAATTATAAAGAGTATCCCACCAGCTGTACATGACGTGGATTAACCACGCGGAAAGCGGTTTCTCTGGGCGTTAAAAGGGGCGATGGGCTAAAATAATTTGCGGCCTCGAGCGATCGGTTCTTGAGAGAGAGAGAGAGAGAGTGAGAGAGAGAGAGAGTCGGGGGACCGGCGCGGGCGTCTAGACGGTAATCGGAAAGTTGTTACCGACCGGACCTGCGGCCCAAGTTTCATTTTCAACCCTGGAAAGTTCCGCAGCCAGCCAGCCAGCCTTTAAATTGCTCTCTGTCTCTCGGACCGCAGAGGACACGGATAAGCTCTCAGGGTTTAGATCTGCGTGTTTCAAATTTAATCGCTGTTCTCTATCCAGCTGCGGCGCCTTCGAGAGAGGGAGAGAGAGGGAGAGAGAGCGAGGAAGACGTCTTCAGCTTCTGGTGCTGGTTTAGACGTAGTTTCTATATCGATTAGGACGTTTGGACAGGAAACGACTTTCCCCAGTTCGAGTTGGCTTAACCCCGCCACTTCGCTTTTCCAACCGACGTTTTATCCCACTCGAAATTTCACGAAAAGATTTCACCTCGTTCCCGGAATACCGGGATAAATTATCCCGCCCTTATCGTTCAACGCTCTCGGGCCGATGAAAGAATACGTGCGACGAAAGAATATATATGGGGATTCAACGGGATCCACGTAGCATCCCGTTCGTTTTTATTGCCAAAATGTGAGAATAAGGGTAGTTTTTTTCCCCCACTTATGTATATATGTATGTATACTTTTCATTTTATTTAGTAAACATCATAATGTTATATTTACAATACCCAACTACCTTCACGTGTGACTGCAGTGTAGGCAGATATATATATATGTATATATATATATATATATAATATTATAGGTAAATTCTGTTTTCGCTTGGATGAGATTTATATCGTCGATTTACCTTATAATTTATATTTTCATTTTTTTTTTCTTCTTAATCTTATTTCATCTCATCTTCACTTTTTTTTTATGTCAATTGTACAACAAAGAATTAATTATCAACAGCCCTTGTGTGATACAATTCATACGATTAAATCGACTTGTTTCTACGTACAGACCTTGTCGAAAATCTGAATCTTATCGTAACTCTGCATGTAGAATATAGATACGTATATCTATAATTGTCCTAAATTTTTTCCTTTCTATTTCTTTTCTTTGTACAAAAAATTTGTAAGACCGCTACTTTAGTTTCTTTTAATTTTCTCTCTCTCGCTCTCTTTTTTCTCTTTTTCCTCCACTCGTGTCATACATTGTTTCAGATTTTCG
Source organism: Diprion similis (assembly GCF_021155765.1). Classification (NCBI taxonomy): domain Eukaryota; kingdom Metazoa; phylum Arthropoda; class Insecta; order Hymenoptera; family Diprionidae; genus Diprion; species Diprion similis. The sequence continues at coordinate 12,016,637 of NC_060116.1, read as the reverse complement.
AACCTGGCTGTACACAACAACAAATACCAGTGTTTCGTGAAATATCATATTATGTATGCATATGTTACAAGACTATTTACAATATAGGTACGTGCCGCATACCCAACGCTATTACCAGAGAGAATTGCGTTTTCGAAACAGGCAATCAGCGCGGCAGAGCCTTTGTCGCGGAATAATTTCCGGGGATCCCGATATGCTCTCTGCACAGATTTTCAATAGTCTGATGCCGAGTTTTTTTCCCTTTTCAATTACCCCCTACTTTGTTCAGCTTTTTTTAATCGTTATATCGCCGGGGGTAAACAAGCGGAAGGGTCGACATGCCCTCGTTCCCTTTTTGTTGGCCGTGTAATTCCTGGATTCAGGATACCTACGCGTCATACTCAACCGTCTGGTATTAACGTTCGGATTCAGCGGCAGAGTTCGACGTTGGATTACAAGCTATCAATTAATAGGTTTTATCTGTTTCTTCTTCTTCTTCTTTTTCTTCTTCTTTGTTTGTTTGGTTTTCTTTTAATTTTTTCTTTTTCCCACATTTCTCAATAAATTGCTTACATTTACATCGAGGATATGTACAAAATAATTAGAGACACCAAAAGACAACTCGATGACAGAATAGGCCCAGCTGTCCCAGTCTGCATAGCCTCTGGCCGTTCTCCTGAAACACATAATCGTCGATGGAGAAACGTTTAAAGTTTTGATTGTATTGCGAGTTTCGTCGCACAGTCGGACGGGTCCGTGTCGATCGGTTTTCGGAACAGAACAGCTTCATTCTAAGTATAAACTTCGCTTCGAATAAGTTTTGGGGACTCAACGGGACATTCGAAAATTTCCAATATTCAAACCAGGCGGTAAAACCAATTAAACTTCGGGGAAAACTTACATATTGAAAAACAGGAACTCCACTCTAAGGGAATTTTAAATGGAGAGGAGAAGAAAAAAATAAGATAAAGCGAATGACCGCGGCGGATACGCGGTTTATAATCCTGGCAGAGCCCGTCAAGTACCTACGCCCGGGGATCATTACGAATAGATCGATTTTTGAGTATAACAAATTGGTTCAATTAAAATATCTCCGAGCCACGCCTGTGAGTTTAAACGTATACTTGTAGAGGTAACCTTGAGAATCTGGTATTAAAATCGTTTTATACACCGCGGGTGATCGACGGAAAACGAAAGTAGGTATAATAATGGAAAAAGTTGGCCAAGTGTATTACCATAAGTTTTCCGATGGAAAGAGAGCCGCGGATACTTTCCCATGCGCATATATATATATATACAATATAACAGCAGACTGTGCAGAGATAACGGACATCGATATTGATTTCGAGGGAATATCGTGATAAACTTTTCCCTACGGGTAGTTATAGTTGTATGTAGATATATGATAAAAAATATACGGAGAATGAATTGGCAATAAGTGAAAGGGAGGGCATTACGGCTGTGTCACGGATTAGACGTACGCTGGAGATATTAATTCGTCCAATCGGCCCGATTGAACGTCAATTTTTAATCCGTTATCGAACTTGAAAGGACTCGGATTACATTTTGGGCGAAGCTTTAATGCGGCGAGAAAAGGGGGAGAGAAAATGAAAAACGAAATCACCCAATTTCCCGAGGCATTAAGAGTATAAATTGGCTTTTTGGACATTAACTGCTTCTTTGCCACTCCGCTCTATGTACGCACATAAAGAGACCGTCGGGCAAATTTCATTAGCCAAGATTTTGTCCGGCTTGTACTATACATGAGATTTCGCTCGATTGGCAGAAAAGGGCAATTTGTCTTGATCGATTTATTCGCAGAACGCGTGTAATTCCCGCTCTCTCACGCTCCGATCGTAAAGTCGGACGTATTTTGCGACATTCGATGTGCAGGAGGTCCTTCGCACCCTTGTCCCGCGTATTTCCGGCTCGTGTCTTTAGAAATGTTTGTCAAGAGAAGCCAAGAGCGAAGAGGCGATTAATGAGTCGCTTTGAGGTTTGAGTAAATCGAGAAGATTCGCTTCTCAAAACGTCAGGAAATTAAATCCGAGGATTTCTGCCTTCGCTCTCGGCGGGGGAAAATTTGAATTTTGAATTTAGGAACGCGAGAGAAATCGCGAAACTAATTGAACGTGCGAAATCGGGCGAAGGCTGATCAAGACGTAAAAGCCGCTGTAATTTTGGGCTCCGTTTCATCACGGTTACGCTGCAATCGTACGACTGTTGGCAGAAAGAGAGGAGAAAAAGATGAGGAAAAAGGAAAAAATCAAACTCACTCACCATTCAGGACGTGAACTCTGACGGAAGCCATTTCCGCGTTGCTTGGCTTACATCCGTATTCCCCCGAATCCGAGGGCTGAGCAGCTTGGATGAGTAGCCAAGAATTAGTGACGTCATTTCCTTTCTCTGTGATCACAGACACGCCGCCTCTCGGACTGTCGTAGCTCACTGTTCTCTGATTGTAGTACCAAAATATGTACGTCGGTGGTTCGGAACTGAAGTGAATGGCGCATGTCAGGTTTATCGTGCTTCCCGCGCCCACGTAGAGCTCCGGACCACCGAGGATCGTCGCCGTTGGCACTGCGAAGGCAGAAATTTGCGAAAAAGATTCACAAGAAACGGAAGGTACATAAAACTTCGGACGTCGAGGATGAGTTTTTAACTTGCATTAATTAAAGTCTTGAAAATTCCTTTTACAATCTAATTTATAAAACAACAATGACCGACGTCTAAAATATAACAAACACGCGAGATTTATAAGAGTGATTTCGTAATGGCAGGATGAATTTCGATGGAGTTATCGAGATAATCCGACGTCTATAGAGAGGGACGTGAATTTTACTCGGAAAATTGTCTCTCGGTTAATCGATCCTGTCCTGTTTACGGTAGGACATGGTTTCTCGTTTGTTTGTCTAACAGTTCGCGGATATGCGTCGTAGTCGTCGTCGTCGTCGTCGTCGTCGTCGTCGTGGGCGTCGTTAGCTTAGGCCAGCGGATTAATCAGCGTTGCCCCCTGGGAGAGGACGTTGCCTGGATTCCGATCAAACCCCACGACCTGGGCGGAGAAACCCCGAATTTCGGGACATTGAAACTTGGCCCATCCTCCGCACCTTTTGCCACCTTCCACGCAATACCCGTCAAGGAATCAAGTCAATGAGGGGTCATCCCGTTACCCTCGTTCCGCGCCACTTGTTCGATATAACAATATATACATTTCACCCGACAGTGTACACGCGTCCCGAACCGATCCTCCACTTCGAAGATCATCCCCTTGAAATAAGGATCGTAAATAGCTGTGCTCTCGACTCCGTTTTGCCACTAAGGATATTTCGTTGACGATATAAAGTTTTCGTTGTCACGGTTTTTCTTTTCCCGCACGCATGATTCATGAATTTATTATAATACTGCGTTTTTCCGAAACTCGGCACTTACGGCTGTAGGTAACCAGAATTTCACTCACCGACAACGTTCAGGTAAAAGTGATGAGACTTTAAGGGAACCGTTGATATCTGGCATTCGTAGATTCCTTCGTCTCGTTCCTGCGCCCATTTTATGCACAACGTCCACTCAGACCACTCGCTGTTTTGCCCGGAATTTTGAACGGGTAAAGCTTGAAACCGCTGATCACTCGTGTAGGTGTAAACTCCGGCAGTCAGGATGTGGATGTCTCGATGTCTGACCCAGGATACCTTTGCGTGGAGAAGAGAAAAAAAAATGAAGAAATAAAACCGGTGATTCCGGTCACGTCGTGATTTTTGCTCTATTTATTTCATTTTCTTTTCATTTTCTGTGTCTATAACAGTATTAGACAATGTAGGGAGAGAGGGAGAGAAAAAGTGAGTGCCAAAGTGTGTACGTGAGTCTTTTATTTGGATTTGCAAGCCGCGGATGGACATTTCCAGAGACACCTCGGAAAATTGGGCATCTCAAATCCTTTGCAGCAAAAGCCTTCTTTACTGCCAAGCTTTTGAATAAAATATAACCAACAACGTGGCTTGTCAAGTGATGTTACGTAGGTACGTTGTATATTCTGTATACTTAAATAATAAGGGATGGAAAAAAAGAAACGGAAATCTCCGTACGAACTTGCGCCCTCAAACTTCAAAGCTCAGAAATTAAAACGAACTCAAATATGCAGTTTCACTTTGAAGGAATAAATCTCTTTTAATGAATAATTCTGGGCGTCTGGACAAAAATGTGCGAAACTCATTCAAAGCCAGTATCAAATCGAAACCCATTTAGAGCATGCAGAAGACGGCTTAAACAAGTTATCAAAGTTTTCAGCTATCTTTACTAAATTCTTGTTCTTCGTCAATAAAATAAGTTTATTATTTATGCATCTAACGCCAAGCGAAAAGTTAAAGGATAAAAAAATTAGCTGCACCGAAAAATCCTTCCCATTGCTACGGAACATGAAATACAAGCTTCGTTATGATTCCCTTAACGATGTTCGCAACATTTGCGAAATGTAGGCAGCCGGCAGGCTTTTGATGTTTTTTTCAGATGTCCGTAGACCCTCCAAGATCGCGAAACATCAGAGATTCGGGAGTCTGGAGAACCTATTTGATATCCCGAATTACTCTCAGCTCGAACTCAAGCGAGCCTCGCGCACTTCGGTGTTCGTGCCAGGCAGGTAATTCGCCAGCAGACATTGATTTCGCTGATTAAACATGAATCCAGAGGCGAGCCTCGATTGATTATGTAATTATTATTGACCGCGGTGCTAATCTTCCCGCCTGACGGTCGCTCCTGTAATTGGATTGAACACGCCGGGATGTATATGCGGGGTTGAAATTGTTCGAATCAACAATTCGGGTGAGCAAGCAAAACCTCCGGCACGACTATGGCCGAGTATATCCGGTGCAAATACTGATATCATAACTCGGTCGCCTCGCACGAATTCCCACAGCATTAATTATCAACTCTCCCATTAAATTTTCCCGATAATTATCACAAAGCGATGCCAATCAGGAAGGCCTTCAAGCGTCCCAAGACTCCTTAATTCCTCCTTGAATATTCCAACTTTCTTACGGTCTTGTCATCCAGATTCCTGACTCTGCACGTCAGGTAGGCCGTCTTGCCAATCAGCGCCGTCACGTTGGTTGGCTGGCTGGGGTCGAAGGTGGGCTCGGGCTTCGGCTTCGCACCACCACCGACGGGGTTCAAAAGCTGTTGTCGAGGCCTCGCCTGGTTCGGATGTCGCTCCGAGGTGTCTGTGCCACGTTCTCCCATGCTCAGAGTATCTGAAAATCGAGAATAACGTCAGCTGCACGCCCCTCGCAGATGCATTTCGTCGCTTTATTGCTACAAGCTCGTCAAAAGCCATGATGTACGCGCCCGTTGTCGTGGAGGAGAGCTTTTGCGGATCGGTAGGTACGTTACACACGTTTCTCGAATATATCCAAGTTTTTTAACACAACTCGGGTCTGACATCAGCATCGCCGCTAATGCCATAAATAAAAATTCACCCCTGAATCTGACGCTGAGAATTTTCAGATGAAATCTATGATATTATATATGACATTATACGTATTATGTATAACAGGGAAAGAGAATGGAGTAGATAAAAAGATAAACGAACCGTGAGCCCCCCTCCCTCCCCCCCCCCTATAAAGTATATCTGTAGAACGTTGCGAAAAAAGAAATACGAGCGTTAAGGGGAGGGGGGATGCAGGATCGCTGTTTTATTTCGTTTGAATATCATCCTATTCCGCGTAATAATTTTGCGGTTTATAGCTCCCTCCTCAAATTAATTGCTTTCGGTGTATAAATGCCGGTTTGTTTTGTCTACGACCATTTTTACCACCGAGATTTTATACCCTGCGGTTGCTTTTATCTGGAAAATCACCACCGCGCAAATTCGGCTTTAGGAATCGAGAGCTGCTTGCATAAATACCTCGCACAGCTATCTTATAAACCCGTAATATTGAGTGTCATCTGTGGTGGAATGTGACGACATCGATGTCTCGAGTACCTTTTCTGGCAGTTTACTTTTTTTCTCCTCTCTTCTTCGTAAATCGAAGAAACGTCTCGAATGCGAAAATCATCGATTACCGTTGGCCAAACACCCCGGCGAGTGCCCGACGCTGTCGATTTAATACCTGATACCTACTTCAGCGAGATCTCTACACACGTACACCCACTTCGCTACTTCGCCGAAGGAAATGGCTTTGGGATCGCCTCTCTCCCCTAATACGCCGATCCGTTATAGGTATCCTCAAAGTTGCGATGGGTGGGGTCAAGTAATTACGCGAGTTACCGGTGACCTGTGAACCTGTGGATAGTTTCCACCCCGAACGACCGGAGCTCAAAGTCGAATCGCATAAAGATGACGAATTTCAGAAGAATCGATCCGCCGCCTCGAACCCTAGAGACTCGGACGAAGTCCAAGGAAAGCCGCCGGCCGTCGTTCCTCCCGATGATGAGGCGACGCTCGCGTTTGCACCTTGACGTCGTTCCCGCAAATACACACCCCGATTTAGATTTGACGGTTATTGATCGCGGCTCGATTCGCATCCTCATCACGGAGCACCGCCTGCGTTATACGATCCAAATAGCTGCCGGACCCAAAATACGGATGAAATATAGATAACGCCGTTGATATGTCAGCTCTGCTCCTCCCCGAGTATGAACGGTTATTATCAGGATGCTGAAGGTTACGACCCTGCGAACCCACGTCCGAGTACTGTCAGCTGGAAAGTGGGCTGCAGGCATCCGACGTCCGTACGTCTCGGCCCTAAGAAGGGTGAGAATAAGGGTGGCGGATGAGAGCTGTTGACTTTTCACTCGAGCGAGAAGTAACGATTTGAAATCGACACCTCAACCTTTTGTGTCTCACTTCTTACTTTTCTTCTTCCTCTTCCTCTTTCTCTTCTTCGTTTTTTCGATCCTATACTTCTCTACCGATGTTTTTTTCATCGTCTTGTCTTTGCCCCGTCCCGTCGCGTCGCTCGTCGCTAAGCGTTTCTCAAAGAGCGTTGGAGCGGGAAATGCTGGAGGGAGGAGGGGAGGGGGGAGGTTTGCAGATACTCGCGAGCCCTTGACGAGCCTTGATATACCTCGAAAACGTTCTCTTAACTACGCGTTGATTGTTTGCCGCGAGAACCCGACCCAGAGACCAACCCGGTATTGGAATTGATATACGTTCCAACGCCGATTGTTGGAGGGTGGAGAGTTTCTTCTCGATGATCATATCGAGATGCTCCGAGTGTACTCGAGGCTGCACTCGACCTCGGCTCGATAATTGATCTCAATTTACGAAAGGCAAGATAAGGAAATTCTTTACAATGCTTTAAGCAATCTCTCATCTCCGTCTACGTGTTGTTATTCGAAAAATGTTTTGTTTCACACATTCTGCTGAATCGCAGGGGAGAAAAAGGAAGGAAGGTTTAACTTGTTTTGTTCTCTTCCATGAAACAATAATCAAGGAAAATTAATTGTAGACTATTGGAATAAAAGTTTAGGCAGCCAGTTTGTTGGTAGGTACCTATAGTTTGAAAAGTATATCTCTGTAACACGAATCTTTCACTTTTTCGCCGAATTCAGAGTCGTTAAACTAGAGCTAAATTGTGAGAAAAAGCTGGAAGAAAATATTGGGAATAAATCTTTACGATAAAAATGGAGCGTCCTTGACAAGTTACGTACGCGTAGCAGACGCGTGCGGGCAAATAAATCCGTACCAGCCATCCTATATCTCTGGTAACCATTACATCTGAAATCTGGGCCGTCTCGGTAACGTTATTCCGACGCATCCGCCAAGACTTTTTTATATCTCGATATTGAAATTCCAAGCAAAACGGGCCGATGTTCATTCGCTCGCAATATTTCCTATCGATATATTATCTGTACTTTACTCTACACCGATAATGACACAGAGGGATGAAATACCTTCTATGAATGCAAGCGGCTATTGCAAAAAACTATAATGATTATATCCGCGCATGTTTATATTGAGGGTAAAATTACTTGTGTAGAAATCTATAATTAACGCTCGTTCACGAGTTCATGCGATATGATACTTTTACGTTTCTTGTCTGCATCAACGAGATTTGTGGCTTACGCGATATTCTAAATCACAGATTTTTTGTTGTTGTTACTTTTGGAGCGCGGAAATTCCGGTCCATTATTACTGAAGGCGTGGAAGAACTCTCAAGGAATTCTGATACGCTCGCTGCCACAAAGAGCTTGATTTTCCCCTTGTCTACGGTCAAGATAGGGTAGGTATGCACGGGTTATTTGTGAAACCACGTTCACCGCAGTAGTAGCTGGTATCTTTTGGTAATTGGTAGCGCGGCCAAGGCGACGCGACGCGACGCGACGCGGAAAGAGGGTTTTTGTCCGAGCATCGCCTTGGCCAGATTCTGCACCGTTAAAGATTGTATCGCGTCGCTCGGTGAAGCTATCGGACTCGCTTCTTCGCCGATAAAACTTTGCCATACCTACAGAGAGACGAGGAAGAAGAAGAAGAAGAAAAAGAAAAAGAAGAAGAAGAAGAAGGAGGAGGAAAGAGTGATTGACGCGGGGTGAGAAAAGAAAAGAATCGAAGGACGCTCAAGATAATGGGTGAAAGTCGGCGGCGATTCGCGAGCTGGTTATATCCCTCGGGATCGAAGGAGGGGAAAGTTCGGGACGTGTTTAGGGTCCCTGCAGCAGGAGGAACGGTTCTGTTCTCGTCCTTTTCCCGGCTCAGTTGCAAGGCACGCGAGGCGCGCCGTTTAACCACGCCTCAATTAATGTTTGAACCACTTTCTTCGGGCAAATAGTCGACTTTGAAGGGCCAAAACTAACCCGTTTCCTTGCCAGATGTGCGTAAGTGAGGATCATGTAACGTGGAGTGTGCTGAAACGCAGTTCGGCTGGATTAATTTAACCTGTAAAGACATTCGGGTCGGTCCTGTGTACCCTCAGCGGTGGAAAATTAATTGGATCTACATTAATTACCGGCAGCGTAAGCCGCTTTCATCAAAAACCTATGACGAACCGTAAGCCAGCGATTTTAATCAGCAGACTCAACCCTCCGAAATTCCTCAAACATTCCGAATCTAAAGCCTGAACAGACGCTGCTAGGACGGATTTCGGTCAATTGCCTTATGCTTCCGGAGTTTTTCTTCTCTTCGAATTCACCAAAATGAAGATTGCCAATATCTTCATATTTTTCGGCGTCTCAGGTCACGGACAGCAGATTTGTTCTTCACTTATACGGTATTCTTTTGAGGCCAATGCTTACTCCTATTCACTTTTACCAGCCTTTTTGAATTCTGGCATGAGATGGAATATTCAAATTTCTAACCCTCATGCTTTATACGCGGGGAAAAAATGCTGCGATCAATACTCAGTGCAGGTACGTTTTTAGGTTCAAATTTTTTGGTCACAGCACGACAAGTTCACCAGATTAATCGAATCGTCTTGATTTGTTTCATCAAATCCAGATGCCATGTATTTGTCCAATTTAGACGAGGACGTACATTATATTACAAACATGGCGAATTTATTCACCCGAAGTAATTGTACTGCATGTAGATATCTACAACAAAACGCCATTAATTCATAACAGTTATGACGGCGCTTATAATCTGCAATCTCGTAGAGCTAATTGAAATGCTTCATAAAGATTATAACGCTGCACTCTCGGAAGAACAATTTATCACGATTGTTCATAATAATTTTGCTATATTCCATATTGTATCTTCATTGATAAAAACAGTTTCTCGAAATTGGTGAATTCGTTTTGGAAAAAAATTTCTCGTTCAAATTTTCTCTCGCAGCTGATGAATTTGTGGTATTGGGTGCGGAATTGGAAAATGTGGTTGGAGTATCCGCGGCTATATTTGTACTTCCCTCAGACAAATATATAATTTTCCTTTGATCACCGGCGCGAAAAATTTTAATGACAGTTTATCGTCGGGAGTTATTGCGGTGTATAAAAATATGCTTCAATATAGGTGAACGTTGTTAACACGCGACTGGTAGCTGGTTTGTTGTTTCTCCTTGCAATATTATGTCAGAGGTTGAGAAAGCAAGTGGTTTAAGTCAGTTTGACCTGATTTTTCACTAGAAAGGCATTTCTATTTTAAGATTAGCAGCAATTCTGGTGTCAGAAAAAAATATATCATTTCGTTTTATTCTATGTTTTAACAATAGTTCAAAACTACCGTTGCTAAAGTATTAAGTTTAAAATGAAACCAGAATAAATCACCAAGGTCCCAACTGACTTACACTCCTGACATTCTCAACTCCTCATAATATCATGTACGTAATATGTTACACATACAAACGTTAATAACGCGGGTCAAATTTATCGTCGGTATTAAATTTTTCACTGCACCCTGAGGAGTTTTTTCTTACTATTCGCGTCGATCAACGTTGCAAGAGTGTATAAAAAGACGATGAAGATAAAAAAAAAAACGAAAAAACTTCTATTCCTCGGGTATAATTAAAAGTTTGGACGATATAGAGGCCCTCCTACTGCGATAAGCGTGCAGATTAAGTAAACCGCGAAGCAAGTTGTTTTCGCGATGGAATTCCACGCTTCCAAGCGCATGCCCTGCAGTCTTCTCATCCCTCCGAGAGGTTTTTCCGCTATCTCCTCGATAACCAGCGCGCATCGTCGGCAAACCGGGTTATGCATAAAAGATCCAACCGTCGAAACGCGAAATCGGGATTCTGAGCGTCGAAGCCATCTTCGCTTCGCCTTTGCTCCGGCTCATCCAGACTTCCAATTCCCTCCTCGCGTCTTTGCATATTTCGCGTACGTATTTTCAAAGAAGAAATTTCACTAAGTGTAACCGGGTAACGAGGGGAAAATGATGCTTCGGAAAATTCGTAATCTTCCGGAAAGCGTGTAAACATTTTCTTCTTTCGCCTCTTTGCAAACGAACAACCGGTGGAAGATGTTTGCTTCGTCTGACTCTCGTCGTCTCGCGAGCTGTTGTATATCAAAGAAAACGAGGATAATTTATTCGCAATTTTATTCCGATAGCGAGGCGGACTTATCATCTCCGAGAATCCCGAGTGCAGAAGTTTTAAATATCCTCGATATTCGGCTGAACGAATGAATTATGTCGAGCACCTATTCTCCACGTTTCACATTTCAATTCTGTACGGGATGCGGAGGTAAAATTCCACACCTATAACTCCCGCCGGAGTACGGAGGTTAATTGAATTAGTTAGTAGGTTGAATTGATTATAAAATCGTAACTCGTCCAGTGCTGAATAGACATTATACACGGTGTACATAGGCATGCACATATGTGCCTACAGGTACATTACGTTTACATATACACGCGGTGGAAATTTATTTGCATTTCGTGCAAATTCGCCGGTCGGAAGGTGTTTTTTTAATTTATTTTTTTCCTTCATCTCCTCCATCAAGAGGGGCCGAATGAAATCTCATCGCTTAATCATTAATTATTTCCCGTACGCTATTCAAACTTCAGCCGAATACCGATCGTCGAAGAATTTGTGTTTCAATACAGCGCATATACGAAGCCCCTTAACATCTAAGGACCCTGAGGCCATTTCTTTAATATTCAAACCACAAGCTTGTACGAAAATTTTTTTTTCTCGAAACTTTGACTCGCTTGCTTTGTTGGTTCAGAGCTTTCTTACGAGTATCTCGGAAATGTAATACCTTCTCGGAAATACTTTGAAAAATAATTTTATACCACGATCCTATGGGTTTGTATTGATTTTCTATAAAAGACTTTGGCAAACCAGCAACACTTGTCGATATTTTCAAGAGAAATTATACCTACCGCGGTGCGAAATAAATTTTGAAAGAGCAGATATTATACAGATACACTAGTTTGCTGTTACGGTAATGAAAATTTCTACACTCTTTCGCCCATTTCATAATTTGAGTCTTGAATTTGGACACGATCAGTTTCGGTAACGTTCCAAATTTAAAAACTTGAACCTGTATTCCACGCGTAGCACATACATATGATATACATAGGTATACCAGCACGTAAGTATAATACCGAGCATGAGATGACGTATATCGCCGGAGTAAGTCAGAGAGGAGAAATATCTCATTGGCAGAAGCAGCAGCCACGGTGCCGTTGATTTACGCGTTTGTGTTTACGCAGACTAATCAGGCGTTTCAGATTTCTCAAAGTCACGTCGAGTTATGAAGCGCGTTGGATTGGCCGAATCAGAGTAGGTAGATAGGCAGGAGGCATCAGGCAGGCAAGCAAACTGCTGAAGCCTTAGTGAAAACGCGAGGGACTGGGGGATATGCCGAGCTTATTAGGGCGGGCGAGAATCTCTCTCTCTCTCTCTCTCTCTCTCTCCTCTCTTCTCTCTTTCCGTCCTTCCATCATCCCGAAGGAAAATCAGAGACGAAGATCTAAGACTTCTGCTGGTAGACTTTGAAAATTGGAGAGTCAAGAGTGGGTGCCTCGCGCTTCTTCACCATGAATATTCCATTCACAATCCAACATCGTCTAATCAACCGAATTCACCCCCCACTCCAACCTTTCTGTACAAATTTTGAAAACACCTGATCGCATGACGTTCTACTTGAAACTGTCTTTGTCTCGAATTATCGTGACGTGAGCTACGCTGACCTCTGACAAAGGTCTGTAGCTTAATCGCCAGAGGTAAACACCTCGCACAGTATCCCCTGAACCTTCGCGTCGCGAACATGTTGTCATTACTGTACTTCGGAGAAGCAAAAGTGTTATTCAAACGTGGTGATCAGTGGCGTTCATTTCCCAACACGTGTATTTTAGCGAACGTGATTAGTACAGTTTCTCAATCAGAGTTGGCAGTGAGTAGTGAAGTGAGTGTGTGAGTGTGTGTTGTGTGTTGTGTTGTGTTGTGTCTTCGATGGTTACTTTCTACGAGTCTATGCAAATGCAGGGCACGGTGTGGAAGTCGTTACATGGTAAGGGTACAATTTTTGTCGATTTACTATATTTCATTAATGTCGTCGTGCATATTATTAGTGGATACTCGTGCAGCTGGTTGTACTCTGTATCTAATTGATGATGCTGTGACGTTTTTCTTCAATTATTATCCGCGTGTATGACGATTTGCAAAGTTGCGTCATCGTTGTTTTAATCCCTGCGTTCACTGGCCTGGCTCTCTCTCTCTCTCTCGCTGATGAAACGCGTACAATGCATGTAATAACAGTCTTTCTGCATCGCTTGGAATTGTTATACCAAACAGAAATATCCGCCATATCGGAGTTTGAAAACCACAGCGATGGCGAAATGAATCACCATCCACAATCAGGATAGTGAATTGATTTTAATGGGGGATCGTTGCGAAACTGTGGGAACCGGATGACGATGCATCGTACGTTTCTTTTTGTTATACAGTCAGCCGCTGTTTCGCCCCATTGTCTCACCGTATTCCCAGTTATCCCTTCGATCCATAATCCGTCTCAAATTCTAGAGTCGCAGACCCCTCAGCTCCGTCTTCACAGGGGAGTTTTAGCGACCATAACTGTGCAGTCATGAGGCAAAAAAAACAGCGACGCGTCCGTCATATATATCCGTTTAAAGTTAATCCAGGGAAGAAATATATACCTACGCGTATCCTGGAAGAGCTGAGAGCTCTCTCTTTGCTGTATTTTATACCCCCACCCTTCTCTCGACGCTGGAATCTGCAGCAGTGTGTATATATTTTGTTCATTGAGTCGGTTGCAGCTCGGGTTTCGAAATGGCCTCGATATTGTGGGAATTCGAGCTTTTATAAGGAATTTGCATACGGCAAGTGCCCGGGAAATGCAAGGGAAAAGGGATGGAGAAAAGGGCGCCTCCTTTCCACTCGAGGCGACTTTTCTTTCTTTATGTTTTTCATCCCCACACCCTTTCACCGATTTCCGTGCGGCTCCGACTTCTCGGAGTGAATTCGGCGGCCCTCAATTCGGGAATTCGCTCCAACCACGCGTATGTTTTTGGTCGGGTTTCCCTCGGGAGAAAACGGGGCTTCCCTCAGGGAGCGAAGCCGACGCTCAAACTCGTCGACCTGTAACTGCGAGCGACCGAACCGGGTAAACAAATCACAGGCGTCGAAGACCAACCCGTAGGTATAGCAAAAATTTCACTACCTCCTCCACATTGGCAACCCTTCGAACGACGCTCCAGGTTTATGTCTACCCCGCAAATAAACTTTCACCCAATTTTTGACAATTTCAAAATTATACCGTGAGACTTTTTTATTTTCCGTAGAGTCAGCCCAGTTTTTTGACAACCTTGTTTACCCGTTTTTCCATAATCGCAACCCTCCATTTCTCGATCTTTTGTCGTTGGACATGTAGCTAAATTAAATTTTTTCGATTCCGAACGCGGTTCAATACAGCGAATATGCTTTGCAGCAAACTTGTTGTGTGTTTCGGAGAATTTAAAAAACTCAAAGCGACCTCAATTTCGCACGGATCGAGGATGAAGGTGCGGTGAATTTTACAACCGAGGAAAATTCGGTGCTTCAGAATTGTTCAAGTCTTTTTTCCTCCCACATGTCCGTAGCTGTTTCAACTGCAATCTAAACTTGGATTTATTATTTTCAACTGTAACGTGTACCACGCAGTAAAACAGTTGTTTAATATATTCCTCAATCCAAATGGCGTTTCGCGTACAGCAATATTTCTCCCAGGTATATAGAATTACACCTATAATCTAGCTACTGTGGAATTTTTACGTCGAGCATTGTGTCTTATATTGCCGTAACACGCCAGTCGAAAAGCTCGAGCGAAAAGGGGACTAAATTAACTTGTACTTGTGTAACATTCTTCCTCTCGACGACTAGTTAAAGAATTGTCTTTTCGATAGCTTTGAATATTCCATGAATATGAGGAATTTCATTACGGAGCATCAAGGGTTGGTATCTGGAAAAAGAAGAAAAAATCGAGCCGCCTTCGTTAAAGATTCGTTACCACCGGCTTCTTCCGCGCTTGAATAGATACAATATATCTTTCTGCAAAAGGAATGGATGAAGCGAAATTCTTTCTTCTGTTATATTATTATTGTAATAGGGTATTCAAGTATATTTCACGTCTTCTATAGCCAGAGATTTAATTATTTCCCCTTTGCTCCCGTTGAAAGTTTTCAATTTTCTCAAATTTTTCAACGATTTACTAAAGCTTTGACGAGGTACTTGATGCTGCTAAATCCATATATGTACCAGGCAAACGATTCTTCCTAATTAGAGATATCGCGAGAACCCTCGTTTCGATGAAGCCATAAAAGAAGGGACGCGAATACGTCGTCAAAAAACTTTTCCAGCTGAATTTAGCAGCCCACACTTCATCGAGCTCATCGACGCGGGTGAAACTTTATTTCCAAGTACCACACATAGGAACTCGAAGAATTCCTCCCACTTGAATCTTGTTATTTCGCTAAGAGTGGAATAGATCCCGAGGGTTGTCGTGACGAAAATTATCTCACGAACGTTGAAGTTTTTGACGTTATCGTAACAAAACGTTGGAAAGAAGTTCACTATTTTCAAGTTTTCAACGCCTTTAGAGAGAAACTTGAATTTCAAAATATGAGTGCGTCTTACTTTATTACGGTTTCCACAATTTCAGACAATTTCAAAGTCGCGTCAGCTCGTTGATATATATTCGTATTCATTCCGTCACGTCGGTCTCCTGAGAAATGAACGTACCGAGTACCGGCAGGAATCCTCGTTTGCTGTCGGGTGCAAGTGATGAAGGTGTATATAAGGTCATTCACCGTCGAAGGTACCACCTATAGTTACAGATAGAGAAGGAGACGACCTCCCTCCCTCCCTCCCTCCCTCCCTCCCTCCCTCCCTCCCTCCCTCCCTCCCTCTCTCCCTCGGCGAGTCGCTGATTTGATCAGGGAAGGTTTCATTACCCTGCAGGGCTCGGCTCGCAGGTCCGCTGCCAGATTCATGGCTCGATCCACCGCGGACGTATTGACACAGCTCTCCAGCTTCGTTCCGCAATATCCTTCGTGGCTAATAAACTCACAGATCGCTGCTGCATCTGCTGTCTGAAGCGTCGTCGAGCGATTCCTCGTTTCTTTGCATTGCAGCCACCTCACTGAATTTTATACTCAGTTTCTGTGTGCCGAGATTTCGATTGTTATATACTCACCATTCACCGCGGGATTAAGATTCACGATGACGATGCGGTTTTTGCATTCTTTCATTTCCTCATTCTTCAGAGCGATGATTGCGCCAAGTAGGGAATTGCGTGGAAAGGAAAGGAATCGCGAATTATTCGATATCCAGGATCGCGAAATCGTCGAGGCAGAGAAAGAAGAAAAAACCGCTCCTGCTTCAACGGTAACGCGCAGCCAGCCCCCGGCTTTCGAACGTTGCCAATCTCCGCGCGTATAAAACGTTCACCTGTATCTCGAAAAACGAGAGCAGAATATTCAGGAAAGTCGGATTCAAATCGGTTATAACCCCCGTGCTCGTACAAAAATCCCCGGACCAGCCTCCGAGGATGGAGCCGTTTACCCTTCTATGGGTTTGATCGATTGGAGAGAGGAAAAAAGAACAGGAAAAGAAACAATTCTGCGCTTTATTTACGGCCATTTTGCGGATTCATTAAGGCAGACTTATTGCACGATTATCCGGTATTTTGGTTCGACGTACGGCGATGAAAGGCGCGATAGAAATCGGCGGAAAATCGATCTACCGATAGATGGTAGGTGGACGTAAATCCGTGTCGAAGGTATATATGAGCGGCAAAGACTGATCTCCCATGGAGATTTTCCTGCATAGACGAGCTTTTATCTCGCGCTGGGAATACGGAATCTTCAAAGAACTGAGAAGACAATTACGTGTGGGGCTCGTGCAACAGTGTATAAGCCGCTTAATAAAGCTGCCATGGCACAGGGAGAGAAAAAGAGGCGCCTCGTGCGGCTCTGCAAGTAGAGCTTTTGATGAAAAGCGTACTTCGGCATCAAGGCATGACGAAAAGAGACGGATGTTAATACAAGTACGCTGTACACAATACATATATGTACATAAACTTTTTCCTCTAACGAGGCAAAAAACATTACCTTCCGTACACATAAGGAGTAGGGCAGCTAAAGACAGTCTTGTTTGCCATCTCAGTGCCATTTCGCAGCTTTTTCACACGTGCTTTTTCACTTCTGAATTACCCATCGCTCAACACCACAGTTTTTTAATAGATATAATTCACCCAGTTTTCTATGCCACATATCACAATCGATTTGTTATAATCCCTGCTGCATCTCCGACCACAAAATCCACTCAAGTTTATTCCTCGGTGGATTCACTAGCGGGAAGGACGGGGGCGGGGAGGGGGTGGAATCGAAAGGGGTTGGTCGACACTTTTGGGGACACTGCAATTATCCCGAAGACATTCCGCACCCGTCCTGCACTTCAGGGTGTCCGTTTTAATCCGCGAGGAACGGCTCGAAGGAATCTTGCTAACTCGGTGCAGAGAGTGAGACGTAAAAGCACTTGCTCTCAACTTTGATTGGACTAATTTAAGTTTGATTAGTCCCGCTGGAGGGGGCGGCTATATTCGCTAAAACTCTTTGTATGCAAACTAGCTTATCGTTAGTGTTGGTCCAGGCGTGATGACGATCCCTGGCCCGCCGGGTAATTGGCTAAATATATATATCCAGCTGTTACGGAACTGATCCTGCAGGATTAACGCTGAGCACTCGACCGGATCTACGGTGGCAATAAATTCGATCCATGCTGGGAATAATATATTTTCACTATCGACGACGCGTAGGCGGAATTACACGTTTATAAAATAAAATCAGTGGCAAAATATCCCGTGAATGTGAAACTTTTTATAGCAATATTTGGTGACGGTAGGATTTCACTTTTTTTTACACTCATAATTCTTCCAGTTATTTTATTTCTATTTCATTTTCTGTTATCCTCTTCGTTGTTGTTTGCTTTTCCGGTATTCAATACTTTGCGGTTAAAATTACATCGACATGTTTTTTTCCCCAGCGGTTATTCGATTCGCACGCACTTTTTCACCGTTTTACTCCTCATCGATGATTCATTTATCGCTTCTCTTGTCATCGCGATCATTCACGAACCCCGCTGATTGTCAGCTCTTTCATTCTTTGAACCCACCGTTTTTCCACTCCGTATACTATCCGATCGTGCACTTTTAAATTTCTCAACGCTGCTAACGCGTGCAGTTTTTTATATTATAATATCCTTGCCGCGCGACGCAAGGATGCAGCGGAACGCGTCACGTCTTAATTCGACGACAGATTTTCCCCGACTGCGGTCTGCCTTCCTCCGTGGGGCATGCGCGTTTTCCCAACCCCGTTGAACACCTATATATACGCGAAGGGGTGCGCCTCCCCCGCTTTGGACTTCAGCGCCGCGACGCCCGGCGCCAAGGCTCCGCGAATACTAGAAACTGTGGTGCGAACCGTGGAAACTCCAGAATCCCGTCGAAATCGTCGATAGATGTACCTTGTACCCTCTACCGGGGGGTGCAGGTGAAATCTATGTGTTCCTACCCTCGGGCACCGGGAAGCAATCAATTTTAACACGTTGCAGGCGTTTGGATAGCGGATTTTTTACGATTTCTTTCCGCAGCCTCCGTTCGGACGTATCGGAATTCACCTGAATTCATCCTTCTTGGGTAATTAATTGAACGCATTTTGTACCCAGTCGATTAAACCAGTCTAGACTTTAGGACAGAAAAACGTCGAGGGGAGAAGTGCAAATTTTGCCTTTTAACCTTACTCTCCTCGTGATAATGTTACGAAAAAAAAATCCTCCTCATTTCACTGAAGGGTTTTCGTTACGATGAAAAAAAAATCTGTCAGGCCAGAAGAATAA
The DNA here is from genome assembly GCF_021155765.1 of Diprion similis. Taxonomy (NCBI): domain Eukaryota; kingdom Metazoa; phylum Arthropoda; class Insecta; order Hymenoptera; family Diprionidae; genus Diprion; species Diprion similis. The sequence continues at coordinate 11,997,891 of NC_060116.1, read as the reverse complement.
TTAAACGAATATCATATACAGTTAGAATTTTTCGACAGCTTCACAACGTGAAAATTACACGTGTGAGATCAAGATAATTTTGTGGAATTATGAAGTAAATTAGGCAAGAAAAAAAAAAAAAAAAAATTTATCGATTGTTTATTTTTTGTGTACATTACGTTTATACGTACACAGGTAATATTTTCGATGAAAGTGCAGGTTTAGAATGCACTTCTGGCAAATAATCTATCTATATCGTAGGTGCATTGTGTTCGACAAACGTCGTTGTGTACCGAACTCTGTAATTTTTCTTTTTCAATTCACTAGAGCGTATCAATTGAAACATACATATTTCTTCTGTGGCAAGGTAACAATTCACATCGTTCTCTACCCGCTCGTTCCTCCCCTTTACAACAATTCACTTCCCACCAATAGTAATACGGTTTCCATATATGTAGTTGTACACAACGCACGCGAGTATCGTGCATCGTTACCTTCATCGTCTGACGCGTTAAGTCGTGAGAAAAAAACACCAAAAATAAAAACTGGGATTTTCTCTCTGTTGTGGTTGTAACACGTCGTGCCTTGTTAGGTTAACAATTGACGGGACCTCGCGGACGCAGAGTGACTTGACACAAATAAAAGAAATCACAAGAAAGAAGGAGAGAATTGAAATACAGGCGGAGAGAGTAGGAACTAGGAAAGAGAAAAGTAAGGAAAAAAATGTGACCCATAGAATTTATAGCCGTAGTAAAAAAAAAAAAAACGAAGCAATCGGAACTCCAGGGTAATAATATTAATAATGGCAATAATACAACCGAGGAAATGAATAAGCAATAAAAGTAAAAAGGGAAGAATGAGTCGAGAGCGAGAGAGAGAGAGAGAAAAGGAGGGCGGTATAAAGTAGAGTGAATTATAAAAGCGCGAATATCAGAGGAGGACAGACGGAAGTGAATCTATCATTTGCATATTCGGGAGTGCAAAGAGCAAAGAGAGCCGGATACCTTCGGGGATGGTTTCCATTTTCATTTCGCTTCAAGTTTAAATCTTAGATAACTGCTCTTGGCTCCTGCTTAAGGTCTCTCTTCCCTATCGCATAAAGGCTCGGTGCTCGAGCCTAACTGAAAATCAGGATACCGCGAAAGCCTTCAAAGGGGAAGGGAAGGGAGGTAGACGAAGGTAGATGAAGAGAGGATGGGACAGAGAGGAGATGAGAGGAGTCATGTCGTGTATAATCCTGGTACATACAGGTATTACCCCTCCGTTTATAAACTTGAAGGTATAATATGAGTGCGCGTGTTCGTTGTACAGCCCTCAAAGTGGGCGTCTGCACTCCCGCAAACCCATAATAATATACCTACGTACCTACGTACAATATATATACACACACCGTACATCTCTGAGTTTCCCTCAAAAACGAATCTCCTCGGCATACGTTTAATAAGTGTGCACAGCTGTACAATCCGTCCGTACTTGTGATATACACATACATACATACATATATATATATATATATATATACATATATATGCTATAATATACCTACTTTATATACTCTTGTAATATGCCATACGGAGAGAAGAAGGATTCTTGTTGGTACAGGATTTTTAGCGAAGGGAGTATTTCCTTTAAGCTCGCTTTACTGCAAGCATAGGAAGAAAAAAAAACTCACACACACACACACACCTTGAATATTCACCTAGAGACCCACTACAGTGGCTCGACTGTAGACGAGGGCAACGAGCCGACGGTAGGGATGACAAAATGGCTTGTATACTGTTTGTTGGGGTGTGATCGCCCGTATATAACCCATCCTGCAGCCCCCTGTTGCAAAGTGTTGAAGATTATGTAAGATTCGCGACTAGATTTCATACCCCGTGAAGAAGAAAAAATGAGCCCTGAATTGTTGTGTAAATGTTTTTTTCGCAAAAGTACGTCTGGTTAATTCTTTTTCATCTTGAAATTTTTTTATTATATGCAGAAACCATCGTTCGCAAATTTTATTGCCAATTTTTGTGCTCGACGATCGAGTTAAGAGAGTGAGTATTATTAGGAAAGACGATAACAATGTAACAAATTGGGGTATATTAAACAATGAATGAAAAAAGCAACGATATCGCCGAAGTATTCACGGGAAAAAAGATGGTCAAACTATCCATCGCCTCCGTTCACCGCATTCTATGCATGCATGAATCTGTGCATCTGCACTGGATATACAATAACGTTGCGGTGGCTCCCGTCGACAATCAATTTTTAAAACCGCTTCTCCCGAAAACAATGGCTCTCTCGCCACGCATACAACAATGTAGATATTGTGTGTCGTTCCCTGATTTTCGTCCATATTTCACACAAATACTTTACCCCCGATCAGGTATTCCAACGGGATTCCACTTTATTATTTTTAAATGGGGGATCGTACGTATACATTCATGCGTAAAAATACCCGTTACATTCGTAAAACAACGTTGGCTATTCGTCATGGGGGAATCGCATTGACTTAGTAAATGGCTACGATTATCGTCGGACAGATGTCCATCAATTTCTTGATAAACATATATGACGAGCGGAGGGAAAACTTGTGCCGAATATATATGTATGGCATTCTATGACTGGGGGGTAATAAGAAGAACGCGATGCTTCATGCATGATCGATTTCACGTACACCCTGATCGTCATTACGCGTATAATATATTAAAGCAACGTTTCGCAAACTTTGCCGAACTCAGTCAGCACGTGTTAAAAGATGAATGAGCTTAAAAATACAGGGTAATTTAGGGAGGTTATCGACGCCGGTAAAAGTCAACCATCCGGGGTATTCAGTCACTTGGACACACGTTTTGTGGAAAAATATTGCGTAGCTAACGCCGCGAACGCTGACGGATGATTGCCGTCATGCCCGGGGAATAATTGCAGGGTGGAAGTCCATGCTTCGTCCTTAAATGCTTCCCTTCGTCGCGAGAAGGAACGAAGGATGGGTGTCGTGTATCGTCGGCAGTGGCAGGTAATGACAGCCTTCTGGCAACAATCAAAAAGGGCAGAAAACTACCCTTGAAAGATCGCGTCGAAGTCGATTTCACGTGGTATTAGACCAGTCGAGGTTCTCGGCACTTGTTTAGTTCCCCTTTCTTCCTCCTTCCCTTTCTTCGACGTCGTCGGGCATTTACGAAAATGGCAGGCAAACGTCAACCCCTCAGCTTTTCCAAATCAATCGATACGGCTTTACACTTATTATCCCCGTACGAAGGTACGTATGTACAAACAGGGTTCGTAAAAGACTTTACCTGTAACAAGTTTTCTCCTCGAATGTTATTTGTGGTGTATAAGGTATTTCCACTACGCGGAACTCGTCAATAAAATCCAATTCTTTAGCGCCTTTCAATCCCCCCCCCCCTCCCCTCCCTCCCCCCTTCCCTCTATGGCAGACGGAAACCGCAATTTCCCACGATTTGTTCCGCCGTAAAACATCACACCCTTGTATTATATACGTATTATGTCTATGTATATATGTATACTGTAGAGTATACCGCATTTATAGAGTTTGTATTTTACCGAAGTTGTGGCTGCAATTTCCCACCCTCGAATACACAGGGATTAGTCGTTTTTCTTATTGGATAACCCGGCCAATCCTTGTATACGCGTTTATGGAATACATAAAGATACAGCTGCAGAATATCCACGAGTGTATTCCCAGCTTACACACCCCCGACCAGACGCTGGGCGTTTCTTTTCTCGTGAATGCTTAAGGTGCTCTAAAAAATCTTGAGCCAGCTGTAGCGCCGAGGTATTTCAGCTTTCGCACAGCAAATCGTGTACGTCAGTCAATGGAAATAGAAAAAAAAATATCGCATCTTCTGATTTCAACCAAGTTTTGTCGGCCGTTTCACAGCGCTTTCAACGTATTTTTATCGATAAATTATCCTCCTGATCATCAAGTTGAAATTACACGGCATCCGAAGCTATAGAGTTGTAGACGGATTCTCTGGAGGAAGCTTCCATCTTCTTAGGAGCGAAGAGCGAATTATGCTAGCGTGAAAGGATTAATGAAGTCGTAAGACAGCATGCGCAACTCCATCGCGTAGAACCGCACAGCCATTTATTGTACATAAATATATATATATATATATATATATATATAATATATATATATACATTAGGGTGGCGCAAAAAAACCAACTATTTTTTTTTTTTTGAGTCTCGTGTGACAAAATGTTAGTTTTTGATGTTTTAAGAGCCCACTGCATAGGACAGTTAAAAAAAAAAAATTTAAGAGGTCGCTCCACATTTTTTAAAACGTCAGAAATCGTCAAAAAACGATTTTTTTCAGTTTTTTTTCTCGTTATGGTATAATTTTATAGATAAAAAAAACAATAAGTTTCCGAAAGTTTCAGTTCAGAATTTGAATTTTGAAAGGTCGCTTATAATTTTTTTTCAATTTTTTCGTGCATTTCTTTAGATCTTTTCGAGCAACCTTTTAATATTCATATTAAAATTTCATACATTTTTTTTCTCTAATTTAGTAAGAATGAATCGATAACAATACACCATGACATGAATTAAAAATCAAACAAAATACTGAAAATATAATTTTTTTAATTTAATTTTTTGACGATATCTGACATTTTTTAAAATTTGGAACAACCTCTTCACATTTGTTTTTGAGCTGTCCTTTGGAGTGGGCTCTTAAAACATCAAAAACTAACATTTTGTCACTCGCGACTCAAAAAAAAAAAAAAAAAATAGTCGGTTTTTTTGCGCCACCCTAATATACACATATATATATATATATATATATATTTATATAGGTATAAACAAACATTTTTACACCTTTACCTGCTAGTATAATTTTCCCTACCGTAAAATTTTTCTCATCCTATTACAGTATGTATAGATCGTGGGGCAAACCTGTTCGCCGTTTTACAGCTACAACTATAGGTACCTTGCTCACCACCTGCCGTCTACTTCGCCTTTATTCAGCGATAAACAGAGCCGCCGGGTTATCCGAGCTAAAGAATATTCACGATTGTCAATTGTTGGATGGAAAATTTGCGACCCTTGTCCTGATTTGGGGCTGGAATTTATACACTTGCGAAAGAACTTATTGTCACTGGAATTCGCTGCGAAACTTCGACTTATTTAAATCCTACTGCGTATACAAAAAGCTCTGCTTATGATTTGAGACTATATCTTTAACTCGATTTTAGTAATTATACGTACATATAACCTCAGATTTTTAGGTTATTTTAATTTCTTTACACCCAAGAATATTCAACCCACAGGGTTCAGGATCCCTTGGATTCCTTGTGGAATCCCGTCGCGTCTAACGATCGGACATTTCAGGTGACACGTGCTCTCAGTGATTTTTTGCGATGTCGCTATTTATCATCGACGATGGTTGAAAGTGTATTTTCTCGGTCTTGATCGAGGGCGGAAAAAGGGGGAGCAGCACGTACAGGATTCCTCCAACGGTCGTCGTTTACGCGGGTCACGTTCGTTATAGTAACGCATCGCGTCAATGGACAGAAACAACTAGGCCACATGGGAATATAAATATTTTACTCGACGAGCGGGGATTTTCCAATTTATCTTTCACCCCTCCCAGTTCCCAGTTTTCCGATGTCTTCGACTAACGTCCGGATCAGGATATCTCGACCAGCCCACCTTTTTTCTAGGCGTTGACAAGATCGTTTTTCGGGTCAACGTTTCCGGGGGTTTTCCGATCCTCGCGTGGCGAGAAGGGAGGGAGGGGCGGGGGGGGGGGGGAGGGGGGAAAGTTTTGAGCTCTTGGAACGCGAGGGTGACGTATGGCGTCTGGGGGAAGGAATTGTAGTCGATTTGAGACGTCTTCGACTCTCCCGACCGCCCAGCTGCGGAACCGCGAGAGCTCGACGATTGATGATGCTCCGTATATAACACGCGTGTAACGTGTTACACGCCGCCTTCGAACCGCGGCAAGAGAGATCTATATCTTTTTTAAAAGCAAAAGCATTTCTGCAGTGCGTAGTTTCGGGCCTTGGACGGAGTTGCGGACGCGTCACTTTCACTTTTGTTCGCATTTCTTTGCTCTTCGGGTATCATCGTTTTCAAGATTTGGTGCAAATATAGGTTTTCCTCGTGTTAAATTTTCCAGCGTTTTTTCTCACTCACTTTTTTTTTCACGTGTCTGTCGCCGATGGCAAAGGAGCTCGATACAGCATCCGTTTATCCCGCGTGCCGCTCGTCACGTCTCATTTCCTTATTTTACGAGTCGAAAGTTGTTTCTCAGGAATTGAGCGAACGTTTTCTTTTGCCCAAGTATGCGTATGTCGGTATATAAGTTGTTCCTGACTCCGGAGGCAGCGAAGGAAATGCAAAGCGACCGGTACCGCAATAAGTATAACTTTGCTAAATCCTAACGCTGACGAGAATACAAATCGGAGATACGTACCGTGCAGCTGATCGTGCTTATGTGGATCGGAGGGGATTTTCCGCGGTTTCCTTAAGTCTTGAAAACTTTTACTTCCCCAATTCTACCCTCGAGCTTTTCGGGTTACGATACCCTGATACTCTGCAGTTGTTTTGCCATTGCTGCGAGTCACGTTTCCGAGGGAATTGACACCGTTACAGGCTGCTTGCCGAACCTGTAATTCGAGTCGAGCAATATTATTGCCTTCTTAATTGAATCCTGATCGCCAATTTCGGTCATCATTAGACAGAAAGGAAATTTAATTGAATTTAGGTATATTCGCGGTAATCAAATGGCTCGTTTTACCTACTTTCACGATCCTCGACTTCGGAGGATAATACTCGCAGTAATTTTCCACCTGTTATTTCGTCGTTAACGATACGGATACGTGTAATCGGCTAAATATATATGCATATTATCTAAATACATTTTCTATTCAAGTATACCCTTGTAATTCGATGGTCTAGAAACTTTTCTTCTTTAACTCTTGCCACTGGTATCGTAAATAAGAATTGCACGCCCGGTGTTTCCGGAAATGACGTATATTAATGTCTAACTCCACTGTCCTGGTAACATTACCAAAGTTTTTAGTCTTTATAAGCCACTGTGCATGCAGAGCGAGAAAAAATGTCGACGTTTCTTATTTGCGTCTCATCAGTCAGTTTACTGGCAGAGTATTTATCGCTTTTACAGTCACCCGTTAGTCCGCCATGCTGGCGGTAAAGTTGGGGGACTTAATTCCCTCGGCCAAATTTGACTGTAACTAATATATTTTCTTCCTTTCATTCTTTTGTCTGATTGTAGACGACTACGGTGTGAATAATAAGCTGTGAAACACTCCAGATTTACACTGATTTCGATCAATCTTGAAGTTAAGGATTTCGTGTGTCACGCGACGGTATAAAAAGAAGCAGGATTTTCTTTCTCATTTTACGTTCTGCAGGTTTCGCTGCGACGAATTTTTTCTTCCCACCGACCACGCAGCTTTCTTACGATTAGGTTTCCGTTCAATTTCTTGTTCCGTTATTCAAGATACACTCCGCAGATAAAGATATATATGGTAAACATTATTCTTCCAATCTTTATTCAACGCGTTTGATATTAGATTGCAAATATGTCAGCTCAACATAGTGCCACAAAGAATAATGAAAATGTAATTGCTGATTCATCATGCAGTACATGACTGAAAAAAGTGCGATTACTTTCTCCGTGCATGTCGGCAAGGTCATTTTCTAAATCAAGTTTGAAATATTAAAACAAATTATCAAATTCACTGATTCTTCCAACAACCTTGTTACGTTATTGTTGTTTTTTCGACTACCCTAAACAACGAACGTCCCTTAGCTTAAATTGTACAACGATCGCTGACCGACCGCGGAATGACAAACGATAAACGGAAACGAAATCGTGTCCAGCGGAAGGACGCGACGGGGAACCACTGGCGGAAAAGCATCGATTAGAATCAACGACAAATGTACCAAGTGGCGATCACATCATGCCAGCCAGGGGCGCGTCCTGTATCTGAGCCAGAAATTTCTGTACAGTGTAAACTGACGGTGGTGGCCGATCAGGGCAGTTTACAGTGAGAAGATCAACTATATAAGCGACTTTGATCACCCACGTGGGGCGAAGCGGGGTCGAATATTGTATCTAGTCTATAATTCGTTTATACCAGGGAATTACGACCGTGAGAAGGCATTGATTATTAACGAGTACGGTGCAGGTACGTCATCCAATTAGTCGTTTAATTAAAAGTTGCAATTATTATCGCCCTTTGGCCCTTGCTTCACCCCTTCGGGCAGGGGGTGTGCGGAGCTCTGCAGGACTCTCATCGAGTGCGTTAAAACATTTACACATTCGCCTGTCGCAGGTGAACGTCAAGCTGACGCGTTATAGTATATTACAGTTGAAAGTTATGATGGCGAAGCAAGAGTTCAATGAAAATTGAAAAAAAAAACGTGGAACACGTTACGTTGTTGCATTATAAGACTTTTAATTGACGTCGAGGGAAGCAAAGTGAACGAATTCGTGCAGCTCCAACTGCCACTGATATATTCTGCCTGTAGTAAGCGAATATATTGAAATATATCGCGCCTTTTCAACGGTTCGGTTCCAGTACAACTCGAATAGACGGAATATAGGCATGAATTTGAGTGCTGGTGGTGGAAGCTCGGGTAGACTGTTGACCGAGATTCTCTACGAGCTTGAGAGACGACTTGTAGTCAGTCAGGCTTTTCGACGTTGTCGCAGTGGCGTCACGAGTGATGCGGCTGTGCTTAAAGGGTTGGGAAAATATTTGACCACCTTGTAATAACACGGTGGTCGGAAATGTGGCATTAAAACTCAACGGACCCTGAACAGGAGCCTTAACAAGACGTTACAAGGGGGAAAATTTCGCCGCTGTAGTCGGTGTCTACTACCCATAGCTTTCCTGCTTTCCACCTATGCATATATTTGGTTAGTCGTTTAAGTTATTTACATACGACATATAGGCGACCGTCGCTGGGGGTAAACATGACCCAGTTGAAGTAGCGTCAAAGCGAAAATCTATACCTCATGTAACTTTTCAATCCATTTGGTCGAAAACTGCATAACAGCTACCCTCCATTCGATTTATGAGAAACAGAGCACCGCGGCGAGCGAAAAATCACGCGAACCGGCTGACTGATGATGAGTTCTCCGAAGGACTTCGACTTATCTGGCATCGAACACGCTTATATGTCTCGAACTTATTGTTAGACATTGACACCAATTTCATTAGCAACGCGAGCCGCAGCTTTTTTGCTTATCCGCTATTCATAAGGAAAGTGTCCCAGGCCAGATTTGATTTCTTTTGGAATATGTTATAGCGGACTAAAAACTGAGCGACGAGTATTTTTGTTTTTTCATTTTTTTTTTTGTCCGGTATTAAACGATTTAAGGGGGTGAAACTACCCTCCAAAGTCAGGCATGTCAAGGAGTGATTTGACAGTTTCACCCGCTGGAAGATAATATTTTTTAACCAAAACAATTGGAAAAGTTTTCTCATAACGAGAAATGAATAATGTAATTTACTCAATTAAACAAGAATAATAAAAAAATAAAAATAAACTGCCGAATCGACTCTTGACACGCCTCACTTTGGAGGGTGGTTTCACCCTCTTAAAGCGTTTAATGGCAGATTAAAAAAAAGTATAAATAAGAGTACGTGTCGCTTAGTTTTTAGTCTACTTTAACATATTACAAGAGAAATCAAATCGGAGAAATCCCCATTTTATCACAGGATATTGCCTGTCTGTCTGCCTGTACTTATGCCTGTAATCAACCCTGGGGAGTGACTGAATATTAGTAACCGGAAACATACCGGGCTGATCGACCCGGGCGGTTAGCTTGTCGGAGTGATGATTACAGCCTCGTAACGCTAGCCTCCAACCTTTTCGGGACAACCTGAATATTAAACAAAGTACCTTCACTTATGGTTTTCGGACTGCTTAAACGAAGTACGAGGACTTAATGAACCGTGATGGTTGTACTAATCGTGTCTGCCGCGAAACGACGCAAAAAAAAAAGGAGGAAAAGAGAAAAGTAGCGATCGATTTAAGTCAAAACCTCTTTTTCACGAATTTCATCGTATTTCGGTAACTACTTGTTGAGTTTTTCACTTTCATGGATGGGGAACGCAAAGGTGCAACTAATTGCACAAATTCCTCTTGCTCGTTAACGCGGTTCCCAATTCATTGCAGAGCGAGTTTTAGCGCTGAAAGCTCGACGAGCCTGTCACATAGAAAAATCGCTACTTCCGCTGCACAATGGCGTTGTGCGGTGCGTCGAAATGGCAATGACCCTTCGTCTTGCCCGATGGTCAGGCTTTCCTTTTTCCTTCTCTGTAATTGATTTGACGTTTTTTTTTTCTTTTCTCTTTGTCCTGATTATGCGGTAATTCACCCTTGGAATTTATTTCACTTCTAATCCGTGTGAATTATTTGTAGTTACGGAATGTCTGTACTGATTTAATACCGATTGATTAGTCAACGACGCATTTGTGCCGTCGACAGACGAGAAGAATCGAAACTGTGAGAAAACAAATAAAATTGAAATCTCGGTAAAGGATCTTTCCAAAAAAAAAAAAGAAAGAATTTTATTCTTTAGTCTTCAAATTTAGTTAATAAGTCCTGACACAGCCGGTGGCGCGACACGACGGGACTTGCGGAAGACAAAAGAGCAGACGACTCATCGTTTTTGTTTCGAATCCTTTTGTTACCCGTCTCCTAGGACAAGCTAATACTAGCAAGGACGACAATACCGAGGCATCGAGCCGCGCCGCGTCGCCCCTGCAGGGGGGTGGATATTCCCTCTCCCCTTCTCTTCTCTTCTCTTCTCTTCTCTGCTTTTCTCTTCTCATCTCTTC